>NC_058092.1:71437500-72062500 GCF_020171115.1 Neogale vison | reverse complement strand
GTGAAAGTGACTCTTCTGGAACAGTGGGAGAATTCTCTTCATGGGCTGGATATAAATCGAGAACCAGTAATATTTGGTGTTGATATTCGAAAAGTGGTAGAGAAAGAAAATATAGGGCTGATGGTGCCACTCCTGATACAAAAATGTATTATGGAAATTGAGAAGAGAGGCTGTCAGGTATTATTTCACTCTTTCTCTACTACCTCCATATCAATTTATTTACTTTAATTAATTAGATTTATAGTAAGTCTTCAGGGAAGGAATTCAAGGTAAGGTTAAAAGAAATCCAATTTAGACATTTTCTCATTCCTGTTTTTTAATTTTTATTCCATGACTGTTTAGCATATAATTCATACTTTCACCTGTGTTGTCAGTGAGCAACTGAGAGCATGCTAGATGGTTCCACAGTTGATGTTCTGAGGCAGAGCTATTTGGGCCTTACACCTATGTATCAGGATTGCTTTACAATGGCATTCCTAGGAAAAGCCAGAGCTGATAAGATAGCCAAAGACTGATTCATTTAAGGAATATTTCTGCCTGGTTTGACATTCTCATGGCACAGAGTTCCAACAGTGAATCTTAAAACCCCACTTTGCTCCTAAAACTAACTCCCTGCCCTTATTCTCTCCTCTCCCTCATCTCACCCTTCAGGAAGCATAAGCTTATCTGTCTCTGAACTTTGGGATAGCATGGAGGATGAAGAGAGGTCCTATTAATAACATTCCTCATTCTCTTTTCCTTTTAAATAAGAAGGTTAAATAAATAAATAAGAAGGTAAAAGCAGCCCATTAAAACAGACAAAACCCCTGGCATTACATGTAATCAGATCTGTAATATTAACCAGTTTACTAGACCTTATCTTTCTTTATTTTCATGAATACATGTGGACTATGACAACGAAAAACAGCATATCACTGCGGGTATTATTCTGAGGTACAAGTAATTGCTTAAATTCAAAAATTAAGTCTAATGTCAGTATTTCTGAGGTATTTCTGCTTTAGGGCTATCAGAATTTATGACGTTGATTGAAAGCATCAAGGGTAAATATCACCAAGTCTGAACTATGATTTCTTTATATATAGAAAAGATTTTTAAATCACTCACCCTGGACCTGATGTGGAAACTATGAAAACAGTGTAAGTAAGTTAGTGAGGTTTTGTATTAAAGATGCAGGAAACAGGTACTGGTTTCTCCTCCATTATTAATTAGCTGGGTGACGTTGAGCAAGTCAGTTAATCTCTGTGGGTCTTATTCGCTGATTATCTATAAAAACAGATGAAGCAGCTTTCTGAAGGTGAGAGGTAGGAGGGACATCTGAACTTTTGAAACCTGTTCTCAGATATATTATTCAGAATGAGTTTATGTTGTCTATATGAGATTGAAGCCTTTAGTTTCCAATGTAACTTTTGGTCTGGTTACTTTTTCTTAAGGTTCTCTGTTTTTCTCCCGTAACTCTTTTTTTTGGGGGGGGGGCAGCATGTAGAGAGATGTAGAGGGGTCAGAGATTAGGGGGACTGTGAAGCTAATTATTAAACAGAAACTTTCACAATTGAGTATTAAAACAAGTAACTCAAATAGCACTGTACTTCCGCACTCCTTTCTGAAATATTTTATAAAGAATGGATATATGACTGTTGTGACTTTTTTAAATACTAAGAAAACATTTTTAGCAATGCTTTTTATTTCTATACTTTAAGTTTAGAAATAGTTATTTTAATGAGGAATAATTTCCTGTGATGGGGCACCCGAGTAGCTCAGTCGGTTAAGCATCTGCCTTCAGGTCAGGTTCTGCTCTGAGTCCTGGGATCCAGTCCTGCATTGGTCTCCCTGCTCAGTGGGGAGTCCCCTCTGCCCTCTCCTTCCCCCTGCTTCTGCTCTCTCTCTCAAATAAATAGATAAATTCTTAAAAAATAGTGTATTAAAAAAAAAAGAATTGCCTGTGAACTAAAAAGTAAAATTTAAGGTAGTGCATTTGGAACTGCAGTTTTTATTTTATTTTATTTTTTTAAAATATTTTATTTATTTATTTGACAGAGATCACAAGTAGGCAGAGAGGCAGAGAGAGAGGAGGAAGCAGGCTCTTCCTCATGTGGGGCTCGATCCCAGGACCTGGGATCACGACCTGATCCGAAGGCAGAGGCTTTAACCCATTGAGCCATCCAGGCGCCCCTGGAACTGCAGTTTTTAAACACTTTCTTTGGTTTTGTTTCTTTTGCTTCCCCCCAGCCCCAACATACACAGAAAGAGGCTTATTGTGTCTGTTATTTTATGGACTTGCACACGGCTTAGATTTTGTTTACCTTTTGAGTCAGTAATTATTCTTATTTTTGTTACCATTAACATGAGGTTTCAACAGTCATACAAGAGTAGTTTGTGGCCTCTTGCAAATGCTTTGACGACTACTATCACCTACCCCCCTGCTTCCAATGGGAAAAACTATGGTGGAAATCATATTCATGGTTGATCCAGTACAGATTCTCTCTCTATAGAGACATCAACCATGTACTTCAAGTGTTTGATTCAAGAAGTCAGCATCTGAAGTTGGGGATAATATCCTAAGATATCCTTTCCTTGAAATATGTATGTTAGATTTCTATCTTCCTTTATTCACCTTTTGGAATAGCATGTTCCCGTAATTTTTTACTACTGAAATATTGCTTTCTTCAATTGATTCTATGTTCATCTCGTTCTCAGGTTGAAGGGGATATATCCTTATTAGGGAATTTTGTGACACTTAAGTGTGCCCACACCAGAAGGGTCTACTCAAGTTAGTTTCTTCTAATGTGATAACATTTTAATATTTTAGTTTTATTTCCTGGATTATCTATGGTTCTGCCATGTCTTGTGAGATGTGACCAGTGTAGGACATGGATAAGAGTAGGAAATTTACTTCTCAGTATGTTCCTTAGTTTCGTTGATCCTTTTGAATATAGCACTACCTTGCATTACCTTCTCTTAAAAACAGTTTCAGGTTCCTGGGGTGCCTGGGTGGCCCAATCACTTAACCATCGGACTGTTGAGTTAGGCTCAGGTCATGATCTCTAGCGTCATGAGATCAAGCTTCATGGTGGGCTCTGCACTCAGCGGGGAGTTGGCTTCCCTCCTCCCTCTCCCTTTGTCCCTGGCCTTGCTTGCATGCACGTACTCTCTCTCAAATAAATAAATAAAACAAAACAAAACAAAAATCTTGTAGGTTCCTTACTGTCTTCCAAAAATTTTTAATAGCTTATCATCTCCAATATTTTGGGTAACATTTCTTTGTATCTATGAGTGACACTTTCCTATATCAAGACCCACCTTCTGTATTCTACCAGTTATGTAATGACTTGGAGAGGTTTGTGTCACAAGTGCACCTGGAAATTTCATTTGTGTACCGCCTTCTCCTAGATTGTTTATAAGATCTTAAAGTGATTCCTAGTTCATATCCTTGAGGATCTTCATTGTTTATTTTCACTTTATTTCTGTCTTGAAATAATGTCTTTATAACTTCCTTCAATTCAAAGTGATTCAGCTTCCTAAGTAGTGTTTGATGTGGAGGTATAGTTAATAATCACTTATTTTCTTGAAGCGTTTTTTTAAATTTGTTTTTTAAACTCTGATTGCTTTATCAGACATGTTTTCTCCTCATAGGTATCATATTGATTTCCTCTCAGTGAGTTTATAGGGAGCTTCCTGAGACTTAATATTTTATCTCCTGTATGAATGAACAGTGTTAAAATCTTCTTAAAATAAATCTTTTTATTGTAGGTTGAGGGGAGGGTGGATCTTACATATATTTTGAACTAGAAGTTTTATTTTACCTTAATATATTATTTTAATTGAATTTCCTTTATTTTTATTTATTTATTTTTTTAAAAAGATTTTATTTTATTTGACAGAGAGAGATCACAAGTAGGCAGAGAGGCAGGCAGAGAGAAGGAGGTGGAAGAGCCTGATGTGGGGCTCGATCCCAGGACCCTGGGATCATGACCTGAGCTGAAGGCAGAGGCTTTAACCCACTGAGCCACCAGGCGCCCCAAACTTTCTTTATTTTTAATCAGTTGACTTAGTAAGTTAAAAAAAAATTCCAAGTTTGTTTTTATTTCATCCCTAGAATCTTTTATTTTTCCTGGTAAGGAAATTCAAATAATATACGCAAATAGTATACTGGAATCTTATTTCAAGTATGTACCTTTTTTTTTGGATAAATAAACTGAGATTTAAAGAGAGTAAATAGGGACGCCTGGGTGGCTCAGTGGGTTAAACAACTGCCTTCGGCTCAGGTCATGATCCCAGCGTCCTGGGGTCCAGTCCCACATCGGCCTCCTTGCTCAGCAGGGAGCCTGCTTCTCCCTCTGCCTCTGCCTGCCATTCTGTCAGCCTGTGCTCGCTCGTTCTCCCTCTCTCTCTGACAAATAAATAAAATCTTTAAAAAAAATAATAAAATAAAGAGAGTAGATAACTTGCCCAAAATCACTAAGCAGGGAGTGATAGAGTGGTCCTTTTGGAATCTAAAACTCTCGTTTAACCACTGTGCTGGATTTCTTCAGTTTAGAGTGAAAGATGTGAAAGGGCACAACCTTGGGCATAGTGGT
The DNA here is from genome assembly GCF_020171115.1 of Neogale vison. Taxonomy (NCBI): domain Eukaryota; kingdom Metazoa; phylum Chordata; class Mammalia; order Carnivora; family Mustelidae; genus Neogale; species Neogale vison. The sequence continues at coordinate 72,057,926 of NC_058092.1, read as the reverse complement.
TGAGCATATAAAACTAAAGTGAAGGGCTTGTATCTTAAGATAGATAGCACTACAGAAATCATAGTATATTATTTGAATTTAAATGAAAGAATAGAATGCTTTTATTCAACTGATGAATATAGTCTATGGTGAGATTTCGAAAGCTGAGGTATTTTAAATTAAATGTCATCAGAACATATTTGATTACCAATTTCATGGGACTTCTACATTTTGTGCTATTGTATTCTCTTTATCAAATTTACCCTAATATGGCCATAATTTCATTTCCAGGTGGTAGGCCTGTATCGATTATGTGGTTCGGCAGCAGTCAAGAAAGAACTTCGAGAGGCTTTTGAGAGAGATAGCAAAGCTGTTGGTCTGTGTGAAAACCAGTACCCAGATATAAATGTAATAACAGGTAATAAATGTTTTTTATTCTTTGTACACATTCTGGAAAGACTACATCTGTAGGAAAAGGAATTGAGATACTATTTTGTAGCCCAAATTGAATTGGGTTTTATTCTGAAGTCTTGTTTTCCTTCCTTCACAGACATTACCGTGTTATTTTCTATGGGGAGGTACCAAGATGTGGTCCCTGCCCTTAAATAGGCAACAAATATTTGGGGAGTGGAGGTGGGAGTAAGACTTGCATTAAATTAGCTGTACTAGGTAGCAGAAGGAAAAGGGTACATTTTCTTCATAGAGGGATAAATAAAACACCATTAGAGTTCAGTTTGATTGGAGCTTAGGTCATGTAAAGGGCATTGACTATATCTGGGTAGAGAATTCAGATAGGCAGAGGGGACCCATCAAAGATTTTTGAGCAGGATAGTGAAATCTTTAGAGATAATCTTCTAATCTGGCAACTCAATGTGATGGATTAGAATTAGAAGAAATCAGAAGACAGAAAACCAGTCAGGAAGCCTTGGCAGTGGTCCCAGCTGAAGGAGTCTCATAGCAGTAACAACAGGAAGGAACAGATTTAAAAGGATATGAAGAAAGAGAGGGCCCAGATAAGCATGGCTTGGATACCTGGTTGATAAGGTACCATTTGCCGAAACTAAAAAGCTGAAAAGAGAGCTACTGCTTTTGGTGGAGAAATGTAAAGAAAGATTATGAATTGGGTTTCTTTTACATTGAATTTGAGGTGCTAGCAGTAGGAGATCTATGTGAAAATATCAGGCAAAGTAGAAAGTACAGTTTGTTTGTTTTTTTTTTTTTAAGATTTTATTTTATTTATTTGAGAGAGAGAGACAGTGAGAGAGAGCATGAGCGAGGAGAAGGTCAGAGGGAGAAGCAGACTCCCCATGGAGCTGGGAGCCTGATGTGGGACTCGATCCCGGGACTCCAGGATCACGCCCTGAGCCGGAGGCAGTCGTTTAACCAACTGCGCCACCCAGGCGTCCCTAGAAAGTACAGTTTAGGAGAGTATTATAATCCAATATATAGCATTGAACATATACTTCTAATACTCCTGAGACATGGGGATGGAAGATGGCAATGTAAGGGTCATTGACCTGTAATTGTAATTAATGCCTTGCGATTGTCCATAAAGTTTGAAAAGATATGAGCTTTGAGTCTCTCCAAACTTTGGAAGGCATGCAAAGAAAGAAAATCCAGCTAAAGAGATTGAGTGGAAAAGAGTCAGAAAGTTTGGGAAACAAAAGACAACAGAGTTTAAGGAAAGGTGTGAGGCAGTGTCATTTGATTGAGAGATTATAAGATGAGAACAGAAATAAGTCCTTTGAATTTGGCCACTATAACGTTGTTCATAACTAATGGATATCTTCAGGGACTATTGGCTTATAATTCTGTGGTTGTTTTTGTTGTTGTTTTACTTTTTATTAGCAAAGATTTGAAGTAGAGAGACAAAAGTAGAGAGAATACTATGATAAACCCTCTTTATCTATCACCTGGCTTCCATGATCAACACATGATCAAACCTGTCTCTTTTATACCCCCCATTTATTCTCCCCTAGACATGGAGTATTTTGAAGTATATCTTGGATATCATATCCCTTCACCTATAGATGCTTTGGTATGGGGGTCTCCAGATCTTCTGGGTTATTTTGATAGTTCTCTCTTCTGTTAACTACCATTTCTTTCATGCTGTAATATTGTTTATTTATCTCTCTAATTTGATTTTTTATATCACATGCAGTTAATTGCTTAGGAGAGAATTTGAGGAAGGTGTAACTTGCACATATTAAAGAGATTTTTGTTGGTTAGAGTCTTTTTTTTTTTTTTAAGATTTTATTTATTTATTTGACAGAGAGAGATCACAAGTAGGCAGAGAGGCAGGCAGAGAGAGAGGGGGAAGCAGGCTCCCTGCTGAGCAGAGAGCCCGATGTGGGACTCGATCCCAGGACCCTGAGATCATGACCTGAGCTGAAGGCAGCGGCTTAACCCACTGAGCCACCCAGGTGGCCTGGTTAGAGTCCTTTAAAACTTACTTTTAGGATTGAGGCTTTTCATATAGATGAGGTTCCCAGTCTCTGAACACTCAATGACTGTATTTTCACAATATTTAATATATACTCTTAGATAATCAAAACTTTGATCCCAACCATTTTATTTATTTATTTTTTATTTTTTTTTTAAAGATTTTATTTATTTATTTGAGAGAGAGAGAGAGTGAGAGAGAGCATGAGCGAGGGGAAGGTCAGAGAGCGAAGCAGACTCCCCATGGAGCTGGGAGCCTGATGTGGGACTCGATCCCGGGACTCCAGGATCACGCCCTGAGCCGAAGTCAGTCGTCCAACCAACTGAGCCACCCAGGCGTCCCGATCCCAACCATTTTAAAAGAGACAACAAACCAAGGCTTTTCTTTCGTATACATTTTAACAAATCAGAAATACTGGATCCTTTTATTTTTGTAAAGGAAGAAAGTTTATCCTTTCTCTCTTAAAAAAAAATGGATCATATCTACAAAAATGTAGAATTTTCCCCTTAATAATATGTGATTAAAATCAGCAAAGGACCCATTTTATGAATTCGTTAAAGGAAAATTTTGTAATAGCAATTCCCAGGAAATTACACTCTATAACCCAGTGAAATGAGATTTTGCCTTGGTGGAGCATTATCTTAGAAATAAAAAGGAAATAAAAAATAAGAATATCAAATATGTACAAATTAAAAAGGTGAATGATGGGGTTTATTTTGATTATTTGCTATGACAAGATCATTAGAAATTTGTAGCATGTGCAGATGATATGAATAATAGATCATTTAATGAATATTAGAATTATAGCATTCTTTTCTAAAATTGAGAGTTTCCATAATTTATGAATTGGGCATTTTTTGGCTCTATTCTTTGTATTCTTTCAAATTTGTATTACTGAAATTTGCATTTCAGGAAAGCTGGGTTTTATTTTGTTTTGTTAAGATTTACTTATTTATTAGAGAGAGAGAGAGAGGATGGATGGGGGGAAGAAGAAGTGAGAGGAGAGAGAGAATCCCAGACTGATGCCCCGTTGGGTGTGGATCCCAACTCAGGGCTCTATCGCAGGACCCCAAAATCACTGCCTGAGCCAAAACTAAGAGTCGGGTGCTTAGCCAACTATGCCACCCAGGCACCCCAGGAAAGCTGTTTTTTTTTTTTTTTTAAAGAACCTAGAACTATTTTCTTTCTTGATAAAGAGCAAAGGAAATGATTTAAAATTGAGAAATGTCATCGGAATTACAATAAATTATACACAGGTTCTCATTATGTCTCAGAAGAAAGGATGTTATTGATTTGGGGGATTGGCCAGTAATGATGTTGCCTAATGTGTTTGTTCCATGTAAACTCACATTTCTAAGTAAACTTTCGAATATAATTAACAGTTCAGTAGTTCTAAAAAATGAGCCATTAATAAAGTGAATAATAGAGTTTACTCACAGTTTAGTAGCTGGTTTGTCTGGAACACAGAATGAACTGTTCCAGGCAAACCAGATTTTTCAAGGAAGTGCAAAATTTAAGGTATGAAATTTATTCATAGCCCTTTATGGAGCTTATTTATCATAGGAACAATAGAAGCTGTTAGAAAAGTAAAAATATTTATCATTTAGTGATTATTAGAAAAGAACATGCCTCCTGCAGAGGAAAATTTACCTGCCTTAGGTAAACTGTCTTCATATTTCAGTATTACATGATCGATATCTAAGTTCAGTACTTAAACATTTATTCGACCATGACTTTTTCTGATTTTAATTATTTTTAAATTATTCATTCTTTTATTTTCCCTTAAAAGAAAACTTGGTCAGAAGTAAACCCCAAATTATCTTTCAAACATTAGTAATTTTCTTCATTTGTGCATATTAAATAATACATTTTCCCATACCATATGTATTATATGTTCTCTGATCTCTGGCACATTAACTTTCAAATTATTTCTATTTTTTTTTTATTTTTTACCTGGATTGAATATAGACATTTAAAGGAATGCAAAACACTGAATGATCATAGATGTAACAATCGAAATATACTGAGACAGTAACATCTGTGGAGTGTGACCAAAGTAAGTAGGAAGTTCAGAAAGAGTAAGTGAGGTAGGGTGGGTCAGAGTAATGGACTTAGAAATTAATTTATAGCATTAACTTCAGGAAATGTCAGTGAGTCTATGTTCAAATCCATCTACTCTAAGGTGTCTTTATTATCTATAGAAGTTTCACCTGAGAAAGATTCTCATGGTCCTGTACTTGTATTTTCAGTATTCTTGTTCTGGTGAGTTAATTTTTTGTTATAGTAGGTGCTGATAGAGGATAAGGGTACTTTCTCAGGGGACAGTGTCTCACTTGGAGAATGAATTTAATTAGATACTAATCTTCATAGTCCTGCCATTGCTTGTAGAAAAATGGTATCCATTCATCTAACCATCATATGTTGTATGTTACTATACACCAGACACTTTGCTAAGGCATTTGAAATACAACAATGTGTAAAAGATAATCCCTGTCCTCAAGAATACTAGTCTAAGGGGGAAGACAGAGTCAGAGATAGCTGATTATAATATATGGAGAGGAGCACTTAATAAATTGTGGGAAAATTAGGGAAAACTCGGTGGGAAAGGTGACTCCTCAGCTAACTTAAAGGGTGAACTGGACTTAGCCAGCGGGAGTTGGAGGAGAGCAATCTATTAGCAAAAACCTGGGAGATGGCGAGCTACATGATTTGCAGTACTTGCTTTAAAGAGAAAAGCATCAGGCAGGTAAGTGGTGAGAGATACCTGGAATGCTGTCTCAGACTGGAACCCAGACCTGACGATGAGGGTCATTTGGAAACAGCAGAGTTAGAACATGATCATTTTCACTTTTCTCTCTTTCTGTCTTTCCCTTCGCTCCCTCCCTCCCTACCTCTCTCTCTTCCTTCCAACTTAGTTGGTTGAGTTTCCCTGTACTAGGTTTTATAATAGCGCTTACACATTAAACACGTAGAGGCAGCTGGGAGGGCTAAAAGAAAGGTATGGAGACAGTGATCTACTAACTCTTTGAGGTGAATATGAGTAGTTCTATAGTGACTTTTAAAATTATTATTCCTGTGTATTTAATAAAAAATAAAACTTAAAAAATTTGTTTATTTGTTTTGCAGTGCTAAAGAGTAAATAAATACTGAAAGACTATTTGTTTTGGTATTTTTCTCCAAATCAGAACCAGAGTTTTAAACTTAACACTGTACATTCCTGGGGGTACTGGTGTGATGGTGGCTATGGAAATCAAAGTAAGAAACCCAAACGAGAGGCACCTGGATGGCTCAGTTGTTAAGCCTCTACCTTTGGCTCAGGTCATGATCCCAGTGGGATGGAGCCCCACATTGGGCTTCCTGCTCAGCTGGAATCCTGCTCTCCCTCTCCCACTCCCCCTGCTTGTGTTCCTTTTCTCTCTGTCTCTCTCTCTGTGTCAAATAAATAAATAAAATCTTAAAAAAAAAAAAAGCCCAAAAAAGAAGAGAAGTCTATGCATGAGATTAACCAGAGTCCATTTAATCACTTATCTTTCCCTATCTAGAAATTAATTGGTTTATTTACTAAATATTTATTGAACATTTACTATACGCCAGGCATTCTTCTAGGCACCAGGGACAAGTGAACAGGATGAACAGTATCTCAGTCCTTATGTATGCTTTCTAGTGGGGGAAGAGAGAATCAGTAATCAATCCAATGAACAGTGAGATCTAGTAACTTACGAGTGATAAGCAGGACATTGGGAATGATCCTGACTGGAGGTAGTAGTCAGCTTTGGTAACTCCAGTGGCTAGGGGAACAGAGAATAAAGTTAATCTAAGAAGTGCCTTTTGAGCTAAGATCTGTATGATACAGAGTTAACTATTAGAAGATCTGGGGACAGAGTTCTAGTTAGAGTGATTTTGGGGTGCCTGGGTGGCTCAGTGGGTTAAAGCCTCTGCCTTCAGCTCGGGTCATGATCTCAGGGTCCTGGGATCAAGCCCCACGTCCAGGGAGCCTGCTTCCCCCTCTCTCTCTCTGCCTGCCTCTCTGCCTACTTATATCTGTCTGTCAAATAAATAAATAAAATCTTAAAAAAAAAAAAAGAACAAAGTGATTTTGCTACGTGAGAATCAATGAAAAAAAAGATACTACAAATTAGTCTTTGAGAGGTAGAAGTAGTTTTCGTTATTAGAATGCTTTTTTTTTTTTTTAAGTATGATGATACCTATCATTCTATCATGGAGATTAGAATTTTCCTATATAGTTGGTCTTTGTGCCTGAATGAAGGTGAGAAGCATATGCTTTCATAGTATCTAACTATTACAGAGCAGCTTAAGAGATATAGCTAGAACTAGTTCTTTATTTACCTGCCTGCATTTTCTTCAAGTACATAATAAAAAATTTACTGTTTTGCACTAAATAAATTTCTCCATGTAAAAATTTCCCAAGTTTCCCTTTAGTAGTTCCTGTGGTAATAAAGATTGTTACCACAAACTTATTATCTGAAAGTTTTTATGTCTCCAGAGTGTTTGAAATATGTTAAAAAGGCATTATAGCTTAAGATACTCCAGTCTGTTACTAAGTTTTTGAGATAAGGTCATAAAGCTAATGTCTAGATTGATGAGTAGTTACATAGTATCTGTCACAATGTAGTATAATATCTCTAATATGTATCATTTTGTGAAATCTGTTCATTATTTTTCCAGTGAACTCTTTGTCTACATATAGAAAAAGAGCTATAACTTTTACTTCATTGAACATAATATGCATTGAGCATTCTCTAAGTGCTAGTATTCATTAGTAATAATTCTCCCTTATTTACCATCAAATTATGTGTGAAGTAAGTAATCTTGAACTGGGATTAACTTAAAATTCCACTTATATTAATGGTTGTTTAGTGTATTATATAAAGGATAATGATATTTGAAATATGTGTTTTACTAAGCTATAAAGTTATCTTTTCTGGAGATCTTTTAGGTTTTAATTTAATTTAATTGCTTTATAGGGCGAGTCCCAAACTACAAGGGCATCTTGAATTTTGTTAGAACTAACAAGTCTTGCTTTGTTAAGGAACACGTATGGAATTTTTTTTTTTTTTAAATCATGCCCTAGAGGGTTAGTAGTGTCTTTATTTGGCAACTACAAGAAACTGCATTTTCCCTAATTGTAACTCAATTTTCCTCTTTATACCAAGTGTTGCTATTCATTGTAGATAGGTTTAGACTGTGAAACTAATGATGGTAGTAAAAAAAAAAAAAAAATCCTGTGATATAACTTAAAAAATGGGAACAAACAAGACTCATGTCTATGGTATATGAATTTTTTTATTATTATCATCACTGTACATCTGACATGTATTCTTTGTTGTGATATGCCAAGCTCTTTATATATATCATATTTCTTTATGTATGTCAAGGAAGAAGTTTGGTCAGTAGTTTACCAACTGTTTCCAGATTGTTGTCTTTTCAGTGTTGAGTAGAAACTTATGCTTTCCTGAGGAATAAAGCTCTCTTGAGGCTCATGGCACCACCACCTGCATCTTTCCTATTTACCATAATCTACAGAACTCTTGGGCATTCCCATATACTCAGTGAACACTTTGACATCTCACCAATGGTTATATTTCCAACTGAAGTTCTGCCTTTGTCCTAAGTGATTTTAACATGCAAATGAAATGACCCATCCAGAATCTATTAAAAGTCGATTCTCTTACCATTGAATTGTAAAAAATAGTTGATTTTTGCATATTATCTTGTACTTTGTAAACTCATTTATTAGTTCTGTTAGTTTTTTAGTGGATTCCTTAGGATTTTCTATATATAAAACTATGTCATCTGCAAATAGAGATACTTTTACTTTTCTCTTTCCAAGATGGGTCCTTCTTATTTCTTTTTCTTGCCTAGTTGCCCTAGCTAGAATGTCCAGTATATGTTGTACAGCAGTGACAAGAGTGAATATCCTTATCTTGTTCTTTTTTTTTTTTTTAAGATTTTATTTATTTATTTGACAGAGAAAGATCACAAGTAGGCAGAGAGTCAGGCAGAGAGAGAGGGGGAAGCAGGCTCCCCGCAGAGCAGAGAGCCTGATGTGGGGCTTGATTCTAGAACTCTGAGATCATAACCTGAGCCAAAGGCAGAGGATTAACCCATTGAGCCACCCAGGCACCCCATTTTTGTTCTTGATTTTAGGAGAAAAGCTTTCAGTTTTTGATGATTTTAGTTATTATGTTAACTGAATTTTTCATAGGTCCCTTTTAGCAAGTTGAGGAAGTTCCCTTCTATTCTGAGTTTGTTCAGTGTTTTTATCATGAAAGTGTGTTGGATTTTGTTCAATGACTTTTATGAGTCTATTGAAATGATCATGTGGTTTATGTCCTTTATTTTATTAATGTAGTATATTACATTAATTAGTTTTCAGATGTTAAGCCAACCCTTGCATACCTGAGATTAATCCCACTTAGTCATGATGTTTCTTCTTCTTCTTCTTCTTTTTTTAATATATTGCTGGATTTAGTGTACTAGCATTTTGTTGAGGAATTTTGTGTCTGTGTTCCTGAAAGTTATTGGTCTGTAGTTTTCTTGTGATGTCTTTGTCTGGTTTTGATATCAGGGTATCACTGGTCTTTCGACTGTGATCCTTTCTTCTACTCACTTTGAGTACTCCTCCCCCACCCCCTGCCATTTTCTTAAGATAGAAATTGAACCCATTGATTTGGGACCTTCCTCCTTTTCTAATGTAGACACTTAGTGCTATAGATTTCCCTCTAAACTCTGCTTTAACCTCCCACAAATTTTGAAGTGTTATGTTTTCATTTTTACTTAGTTCAAACACTTTCTGGTTTTCCTTTTTCTTCTTTGAATCATGGGTTATTTAGAAGTATCTAAGTCTGTGTCAAAATATTTATGAAATTTTCCAGATATTTAAAATTATTAATTTCTCATTTAATTCCATTATAATCATAGCACATACTTCATGTGACCTGAATCTTTTTTTTTTTTTTTTTTAAGATTTTATTTGAGGGAGAGGGGGAGAAAGAGAGAGCATGAATTCAGGGAGGGGCAGACAGAGAGGGATAAGCAGACTCCCTGCTGAGCAGGGAACCTGATGTGGGGATTGATCCCAGGACTCTGGGATCATGACCTAAGCTGAAGGCAGACGGTTAACTAACTGAGCCACCCAGGCACCCCATCTTTTTGTATTTGTTTAAACTGACTTTAATGTCAAGGACACGCTCTTCTGTGGTGAATATTTTCATTTGAACCCTTAAGAATGTGTGTTCTGGTGTTTTGGAATGTAATATATTATAATCATCAATGCAGTCAAGTTGATTAATAATGTTCCAATCCTCGATGTTTTTATGTGTTTTCTTTCTTCTTGTTAAGAGAGGCATGTTGAAATCTTCGACTATGATTGTGGTTTTGACTCACCCATCTTCTACTCCCTCTTTCCTTTAAAGGTTTCACTTACACATGCATTAGGTCACTTGTGTTTGTTTCACAGCTCACCTATATTCTGTTCATTTTGTCTAATCTTTTTTTAAAATCTTTATTTAATTTTAGATTATTTCTATTGCTGTGTCTTCAAGTCATTAATCCTCTCTGCTAATATTAATTTCATCTATTGTATTTTTAATCTCTGATTTTTTAATTTTCAGTATTACAAGTATGATCTTTTCTTCATATCTTCTGTGTCTTTACTTAGCATGTTCAGTCTGTCTTCTAGCTTCTTGAATATATGAAATACCATATAATAACTGTTTCAATGTCCTATCATCTATGTCATTCCCGAATTGGTTCACAATTGATTTTTCTCCTCATTATAGGTCATATTTGCCTGCTTCTTTATATACATTGTAATTTTTTGTTAGATGCCAGATATTGTAGATTTTATTTTCTTGGGTGCTAGGTGTTCTGTTTTTTGTTTGTTTGTTTGTTTTAATCCTTTTAATACTTCTGTCTTGCTCCCTCTGAAACCTGTAGAGGAATTCTTCCTTGCTTCATCATAGCTTTTGGTGATTTGCTGGCAATCTTTGGCCTTCCTTAAGTTTATCAAGACCTCACTCCAATCCTCTGCCTTCACAAGGTGTTCTCTAGGGCTTCTTCACGTCGTCTTCCATCTATGCATAGCTATCCCTGTGTCCAAATTCCCCTTTTATAAGAACACCAGTCATATTATATTAGGACACACACTAATGACCTCTTTTTAATTTGATTATCTCTGTAAAGATCCCAACAAGTCCACATTCTGAGGTACTGGGGATGAAGACTTAAATATATTTTCTTTGTGGGAGACAGTTCAGCCTAGTACAGTACTGTGGCCAAATCTCAGGAGTTATGAAGTTTTTCACGGTGGTTGCTCAGGTCAGGAGCTGTTGCCTGCCAGTGTAAGCTTCTGAAATTGTTCCCTCTAATCATTTTGGGCAGTTCTTTCTCTGGCTTTGGTTAGTTTCCTCACCAGCACTTGCTGATCAATACTCAGATGGAAACTCAGGGGGATTTGGAAATACTCCAGAGTTTTTTTCTGGACAGCTCTCTACTCTCTAATACTTTGTTCTTCAAGCTCTAGCTGCTTTGATCTCCTTAGACTTCTAGCTTCCTCTCCTCCACTTAGCTAGACCTACTAACTACCTGCGTTTGCACCTCCTCACTGTGACCTGGAAGGGCTTTCCAGGCAGTAAGCTGAAGTAGTTATGGGCGTATTTCATTAGTTTCCCATCCCTTGGGGATCATATCCTTCTTCGCCTGATGTCCAATGTGTTGAACATAGTTTTGTTTTGCTTTCTAGTTATCTTATTGGGTGTTTCAGGCAAGAAGTTAAATCTGGTCCACATTGCTCCATGTTGGCTGGAATAGCTGGTCTATTTTTCTAGCCTGTATCTGAGTTGCTGCTTTCTACTAGAAAAAAAAAAAATCACACAGGGGTATATCTTGATACCAGTATAAATCCATGGACTTCAAAATCAACTGGGCTTTCAGCGGTGTGTGCTAGTAATATGTGTTCTTGTCTTTCCCATTCCTCTTCTCTCATTGTCCGGAGTGTCTGTTTAATATTTTCTCACTCCTCAAATCTCACTTCACCCGTGTCACTCTTAGCAGATGACCTTGCCTCCTTACCTCCTGGAGGAAATAGAAGCCATCAGAGAGGAACCTTCTGTACTTGCTGTGACCCCACCTGCCAGCATGCCTTCTTTGGCATACATACTTTGTACTTCTCCACTGCCTTTTCTGTAACAGTATAGAAATGATCTTCATCACATTTTGGACTAATTTTAATTCCTTCATGTGTTCTTAGGAATCTCTTCTTTCCTCTTTTAAAATTTTGCTCAACTTACTCTTCTCTCTTGGACCTTAAAAACCATTTTAATATCTTCTTTATATTAGCATTTAAATGGTCATGTCTCTTTCATAAAAAAAAAAAAAATCCCTACTTTATCCTGCTTCTCTCCTTCCTTCTCACCCATCCATGGTTATCACCTTCTCTCAAAGCCAGATTTGAGCAGATTGCCTATCTTGCTTTCTCTGTCTCTATTTCTTTAACATCCATTTACTTCTGAACCAAATGCAACCTGACTTCTGTGTCCTTTATTCCCCTGAAGCTGTCTTACCAAAGTTGCTGACTTCTTTGTCTGGTGAACATTTTTTGATCCTTGTCTTGAATTATCTCATGTTTCTTATACCTAGTTACAAAAACTGCCACCTTAGAATCACAACAGGAATTTGTTAAAAATACAAGGACATAGCTCAGACCGCTGGAGATTATGATTTAGTACAGCTGGCATGGGATTCTGGAATATATATATATTTTTTAAGTTCTTCAGGTTATTTCATTGTGCAACCAGGTTTGCTTAACACTGTTCTCCATAGTACTTAACATGGTTCTTATCCAACCTGCCTATTGTTGGCCATCAGTTGATATCATAGACCCTTTCTTGAAACATTCTTTTCTTGACTTCCTTGGCAGCATACTTGCCAATCCCCCCTGAGCCCCTCCCTTCCTCTTCTCACTACCCGTACTTCTTTAGACGCCTTTGGAAAATCCTCTTCCTGATCACCCCTTAAAAGCTGTTGTTCTTCAGGGCCTTCTCACATCATCTGTGCCTCCCTGGTCATCTCATCTATTCCCAAGCTCTGTTATCCTCTTTAAGTTGATCATTCTCAGGGTCTCCAGCCATCTCTTTGTGAGCCTTAGATGTTTCTTTCCAGAAACGTTGAATGTTCCCTAGAGACTTTACGCTGAATATACTCAAAAATGAAACTCCTTCCCATTCCCTTCCCCTGCCATTTAAAGTATAGCACTGCTCTCCAACTAGATGCTCAAGCTCAAACGTAGGAGACATCCTTACCCCTGTTTTCCCCTCAAAATCACAAATACATGTTGGATTTAGTGATCCTGTTTTGGGAGATTATCCTATAGACATATGTGCATAATACAAGTAGCGATGTGCAAGACTATTCATTGTAGCATGTTTGGGAATAACGAAAGATTAGAAACAACCCAAGTATTCCATCTGCAGTGACTGACTAGATAAAGTTCTGGAATATTCACACTTTGGAATACTGTGATGTGGCTATAAAATGCCACTTTTTAAAATCTTACAGCATAGCTGGAGGATGGGATTCCAGTTTATTCCAATGGATCTTTTGATCCAGTTGTCTCTTTGGATACAACACCCCAAATCTACAAAGCAATGTAAGGAAGAATACTCTTACTTATCAGTAAACAAACAAAACAAGGTCTACTGTCTTAGCAACTTTCAAATACATAATACAGTATTATTAATTATAGTCATTATGCTATACATGGGCCATTGTGTTCCTTAACTCTCAAAAGTCTAGAAACTCAAAATTCATGTAGTTGGAATAATTTACAATTAATATTAGTATGCCTTGTTTTCTCAACTTTTGTTTCACGTGTATTTATAGAGGGCCAGAATCAATAGAGTATATCAACCACAAATTGCTTACTTTATGAATAACAGACTTAATATATATGATCATTGGAAATGATGTGTGTGCATTTTTAGCATGCTTTCAAAACAAGTCAATCACTGAGCAGTTTATAAGATGACAGAATGCTAGTGTTTTGTTTAATAGGTTTTTGTTGCTGTGTTTATTATTTTCAGAATATTAAAGATTAGCTATAACAATACTTTTTAAAAAATTCACAGTTTTTAAAAATTTTGTTCTGAAGACCAATTGCTGTCTCTCTTTGTTTTCTAAAGGTGTTCTTAAGGACTATCTAAGAGAACTTCCTTCTCCTCTGATAACAAAGCAGCTTTATGAGGCTGTATTAGACACAATGGCAAAAAATCCTTTGAAAATGTCATCAAGCGGATGTGAGAATGACCCAAGTGACTCTAAGCACACTGTTGACCTGCTTGATTGTCTTCCTGATGTTGAGAAGGTAAACATATGCGGTATGCCTTTTTTCCCTAAAAGCCAGCTAATGAATAGATACTTAGCTCCAGAGCTACAAATAATTTTTCAGTTATTTTATATTTGTGGCACTATGAGTTTAAGCTCTGCCTTTTACTAAAGGCTCCTTAAGCAACATTAAGTCAAAAACCTGCTTCTTAAATGGAATAAATCTAGGTAACAATTTTATCTTTTCTATATATAATTTTAGTTTAGGCACAGGTACTTCCTACACATTTTTAAAAACTATGATTACCTTATTAAAATAGTATATGTTTATTAAAGAAAAATTGGGAAGATATAGAAAAGAATGGAAAATGGCAATTATCATTATCCAAAGGCAACCCTAATTAACATATTAGTTTATTTCCGTTTAGTATTTAAACAATGTGGTAACTGTTGTAGTGTACGTGGCTTAGCCTCAAGACTTAAGCAACCCTCATCATCACCGTTTCTTTCCTTCTTGTCTCTTCCCATTTGCCGCCTCCTCACAATCTGAATCTTGAGATCCATATCTTCAGGCATGCCTGCAGAGCAGATGTTAGGATAGCTGGGTCTACAGAACCAGTCTTAGCCTAATTTTAGCTGTTGTTCCTTAGAACAAAAGGGAAACTAAGAGTGATATGGCTGGGCTTGTCCGGATGAGGCTGACTTTACCTGTATTTTTTATCATGTGAGGGTAGAAAGGGCAAGAGTGAATATATAGAAATTTTTAGAAAAATATTTTATTTATTTGAGGGGTACCTGGGTGGCTCAGTCATTAAGTGTCTGCCTTGGGCTCAGGTCATGATCCCAGTATCCTGGGATCCAGTCCCGCATCGGGGTCCCTGCTCAACAGGAAGACTGCTTCTCCCTCTCCCACTCACTCCCCCTGCTTGTGTTCCCTCTCTCACTGTGTCTGTCTCTGTCAAATAAAAAAATAAACTCTTAAAAAAATTTTTTTTTATTTATTTGAGAGAAAGAAAGAGGGAAAGAGCACAAGTGGCAGGGGGTAGGGGGTGGTGGGCAGAAGGAGAGAGAGCAGAAACAGACTTCTCGCTGAGCAGGGAGCCCAGTTTGGGGCTTGATCTCGGGACCCTGGGATCATGACCTGAGCCGAAGGCAGATGCTTAACCCCACCCAGGCACCTGAGCATATAGAAATGTTAAGCCCCAAAACTTCATTCACCAGTTTATTGTAGTCTTCTGAACATCTTGTGCTCACTCAGTTAGATTAACACTTACTGCTTCTTTTTTATTTGTTTTTAAAGATTTTATTTATTTATTTGACAGACAGAGATCACAAGTAGGCAGAGAGGCAAGCAGAGAGAGAGAGGAGGAAGAAGTCTCCCCGTGGAGCAGAGAGCCCTATGTGGGGCTCGATCCCAGGACCCTGGGATCATGACCTGAGTCAAAGGCAGAGGCTTTAACCCACTGAGCCACCCAGGCGCCCCAGCAATTACTGCTTCTTTGGGTGGAGAGAGTGGAATAGCTACAAAGATGTGGACAGCAGCAGAAGGGTGTGGTGAAGGGATAGAGATAGTCCTTCTTTTATATAAGATAAAATTGTGTCATTTTTCTTATAAGTGAAGAAATGAGTTATCTAGGTATTCAAACACTTGTCCAAGTTATATTGCTTTTATGAGTGTTGTAGTCTGTCATCTGAATTTAGGCCTGTCAGGCCTCAAAACTCATGCAATTACTGTCCTTTCGAAAAAGGCTGCATAACATTTCATTGAGTGAACTTGACGTAAGTTGTCACTATTCTCTTTTGTATAATATTTAGGTTTTGAACCTATTTGTATGTATTTGTATGCAGAGATTTCTTTTCAGTTAGAGTTATGTATTTAGAATAGAATCTCAGTGAAGTTATTGATTTAAATGATGTGAACACATATAGGCTCTTAATACATTTTCATATTACTTTTCAAGAGGGACACAACAATTATATTTTTTGGCTCATCTTAGTAGACAAAAAGTATTTTTTAAATTTTAGGTTGTATTTTTTGGTTTGCTATTGAGATTAAACCTAAGATGTTTAACCAGAGGTGGTTATGTTTGTGTGTGTGTGTGTATTGCTCACAGCACAATATGCTGAAACTAGCCTTAATATGTCAATGAATGTAGAGTCCCATTTGTGTTAGGAAATGTATAGTGAATGGAGAAGAGGAACAGGTACTTATTATTTACAGTGTTTTTATGATTTCATATATTTGTTTTTATTTCAAAATACCAATTATAGTCTCCTCTGGCTTTCATTCTCTTGTCATTCCTTTCTTTCACAGCCTAACATTGAAAGAATGTTTATTTCGGCTGTCCTTACTTCCTCACCACACTTGACTACTCAACACATTCTAATCTGTCTTCCGACCCTATCTCTCTAGATTTGGTTTTGCCAAGGTTACTGATGACCTTCTGATCACTGAATCCAGCTGTCACTTTTGGCTCTAGAAATATGTCATT
Organism: Neogale vison; assembly: GCF_020171115.1. NCBI lineage: Eukaryota > Metazoa > Chordata > Mammalia > Carnivora > Mustelidae > Neogale > Neogale vison. The sequence goes on along the minus strand of NC_058092.1, from coordinate 72,041,669 downwards.
TTGATTTTTTCTTTTTCATTCTAATTTTTATAACTACAGTTTTATTTGTCATTCATTTCTTTAATATAATTATGAAGAAATTATATACTCATTTTATTTGTTAAATGATTGATCTTATTCCAGCACTTCAAAAACATCATTTCTTTCCATAATTGCTTAAACCTAAATAATCTTCCACTTCTTGAGCAAACTCCCCTTACTAGTTCCCTCAAGTATTAAAAAGTATTCTTTTTCAACTAAATTTTCTGTTATTTCTAGCTATGCTATTCATGGTTTGCCTACTTAAAGTATTTATTGGTTATGTGCATTAGCCTTTTTCCTAATCCGAATCATGATAAACCGAGTCGTGTTTGAAATGTTTGGCTTCCCAGATTCAAGGATGCTAGTCCCCTACTCACAACTACAGGATTTATTTGTGCTTAAGATGAACATTCTTACCTAATTCCTCTTCCATCCAGCCCAAGCTGTGGTCATTTTAGAGGAGGAAAGAGAGGAAACTGTTGATGTATATTTTCGCAGGCACTCCTGTTGAAATTTGGAATGCATTCATGAGACTTTTATAAAGAGTATGTATTTTAGCCATTTAATGGATCAGGTTATGTCATTGGAACCTAAGGGTCCTATGTAATGTTTTCATAAGAAAATATGTTTCAGAGTTCCAAATATCCAACTTAGAAGCAAATCTTTGAAACAACCTTTTAAAAAGATGCCTACCTATATTTTCTGCTGTAATTTGTGTCCTTAAATTTGCCCCTGTGTATAACTCTATTAAGTGAAATGTAATTTAATTTAATTTAATTTAGGCAACCTTAAAGATGTTACTGGATCATTTGAAATTAGTGGCTTCTTATCATGAAGTGAACAAGATGACTTGCCAGAATTTGGCCGTGTGCTTTGGACCTGTACTATTAAGTCAAAGGCAAGAGACTTCTACCCATAACAACAGAGTCTTTACTGACTCAGAAGAACTTGCAAGTGCTTTGGATTTTAAAAAACATATTGAAGTTCTTCATTACTTACTTCAGCTGTGGCCAGGTAAATGATTCTATGGAAGTATTTTTCTCTTTCAATGATAGGATATTTGAATTAACTAATCTTTAAATATGCCCATATGATTCAAGAAAATCTTTTCTAGATTTTGCTTTTTCAGATAGTTAAGAATTGATATCTTTAAATTTCTCCATTTAGATTTTTGCTTTCGCTGATAGACATATAGATCAATGTACACATTTTGGTCAGATCTGGATTTGTATCCCGGTTGTGTTGCTTGTTAGCATTCTGATCTTAGACAAGCTCTTTAACATCTTAGATCCTCAATATCATATTTATAATTATTATAAACATTTAATAATATGTTTATAGAATTTATAGGGGAATTAAATAAAAAGTTATGTTTGTAAGGTGCTCAGCACAGCTCTTGTCACATAATAGGTACTCTGTAAATATTAATTTCTTTACCCTTCTCATTTTTAGTTCAGCTGATATGAAGGAGAAATCATTTTTCTCCTTCATTCAGTTCTTCTTTCTGACAACTTTACTGTATCCATGGTTGTTCTTCAAATTTTCCAGGCTTAAGTTGACAGTCATCTTTGATCTTTCCACCTTTCTTATCCATCCCTTGTTCCAGTCAATGACAAAAAGCTGACAGTTATTTTCCTAATATCTCTGTTATGTAGTTTCAGAGCTGAAAGGGATATGTATTTAATGAGATGTTTTATACAGGATGCTGTATTTAAGTTCCAAAATTTTCTTACCCTGTAGTGACCCCCCACTTCCCCACCCTGCATAATACCAAACATGAAAGTACCTAGGAACTTGTGTAACACACAGTGGTAAGAGTGCTTGAGCCCGGGAGCCAGTCTTGGATTTGGATCCAGATTGTGGCCCAGGCACATATTGAATTCCCCTAAGCCTCAGTAGGCTTCTCTATAAATAGTTCCTATCTTCGGGTTGTTATGAAGATTCTATAGACAAAGCATCTAGGCATTGTGCAAAGTGTTTTGTATCAAGTTAGCTTTGTTACTCTTTTAATGGTACATATGAGGATAGACCAAAGTACAAAGAAATGCTTGATTTATTCTTTTTAAAAAAATCTAATTAATTATAGAAAGTGAATAAAAAGGTCAACTTGTAAATTTATAAAGTTAAAATTTTTGCTTTCTTTCAAACACAGACTTAAAAAACTCTTCTAATTTTAACCAAATTAGTATATATCATTAATATTTAAAAATCCTGAATCAAGAGGTTCTGGATAATTCGTTTGATTTCTGCATTTGGTACCCAACAGAAGGGAGCTCCCAGGTTAAAGTTTTAAATATGTGTTTCCTATAGTTTTTCCTACAACTGCTTTAATTCTAATAAGCATCAGGAATTGGGAAAGGAGCCATCTTCATCACTGACAAATGAAAACTTGCTTACCTGGAGTTTACTATAAGTACCTGATTTCTTTATCATTAATTCTGTATCAGAGTTTAGTGTTATTTAAAAATAACTGCCCCGGAGGACCTGAATAGACATTTTTCCTGAGAAGACATCCAGATGCCCAACAGACACATGCAAAGATGCTCAACATCACTGATCATCAGGGAGATACAAATCAAAACCATAGTGATATATCACTTCATACCTGTCAGAATGAATAATGTCAAAAAGACAAGAAGTAACAAGTGTTGGTGAGGATGTGGGAATAAGAGAACCCTTGTGCAGTGTTGTTGGGAATGTAAATGGTGCGCCACTATGGAAAACAGTATGGAGGATCCTCAAAGAATTAGAAGTAGCATACAATGCAGTAATTCTACTGTAGGGTATTTACCCAAAGAAAATGAACACATGAATTTGAAAATATGTATGCACTCCTGTGTTCATGGCAGCTTTACGGTAGCCTAGATATGGAAGCAGCCTAAATGCCCATTAGTAGACAAAAGGGTAAAGAAGATGTGGTACACACACCACACCCACATATACACTATGGATTATTACTCAGCTATTTAAAAAAAGGAGATCTTGCCATTCAGAACTACATGGATGGACCAAGAGGGTATCATGTTAAGTGAAAGAAGTCAGACAAAGACAAATACCATATAAGCTTACTTACATATGGAATCTATAAAACAAAACAAGTCAACAACCAAACCAAAAAAATCCCCCCAAAACCTGAAATACACTGAGTACAGAGAACAAACTGCTGGTTCCCAGAGAGGCAGTGGGTGGAGGGAGGAGTGAAATGGGTGGAGAAGGCTAAGAAACACTGAATTCCAGTTACCAAATCAAATCAAGTCCAGGAGATGAAAAGGGCGGCACAGGGAACATAGTCAATGTCATTGTAATAACGTTGGTGACAGATGGTGACTACGCCTGTTATGGGGAGCGTTGTGTCATCTGTAGAATTGTTGACTCCCTGTGTTTACACCTGAAAGTGATATAAACGTATGTCAGCTGTACTTCAATTAAAAAAAAAAACAAACCTGCCCCCTTTTCTATAACCTGTATTTTTCTTTAGTTATAGTACCTCAAATAAAGGGCAGAAAGATGAGAATAAATACCAGTTAATGTGGCCCTCGAAATCATTTGCTTTTGGATTGAAAGAAAGGCAGACATCAAGTAGAAGTAGTACTGTTACTGAGCCTGAGTAAGTTGGTAGTGATACAGAGAAAGGGCCATAGTGTATGAACTTGGTGAATGCCCATCTCAATGCACCAAGTAGAAGGGTTTGACCTGCCTTGCTAGATGCATATCTTATTTATTTTTGTATTTTGGAATTTCCCCTCCTCCTCTGGAGGTGACAAAAAGTTGGTTCCACCCTCCCCCCACCCGCGTGGCTTCGTTATTTTAACTTTTTGTGTTATTTTTTGTTTTTTAATTTGGGGCAATAATAAAATTTGCTTTAAGCTTTCCATTGGAAAAATCTTATCTGCAAAGTGATTGGTTAGAATTCTAGTATATTGGCACTAGAAGGTAAAAATCATCCCGCCAGTGGCATTTCAGATCGTCTTCTGCCAAGCCCTAAGGTTCTTTGGAAGCAGCTTTGGAGCCAGATTGGCAGCAGGTGAGGGAACAAAATGTAAACACACTTCCCTTTTGATCAAAATAGTCTTCTTTTCATCTTTTTTATGCATTGGATTTTTACAGAATTGTTGCTTTTTAAAAATGGTTTTGCTGTTTTAAGAAGAATATTAAAATTTACTTTCTCTTTACAGATGGGGAAATAGCTTTAGAGAGAGTATAACTCCCAGAGCTGTTTGCTGTATCACATTTTCTATGATGAGTAAATTTGGGGCAGGTTTTTTGGGGAAAAGCTATAACTTTTTTTCCTATTCCTTTTTCTTTCATTTTTCTCACTAGAGTAAGCTTTATGAGGTCAGGGATTATATTTTGCTTACCCTTAGAACCCAAGCTCTAAGACAGTGGTGTTTGGCATTATCTAGGCACTTAATATATTCTGTTAAATAAGGCAGTTATGCTATAGATAAAAGACTAATAAAGTGATTAAAAATACAAATCTGTCAGTAGAACAAGATAAGAAAATTAAGTTTCTTAGTACTTATCATTACATTTTGAAACATTTTCAGCAACTTTATAGATTGCATTTTAAATTTTATTCTGTTGAAGATGGGCAGTCATAATGCTAAGAAACCAGAACTACCCTTTGGGGTTAAAATTAGACATTTTCTCTGCATTTTTAATAGGAAATCATTCCACCATTATAGTTTAAAAAGTCAGTGAAGTTGATTTTTCAGAAACTGAATTTTTTGTCTAAAAGATATAAAATATTATAATTGGTTTTCTAAATGTTTTCCAAGAAAATATACAAAAATTCATGTTTGAATAAGGGTTTATTTAAACAACTTTAAGTAACTGGCAACAAAATAAATCTGGGTTTTGCAGGTAAATGTTAGAGATGGGGGCACAACAAGATAAGCTCAACCAACAATCAAAAATGTTTTACTTTGGGGCTCCTGGCTGGCTCAGTTGGTAAAACACGAGACTCTTGATCTTGAGAGTTATGAGTTCAAGTTCCATGTTGCCAAGGCATAGAGCTTACTTAGAAAATTTTTTTTTTACTTTGGTTGGCTCACAAACCAGGTGACTTCAAGGTTAGCAAAGTAATGAAAACAATAGTCTTGACACTTAAGCACTAAGAACAGGAATAGCACAGAAAATGAGGGAGAAGGGAAGAAGATTAGCAGCTAGAGGAGAAAAAGAAATTTGAATAAACAGTAGAAAAAATTCAGATATTCCTTCTGTAATTGCATCAATTAATGGCATGGGGCGTTATATATTAATATTATTATTAAAGATCAATTTAAAGTAAATATCAGACCTTTATTTTCCAGAAAATTTTTGATCAAGAGTTTTGTTAGCTATTCATAATTATATATACTGGCCATCATAGAACTATAGACAGATGGACATGTTAAAAACATACCTATAGATAGTTATCAAGTATTTTAATAAAATCTAAGTAAAAAGATATGATCTGAAAAATGTTATTAAGGTCCCTGTAAGTCTGGAAAACTAACACTATATACATGTTTATATTACTTTTTTATTATCTTGTTTTCTACAGTAGGAAACAAGCATTCTTTATATGTTGGAGTGTGAAAAGTGGGTGTGTTACTACTGATAATATATTCACACTGATAATATGTATCTTAGTGAAAGAAAGTATAAATGGAGAGGCATTTATTAATGGAAAATAAGCAAAAAGAGAAAGGCATTATGGGCAGTTTTTAAAAGCTATGCCTCAGCATGTAAGTCCTTTTATATACAGAAGAACCTTAGACAAATGTTTTCTCCAATATTCACAAAAAGGGTAAACAGTAAAGCCTGGGTTTTTCATGATGTTTATCTATAGTAATCTGTACGGCCAGCACAATGTATACTCTTAGAAGAAATGAATTTTAATATGAAGAATGTTATTCGAGATTGTTAAATACCTAACCAGAATGGGAAAATAAATATCTGTACTGTTTTCAGGCAATAAATGAAGACTATTAGTAGTTAATGCTGTGTAATCAAACTCAGGTAACTAGTGGTCAAGTCTAGTATTTGTGCATTTTATCAAAGTGAAATTTGGGCTGCTTAGTAAATTTTGACACTGCTGCTAATAGAATTGCAAAAAAGCACAAAGGTTAGAGTGAGCACTTTAGATGTCTTTGCCTCATTTAGATGTTTGCAGAAGGAACTTCTGTTTTTTTTTGTTTTTTTTTTTGTACACCAACATGCCTTGCCTGCTTTTTACTGTAGCTTTTAATTTAGAAGAAGCTACCAGCTTAGCTACTGTTTGAATTATAGCTAGATAATAATTAACTTGCACCAAAAGTTAATCAACATCAGAAATTTGTTTGGGGATGTTATGATAAGGCATGAATTAGCACCATTGAACATTCTCCTAGCTTCTGTCCCTAATCTTGATTATTTCTGGTGATAGAAAAAAGTAATTATGGAATGCTATTTTTTAATAGTGTGCATGTTTTTTTAATGCATGTTTGTAGTTGATTATTAAACGGCTTATCTTTGCTCTGTTTTTTTAAGGCCAGTTGGATGGCTGTGACTAAGCAAATTTGTTGTTTGTTTCTAGTGCAACGTTTAACTGTCAAAGAATCGACCGACAATTTGTTTCCAGAGCAGAAGTCTTCTCTAAATTATTTGAGGAGGAGGAAAGAACGACCTTGCCTGTTAAATTTGAGTGGTACTGAGTCATCAAGAATACTTAGACCAAGGCAAACCAGATTAGACAGTCCAGTTAGCAATCGTTACGCAGGAGACTGGAGCAGCTGTGGAGAAAACTACTTTTTAAATGCAAAAGAAAATTTAAATGATGTAGATTATGATAATGTCCCTTCGGAAGATAGAGGAGATGGAGAAAACTGTAACAAAATGTATGGACAAGATATAATGATTGAACAGCCAGTACCCATGTCCAAAGAGTACACATTTCAGACATACTTGACAATGCAGACAATTGAGTCTACCGTGGATCAAAAAGTCAATCTTAAAGACCTACAAGAAAGTATTGATACTTTGATTGGAAATCTGGAGCGTGAACTCAACAAAAACAAGCTTAATATGAGTGTTTGAGATTGAGAGTTTTAATTTGCTTTTTTGTAATATTTTAAATTTCTTATCAGTCTTTCTCACTATCTTATACCTCTCACTGTGATGGTTTTATTTTTTTACTCTTGAAAATGCCATTAATTTTTAGTTAGTTCATGTGATTCAATTAAAAACTCTATTCATTAATATAATTTTTACTTATCTCATTAGAAAATTTTTCTGGGGGCAGAGATAACTTGGCCTTATGACTATCTTTAACAAATATGGCCAATTCTATGGAGATAACTTTTAAATGCACTTATAAGGTTCAGATAAGTTATTAGCCCCTCACGGCTTTTGTAAGTTATAGGAACTGCTCCTTTATAGCTGAAACAGATGTTTCTTTTAGAGGAACGTGGCAGCTGCTCCGTCGGGTTTGCAGTGTGGGTCCATGTACACTGCAGCATCATCTGATCATATTTCATTTGCAATGCAAATGCTGCTATAAAAAACCTTTTTATAAATAAAAGTAAAATTATACAAATATTAATGTATTCTGTATTAACATTCAGTAATTATTTAAGCTTATGAAAATTAAATATTTTTATAATCCTGGAAATGTGTCTATTTATAAGTGCATATGTGGATAGATATTAGAATGGGGGAGGGATTGGCTGCAGAATCACATGTATCTTTAAAGTATGTTTGTCATGAGGCCAAAATTGTTAGCTTAAAATGTCTTTTTCAGGGAGAGAACATTTAAGTTAAAGGAGTTCCATAGAAACACTTGAACCAAAACACTAGAAGCAGCTAAATTTCTATAAGAGACTTTCTTTTTTTGATTTGCAGAAAGTCACAATATCCCTAGTGAGAAGTCATCTTTTAAACTGAAATCCTCTATCTTAAGGAATTAAGAACCCAGTTTTCTGCACTAGTGATTTGCATTAAAAATCTTCACCTATTCTATGCATTTTTATGTCCTGCTTTTTAAAACAAAGTAATTATACTTTAAGCATATTTATTTGTAGTAGTATATCGATAACATTGACTTTATAATTACCCTTATTTGTTTCAAAAGAAATCTTGCCAGCATCTATGTTACTGATTTTGAAAAATTAACTTATTTTGGCTAAGTATATTACAAGATAGTCACTATAGCAATCACAGCAGTGTTTGAAAATGTAAATTTAGAAGTCTTTTTAATTAAATTGGAGTGTATTTTTTTAAACTTTTATACCCACAGAACATGTAATTTTAAAATTATAAATAAAATCTGGATCACCAAGTAAAGACGTAGTAGCCTTTAGAAAACTGACTTCTTGATGTTTTTCTAAATATTAAAGTATTTAACTATTTCTATGTAAGATACATTGATAAACAGAACACCTTGTTATTTAATTTGAAAACTCAACTGTTAAAAAGCCAGATAAATAACTATTTTTATATGAAAATTTCATTTTTTAAAGCTTTGTATAATAGTTCAGAAGAATACCAAAAACAATGTGACAAGTATATATATTGAATAAACAGTCAAAAGAAATGTGCTTTAAATGTTTTTGTTTGCTATATCATGTATATTGAATGAATTGAATAAGTTGTTCCAGAAATGTAAAAGTTTTATTAAAGTATTATAACTTTGGTGTCATGCTATTAATTATCATAATGATTTTAAGGATTACTTATTTTGATGTCATTCTTTTTAAACAAATGTGTTAGAGTATTGGACAATTGAATGTTACCCATTAAATACATGTAACACTATTTTTTGGTCCAGAATTGAATTTTCCAAAATCTGAAATGCTTTAAAGGCCAGATGTATCTTGTTATATAATTTTGGATGGGAATAGTTTAATCTCTGCCATCTTAAATAGAAAATACTAAACATTTATGTTGTCTAAATCATGAGTCCTGACTATAAATCTCTTATTAGACTGTGCTGTATTTAGTAGTGCTCAGTAAGCCTATGCCTTTACTTCATTTTCTTTTATTTCAACTCTTTCAAAAATTAACATATATATAATTTGTTTCAGGGGTAGAGGACTGTGATTCATCAGTCTTACACAATTCACAGCACTCACCATAGCACATACCCTCCCCAGTGAATGTTCATGACTCAGCCACCCCATCCCCTCCAGCAACCCTCAGTATGCCTTTACTTTAATGACCTTTAACTTCAAAACTTTTTGAGTTTTTATACCTGCTTTTTCTGCACTATTAGACTATCAGCTGTCATTCCCTTCTAGTCTACCAATCCTGACATCTTTTAAGATCAAAAACAATTTAATTTAATTTTATTTTTAACTAGAAATTTATTTATTTATTTATTTTTAAAGATTTTATTTATTTATTTGACAGACGGAAATCCCAAGTAGGCAGAGAGAGAGCAGGAAGCAGGCTCCCCACCCAGCAGAGAGCCCAATGCGGGGCTCGATCCCAGGACCCTGGGATCGTCCCTTGAGCCGAAGGCAGAGGCTTTAGCCCACTGAGCCACCCAGGCACCCCCAACAATTTTAATTTTAGTGCATGTACCTAAATAAAGTTTCAAGCAATTCCGACGGATAGAGATTAAAAGTGAGCCTCCCTGCCATTCACACCAGCACTGCTCCTCAGCGGTACAGCTGCCTATACTTCCTCAAGTAGGCACTGCCTTCATCACTGGGTCTAGGTTTGCTGCTGCTGTTTCTTGATTTGTCATTTGAGTAGTATCTGTTGATTTTCCAGTATGAATGACAAGCCATCTCCATTCCTCCTCCCCATTTGATATTTTTAGTTCTTTTAGTTTCCTTTATAACTTTAATAATCTTTGCTTCTCGATCCATCTGTTTTAAACAGTTTCTCTTGGCTCACCACCATTGTGGAAATGACCATAGCTATACTTTCCTTCAGCCCATTACTGCCCTGGACCTCTTGATTTCTCTAAGTTACACGATTAGTTGATATAATTAACATTAATAGATTATGTTATTTGGGGGAACTGTATTTGACTTAGGCTTTTCCTTAATACGTTGATTCTAAAAACTACAAATCAATAGCCATTATGGGTTATGGGTTATGCAAAAGCGTTTACAGGTTAGCCAGATGGTTTTTTCTCTTACATATCCAATCTTATGTGCTGAAGTCTATGCTGATTTAAGCAGAATATTCCAAGCTAAAGGTCAAATGGATTATTTTATCTTATAGCCATCAACTTCTCCAAATCATGCTGTGTGCTATTTGCTTCATAACTGGGTCATGGCTTTTGCTGATTTTTATTTTTCTTTTTATCATGCTCTTGAATTACCAGATTTGTTTAAAGTGCTTTTAGTGCTCATCCTGGGATTCGTGAAGTACATTCTTGCCTTTATTTTTCTTTGAGAGGTGAAAAATATCTTCTTCAGTAAAACCCTGATATCATCCTAAGCTTTTTAATCAGCTTTATCAAGTGTGGACAATGTGGTTTTCAGCTGTCATCCTGGGATATATGTTTTCCTATCTCACTTTTCTAAAATTTAGGGATTTTGTTTGTTTGTTTGCTGAAGTATATAAGTAGTTCCCTCCAATACACACACACCTCTTGTCACCCCTTGTACCCCACCCCCCACAAGAAAGGTGCTTGAGAGAAAGTTTTGAGTCCTTGCATATCAGACAAGGCCTTTGTTTTTAACCTATACTTCATTTTGATTGGACTTGCAGTTCTAGGTTCCAACTCACTTCCCTTTAGAACTGTGAAGGCATTTCTGTGTTACCTTCTTGCATCAAGTTTTACAGTAATTCAAGCAAGAAAGATGATGGTTTGGACCAGGGAAGAAGCAAGAGAGGTGGTGAGAATTGGTTGTATTCTGGATGTGTTTTGAACGTAGAAGCTGAAAGAATCTGCCAATGGACCCTGAGAGAAAGGGGCAAGGCCTGAGCAACTGAAGGATGGAGTTATCATCAAATGAGATTGAGATGACCATTACATTTTTTAGAAGAGCAGCTTGTAGTGGAAGTTGCTATTTTTAAAAATTAATATATAATGTATTATTTGTTTCAGGGATACAGGTCTATGATTCATTAGTCTTACACAATGAAGTTTTTTATTAATGTAGTATTTATCAAAATACCTTATAATGTACTGTTAACTGTAAGTACTAATGCTTCTATACCTGGTAATGATGCCAATAGTTACTGCAAGACTAAGAAAGCAGGAAGAGTAAATACGTATATACATATTAAAGCCCAGTTCGTAATCTAACTCTCTGGAAAACTACAGATTGTGTGGCTTTATGTTAGGAACCCCAAAGAAACAGGTTGTGGGTAGTGGTATGGTTCCTAAAAAGAATTAATGTTTCCAGACAGAAGAATTTTAAGGTTTAGGATTTTATAATTTAAAGATACCAACTTTTAGGTACTTGGAAAGTGATCAAATTGAAATATGTTTAATAATAACAAATTTTTATTTGAATCTTACAGACTTGAGGACTTTCGTATGAAGAGGAATGCTCTTTTGCTCTTCCCAGCCCAAGGCTCATTTTTAATTCAGTAAGTCTCATGTCTGATAAACATGGAAGTGCCAGAAATCAGAGTTCTTGGTTGCTTTCTGACTTAGTCAAAAACCGACTGGCTAATTCACGCAGAAATGGAATTCATTAAACAACAACAACAAACAATGTTTCAGAGAGAAGACTGTTACAGGGTGCTGAAAATGGTTTATATCTTGATCGAGGTGGAAATTACACAGGTGTTTACATACAAAGTTCCATACTTAAGATTCTTGCTTTTCATGTAAGTCATACCTCAATTTTTTTTTTCTTTTTAATGGGAAAGCTGGAGAAATAGACTTGGAAAATAAGCAGAATTAGGAGAGGCTTGGTGATCAGAATGACAGCAACCAAGGCTCTGCCTGATTAGCATACTGCCACCAAACACAGCTCATGCACACTATTGGAGTTAGTCATGAAACCCCCTGCTCTGCTGCATCATTCCTGATTCAGAGTCCTTGACAGAAGCATCCGACGGTGCCCCAGCTTCCAGGTGACGGGGAACAATTCGCTCGCACCCTTTCCCTGGATTTTACACCAAGGTTAATTCTATGAATTTAAGAAGGGGCTTCAGAAGCCAGCAGCCTGACAGTGACAAATACCCACAACACTTCCCTAGTCTTCATCTCACCCTATGCCCCCAAACTGGAGTCTCGCTCTTCCTTCACCTTTCCCAACCCATCCAAGTTATGACAGATCCTGAAAAGGTACACTTAGGTTTGTCACTGCTCACACTCCGGACCGAGCTACGGCATCTCTCAATCTCTCCCTGTTCCCTCTCTCTGCTGTCACTCTCCTCTCCCCACACTCACAATCCATTCTATCCACAGAAGCCAAAGTCCTCTTTTATAAAAGAAAGAAACTGTATCCTTTCCTCAGGTTCTTCCCTGGCTTCCTGTGCTCTAGCAATGCTGAGCACTTCCTTTCTGTCCTAGGGTCTCTGCCCTTGCCATTTCCTCTGTGCGGAATGCTCCTCATCCAGACTTTCCTTGAGTAGCTTTCTTTGGTCATTTCATGTCTGTGCCCAAATGCCACTTCAGAGTCTACCTCTGAAAACCCAGTTAGTAACCTGCTTTGGAAATCGGGGGAGGAAGAAGACGGAGATTTCTGTGTCTTTTAACAAGTACCAAATAGTTCTTGTACTATTTGATTAAATGATGGACATCTATAACTAGAAAATGTTTACATTTAAACCAAATCAAAGAAGAACTTAATCCTTACCTGTTTGATAAGGACCTGGCATGCTTTCAAGTCATTTGAGTTAATCTTTCTTTAGTTTATTGTTATTTTGCTTACTAGAAGTATTTATGAAGTGGAAACTTGGGTATTGGCCTCGACATTCTACATCCTCAACAAAACTATGGCACCTGAGTGGCACAGTTGGTGGAGAATCTCGTGGTTTCAGCTCAGATCTGATCTCAGGGTTGTGGGATGGAGCCCCACCTTGGGCTTCGCTCTCAGCTCAGAGTCTGCTTAAGACGCTTTCCCCACCAACCCTCCTCCCCACAAATAAGTAAGTAAATCTTTAAAAAAAAAAATGTAAAAAGTATATCCATGCCTTTATATATCTATTTCACTGACATCTGCCTAGGAACTATAACATACAAGACGTTTAGTTAATTATTAATAAATGAAAGAATGTAAAGGGATTTTCAGGGAATGGTTATCTTACTGTCAGGAAAAGACAGAGAGGCAGTATCTATGTAATTATTCAAATACTCACTCCTGGGGCGCCTGGGCGGCTCTGTCAGTGAAGCATCTGTCTTCGGCTCAGGTCATGATCCCAGGGTCCTGGGATCGAGCCCTCCATCGGGCTTCCTGCTTGGCAGGCGGACTGCTTCTCCCTCTGCCTGCCGCTCTCCCTGTTTCCCTTGCTCGTGATCTCTCTCTGACAAATAAATAGATAAAATCTTAAAAAAAAAAAAATTCACTGAGTAATAATTCCTTGTAGTTAACAAAATGTTCTCTCTCTCTTTTTTAATGACGTGTGTTTCTTTTGGAATTAGGACGGCCTTGGGAATATTTGTGACTTAAAAGGTTAGTGGTTTCATAAATTTTGGGTATTTTTTTTTTCTGTAGAATAGTAATTGTTTCAGTAGAAACAATTATTTAAATAACATGTGTATGAAAAAGTATTTCTCACCATAAGAAAGGGAGGTCTCTGAGAGAACTTTTGTTAAAATGTAGCATTTGTTTCTTTAGAGAAATCATGAACAAAAAAAATCCTGATTGATTTTAGGTGTACATTTTTGCTAGAACTGAAAAGAACCTATTTTTCATTTTATTAAAATATTTTTATAAAGTTGAAGGACTCCTACAAATATAACGCTTCCCCCCCCCCAATAGAATTCTTATTAGAAAAGAGTAGCAAGGACCACTTTAGGGAACAGGCACTACATTTAATGTTTTCTATCTTTCTCAACATCAAGTGATTGTTCTAAGCAAATGAGAAAATGCCTAGATATTGCCCCTGGGTTGGGTTAACTTAATCCTTATCTGTTTGATGAGGCCCCTGGCATGCTTTCAAGTCATTTGAGTTAATCTTTCTTTTTGTTGTTGTTGTTTTGCTTACTGGAGGTATTTATGGAGTGGAAACTTGGGCGTTGTCCTCAATATTCTACATACTTCTTTGACTAGAAACTTCTCTAAGGAGAGTTTAAAATTCCAACTTTAGAAAAACACAATGAATATTCATTAAGAAAAGGGAAAGTCTTGCATTCAAGACATTTTTGTGAAAGTTAGAGACAGCAAGCCTGCAGCTCACATTTTTTCACAGCTGCAGATATTGAACAGTGACCCCTTGTTCTTGACCTTTGTTCAAGAAAAGAGATGCAGCTTGCCAGCATTTGGGTCTCTTTTTTGACTGACTTTCCCCTGTAGCCATTGTAAAACTCACGTTTTAACCTAAGGGCAAATCTGAATCATTAGGTAAGTGAAAATAGCTCGTCTAAACTGGTTGATAAGAAATGTCAGAGCATAAAGGACTATCTGTCCAAGGTTATGAATTTATGTTTGATCTGTACTCAATGTCAAATCTCACCTGTAAATTCACCTAAACCATACATAAAAGAAGGCATATTAGTATCTTTTTCCATTGACATTTCATTACATTTTCAAATAAAAAGAAAATTTGATAATTATACAGTGAATTCACCCGTATATCTTCATGTTAGAGTCTATGTAATTGTAAGCATTTTGTTATATTAGTTTCATGGCCATCGTTATTTGTCTTAATTTTTGGTACATTTTAAAGTAAGTCACAGATTTCAGTATACGTCACAGTCAGTCTCATTTTGGAAGCCCCCCACCCCCGGAAGAAAAAAGGAATTGGAGGTGAACTGTGATTATAATGAACTCCTAAAAGGGTCACCTAAAAGGGTACATGAGAATTCACTACAAATCCTAGATTTCATCATAGTTAGAGCGATCTAACATTGCTATTAATAACCACTAAAAAATAATGCATATTTTGGGCATCTTGTGATCATTTCCACATAAATTTTAGCCTCCAGCCTTCTCTCATTCACAGATAACCTCACAATCTCTACCGTATTTAAGTACCATGTTATATATTGTTTTCTTATTTTCTCTAAAAATTTTTTTTAATTTTTATTTTCAATTAAATTTACTTTTAGAGTACAACTTTATATCGCTACCATAAATGGAAAACTGGTGTCCTTTGTCATAAATTAGTTGACCATATATTTTTTCTATACACAATAATAAATTCATAATGTATACTTGGCATGCATACTCAGGGCAATACTGAGTTATATAGCCTCCATCCTTCCCCCTTTTCCTTTCACAAATATTGAGGCACAAGAAAAGTCAAATCTGCATTGGAAATTGGACACATAGATGATACCAGGCTGTTCTCTTTTTAAGGGACAAAAGGACCACTTCCAAACTTGCCTGAATCTGCCTTGAGCTGGCAATGAAGGAAGAAGGCAGACCGAGGAAGGGTCTGTCTGCAGCCAGAGATTGTGTCCTGAGAAGGGCGCATGCCTCACGAGCCCTGTGTTGTCAACCTGCCCTGAAAACTCCACACTGGCAGGAACAGGGGTGAAGCCAAATCTTTGCAGTCTGAGGTTTTGGGACCTCTCAGAGCAATGACTCTGACTCTATTTTCTTTTTCATTTTGTTTCCTCTTACAGTTTTAACCCTCTCCTACCAACCTATCTTTCTCCAGGCTCTATCTGTGTTAACATAGGTGTGGTAGGAGACTAATAGCACACCTATCTTTCCCTCCTGAAATTAGAACCAAGACCTAGGAGCCAGACATATGGCAATCGAAATACCAGATTTGCTACTGATGAAGGTAAGCTGGAGAAAAGGGCTACGGTCTATAGTCAAGTAGAGTTCTTCCTACGTTCCCTGTGATCTGATCATTCCCAACCAGTCACTGGCACATTTAGTTAAAAACAAGCCTCTCCTGGCAGGGGTATAGCCTGTCAGCCCTACAAAAAAGAAAAAAAAAAAAAATGCCTGTAACAGACAGGCGGGCTCTGTAGGTGAAGACACAGAAGGCTCCCAGGCAAGCAAGCTCAAGTCCTGCTCAGTTCACCAGTCAGATGAGTCAGTCTTTGTGACTTGAAGAACAGTTAAGTGAGGGAGTCAGAGAGAAGCTGGAAGTGACCCTCCAATACTTCTTCCTCCTGGAAGTCCAGTTACCTCCCTCTTATGGAAACATGAGAAGCACAGGATGTTATCCCTTATCGATGTCCTCCTATTGCTTCCTCCTCAAGTGACCAAGTGTCACAGGACGAACTTTGGGACCCTTTGTCAAATGGAGCAGGAAATGGAAGTGTGTATTGGCAGCCAGAATCAACATGCAAAGATTTCCCAGGTAATTGCTAGGTGATGGCTGCCATTGGGCATCCTCTTAACCAGCAAAGTGGCCAAAATTGGGCATATTCTTGCCTCTCTTGGTAAAATATTTCCTCCTCTAGCCCCTGTAGCCATGTGCCAGTTCTGGTGCCTTGAGCCTTGGATACACCAACAAATCTCACCTTTCCCCACTGTGCCCAGCAGCAGAATCTGCCTCCAAGTCTGTCTGTAAGTAAACCTTACCTTCCATTCGGTTCTGTAGTCTTACCTGGAAGCGTGCAGTTCATCATCTGAGTAAAACACTAGGGTGTTAATGATGGTAGAGTTTATTTATATTTTATTTTAAAATAGCAGTTTATTAAACCTCTCATAAAGAATATGTATAAGAAAATATCAGAGGAACTCCTCTGGTTTCTCTCTGTTCTTTCTGTTAACTCTCTGCTCCCTGTCTGGTGCTGCTATAGGGCCATGTCACATTTGCTTCTGAAAGCCTGCCAGCTTTTTTATTAGCCATCTCAACTTCCCACATCTGCTTATATCTTTACACCCACAGGGTCACTTAAGCCATTATCAGCTATATCCTCAGTACATTTACACAAGGCCCGAGTCACAATGGGATGGGACCTCTAGCAAGTCACATAGTGGAAATTTTGTGAAAGTCGGAATTGCATATGTAAATTGGCATAAATATACATATGAAGGCCAAAACAACCTTGAAGAAAAAAAAAAAAAAGAATGACTATGGAGGCCCCAGACTATCTGATTTTAAGATGATTTTTAAAATGACAGTGGTCAAGAGAGTATAGTATTAGTATCAGAATAGACAAATCTATGGAACATAATGGAGTCCAGAAATAGGCCCTACATATATGGACAACTGACTTTATATTTATATTTTATATTTACATAATTTAGTTTATATAAATATAATTTTATATATAATTTATATATAAAATATAAAATATTTTTATAAAAATTTAAAAATATTATTGAAGAATAATGCCATGTTATATAACATATTGGTTCAACAATTCTTTTTCTTTTTTTTTTTTTAAAGATTTTATCTATTTGTCAGAAATAGAGAGAACACAAGCAGGGGAAACAGGGGGAGTGGCAGGCCAAGGAAGAAGTAGTCTCCTTGCCAAGCAAGCCTCCTGATGTAGGACTCAATCCCAGGACTCTAGGATCATGACCTGAGCCAAAGGCAGCTGCTTAACCGAATGAGCCACCCAGGTGACCCAATTCAACAATTTTATACATTACTCAGTACTCACCCCAATAAGTCACCATCTGTCACCAATGTTATTACAATATTATAGACTATATTTCCTATGCTGTACTTTACATCTCCCTGATTTATTTATTTTATAACTGAAAGTTTGTACCTCTCAATCCCTGTCATCAGTTGTGCCCATTCCCGCCCACCCACCTCACCTCTGGCAACCACCAATTTGTTCCCTGTGTTTGAATCATTTATTTCTTAGTTTGTGTTGATTTTTTAGATTCCACATATAAATGAAATCATATGATATTTGTCTATCTCTGATGCACAACTGATTTTTGACAACAGCAATCCAGTGGAGAAAGGATAGTCTTTTCAATAAGTAATGCTGGAATAATTGGATATTTATATGCAAATCCCATCCCCCTGAAACCAAAAGAATATATATTTTTTTAAAGATTTTATTTATTTATCAGAGAGAGAGAGGGCGAGAGAGCAAGCACAGGCAGACAGAATGGCAGGCAGAGGCAGAGGGAGAAGCAGGCTCCCTGCCGAGCAAGGAGCCCGATGCGGGACTCGATCCCAGGACGCTGGAATCATGACCTGAGCCGAAGGCAGCTGCTTAACCAACTGAGCCACCCAGGTGTCCCCCAAAAGAATATTTTGATCCTTGGGGCGCTTGGGTGGCTCAGTTGTTTAAGTGACTGCCTTTGGCTCAGGTCATGAATCTGGAGTCCTGGGATCAAGTTCCACATCAGGCTCCCAACTCCATGGGGAGTCTGCTTCTCCCTCTGACCTCCTGTCTCATGCTCTCTTCCTCTGTCTCTCTCTCTCAAGTAAATAAATAAATAAAATCTTAAAAAAAAAAAGAAGAATATTTTGATCCATACCTTCTATCATACGTAAAAATCAACTTGAAATGGATCATAGGTCTAAATGTAAGGCCTAAATGTATACGTCTTCTAGAAGAAAACCTTGGTTATACAAAGACTTCTTAGATAAGTCAACAAAAACATCTATAAAAAACAAACTGGTTAATTGAGCTTCAGCAAAATTAATATTTTCTGCCCTGTGAAAGCCACTGTTAAGGGAATGAGAAGATAAACCACAGACTGAAAGTAAGTATTTGCATGTATCTGGTAAAAGACTTGTATCCAGGATATATAAGGAACTCTAATATCTCAATAATTAAAAAAAAACCTCCAAGAATAATGAGCAAAATATATAAATAACACTTCATGAAAGAAGACTTGTGGAAAGAAAGTAAATATGTGAAAATAAGCTTGGTGTCATTAGTCATCAGGAAAATGCTAATGAAAACTACAATGAGATACCACTACACGCTAATTAGAATGGCTGAATTTTGAAAGACTGACCATACTAGCAAGAATATGGAGGAACTAGAATTTTCATACACTGGGGATGGGAAAGTAAAATATCACAACTACTTTGGAAATGTTTGGCACTGTCTTAAAAAGTTGAACATGTACCCACATATGAGTCAGACATTCTACTCCTAGGTATTTATCCAAGAGAAATGAAAACATGTTTCCATAAAACAGCTATGCAGAAATGATCACGGAAGAGTAATTTGTAATAACCCCAAGCTGGAAACCATTAACCCAAATGTCTGTCAAACAAATCATGGTATATCCATGGGATGACATATTACTTAGCAATAAAAAATAATGAAATATTAATATACACAAGAAAAATGAACCTCAAAAATGAAAGAATAAGACAAAAACAAGTACATACTGTATGATGCCATTCATATAAAATTCTATAAAATGTTAATGAACCTATGTAATAGAGAGTTCTTAGTGAACTAATGTATACTTGGGTGATGGTTACATAGTTACATGGTCATATACATGATTAAAAATTAAGTTAGCTGCACACTTATAATTTGTACTTATCATTGTTTATAAATAATAGTTCAATAAAAAGATAATAATAAAGAAATGCATGTTTCCTGTAGCAATTCCAACAATGCAGAAGAGTATATAGTTGAAAGTCCATTCTTCTATGCTCCTCTTGTCTTTTCCTTATCTCCTACTTAAATACAATCCCACTCACAGAAGGTTTCCATTATTCAGAGTTTGATATTTATGAGATATCTTTCTCAAATTTTAAGATATATAGTGGTTAATTTTCTTCTGTTTTGTGCTGTAATTATTTGAATATATAGCTGATTGTCTTACTGGATTATATGTATTAAAAGCAGAAATTTATTGTATGTCTCTTTATAATTCTTAAACAAAGTAGGGATAGAAATAAATAAATATGCTATTTTGAGGCAATTGCCATAGTCATGAACACATTACAAATAACTCACATTCACTGTGTTTCAGCTACAGTATCAGGAATCTTCTATGTTCTGTTTCATTTAATCCTCATGAGAACCATATAAGGTTCCCAATTACCTACTACTACATAACAAACCATACCAAAACTTAATGGCTTAAAATAAGGACAGAGTTTACTTTGCTCACATGCTCACAAACCTGAGTTTAGGTAAGTCTTGGCAGGGAGAGCTCAATCTGGCTTCAATCAGCAACAGCTGGAGTAGCTCAAGAGGTCAGGCCTGGACTTATCTGTAGGCTTGTTCCTTGCACACATATGGTGGTTGATGTCCATCACTGACTAAAATCTTACTTGGGCTTTCAACCAGAATACCTCCGTGTGCCCTCTCTGTGTAGCCTGGTCTTCCTCACAACATGGTGGCTGTGTTCCCAGGCTGTTTTCAGTGAGAGACAGGTGGGACCCATATCTGCGTCACTGTTTCTGACATGGCTTCAGTGTCATTTCTGCTGCATTCTGTGCTTTGAGGCAACCCCAAAGTCACACTCCATTTCAAGGAGAGGGGAAATTGAGTCTACCTCTTGATGGGAGGTGTGACAGTGGTTTTGAAGAGCCTGTGGGATGGGAAATACTGCTGTGGCCACTTCTGAAAATTTATGTAGCCACAGCAGAAACGTGTCATGATTAAATTTCAAAAACTTGTAAGTTCTGAATACTTGAGTATTCAGAATGGTCTGTTGACTCCAAAGCTCTGTTTATGATCCAGATAGTTATCTTACTTTGTGACTTTGGAAACTGTTAATATTACATTGTCAATTCATTTTATAGTCTCTTAAAGTCTCTTATAGTCTCTTCTTTTTTTTTAAAAGATTTCGTTTATTTATTTTAGAGAGAGAGAGAGCACGAGCAGGGTGGGAGGGGTGGAGGGAGAAGCACATTCCCCACTGAGCAGGGAGCCCAACTCAGGGTTTGACGGGGCAGTTGGGGGCTCAACGTGGGTGTCCAGGTCAGGCTCTATCCTGGGTCCCTGAGATCGTGACCTGAGCAGGAGGCAGATGCTTAACTGGTTGAGCCACCAGGCACCCCTCTGAAACAAATTCTTATGAGCACTGTTCATTTCCCAAAGGAGGACTACATAGGAATCATTTTTTAAATGTATGTAGATACTGTTGTAGTGCATTAGCTATTAATTCATTTTAGGGCATTTTAAGAATTCTTGGTAGCTTTTTACCTATGAAAAAGGAATAACATTTTCCAGCAAGCAGAGGTGAGAGCATAAGATGTGTGGAGAACAGCATGGACTGCAGCGTTTGAAGGGGAAGCAGGGAAGCCAAAGCTGGAAAAATTGGGCTCAAAAAGCAAGCAGGGGGGCACCTGGGTGGCTGAGTGGGTTAAAGCCTCTGCCTTCGGTTCCGGTCATGATCCCAGGGTCCTGGATCGAGCCCTGCATTGTGCTTTCTGCTCGGCAGGGAGCCTGCTTCCTCCTCTCCCTCTCTCTCTCTCTCTCTCTGCCTGCCTCTCTGCCTCCTTGTGATCTCTGCATGTCAAATAAATAAATAAATAAAATATTAAAAAAAAAAAAAAGCAGGACTGTGTCAGAAGCAGGTGAAGAACTTAGACCCTACCCTGAGGGCAACAAGGGCCACTGAGAGGTCTTAAGGAAGTGATGGGGTTCAGATTTGATTTTTAAATGACCACTTTGGCTTCAGTGTTGAGCATTTAAAAGCACAGGATTTGGAGTGCTATGCCAATCCCAATCCACCCATTTACTGAATAAGCTAGGATTTGCTTGGAATATAGTGTACTCTTTTCAACCTGTAGAGTTATTTTCTAATATAAGAAAGCTGTTTTTTCTTTTAATATCTGCAGCTATGGTTTTTATAGCATTTCTAGTGTATTATTGAATGTGAACAGATTTAAGTCCAATTCCTGATTTCCAACTAACAGATGTGCCCATGTGTTTCAGTGAGACCCAGTATTTTCTAATCCACCCGAATTCAACAGGATGGACAAGGCTATGCAGTGGTGACAAATAAACTCTGATGTATCCGTGGTTTAACACAATAAAGGTTTATTTCCTGCCTGTCTGAAAGTCTGAAACAGGTTGAGAAACTTGATTTTATAAACATGTCATCTGAAACACATAGCAGTTGGAGGATATTACAAGGTGAGTTAAAGCCAGGTCCGGAAGTGGCTTCTTTCATTTCTACCCACATCCTCTTGGCCAGAATTCAGTTACAGGCTCTAATCCAGCTACCAAGGAGGCTGGAAAATGTAGGGGTGCACACAGGTATTTGACAAGCATTGGTGGTTTCTGTCACCTCCCTCCCTACCCAGATTTTCTGATATTCTCAATCAGTTGAAGTTAAGATCCTCATAATGAACTGAAGCAAAATCTTTTTTATTTCAAATTCTGCCTGTAGTGTATTATTTCTGAGAACTAGGCCTCTTGGATGAACAGCCCCATTACCAGGACGACCCCTACTTAGATTTTGTATATCTGGGAGATCATTATGGTTTTTTTGTTAGATTTAGATCCATTCAGTCTGGAAACTTCATTAAAAGTGAAAAGTCATTTTCAATTTTAATTGTTAATTTAGCTTGTTTACTAAGGTCAAAATAAAGCAGAAACACTTGCCATATTTTAGATTTGATTTAGAGTTGCTTCCTTTTTTTAAGAAAAAATTTTAAAGGGAATTATTCTTCTTAAAAAATAGAGATTCAGGCTAGAAGAACTATCTTTAATGACAAGGAAGAATGTGAAATCCACTATTTTACATCTTCTTTCCTTCTTCTCTTTAAGAAAAAAGAACAAAAGCAGCCCAGAATATTACCTGTACAGGTGACTTAGAGAAATCTTATTTTCTGTCCTTTGAAGTTTGGAACACTGGTGTGACTGCAGGGAAACACAACCCAAGTGAGTATTTATCATACTCACTGTATCTATTTTATTGTCATATTTGAGAATAAGAGAACATTTGGAAGCAATTACACTTAATTCCTTTTTAACCATCATTTCCCCAATAAACTGTTGAGGTTGGATTTTTTGGTGTTTGGGATTCTACTCTGATAGTGTGTAGTTGTTTTTACATGGCCTGTGACCCTCAAATAGCTCATCAGCCGTGGAAGGAGTGGACTCATCACACACGGTTCAGTTTGCCCTTCCCTGAGAGATTTAATTTCCGCCCCGGGAGCCTTGCTCAGTTACATGGTATCTGACCTGGCAATGACATCCTAGCAACTGGGTGGAAGATCACCTAACCCAAGCAACGCTTGGGGGTAGAGGGCACAGGGAAATGTTAATCATTTACAGTGGTGGATTAGTGAAGCTGTGGAAGTGTACCCAGGCCACCGACCACCATCTCCTGGGGTCAATTGCCTTTTCATCTATCTAAAGTGCATCCAGATGATATGGTTATCTGAGGACCTGAAAATAGGCTCATTTAATTATGCAACATTTCTAGTTGGGTCAAAAAGCAGCATATAAAGCGGAATGATAATTAAATTTAACTTAAATAAGTCAAGTATTATTAGAATGAGTAATTTTCTAGGTAGCCATAACATTTTAAGTTCTGCAAAAAATAAAGCTACTGTTTAAATTTTAAATACTATGTCCAACGTACTGGGTCTCACATTAAAATGATCAAGGCTAATATTAAACTATGTGTGCAAAGTCACTGCTCAAGTCATATTTGAGAGAGAGACATTCGCATTATTGTTAATAATAACTAAAATGTTAAGATCAGATATTATTACATAGGGCAAAGAGGAAACCCTATGTTTTCTCTGGGGTATGTGGAGGAGGCAGAGTTTCAGACTAAGCAAGAAGGCAACACTTATTAAACACCCACTGAATGCCAGATATTATACATAAATTACCTTTGGGTGAGGTAGGTTTAATTATCATCCCCGGTTTACAGATGGTGTAACTAAGACCTACGAGACAGTTGCCCTTGCCTGGGCGATGAAGCTGGGATTCAGAATCGGATCTGCCTGGATCCCAAAGCCCTCTTTCTTTCCACTACACTGCACACCAGATCAAAAGACTGAAGGGCAGGAAAAGAAGCCTGAATTGACCCAACAGGGCAGTTGGGAAGGAATGGGCAGTGGCAGAAAGGGCTGAAACAATGGGAACCGGAAGGAGTCACACCAGTTAACTACATTTTCATTCACGCCCAATATTTCCCCCATCTTCCATTATAGGAAGTTAGCTTCTCAGCTGGAGCCTCCCAGTGTGAGCTGAAGAGCCTCCAAGAGAACTCATCCCAGAGAAGGGGGCAGCAGTGTGGTGCATTTGCCTGAGCTCCAAAGCCTTGGAGTCCAAGAAAGGTGAGCATTCTGAGTGATCTGAATCATTCCACCCCAATCTTTTTCCTTCCCTCTCTCCTTCCACATGCACCAGACTTGTACTGAGGTCTAAAGGCCCTCCATGGCTTCTTCTGCTCTCTCTCCCAATAAATCTCTGGTACATCTAGTCTTGCTTTGGTGTTAGCTTCATGCAGAACCTACGCCAACACAAAGCCATTGTCCCAGCACCTTCTGCCATGTTACAGGCCATTTGGCAGCTCTAGCAAATTGAGAGAAGGGAGCCTTGAGGGCCTGATGGTTGTAGGCTTGCTTTTAAATGTACGTGAGTCAATCTTCATCCCAGGAGCTATAAGACATACTTGGGGGTGCTTTGCAGAAGGATGAGATACCAGATAAGCAGGTGGGGCAAGATCCTATGAAACTTGGGCTATGGCTATTTATGTAATCCCATTGGTGGCCATAGGCTGGTGAGATGATGAGGAAAACTAAGATGATAAATACATGACACAAATATCGCACTGAAATAACAGTAACTGCTATCATAAGCCAGATGAACCACATGTTTAGTTTCTTTTTTTTTTTTTTTTAAGATTTTATTTATTTATTTGAGAGAGAGTGTGAGAGAGAGCATGAGCGAGGAGAAGGTCAGAGAGCGAAGCAGACTCCCCATGGAGCTGGGAGCCTGATGTGGGACTCGATCCCGGGACTCCAGGATCACGCCCTGAGCCGAAGGCAGTCGTCCAACCAACTGCGCCACCCAGGCGTCCCACATGTTTAGTTTCTAAAGCAAGATTATTATAACTGTGTTGTATTTGTAGATTAGGTAGCATGGAAGCAAAATTTACTGCTTGCCAAATGCCAGGCACTATACTAAACTCTTTATTTGATAATCAATATTCATTACTCTCTTCTTCTATGTTAATAGAACCCTGCTTTTGTTTGAGACCACAGTGAGCCAGCCCCAGGTAAGGGCTTCTGTCACACAATCATGACATCATTGTTCTTCATGGTCCCAGCTTCTTCTGCACTAAGAGGTGTCCACACAACACAGTTCTATCCAGGAGACCTAAGCAGAAGCTGTTGAGGTGGGAATGGAAGACTAAGCTATGAAAATGCTTCTCCTGGAAGACTGAATACAGGGCAAAACCCTCACCCTCTTTAGGTCTTTGCTTAAATGTTGCCTTCTCTGTAATACATACAGAGATGGGTTTTGGAGGGAAATCTAGGCATTCAGTTTTGGATATGTTTAAATTTGAGATGCCTACTATATATCCATTTAGAGATATTAAGCAGTCAAATGGATGTACAGCTCTCGATTTTGTGGGAGGAGTTCATGCCAGGGATATATGTAGTATTTAAAGCTATGAGCCTGGATGCATTTATATAAGACGTAAATATAGGGAGAGAGAGGAAGGAAGGGAGGGAGGGAGGGAGGAAAGAAGGAAGGAAGGAAAATTACTTCCAGGGCAAGGCTGAGTCCTGGGACAATTCAATAACAGTGGTACTAATATGTGTGGGGTGCTGCTGCCTTATACACAGGTGCTCATTTACCCCTTGTAAAACTTTGCAAAGTAAATACTCTCACCTGGTGGGATAGTAGGGGAATCTGTTTCACAGGGAAATTCATCTGTCCCAAGGCACAGAGGCTAATATCTACCTAACTTGAGGTAAATAACTTTGAGTTTAATGTCCTCCAGCAACTTAACTTATAAACCTTGGTGTCATCCTGTGTTTTGCATTCCCCGTCCAACCAGCCTTTCATGTTCATTTTCACATTAAGCTTCCATAGAGCATTGTTAATGACTTAACTTGAACCACTAGTACTGCCTCCTAATAGGATTTCCTGTCTCCATCTCTTATCTTCCTAAAGTTAAAGCTGATTGTGTCACCTTTCCGCTTAGCCCTTCTATTAATTCCCCATTATCTGTAACCTTTAATCCAGCTTCTTTAGATGGGTTTCCCAGAGCCTTCACAATCTGGCTCCAAGCTACTTTCCAGGTCTCATCTCCTACTACTCTCCCCATAATCCCAACTCCCATGCCAGTCACTTTTCCTGTGACATTGAACCTCTGGTTGAGACATGCCAAGTCCTGGGGCAACTGCTTCACATGCTCTTTCCTTCCTACGTCCATGTTGGTTAACCCCACAGTACAACATTAACTAGAAGACATGTTGGGGCTCACTGTGTTGTTCAATATCTCAGAAGACACCTTTCAAATTTTCACCATTATGTACAATGTTATTATAGGATTGTTTTAAACACTCCATGTCACAGGAAGGAAGTCCCCTTCTTTTTGTAAGAGCTAAAAACTTATTGTTGTTTTATCATGAACAGATGTCAAGTTTCTTATGTTATGTTATTTATTTATTTTAATTAACATATAATGTACTATTTGCCCCAGGGGTACAGGTCTGTGAATTGTCAGGCTTATACACTTCACAGCACTCACCATAGCACATACCCTCCCCAATGTCCATAACCCAATCACCCTCTCCATACTCCCCTCCCCCCCAGCAACACTCAGTTTGTTTTGTGAGATTGAGTTCTTATGGTTTGTCTCCCTCCCGATCCCATCTTGTTTCATTTTTTCCTTCCCTACCCTCCAAACCCCACACTTTGCCTCTCAAATTTCTTGTATCAGGAGATCATATGATAATTGTCTTTCTCTGATTGACTTATTTCGCTCAGCATAATACCCTCTAGTTCCATCCACATTGTTGCAAATGGCAAGATTTCACATCTTTTGATGGCTGCATAATATTCCATTGTATATATATACCACCTCTTCTTTATCCATTCATCTGTTGATGGACATCTAGGTTCTTTCCATAGTTTGGCTATTGTGGATATTGCTGCTATAAACATTTGGGAGCATGTGCCCCTTTGGATCACTACATTTGTATCTTCAGGACAAATACCCAGTAGTGTGATTGCTGGGTCGTAGGGTAGCTCTATTTTCAACTTTTTGAGGAACTTCCATGCTGTTTTCCAGAGTGCCTGCACCAGCTTACATTCCTACCAACAGTATAGTTGGGTTATCCTTTCTCCACATCCTTGCCAGATTCTGTCATTCCGTGACTTGTGAATTTTAGCCATTCTGACTGGTGTGAGGTGGTATCTCATTGTGTGTGTGTGTGTGTTTTAAGATTTTATTTATTTATTTAACAGAGAGATTACAAGTAGGCACAGAGGCAGGCAGAGAGAGAAGAGGAAGAAGGTTCCCCGCTGCACAGAGAGCCCAATATGGGGCTCGATCCCAGGTCCCCGAGACCACGACCTGAGCCAAAGGCAGAGGCTTTAACCCACTGAAACACCCAGGCGCCCCTCATTGTGGTTTTGATTTGTATTTCCCTGATACTGAGTGACGTGGAGTACTTTTTCATGTGTCTGTTTGCCATCTGGATGTCTTTGCAGAAATGTCTGTTCGTGTCCTCTGCCCATTTCTTGATTGGATTATTTCTTCTTTGGGTGTTGAGTTTGCTAAGTTCTTTATAGATTTTGGACACTAGCCCTTTATCTGATAGGTCGTTTGCAAATATCTTCTCCCATTCTGTCAGTTGTCTTTGGTTTTGTTGACTGTTTCCTTTGCTGTGCAAAAGCTTTTGATCTTGATGAAGTCCCAGTAGTTCACTTTTGCTCTTGCTTCCCTTGCCTTTGGTGATGTTTCTAGGAAGAAGTTGCTGCAGCTGGGATTGAAGAGGTTGCTGCCTGTGTTCTCCTCAAGGATTTTGATGGATTCCTTTCTCACATCCATTTTGAATCTATTTTTGTGTGTGGTGTAAGGAAATGGGTCATTTTTCTGCATGTTACTGTCCAATTTTCCCAACACCATTTTTTTGAAGAGACTGTCTTTTTTTCCACTGGACATTCTTTCCTGCTTTGTCAAAGATTAGTTGACCATAGAGTTGAGGGTCTATTTCTGGGCTGTCTATTCTGTTCCATTGATCTGTATGTCTGTTTTTGTGCCAGAACCATACTGTCTTGATGATGCCAGCTTTGTAATAGAGCTTGAAGTCTGGAGTTGTAATGCCACCAACGTTGGCTTTCTTTTTCAACATTCCTCTGGCCATTCGATGTCTTTTCTTGTTCCATATATATTTTAGGATTATTTGTTCCATTTCTTTGAAAAAGATCGATGGTATTTTGATAGGGATTGCATTAAATGTGTAGATTGCTTTAGGTATCATAGACATTTTCACAATATTTGTTCTTCCAACCCATGAGCATGGAACATTTTTCCATTTCTTTGTGTCTTCCTCAATTTCTTTCATGAGTACTTTATAGTTTTCTGAGTACAGATTCTTTGCCTCTTTGGTTAGGTTTATTCCTAGATATCTTATGGTTTTGGGTGCAATTGTAAATGGGATCTACTCCTTAAGTTCTCTTTCTTCTGTCTTGTTGGTATATAGAAATGCAACTGATTTCTGTGCATTGATTTTTATATCCTGACATTTTACTGAAATCCTGTACAAGATCTAGCAGATTTGGAGTGGAGTCTTTTGGGTTTTCCACATAAAGTATCATATCATCTGCAAAGAGTGATAGTTTGGCTTCTTCTTTGCCAATTTGGATGCCTTTAATTACCTTTTGTTGTCTGATTGCTGAGGCTAGGACTTCTAGTACTATGTTGAATAGCAGTGGTGATAATGGACATCCCTGCTGTGTTCCTGACCTTAGCAGAAAAGTTCTCAGTTTTTCTCCATTGAGAATGATATTTGCTGTGGGTTTTTCATAGATGGTGTTGATGATATTGAGGTATGTGCCCTCTATCCCTACACTTTGAAGAGTTTTGATAAGGGATGCTGTACTTTGTCAAATGCTTTTTCAGCATCTATTGAGAGTATCATATAGTTCTTGTTTTTTCTTTTATTAATGTATTGTATCACATTGATTGATTTGTGGCTGTTGAACCAACCTTACTGCCCTGGAATAAATCCCACTTGGTCGTGGTGAATAATCCTTTTAATGTACTGTTGGGTCCTATTGGCTAGTATTTTGGTGAGAATTTTCCCATCTGTGTTCATCAAGGATATTGGTCTGTAATTCTCTTTTTTGATGGGGTCTTTGTCTGGTTTTGGGATCAAGGTAATGATGGCTTCATAAAATGAGTTTGGAAGTTTTCCTTCCATTTATGTTTTTTTGGAACAATTTCAGAAGAACACATATTAATTCTTCCTTGAATGTTTGGTGGAATTCCCCTGGGAAGCCGTCTGGCCCTGGGCTCTTGTTTGTTGGGAGATTTTTGATGACTGCTTCAATCTCCTTACAGGTTATGGATTTGTTCAGGTTTTCTGTTTCTTCCTGGTTCAGTTTTGGTAGTTGATACATCTCTAGGAATGCATCCATTTCTTCCAGATTGCCAAATTTGCTGGTGGATAGTTGCTCATAATATATTCTTATAATTGTTTATATTTCTTTGGTGTTGGTTGTGATCTATCCTCTTTCATTCATGTTTTTATTTATTTGGGTCCTTTCTCTTTTCTTTTTGATAAGTCTGGCCAGGGGCTTATCAATCTTATTAATTCTTTCAAAGAACTAGCTCCTAGCTCCTAGTTCCGTTGATTTGTTCTACTGTTTTTTTTTTTTTGTTTGTTTGTTTGTTTCTATTTCATTGATTTCTGCTCTGATCTTTATGATTTCTCTTCTCCTGCTGGGTTTAGGCTTTCTTTGCTGTTCTTTCTCCAGCTTCTTTAGGTGTAGGGTTAGGTTGTGTACTTGAGACCTTTCTTGTTTCTTGAGAAAGGCTTGTATCACTATATACTTTCCTCTCAGGACTGCCTTTGCTGTGTCCCACAGATTTTGAATAGTTGTGTTTTCATTATCCTCCATTTCCATGAATTTTTTCAATTCTTCTTTAATTTCCTGGTTGATCCATTCATTCTTTTTTTATTTTTTAAAGATTTTATTTATTTATATGACAGACACAGATCACAAGTAGGCAGAGAGGCAGGCAGAGAGAGAAGGAGAAGCAGGCTCCCCGCTGAGCAGAGAGCCCGATGCGGGGCTCGATCCCAGTACCCCAGGATCATGACCTGAGCCGAAGGCAGAGGCTTTAACCCACTGAGCCACCCAGGCGCCCCGATCCATTCATTCTTTAGTAGAATGCTCTTTAGCCTCCATGTATTTGAGTTCTTTCCAACTTTCCTCTTGTGATTGAGAGCATTGTGGTCTGAAAATATGCAGGGAATGATCCCAATCTTTTGGTATCGGCTGAGATCTGATTTGTGACGCAGGATATGATCTATTCTGGAGAATGTTCCATGCGCACTGAGAAGAATGTATATTCTGTTGCTTTGGGATGGAATGTTCTAACTGTATCTGTGATGTCCATCTGGTCCAGTGTGTCATTCAAGGCCTTTATGTCCCTGTTGATCTTTTGCTTGGATGATCTGTCCATTTCAGTGAGGGGGGTGTTAAATCCCCTACTATTATTGTATATTGTCATATGTTTCTTTGATTTTGTTATTAATTGGTTTATATAGTTGGCTGTTCCCATGTTAGGGGCTTAGATATTTAAAATTGTTAGATCTTCTTGTTGGACAGACACTTTGAGTATGATATAGTGTCCTTCCTCATCTCTTATTATAGTCTTTGGCTTAAAATCTAATTTATCTGATATAAGGATTGCCACCCCAGCTTTCTTCTGATGTCCATTAGCATGGTACATTGTTTTCCACCCCCTCACTTTAAATCTGGAGGTGTCTTTGGGTCTAAAATGAGTTTCTTGTAGACAGCATATTGATGTTTTTTCTTTTTTTTTTTTTATCCATTCTGATACCCTGTGTCATTTGGGTGTCATTTAGCCCATTTACATTCAGAGTAACTATTGAGAGATATGAATTTAGTGCCATTGTATTATCTGTAAAGTGACTGTTACTGTATATTGTCTCTGTTCCTTTCTGGTCTGCTACTTTTAGGCTCTCTTTTTGCTTAGAGGACCCTTTTCAATAATTCCTGTAGAGTTGGTTCGGTGTTTACAAATTCTTTTAGTTTTGTTTGTCCTGGAAGCTTTTCATCTCTCCTATTTTGAATGATATCCTAGCTGGATATAGTATTCTTGGCTGCATGTTTTTCTCGCTTAGTGCTCTGAATATATCATGCCAGTTCTTTCTGGCCTGCCAGGTCTCTGTGGATAAGTCTGTTGCCGAGCTAATATTTTACCATTGTATGTTACAGACTTCTTGTCCCGAGCAGATTTCAGGATTTTCTCTTTGTCACTAAGACTTGTAAGTTTTACTATTAGATGACAGGGTATGGACCTATTTTTATTGATTTTGAGAGGTGTTTTCTGTGCCCCTGGATTTTGATGCTTGTTTCCTTTGCCTGTTAGGGAAATTCTCTACTATAATTAGCTCCAATATACCCTATTCCCCCTCTCTCTTTCTTCTTCTTCTGGAATCCCAATTATTGTAATATTGTTCCATCTTATGGTATCACTTATCTCTGGAGTCCTCTCCTTGTGGTCCAGTAGTTGTTTGTCTCTCTTTTGCTCAGCTTCTTTATTCTCCATCATTTGGTCCTCTATATCACTCTATATCTCTTCTGCTTCATTTATCTTAGCAGTAAGAGACTTCATTTTTTTATTATACCTCATTAATAGCTTTTTTGATTTCAGCTTGGTTAGATTTTAGTTCTTTTATTTCTCCAGAAAGGGCTTTTATTTCTCCAAACAGGGTTTCTCTAATATCTTCCATGCCTTTTTTGAGCCGAGCTAGCAGCTTGTGAATCATCATTTTGAACTCTAGATCTAACATACTACCAATGTCCATATTGAATAGGTCCCTAGCCTTCACTACTGCCTCTTGTTCTTTTTTTTGTGGTGAGTTTTTCCACCTTGTCATTTTATCCAGATAAGAATATATGATTGAGAGAATAAAATACTAAAAGGGTGGCGAAGATCGCAGAAATTTGGGTGTATTTTGGTCTCTTAGATGAAACTATCTCCCAAAAATTTAAAGAAAGAAAAACATATATTTTTACAAAAATAAAGGTAAACATGATGAAGGGATGGAATATGACTGTAAAGATGAAAATTTTTTTAAAAATCTAAAAAAAGAATTGATAAGTTGGTTGGAAAAAGAAAGAAAAAGAGAGTGGATAGTATTTTCTCAGGCTGGAGACTAGAACAAAGCCCTGTGCTAGATTTAGGGTATACTTTGATCTATTAGAAGAAATTGTATCCCAAAATTTTTTAGAAGAAAAAGCCCTATGTATATACAAAAAAATAAAGCTAGATACAATGAAGGGTAAAATATGACTATAATAATGGTTTAAAAAGATTTGTTTTTTTAGAAAAATATTGTTAAGGTAAACTATTGAAAAAAAGTTAAGGGCGCCTGGGTGGCTCAGTGGGTTAAGCCGCTGCCTTCGGCTCAGGTCATGATCTCAGGGTCCTGGGATCGAGTCCTGCATCGGGCTCTCTGCTCAGCAGGGAGCCTGCTTCCTCCTCTCTCTCTCTGCCTGCCTCTCTGCCTACTTGTAATCTCTCTCTGTCAAATAAATAAATAAAATCTAAAAAAAAAAAAGAAAAAAGTTAAAAAGAAGAAGAGGAAAAGTTAAAAAAAGAATAAGAAAAAATACAATTAAAAAAATATAATTAACTTTGCAAGACTAAAGAATCATGGGGAGAAAGCCATGAATTCCATGTTTTGCTTCCCCCTCCTCTGGAATTCCACTGTTCTCCTTGATCAGTGAGCTTGGTCTTAGTTGGATATTCTTGCTGATCTTCCGGGGGAGGGGCCAGTTGTAGTGATTCTCAAATGTCTTTGCCCAATGCGGAATTATGCTGCCCTTGCCAGGGGCTGGGCGAAGTAATCGGCTCAGGTTTGCTCTTGGAAGCTTTTGTTCCCTGAATGCTTTCCATAGAGCTCTCAAGGACAGGAATGAAAATCACAGCCTCCTAATCTCTGGCCCAAAGGAGCACTCGGGGCCCCAGTCTTCAGTGAGCCATTGGAGAAAAGCAGTCAATCATGCTTGTCTCCCTGGTCTCTAGCCATGTTCTGAGCTCACCCAGCTTGTGGCAGCGCGTTTCTGTCTCTGGCACACAGCCCTGCTTGGAGTCTCCAAACCCAGCAAATTCCTGCCACTCTGCTTTTCTAGCAGAGGAAGGTGGGTCTCCCCAGATTTACCACTTGTGGGGTCCCTGCTCAAAAAGCAGTGGTCTAACTGTGCCTTGGATCATGGTTTAAGGTCACTCTTTGGCTCCGTCTCTGTAGTTGGCTTCCCCACTCTAATACCTGTGAGCTCTGCTACACTCAGACATCCCAATCTTTCAGTGACCCCCGGGACCCGAGACCACACTGTCCTTGTGAGGGCCCCACCCCCGCTTAGCCTCTGGAGCGATGTCCATCAGTGGAGCAGACTTCTAAAAGTTCAGATTTTGTGCTCCACTGCTCCACCATTTGCTGGGAGCCGGCCCCTCCCACCACAGATTCACTTCTCCACATGCCTTACCTTTCAGAAAGTGGTCAATTTTCTCTTTTAGAATTGCTGCTCTTCTTCTCTTTGCTGTCCTCTTGGATTTGTAGGTGTTCAGAATGGTTTAGTAACTATCTAGTTAAACTCCTGTGACATGATGTCATCTTAGTCTCCTGCTCCTCCCCAGATGTCAAATTTTATCCCTTTTTTTTTTCATCCATTTGGTATCATAAATTCTCTCCTTTAATCAGTCATTCTTTTCTACAGTAACATTAACCTTGTATTTTCTGGGTAATTCCAACATGATCTTTATATCCTTTCTTTGTACATATATACTTGGATTCATTTTTCTACTACTGTATTTAGCACAAAGCTCTACAATCTGTGCAGGGTCCTATGGTGGGGGGGAAGTACTGTTTGGAGGGACAACCAAAAGCAACATGATAATTGGGAACAAAGTTCGATTTCCACTTCTTTCTGGGAGTAGGGGCTCTAAATGCTCCAAATAGATGTCAAGAACTGGGAGTGAAGGGATTACTATAAGAAAATGAAATTTTGTTATTGGTAAACTTCATATTCAGTAGAAAGTTTAGGACACATTCAATCCAAAAATCAAAACAGATCTTATTGTTATAAATCAAGTTTTAATAGCCATGAAATAAATATTTATAAGTAAACCTATTTAATGTTTAGTTTGCTAGTTCTTACATAAAAATCCTTACATAAAAAATAATGAATAAAAAGAAAAGAAAGTACTACAAGGGCCCCAAAACACCCCTGCAGAAAGCTTTTCTACAAGTCCAGGAACGACATTGTCTCTCTCACTTTGATGAAGCCAAGGTTGATGAGGATGCTCTTTTCCAGTTCTAAGTAACTCTCATAGTCCATTTTCAATTCAGCCTCCAACTGTTCCTTTGATTTCTGATACGTTTTCTAGGGGGAAAAGACAAATCATCCCAATAATGCGCTAATAGTTAGAAATACCAAAGAAAAGAAGGGGCTGTTTTTGAGCAGTTGGCCTAGCCACTGCCCTCTGGGAGCATTTTGCAGGAGGGCATCTCTTGCTCTGGGAGGGAGAGGGCGGCTGCCTCTGAAGGGGAGTGGCAGAGATAGAGTGGAGAAGTGTGTGCAGATCTCTGTGGCTTGGGAAGCCTCCTGCCGGAGGAGAAGAGTCCAGATTTCTATCCTGGCCAGCAACCCTTCTCTAGCAGGAGTCCCCTGAAGGTCTCCTCATGGAGTCTGGTTTTGCAGAATTGGGAGGTAGAAATACATGGCTCTTTGACACCTCTTTCTCAAAAAGAAAGAAAGAAAAGGAGGAAGAAAGAAAGAAAAAAGGAATCCCTTCTTCTACCTCTTTTAGACTTCCTTTTTTCCCCCATGGTTCTTATCTCCCTTGTGTAGCCTGGAGTGTGGATAATGAACTAGAGTTTACAGAATTCCTTTGAATTCCTCCCTCTACTAAGTCCTATTTAGATGGGCTTAGAGATCACACAGAAGCTGCTACTTTTCCTAGCTTTGGGTTGCCAGCTGAAATTCTCGTTAGAAAAACTTCCATTTCATGTGCTGTTAGAGCTGTAATTAATATTATTTTTCAGGAAGTGAGCTGTATGCAGATTTGATATTTGCAAAGACGTAGGTGTATGGTTTCCTTCTGATGTGGGGTTGACGCATACAGCCTCATCCCTGGCAATTCCAGGACACTTGTGAAGGCCAGCTTTGCTGGATGGTTGTGATCTTCCCCTGCCTTCCGTAATCATAATAGTAGATGCTTCCTACCATTTTCTATGGGCCACTTACTGGCTAAGTGCTGGAAATGTTTTAACTCACTTAATCTCCACTACAGTCCTCTGAGGTTGTTACAGTTCTTCCCATTTTCCCTTTTATCAGCAGTTGATCATTGGAAGGTATTTCTCACTGATATTAGTTGTTTTTCCTTGGTGACGCTTTCCATGTTCTAAATGTGACAGAGGAGCCATTTTAAATCCATTCGCTTATCCCCAATCTAGTTCCAGAGAAAACGTGAGAAGTGGTAGCTCTAATTTAAAGAGGATACCATGTCAGGGCACCAGGGTGGCTCAGTCAGTTAAGCATCTGCCTTTGGCCCAGGTCATGATCCTGGGGTTCTGGGATTGAGTCCCATGATGGGCTCCCTGTTCAGCAGGTTGTCTGCTTCTCCTTATGTACCTTCCCCTGCCTGTGCTCTCTCTCACAAATAAAAAACAAATTAAAAATCTTAAAAAAAAATTAAGAGGGTAATATGTCAAATGGAAATGAAGCTACAGGAAGAAATTGGAGATGTTCTGGGAACTCAAGTATGTGGTACAATTTCAAGATATGATTATTATATTATTCAGGTGCTTTAAAAGTATTTCATATGCAAATTATTTCCCACAAGTCTACTGGATTTCAACTGATGTGGATGATTAGGAACCATCGTTGTGGTATTTAAACACTCACAGTAATCATAGGTAATTGTGGGCATAAAGGAAGGGTGTCAGGTTTCCTCCCACCACAGAATTTCAACCAGTGTTTGTGAGTGTACAAAAGAACAGACCAAGACCAATTTTTTGTAGCAGGGAAAATGATGAAAAGTTAATTGATTGGTATTCTTTGGACCTTGTCATCACTAAATAATGCTTTTGGAGTGAGGCCTTCTGCTTGTATTACACTAATGTGTATCTATGAATAGGTGATAATGTTAACATTAAGAATTCCACGTGCTCATGCTCTCCCATGAATAACTGTATTGGAGGAAGTTATATATTTGCCTGTAAGGAATCTATAAATGGGACCAGAGGTGAAATTGCTGGTGACAAAAGGCCTAGGTAGGGAATGTGCAAGAGAGAAGCAGAAACGTGGACTGAGGGGACCATGGCTGAGAGAGAGAGAGAGCAACTGAATTCACAGAATATCCAAAGGTCCCAATCCCCATGGGCAAGGGAAGGCTGACAGGGTTCATATCAAACAGAGGCTGAGAGACAAGAAGGTGAGGGCCTTCAGAACTTTAGGTTCCTTTCTAGTAGAAAGGTGTGTCCTCTACCAAATTCTCCTCTATCTCAAATTTTATAGTTCCCTAATATTATACTATAGTAAAGTTCCTGCATCCTGGTTCCCATTTATTGAAAGTCTACTCTTTGTCAGGTTACAGAACTGAAAGACTAATCCTAAAAGGTAGTTATCAGTATTCCCATTTTAAAGACGAGAACTGAAGCTCAGCAGGGACATGAGCCCTGCTCCAGATCTCATAGTTAGTAGTGGTCAGTGGAGTTGAAATTTGAGCCCATGCGTCTTAGACTCTATATTCTACTCTTTTTGCACTACCTGCTTTTCTTTAAAAAAATTTTAAAGTAATCTCTCCACCTACTTGGAGTTCAAACTCACTTCTCCAAGATCAGGAGTCAGAATCTCTCTGGACTGAGCCATCCAGGTGCCCCTTATACTACCTGTTTCTAAGTTATTATTCACCAGATGCTAAAATTCTGTGCAATGAAAGATCCCCAATTTTGAATCGTTGTATCTATGAATGATATTCAGATACCTTTGTATCTAAAGGACTTTAAAGTTATGGAAAACTTCAGAAAGTCAAGTTAGATAGAATCTACCAGGTGTCCAACTGACAGTTGTCACTCATGATAATCTAGGAGATGAGAGATATGCCCTCTTGACTGTCGTGAGAATAAGAGAAGAATGTGGAAAGCCATAATTTTCCCATGCAAACTGTGGAATAAGCCAAATATACATATTTCCACTGGGGTTTGAAGAAGGCAACAGCTTTTGTTTCTGAAATTTCACTTACAACTTTTTTCTTCTCAAGTTCCAGCTCCATTTCCTTCTTTTCTTGTTCACGGATTTTCTTGCGTTGCTCTACATATTCCAGATGCTTAACTTCTCTTTCGAAGTAGTGGTTCATGCTGGATACCTGTTAAAATCCCAGGCCCATGGGGTGAGATTTTGAGATTTGAGAGGGGTGCCCATATAGAAACCCCATATTCCTCACAAGGCTCTGGAAGAATTCCTGCTCTTTGTAATTCACTAGCTGGCTTATCTGCTTTGGGGTACCACTTGCAGGCCCACTACCAGGGGAGCTAGGCTCAATGTGGGGGCTACTGTGCTAAGGTGCAGGACCCTGCAAATTGGAGGATTCCATGAAGGGAGTGGGGTTGGAAGGAGAGAGCAGAAAAAAAAAATATACATATATACATATATACATATATATATATATTTATAATTTTATAAAAGAAGTACTCAAGGATGGCTTTTTCCCTTTTCTTGCTTCTCACTTCTAAGCCTGAGGAAAGTATTATATCATAACCAGACTTGGAAAACCCAGATGAGAAGATCAGTGTAAACCCTAGAGGGACAGGAAGGGGAGCTGAGTTCCTTGGAGGACTTTGTGTGTGCACAGAAGAACAGAAGCAGTGAAGTCAGCAGAGACCTTGGGCAAAGCGGTCAAGGGATGGAAACCTTTCTGCTTGCCATGAGTAGGCTAACGCTGGGACTTGTGGCAGATTGAAATCTATGTATTTAATGTTGGTTGTATATTTATTTACATATTTCTATTCACTAATTTTCTTTTTATCACCTTATTTATTAACATTACCTGAAACCTCTGGATGGTGCCCATGGAAATGCAGAATATTGCCTCCCCCCTGACCCCACCGGCCATCAGCCTACAGTCCACCAAGTTGGGGGAAGATGGGGTGGAGGTGGGCAATGGAGAGATGTATCAAAATGTCATCTGGGCC
Source organism: Neogale vison (assembly GCF_020171115.1). Lineage (NCBI taxonomy): Eukaryota > Metazoa > Chordata > Mammalia > Carnivora > Mustelidae > Neogale > Neogale vison. The sequence goes on along the minus strand of NC_058092.1, from coordinate 72,003,311 downwards.
TCTGGGAAGGGCATCACTGAAATAGGAGTTCCGTGCTTTGGTTACAATCTGAAAATAGCATCTTACGAATCCCTAACCATTCTCTTCTGACTCTGGGCTTCATTTACTCCCTGGCTGTCTCTCTCAGTGCATTTGTTTTTCTGTGGTTTCAAGCTACTTCGCTCATAAAACAGAAATACATTCCTTATTTGGGATTGTAGGATTCTTTTGTTTTCTTACAGAGCAAAAATGCTGTCATTTCTGAACATACTTTTAAAACACGCCTCAGCAATTTCTGGTCACATAAATTCTCAGAGCCAAAAGGTACTGACCTCATTGGTGGAAGGGTGACTTAATGTCCAAGGAATTTCCAATATATGCAGTGTTCCATAATAATCACCTATGGCTATAAATTGCTGCTTAGCTGAAAGATCCAAAAAATGGGGGGGAAACAGAATGTCACCCTGGAGGTTAAACATGAAATGTGGCTTTTCTTCTTCTCTCCAAAGACCTGCTGTGGTTATGATAATCTTGGCATCTTCATCAGACATTCATGACTGATGACAATATTAGCTAATATATAAAAATCATTTTTTCCAGTTGATGAAATGAAAGCCGAGACCCTTTGTCAGCCACCCTGCCCAACTCAAATCTTGTCTTCTTGGTGTGCATGTAAGGAGTGTGGCTCCTAGCTGAGGTTGACTGTCTGTGTGGCTGGGCTGCTGGGCAGATTGGAGAAGAAAGTGGGGCTAGCACAGGGAAAGATTTTCAAAGAAAAATCATGAAGCCAGTTTTCACCAAAGACTCAACAAGGGCTGAAGGATACCTTTACAAGGATATCCTTTACAAGGATTCCGTTATCCAGATGAATTTCACAGACACAGCCAGAACCAGGTTTCTTATTATAAAAACAGATTGCTTCTTTTGATCATTGAAAATGGATATAAAGCACAAATGTGTCTAAGAATTTTCATTTTCTAGTTTATCACATTTTTTCTTTTTCTCATTTTCAGAAGGTTTAGTTTAAATTGTTAAATCCTAGACTCATAATCCCTGAATACAAAAGCAATGTTTCATAGCAAAGACGGAAAAACTCATACTTGGTGACCCATAAGTTTAAACAATAGCCAGACTGACACTCAGAAATTCTGAAGATTGAATTTCTAAACATAATGTTTATGAGACAAAAGGATAGAAAGACAATTTTATGCCTGCATGCCTTTGGAAACAAAGGCTAACTTCTTTTAAAAGAGGCAAATATACTGGATTTACATAGGAAGTAGTGCTTGGGTAAAACAGAGAAATTGGGATGAAGGATATAAATTACTTTTCCAAGGACCACATCCTTAAATTTGTTTGCTTTATGTTGTTTTTTCCTCATAATTAGTTCAAAAGTTAAAAGTTTCAATTGATAAATGACTCCAGAGGGTCATTTGATCTCATGAAAAGAATTGCTTGACACTGTCCAGGAAAAAACCACAAAAATGATAAAATATTGAAAATTTGTGACATAATGAAAAATTAAAGATACAAGAATTACTCTATTTGGGAAAGAAGCAGCAAAAGGTACCAAAGAGTTGGGGATCACCCTCTCTGACTTGGAGAAGATAAGAAGGGTGCTTTTCATTGTGTGGTTTATTCAAAATCAGCCTCTTCTTGTCATACTAACTATGCCTCAGAAATAATTGTCGATAAAGAAAATGAGAGAAACTCAAGTTGTACCCAAAGTTTGCATGCAAGAAGGAAGGGAAGAGAAAGGATGGGATAGGATGGGCAAAACTTGAGGGAAAAAATATTGGAGACTTTTCTTCAAAATTTCTTAAAAAAAAAAAAAAAGACCAGATGAATGTCAAAATGTGCCTGAGTTACCCCCACCCCCAAAATAAAATAACTTAGGTCAGTTAATTAGAATGAACACACCAGAAAAGGTCCAGGGTTTGATGTAGGTGATCATAGTTATGCAGATGCTTTGTGACAGGGCTGGCTCATGAGTTTTCTCCAGAAGGTCCCAGATGTCGATGTATCCATCTTCTCGGCCAACGTAGAAAACTCCAGGCCTTGTCAGGGACCAGTGTCCTGCGGTGTACCTTTTTGGTGCACAGGATGACTGAAGGAGGGGTCCAATCTTTACAGAAATTGTTAAAAGGACACATGAAAACTTTTGTTATTACCTGAGGTGTATTCACAATGATTTCCTTCAAGTACAACTCAGATGGCTACGATCATGGACCAGCACAATATGCCCACTCTGAAGTCTTAATTCTTTTTCTTGTAGGATTTTATTTAATGCCAACTCTTTTCTTTCCTGTGTGTGTGTATGTGTGTGTGTTTTATAACCCTTTCCCCTTATTTTAGTTGCTGAAAAGATCAGACTTTCTAGTTGAGCTGGAGATTGGTAGATGTTCTATAAGTAAAGATTAAAAGGAAATTCTACCCATACTTTCATTTTGCTGTCAGGTGTCTATTTCCCATGGAGGTAACTCTAGCAGCCAAGAAAAAAAAGGAAATAAAAAGTCATTTCCAGCTCTGAGCTGCATCCAATGGCTTGTAAATATTATTTGGAAGAGAGTTTAGACCAGCAAAGCATTACAAGATCAGCTTCTCTTTTCTTTAGCATGGGGGTAATTTGCCCTCTTTGGGAGGTGTTTTTTGTTTTCTTTTGTGTATGTATGTGTGCCTGAATTTATTTTTTTTAATTATTTTAAAAATTAGCATATAATGTATTATTTGACCCAGAGGTACAGGTCTGTGAATTGTCAGGCTTACACACTTCACAAAATGTGCTCTCTTCTTATTGTCATGCCCTACCTGACAAGCAGGTGTACTCATTTATCTACTTATAGCTGCAGAGACTAAACTAAGCCATGGAGCTATTTCCTGCCCTCTGAGACCTGCATGAGAAACTTCCCTGTGGGGAATGAAGAATATCTCAGATTCATGGACTCCTTGTCCTGTTCTTGCACACCTTGCCCAGCTCCTTCCATTTCTGTGGATAACCAAGTTCTTGGTCCCTGAGTAGTGAAGAACTTGCCGAATTTTATTTTTCTTTCAGAACAAAACTGATACCTATTCACTCTAAAAAAAAAATTGGACATACTGAAGTACATTGGTATAAAGTAGAAGTCCTTTTGTGGATGGGCACTTTAAGTAGTTTCTAATTGTTTCAATGACAAACTCGTACATAAATTCACATTTATGTAAGTTAGAGTCCCAGAAGTGAAAGTGTTAGGTCAAAGTGTGTGTGTGTGTGTGTATATATATATATATATATATATATATATATATGTACAATTTTCACTGTATATATACAATGTATATATATATACATATATATATACAATGTAGATATACAATTTTATCATTTTATTTAAAGAATTATATATTCTTTATTGAAGAATATATGTATATTTTTATTCATTTTATTCAAAGAATATATATTCATATAAATGTTATATATACAAATATACATATTACTTTTATAATATACATATTATTTTTTCAAAGAATGTATGACAGCTATGAAATAGATATATATTTCAGATTTTGATCATCTTAAATTGCACAGCAAAGGGACCTGTCATGCTGATTTCTCCCCACCCTTGCTTCACTGGATGTTATCAGTCTTTCCAGTCTTTCCAGTTTGGGGCAGTTTAGCTTCTATTTGCCTGGAACCTGGTCCTCTCCTCATCCTGACTGCCAGAGTCCTGCCGCCGCCTAACTGTGGCCTATGCCTCTCTCTGGTCTCTTGGCAATGGACCCCTTAGCTTTCTTACTCCCACTTTCTGAAGCTGCAGACATATTCCTGGTGCAGAAGCAAAGGTGACAGACCCAGAGCCTCTCCTTGGGCTTCACAGTAAAACCCGTAATGTATTTTAAGGGGAGGAAAAAACACAAAGCAAATCAACTCCCACAAGACAGATTTTAAAGAAAAGACTGTTAGGTGTTAGAGAGCAAGAGACTTGTAAATACTGTTTCCTTCCCTCAGGGAAGAAAGGCAAATGGTTGTGTTTTCAAAAGGCATACAGTCTGCTGGCAAGCCAGAACCCAAGCCATCTGTTCTAATTTCTCTAAAAAGTGTCCCCACGGCACTGTTATGTCAGAACAGCCTGTTGTTCCCATTGTCTTCCTCAGTAACAAAGGACCACACACCCACTCCTCCATTTTTCAGGCAACTCACCATAACACCTTCTTTCCAGATGGCCACGTTCCATCCCCCAATGGTGAGGATAATGTCCTTGTAAAAAGGTGACCTCTGAACAGTGTGGACGGCTCCATCATGGACAGTGTAGAGGCTCACTGGCTTCTTTGCTGTTGGGATGGAAAAGGCCATTTCATCTTTAATAATAGTGTTTCTATTCCTACATGAAGAATGGGCAGAATTCCAGTGGATGGATGATTAATGGGATCCAAGTGTAGACAACAAGAGGTCAGTTGGGGCAAATGAATCTGTCAAAGGACAGCTCTTCCTCTGTTTTTCTAGCTCAAAGGAATACTTAATGTTCTTACTCATTTACTCATTCATTAACTCACTTGGTTGGTCAAAAAATATTTGTGGATGCTATAAGTATCTATAGGTACTATAGATGTCTGGGTAAACATTGGTTAATAAATGAACATGCCCCCATTAGCTTACAGTCTAATGGGTAAGAGAGATACCTGATAAACAATCCAATATCCAATAAACAAATCCCAAAGTATGTAATAAAACATGTTAAAAGTGTTATGGTAGGAAAAATTACAAGAAAGAGTAACAAGGGATGTCCATAATTTAGACTGAATGGTCAGAAAAAGGCTTCTCTGAAGATGAGACATTTAGTTCTAAGTAGTACTTTGATGTGGGAAGATTTTAATGTGGAGAAGTATTCCACGCAGAGGGAACAATACAAATCAAAGTCCTGGGGAGAGAAGTGCTTAGTGCCTTTGTAAATTTGAGGAAGGCAATAAGACTGAAGTCTGGAAATCCCAGCATGAGACATATGAAACAGATGGGGACCAGGAGGGCCCAGACCACACAGGGACTCATAGGAAAGGAGTTTAGATTATATTCTTCACATGAGGTGTTTCAATGAGTCCTTTAGTCCAGAAGACGATCTGACTGATTTCCAAAGATTCTCTGGCTGCTATGAAGAGAACAAATTAGAGAGAGGTAAAAGGAAAGAGGAGACACCCTAAGAGGTAGTTCTGGTAAGAGAGCATGGTAGCTGGACTGAAGGTACAATGGACAAAAGTAGATGATCATGAAATACTTGCAAGCTGAATTGACAAAACTTACAGATGGCTTTGAATAGGAAGGTTGAGAATGATAGGTTTCTGGTAGGACCAGCTGACTCCATGGAGTTTCCATTTATTGCAACTGGGGTCAGGTTTGGATGTTAAGCTCAAGAGTTCTCTTTAGTCTCTGCTCCAGTCTGTGGGTCCTCCTTTCCCTTAGGCTGTCTACCTCACCATTGTTTGGGTCCCCTTTACCCCAGACCTGGCTGCTCCCTATTTTTTGCTGCCCATGCCCACCTCAGGGATGGCCATAAAGAAAATATGTGACTACCTTATGTCCAAACCATGAACTTACAGTGAATCCCATAATTTTGATAGCTATGAAAAGCTGGATTTTTTTTCCCTCTCCGAATCCCAGTGAGATATTAAGCAGAAAAAACCCCACTCATATGAGGTATCTACAGTAATCACATTCAGAGAGATAGAAAATAAACAGTAGTTGCCAGATGCTGAGAGTAGAGGGGAATAGGGAGCTAGTGTTTAATGGGTGCAGAGTTTCAGTTTTGCAAAATGGAAACAGTCTTGGAGATAGGTTGCATGACAATGTGAATGTACTTTAATAGTTCAGAATTATACACTTAAAAATGGTTAAGATGGTACATTTCACATTTTTGTGTATTTTATCACAATTTAAAATTTTTATATAAAGTAAAAATAAACAAAAAATTTAAATGTAGCTTTCCTGGATTAAAAAAAAAAAAAGACTAATTTTCCTCCAACCGAAGTCCTATCTTGAAGATAGTATAGGAGACTTATTTCTAAGGCCATCTTGAAACAATCTGGAAGATTCCTGGGAATCTTTTCCTGGGAAGTCAGGAAAGCCCTGGAAACCAGCAGCTTCCTTCTTGTTGCCACTGTTGTTTCTCAGAGCGTGGTTTTCCCTTTCTATAGTGGAACTTCCCTAAACACCACCTCACTCTGGTGAGCAGGGCCATCCATGAGTCTGGAAGCCCTCTGCAGAATGTAATGATTACCAGTGGTAGCAAGATCAACAACCACCAAGATGTATACTTTAACATATTAGATGTTCTCAGCCCATATCTTTTCCTTCCTTATGTCCTTTTAGGGACCTTTAGTTCCATCTAGCAATGGATAGAGCTGTCCTTAAGTTATTAAATGGAGTAGCAGAAGCCCCAGGCCAAGTTGCTATGAGAAAGTTACAATAAACAAAGAAGTAGTTTCCGGAATCATTATCTAATGGAGGATTCAGTATACTGATGTGATTAAGAGTGCAGATGGCCTAGGTTCAAACCCTGGCGATGCTGGTAGCTACCCCTTAGGGTTGCTGTGAGGATTAAATGAGCTAATGCATGGAAAGTACTTGGAAGAGTGCATGCTATGGGGCATCTGCTGATCTGTGAGCAGAACACATGAAATAATTATGTCAGTTGTTTTCATTCAACTCTCATTTCTTGGCTTGTCACGTAGATCATCTGGAAATTTTGATTGATTTAGCCTTCTTTATCACATAGATCTCATTCAGGGTACTGTCTTTCAGAAGCTCTTTCCTAGAGGGAGGAAATTCTCGTTCCTGCCTTGTTGTTGATAAGCACATGGGGTCTCTAGGAAGTCAAGATGGATTGTGTCCCAGTAATTGCCTCATCTTGACTCAGATACCCTCCATGGTGTTGATGAAAAACATCAGACTGGTAGCTCTCAAGGAAAACATTGCCAGTTCATGGATGTAATTAGGATAAGCAGGGCACAGTTTAGAGGGTCTAAACATCGACTTTCTCTGAGCTTCAGCCATTATCCAATAGGAATAGCAGTATTGTTTGGCTTTCCATGTTGCAAAATGCTTGACTGATGATTTTAAAGTATTTTAAATTGTTATGAGGATTTCAAAGTATCCTTTTAGTAAGTGGTTATAGCTATTTCCTTTTTTTTTTCCTTGCAATGAACCAAATGCCAAGAAAATAAAAGCAACACTTCTCCTTTTCCAACCTATACCCCATTCATCACAGAATCCTGGCATGTTGACTGCTAAGTCTCTCTCTTATTTCTTCGGCTTCACCATGCCTACACTGAGTCCTCTCCACCCCTCATCTAGATTCTTGCAAGTGGTCATCCTACTTCCATTGTAAGTCCCACCAATAAATTAATCCAGCCCCTGCTCTCATGCCAGAGTGATATTCAGATTATACTGGTGGCACTAGGATAAGGTTCAAAGCTTAGTAAGCACTCAAGACTCTTAGCCATTTGGACCCAATTGTCTTCCAGGCACCCTGGCACCTTCCTGCTGCCCTCTCTATTGCTATACTTTAGTTAGGAGAGCTCCCTGTTTCTTAATCATCCACTGCTCTTTTGGGTTTCCATGTTTTGGCAGTTATTATTCCTTCTATCTGGCATGTCTTTCTCCAACTGGATATTACAATCTGCCCTTCACCACCAAGCTCAACTGTATCTCTCTTCAGTAGGACCCTTTCTTAATAACGTAAGAGAGTTGGTCCCTTTCTGGTTTCTTATGTCACTTTGTGTTTGCTTCTAGCTATAACGCTGACAGTGTAATGTCCTCATCTGTTCATGTGTTAGACTTTTTTAATAGATCACAGAAATCCTTTGGGGGAGGATAATATCTTGTTCATCTTTATATCCCTAGTGCCTGGCACAGAATAGATTCTCAATAATGATTTGATGAATGAATGAAAGAAAGAATAAGGGTCATCTTGGTGGCTCAGTCAGTTAAGCATCTAATTCTTGATTTCGGCTTAGGTCATGATATTGGCCCTTGAGCTACATTTGGGGCCTGCTTAAGATTCTCTCCCTTTCCTTCTGCCTCTCTCCACCCCCTGCTCAATCTCTCTTGCTCTCTGTCTCTCAAAAAATAAATTTACTTTATAATTCGTATTAATATTTTTCATTTAGCTGAATTACCAAATTGTTGAATTATGAAACACATTTTTTTAAATTTAATTGTCCAACTATCTTAGTCATTTAAGCATCAGTAGATCAGTACTCCTCATATCGGGGGTGGAGGTAGAAGCAAATCACCAGGTGAATCTTATTGAAAATCCGTATTCCAATATTCAGCAGGTCCAAGGTTCTGCATTTCTAACAGGCTCTCAAGTGCTGCTCTTCGAGGCCCTCACTTTGAGTAAGTACAGAGACAGGACTTGAGTGCCTTCCCTCCCATCAGCAAGGACAGGGTTACTCAGCACTTTGTAAAAAGGATTAATTTAGGTACACCTGGATAGCTCAGTTGTTTAAGTGTCTGTGGCTCAGGTCATGATCTCAGGGTCCTGGGATTAAGCCCCACGTCAGGCTCCCTCAGGACTCCTTCCTGTTTGGTGGGGGAGTCTGCTTCTCTCTCTCTCTCTGCTCCTCCCCCCTTCTCATTCTTCTTTTTCTCTCTCAAGTAGGTAAAATCTTTAAAAAAAAAAAAAAAGAATAACTTACTCATAACAGAGCAATCATCAAAACTTACTCATCAATCGGCCAGTTTCAGGATCTCTTTCCATTTTCCAATCTGTGTATATCACTCCACCTTCCTAAAAATATTACAGGTTTCTGATGAGTACAATGATAGCTTAAGGGACTAAAGACCTCATATGTGTGTACTAAGACTGACTATAACCCAAACAAGCACAAAGCAACAGGGTAACTCAGTCAAATTATAACTAGATACAGTGGTGGGGAGGGGGGGAGGCAGGGAAGGCTCAAAATGATGACTTGATTTTATATTGAACAAGAAAATGAAGTTGGTAAATTTTTATGTACACATAGTAATGTGGAAAGCACAGGCATTTATGGAGATAATCTATGTAGACAAGTTCCAACTGCTGGGTTCCTAAATTTTTTGTTAATAGGAAATTGTCCCAATGGACTAAAAGCTCCAGGAAAGGAACCCATCCTACTTCTTCAATGATTTGTTCTCAGCATGATACAAAGTCAGTACTTAAAAATATTTGTGGAGTAAGAGAGAAAAGGGGAATTTAAATTGATAATATGGTAGTATTACTTTTAAAGTTGAGAACAGGAAACCAAGTTCCATTTAAGTAACATAACTAGTAATATGTATTCTCCCTCTCCTTATGGCCATGGTAAGGAGAGGGGAAGGCATTGGAACCTGGTGTAAAAAGGCAGAAGCAGCCACACACAGGGAAAAGACTCAGAACCCGTGAAAAGCAGAGGTAGGAGAGGTTTAGAGAAAACCTTTGGACCCACGACCCAAGTAATAGAGGGAACACAGAGACTCAGAAAGGTTAAATGATTTCTTCAGGTCACCCAGATGCTGGCTCCTAATTCCAGTGTTTTTCTCTCTGGGTAATAAAAGGAAAACACAGAGCAGGGTGTATAAAAAGAGGATTTGGGAGGCCTGGGAGTATGGCTTAGGATGTGTAGGCCAGGGAGAGGCCAAGGGAACACATCTGGCCGGCGCCCACTCATTCACTCATCTGTGCTTTTATTCATGAACACACGGAGCAAATGAGGACTGTGTTTGGTGTTGGAAATTCAGAGTCGGAGGGCAAGGCCTCCCTCCACTCTCCACTCGTGCCCAGAGTCTCGGAGGGCGCAGACAGACCGGCTGGCATTCAGGGCTCACACCTTGCCTTTGGCCGTGGCACCTCCCCCGCCCTTATCACTTAGCGCACGGTGTTTGCCTCCGTGTTAGGAACTATCTGCATGTGACCCAGACTCCACCAGAGTCCCGTGAGAGTCACTGATATCTCCTGGGTCCCACAGCAGATACGTGCAACACCAAACAGAACCAAGTCAAAGAGAAGCAGCTTGATCCCGGTTCATAAAGACCTGTTGAGTGCCCATCCTATTAGCAGTCACCTAGCTGGGAACCTTCCCGACCGTCTCCATCCAGTTACCCTGTGCTCAGAATTCTCCTCCTCCTCCCCTGTGCTGACATTCTTGGCCTCACTGCTCATGCCCTCTTCATCTCTGGGTTGGCCCACTTGAAATCACTGCCTGCCTGGCCTGTCCGCCTTCCTGGCTCCACTCCCTCCCGCTTCAGCCCTGCACTAGCCAGTCTAGAACCCAGAGAGGTTTCCCTTATTCTCTCTAACCAAAGGAGATGGATCAGCCATGTCAGGTGTTGGTAGAAGAGCATTCCACTGGAAAGTCAGCCCATGGTGGGGGGATTTTATCTCTGTTCCCTGGGCCCAACAGTGCCTGGCATACAGTACATGTTTTATAAATACATGTTGAATGATGGATGAAATTAACTCTAAGGAGGGAAGGGCTCAAACAGCAGGAAAGAGTTTGGGGTAGAAAAAGAAAGGGGCACCTGGGTGGCTCAGTGGGTTAAAGCGTCTGCCTTCAGCTCAGATCATGATCCTAGGGTCCTGGGATCGAGCCTCACATTGGGCTCTCTGCTCAGCAGGGAGCCTGCTTCCTCCTCTCTCTCTCTGCCTGCTTCTCTGCCTACTTCTGATCTCTGTCAAATAAATAAATAAAATTTTTTTAAAAAAAAGAAGAAAAAGAAAGACAAAAAAAGACAAAAATCAGAGCAGCTAGAAGGAGAGAGAGAGATTGGGACAGATAGGGATGGAGAGATAAGAAAGAGCCAAATTATGCAGAATCTTTTAGGCCACAATATGGACTCTGGATCTTATTCATGTATGTAGTTGTCACTGAAGAGTTTAAGCACAAGGTGTCATACTTTAATTTCTTTTTTAAGATCTTGTGATCATTCATCTTTCTAAATCTGTCACGTTCCTGCTTTAAAAACTCTGGTGTGACAGAGACAAATAATATATGATCTACTTACATGAGGTACCTAGAATAGTCAAATCTACAGAGAAAGAAGGTAGAACGGTGGTTGCCTTGGCTGAGGGAAGGAAGGAATGGTGAGTTATTGTTTGAATGGGTACAGAACTTCAGTTTGGAACGATGAAGATGGGAGAGTTGCTCAACCACATGGCTGTATCTAGTAGCATTGGATTATACACTTCAAATTTGTTAAGAACCTAACTTGTTATTTATATTTTTCCAGAATTAAAAAAAATATTAGAAGCCTAAGTTATAAAAAATTAAAAGCCCAAGTTACAAAACAAGTATCTGTTTGGTCAGTGCCTCATTGCTTATCAAATGTATTTCACATTCCCTAACATGGCAGAAAAGGCTCTTTGGTTGGATCCCAATCTGGCATCGAAGGTACAGCGTTCCCTCTTGCACAAATGATTTCACTATCTCCAGGCAAATCCCAGGCTTCCATAATTCCAAAGTATCGTTCAGGCTGTTACTTCTGCTGGGAATTGTGCTTTGATCTTTCAGATGCCTCCTTGACCTCCAAAGTCCAATCTGCTAACAGTCTGCATTCCCCAACCTCCCTGTCTTGTCCCTGTGGCTTCTGGATGGGCTTTGGCTGAATAATGCTCTTAATGTCTCTGCTCCTTAACTAGGCAGTGAGCGCCCTGAGGACAGGGGCTGTGCTGTTGATTCATGTCTGATCTGGGGTCTGGTGCTGTGCCTGGTGGCCAGTATGCTCTTGAGAACTGGTGTAATCAGCTAATCCCTTCATAACGAAAGTGTGAATGCAGAGTGCATTCCAGTGAGACCAAGCTACGGCATCTTCATATGGTTGCATGGCTTGGGGGGAAAGCCCTTTATTTTTAGGGAAAAAGAGTTATGAGTGAAAGGGCATCTCTGCCTCTGTATGTCTGTAGATAAAGTTCTGAGCCTCATTTTTTCATCTGTAAAGTGAAGATTAATCCCTACAAGATTTTATTCATTTATTTGACAAAGAGAAACACAGCAAGAGAGAGAACACAAGCAGAGAGAGTGGGAGAGGGAGAAGTAGGCTTCCAGCTGAGCAGGGAGCCCAATGCAGGACTAGATCCCAGGACCTTGGGATCATGACCTGAGCTGAAAGCAGATGTCCAATAACTGAGCTACCCAGGTGCCCCAGACTATTAGGATTAAGTAAAATATAATTTGGAACAAACACCTGGCACAGACCTTGCTATATAGAAAATGTCCTATAAGTGTAAGCTCCCTTTGGTTATTTCAGTAGGTGCACCAAAATGGCAGCCATTACCATTATTATAACCAGTTGTTACTTAACTTTTGAATTGAGTGAGTTTTGCTATTACCTTTTGCTAACTAACAAAGCAATATATTTTCTTAGTAGATCTCTAATATTCAGCATGGTTTCTTCTATATGGTGTGGGTGTTCAATAAATATTTGCAGGTTGATCAATAAATCATTAGTAAAGAGCGTCATACTGAATTTTATAGATTTTTTTCACATTCATTAGGAATATATTAAATTTGAATCTGAATCATCAAGATTAAAAAATCCTATGTAAATGAGTATATTAAAATATGGGAAGGGGTATAAATATTATAAATCTTCATAAAGCAAATATACAATAGAGGTTGTAGTGAAACAGAATGGAAAAGTGGTTGCCAGGTTGGGGGTAGGGGGTGGGAGAAATAGGAAGAGGCTGGTAAAAGGGTGTAGACATTCGGTTGTAAGGTTAGTGAGTTCTGAGAACAGAATAGAAAACATGGTGACTACAGTGTAACACTATATAATTGAAATTTACTAAGAGTGTATAACTTTAATGTTATCACACACACGTGCACACATAAATATGTGAGGTGATGGATGTGTTAATTAACTAGATGGGGGAAGACTTTCACAATGCACACATGCATGACATCACCATGATGTACACTTAAATATTTTACAGCTTTATATGTCAAATATGTCTCAATAAAGCTGAAATTAAGAACATATATATAAGGAAGACTCTCTCTATATATATGTATATATGTTTGTTGGTTTTTATGTTTGTTTGTTTTCCCATGGGTGATACAACCTAGATATTATATATATATATATATACACACACATATGTATACACACATATATATGAAGACTGTATATATAATGTATATATAAAACAGCAATAATTCTAACTCACCTCTGTTCCTGCAAAGAATTTTGTGCAAAAGTCCTCTATTGGCTTGAGTTGATTGGCCAACCCGGCTTCCAGATTGTGGTATGGGTTTATCTCTTCTGCATTCACTGCTTTGCTCTGGGTTAATATTTTGTCTTTCGGAGGGGTATGAATAGAAGAAACATATTTACAGTGAGAGACCTTTCAAAATATGGTTAGCTTATTTTTTCGGTCCGTTGCTACACACATCTGCTCCATTCCCTCCCCAGTGTGGTAGGCATAAGTATAAACAACTTTAGACTTCTAATTTAGCAGTAGAACACTGGCTTTCAAACCAAAGCATATGCAGTAACTCTTGCATGTAAAATTGATCAAAACCTGCCTTGCTGTGATGAAAGCGTTCCCTGGTGGGAAGGGGGAGACCCCTCTACCTACTTTCAGGGGCTCCAAAAAGGTCCATGGCACACAGTTTAAAAACCAGTTCTATATTATTTGTATCATTTCAGAATTATTGACAGTAAAAATTGGACATGAAATATATCCTCTGGATTACATTACTCTTGATAGTCTCAGTAAGATTCTCAAATTAGAAGCTTGTGTCATTTTTATTCATTTGGCATCATATGCAAATTTTTCAAATAATTCAAGATTAGCCTTGTAAGTGTCAAAAATTATCTAATTTCTAAAAAAAATAAATCCATCTAAAATGTATTCCTTGTTTTTCATAAGCACAGCACATGCATGGACTATAATTTAAAGTTTTCTGATTAGCTCAGGTTTATTCCTTAAGAACACCAGTGACTGTACAATCTACTGTAGCTGGAACTATTCACGCAGACAGAGCATAGTTCATCTGGGAGCTACAATTCAAACACCATCTGGAAATTATTTTGTTTTTAAAAGTATCTGATGTCATCTTGTTTTAAAACAGAAGTCTTTTTATGAGCTAAAATTAATCCATGTTATTTACTGAAGCTTTGGAAAATAGTGAAAAGCATGAGGAAAATAACAAAAATCATTCTTTATCATATTTCTCAGAGGTAACTACTTTTAAAATATTTTCCTATAATTACATTTCTGTGTGCATATATGTGTGTGTATACACACACACACACACACACACACACACACATATATATATATTCTGTGAATATATAAAGATTTTCTTTTAATTGAGTCCCACAGCTTTGCATCCTGCTTTTCTGTCCTCTTAAAGATATTATCTTGGGCATATTCCCAGGTCACTTATTAGTTTTAAAAAAATGTGATATTAAATTTCTGGGAACCCTACTCACCACATTTCAATATTTCGTCACCTAGGTTATATCACCCATGGGAAAACAAACAAACAAATGTAAAAACCAACAAACAAATATATAAATGAAAACTAAAATTAAAAAAAAACCCTCAGGTCTACTAAAAATATACATTCCATTTTTTAAAAATATAGCATAATTATGGACAAAAGTAAAAAAACAATTATGAGTTGCACCTGGGTGTTTCAGTCAGTTAAGCTTCTGCTTTTGGTTCATGTCATGATCCCAGGGTCTTGAGGTTGAGCCCCTCATTGGGCTTCCTGCTCAGCAGGGAGCCTGCTTCTCCCTGTCTCTCTGCCTGCTGCTCGCCCTGCTTGAACTCTCTCTCTCTCTCTCTCTCAGATAGATAGATAAACTCTTAAAAAAAACAATCAATTATGACTTTGTTGGTACAATCAACTGGCACTTCCTTTATTAGAGAACTACATGCTTTGGGCCTGTAGATCCTTTCCCAATAAGTAAGGTATCAAAACAAGTATTGAAATAAGTCAAACATGAAACCAGACATTTAAATAGCTGTATTACAAAGTGTCAATCAACATTTCAAAAAATAACTAGGTACATTTAATCATGTTGTTCCCTTTTTTTTTTTTTTAAGATTTTATTTATTCATTTGAGAGAGAGAGAGAGAGACAGAGCACAAGCAGGGGCGAAGAGGGAGACGCAGACGCCCAGGACCTGCAGATCATGACCTGAGCTGAAGGCAGAGCCTTAACCATCTGAGCCACCCAGGCATTCCAATATTGTTCTTACAAAATGATATTATTTATGTCAAATTCTTCACTCTCATTTCAATGTGTTTTTCTCTTTTTAAATGATATACATTAATGTATTAGTATCAGTAGAGAATATCATAGTAGAGTGGAACATATAATTTGTAATATGTATATAATTTGTAAATATAATTTGTAAATGTAATATGTATATAATTTGAGCATATAATTTGTAAATAAATACACGCTCATTGGGAATATGTGTTTAAAAAAATTTCTGTTTCCTGAGGGGTGCAAGATGGAAGAGTTTGGAGCCCTCTGGTCTAACAACAGGAACCAAGAGCCTGATCCAGGGGTCAGTACAGGTGATGCAAAGGAAGAGGCAAATGTGATATGTGCCGTAAAGGAAGACCTAGTTATCCTAAGAGAGAGACTGTATGTAGGGACCTCAGGAGAGAGACAGGGATGACTCAAGTTCTGTTCTGGTCACACTGAACAGACTAGACTGAACAGACTTGAGGGACTAGACTGGGTTCCAACCCAGGAGATAGCAAGAGGCGAGGTGGAGGATTCTCAACAGAGTAAGAGGGAACTGAGTTACCAAAAGAGGTGAGCAATGAGGAAAGCACACTGCTGAAGTTAAGAGTCTGAGGGACATTCATGATGAGAAGGCAGCAGGGAAAGAAGACTGAGGAGAGAAACTGAGTAAGTATCAGGAAAACCAAAAAAGCCAGGGCACGGGCTCCGAGAAAAGGGGCTTAGTTGATAGTGTTTATTGCGGTGGAGTTAAAGAGAATGAGGCCTGAGAAATATGGGATCATCTGTGAGTAAACTGTGTTTACTCAGTCTTGACAGGAATATCCTACCTCATCCTCATAGCATCCATCCATGGATTTCCATCGCCAGGGCCTGGGATACTAACAGCAGCTAACATTTACTAAATGCTTACTATGTGACTCCATGCTGTGTACTCAACTGTGTGCTGGCCATGCACCGGTTCACTCAGTCCTTGCAGTAACTCCTGAGGGGGTTAAGCACTAATACTCCTTCAAGGATGAAGCTCTTCTTAGAGCTGTCTATGTATTAACTCATTTTATCTTTACAATACTCCATGAGGTATTACCTTCACTATTTACTACCCTTATCTTCACATCTCTCTTCTCAAACAGCTTTATTTTAAAAAGGAAGGTTTATTTTAAAAAGGAAGGCACAGAGAGGTATAGTAATTTGACCTGGTCAAATAATAAATGGTGGCTTTGGAATTTAAACCCAAACTCCAGAATCCACATTTAACTACTATGCCACAGTGTTCAGAAGAATATGACGGAAGATCTGAAAGCAATTCCAAAATAGGAATTCCAAAAACATTTAGAGAAAAGTCTTCTGTAACAGAATAAACGAAAAGAACATGTGAAAGTGAGCGCTCAGAAGGGCACGGACTACTGCAGATCTAACATGGCAAATGAGAGCCATGTCGCCGGCAGCCACTAGGTGGCAACACAGCGCCGGACAGTGAGCCGGACCCGGTCATGAGAGTGGGATAGCGTGAATTTGGGATTCTTGGTGGAAGGCTGAAGGAGAACCAGTGTAGGGTGAATCAACAAAATGTGCTCAACAAACATACAAGCATATTCTAGGCAACAGGTTCAAGTCTGGTCAGAGTAGGTGCCGAGCTGGCAATGTGTCCTAAGGGGATTCAAAATACCATAATGAGATTTCAAATAAAGTTCGGAGAGCTGGCCATTTACAGGAGGCAGGTCATGACCGCAGTAACTGCCTTTAGTGATCAGAGGCATGTGTTAGTAAGATACACTCAGATTACCAAGTGAAATATAATTTTCTCCAGGACTTGGGGGATTGTCTGCAGTGTGGACTTCTGAACACACATAAAGGGACATAGCCAACCACAGGCTCAGCTGAGAGTCTAAAAAAATTATCTGTCCATTCCCTTTATGAACCGATTTAGCCAGTATACCTTTCTCTGAGAAATATCCACAAAATGACTTTGTCTGGAAAGAGAACATTTGTTTGATGGAGAATATTTCTGTTGGATGACATTTGGGTCATGCTTCAAGATTCATTTTAAATAGGTCCTTCCTTAAGTGGATATAAGATATGTATCTGTCACACCAGAAGGTAAGCTCCACGGAAGCAGGGAATTATCTTTTCACAGCTATGTCCTTAGAGCCTAGCACTTTGCAAGAGTTAATACATGTCTTGAATAAATACAGATATAAGCATAGAGATAACAGTGTAAAAATTGTTCTTTAAAAATTTCAGGGATAACAATTCCTAAATCACAACCAAGTGGAGTTTCTCCGAGGAATCCAGGACTAGTTTAACATTCAGATATTAATCAGAGTAATTCTCCATATTAATAAGTTTAAAAAGAAAAAAAGCATGTGATCATCTCCCAAAATGCAGAAAAATCTTTTGACAAAATCCAACATTAATAGGAATTAGAGAAGGGAAATTTTTCAACGTGATAAAGGACTCTACAAAAACCCTACAGCTAACATCATACTTAACGGGGGAAGACTAAATGCTTTCTGCCTAAGATCTGGCATAAAACAAGAATGTTCTCTAACCACTTTGCCTCCTGAGGTTTCTAGCCAGTGTAATCACTTAAGAAAAAACTCATACAGATCAGAAGAGAAGTAAAGCTGTCCTTATTTACAGATGACATTGTCATCTACATAGAGAGTCCAAATAAATCTACAAATAAGCTACTATAAGTAATGTGATTTTAGGAAGACTTTAGGAAGATACAAAATCAATACTCAAAAATCAATTGTATTTTTTATACTGGTAATGAACAATCTGAAATTAAAAATTTGAAAGTACCATTTACTAGAGCACCAAAAAAATGTGAAAGACTTAGAGACAAATCTCTCAAAAGAAGTGAAAGACCTCTACACTCAAAACTATAAAACATCACTGAGAAACTAATGACCTAAGTAGATGGGGAGCTCTACCGTACTAATGACTTGAAAGACTCTATTGTGCAGACACCAAATTCTTATAACATTGATCTTGTAACCCTGATTTGCCAATCAAAATCAAAGCTGGTTTATGCAAGACAAAAGATACAAAATTCCCATGGGAAAGCAAGAAACCTGGGTTGGTAAAAAAAATACTTTGAAAAAGAAAAAAGTTGAAGGACTAGCACTAATTTCAAGACTAATTATAAAGCTACAGTAACCAAGACAGTGTGCTATTGGTGTAAAGATAAACAGAGATCAACAGAACAAAACAGAGAGTTCAGAAATGGACTCTCACATATTTAGACAAGTGATTTTTGACAAAGGTACAAAAGCAACCCAGTGGGAAAAGGATGTGTTTTCAACCACTGGTGCTGGAACACCACACACAAATCAACTCTGATCCATAATTTGTGCATAGGAAAAAATCATCTCAATGAAGATCATAGTTATAAAACTGTAAAACTCCTAGGAAAATAACCCCAACCTTCAATTATATTCAAAACCAGAATCATGACCCTCAAAAGAACAAACCAATGAACTGGACTTCTCAAAATTAAAAAGTTCTGCTTCTCAAAAGACAGTGTTAGGAGAAGGACACTTAATGTATTTTTTTAAAGATTTTATTTACTTAGTTGACAGAGAGATGGAGAGGGAGCACAAGTAGGCAGAGGGAGAGGGAGAAGCAGGCTCCTCGCTAAGCAGGGAGCTCAATGAGGGGCTTGACCCCAGGACCCTGGGATCATGACCTGAGCCGAAGGCAGATGCTTAAACCACTGAGCTACCCAGGCACCCGACATTTTAATATTTTAATAGAAGGTAAGTCACAGACTGGGAGAAAATACTTGCAAATCATATATCTGATAAAGGACTAGTATGCCGTATGTTAAGAGCTCTGAAAACTCAACAATAAGAAAACAAACAGCATAACCAAAAAATGGGTAAAAGATATGGACACTTCACCAAAAAAGATATATATATGAGTGGCAAAAAAATACATGCAAATAAGCTCAACATCTTTAGTCATTAGGTAAATGTAAATGAGATATCATTATACCTGTTTTAGAATAGTTCAGTTAAAAAGACTAGCCATACCAGCTATGGAACTCTCCTGCACTGCTTGTTGGAATGTAAAATGGTATAACTGCTTTGTAAAACACTTTGGCAGTGTCTTAAAAAGTTAAACATACACCTGCTATATGATTTAACCATCCCATTCCTAGGTATTTACCCAGGCAAATAAGAGTACATGTCCATACAAAAACTTGTATATGTGTATGTACATGTACATGTATATGTATATGCACTGGTATATGTAAGAGCCTTGTGTTGAAAACATTACATTTTATTGTATGTCAATTATACCTCAATAAACATGTTGAAAGTGAATAAGGAAAAAAATACTTTTAAAAGATATAGTGATATCCTTACTATCAACCAGATCAAAGCAGTAAGATCCTTGTGATCATCTTTTTTCATTAATTTGAAAAGTAAGAGTAGAGCATCTAATGAGTTATTCTTTTGTTTTCTTTTTTAAGACTTGATTTGTTTGAGAGAGAGAGAGCAGGAGGGGTAGGGAAGGGAGGAGGGGAGGGGAGACACAGGTTCCTGGGTGAGCAGGGAGCCCAACTTGGGCTCAGTCCCAGGACTCTGAGCCAAAGGTCGTGGCTCAACCAACTGAACCACCCAGGAGCTTCTAATGAGTTACTCTTTACGAGTTACAATAACCTCACAGTTTTGGTTTCCTTAATCATAAAATGGTAATGAAAATTCCCAGTTTGCAGGATTGTCATGATCATGAGAATCTGTTTTACACACCATTGCACCCCCAGGGTCTAGCATAAAATAAGCATTTTATAAATACCTGGTAAATGGATGAAAGAAGGTGCAGTATTAGCTAGCAAAGAACCTAACTCAGGGCTGGGATTCAATAAATTGTAGTTGACAGTTGAATACAAAGAAGTGGAGGAGAGAACTCACCTTCCATTCTTTCTGGAATGAAGCAGGCCCAAATACATCAAAAACACACAATGTTTTAAAATTGCTTAGAAAAGGTCTATAAACATTTAGTGATTTTTTTTTTTTTAACATGAGGTCTTGGGTTTGTAGCTTCAAAGTGAGTTTTGCCCAAGCAGGGTGTTATACACATATTATGTTTTTTCCAAGATATGCTGTCATTTAACTGAACATTCAACAATTTATAAATGGGAATCCATTTGACAAGGTAAATATTTGGAAAATACTTCAGTTTCTTGTGATTCTTCTACAGTTTCACTGTGCATTGCTCTCGGGTGGGATATTCATGCACACCTTTATTTTAATAGTTTCGACATTTGTATATGTACCCTTCAATTACTTCAACAAAGGTGTAAGGGTTGAGTTGAGATAGATTTAAAAGGCAATTGTTATTTTTCTACTCTATTTTATCATGGTGCTGTACAAATATTAATTTTTCTATTATAGTCTGACTGGGAATGGATATTTATTTCATAACTCACTTTGTTAGACTCAGAATATGTTCTGTTCTATAGAATTATTCTTTGAGCACATACACACTTATAAACACAGCTTTGTTAAATTTTTTAATGTAATAAATTCTCAAAAATATACTCAATTGGGGCGCCTGGGTGGCTCAGTGGGTTAAGCCGCTGCCTTCGGCTCGGGTCATGATCTCAGGGTCCTGGGATCGAGTCCCGCATCGGGCTCTTTGCTCAGCAGGGAGCCTGCTTCCCTCTCTCTCTCTCTCTGCCTGCCTCTCCATCTACTTGTGATTTCTCTCTGTCAAGTAAATAAATAAAATCTTTAAAAAAAAAATATATATATATATATATACTCAATAAATATTTATGGGACTCAACTAAACTGAATTCTATCATCAAATCTTTGCATGTGTGTATAGGCAGTTTTAATGTGTTGGCCATAGTTTTTTTTGTGTGTGTGTGTTTGTTTTTTGAGAGGGAGTGATGGGGAAGGGGAGAGAGAGAATCTTAAGCAGACTCCAACATCCAGTGCAGAGCCTGAGGCAGGGCTCTATCTTCACAACTCTGAGATCATGACCTGAGCCTAAATCAAGAGATGGATGCTTAACCCAACCGAGGCACCCAGGTACCCCTATAGTTATTATAGCCATTATAAAGTTCCATATTGGAGGGTTTGGTTTTCTGTAATCTCTTTACAAATCAGACTATCTTAGCAAGTAACTCACCCTGGACGTAAAGAATCATTAATTCTCAAACTATTATATGCCATTTCAATAAGCAAATGCAGTTACCTTGTGTGTTATAAAGGAGATCATCTTCACTCAGGCTGATCTTGGTTGGGCAGTGGTCTAAACTTGTTTCACCTTTAGACAGCCTTAACTTTTGGGAGAACACAGAAGAAAAATTATTTCCATATATCCTGTGGGTGATTTATTCTTGCTTTTTCTTTCCACCCCCAGATGGCTGTGTCCCACCTCCTTCCCTTTGTCCCTTTTCCATTCTTCCTCAGATTCCTAGTTGCTTTTCTCCACAGACAGTGCCTAAACCACAGTTTGTACAACCCTGAAACCCAGGCTGTCTGGGTGGCTCATTCAGTTGGTGTCTGCCTTTGTCTGGGGTTATGATACCAGGGTCCTGGGATTGAATCCCAAGTCAAACTCCGTGTTCCAGAGGGAGCCTGCTTCTCCCTCTTCCTCTGCTCTTCCTCCTGCTTATGTACTCATGTGCTCTGTCAAATACATAAATAAGATTTTTATAAATAAATAATAAATAACCCTGCGACTAAAGGGAGCTTGCCCAGGGGGCTCATTTCCAAATTCCAATCTCATGTGTTGAATTCCTGAAAATATTGTGTATTCTAATTCATAATACATCCTTTTTGGTTTTAATATAAAATAATGGTTTAGTCTCCTGGTTCCTACGTCTTTCACATAAATGAAGCTCTAGAAAGTTGTGTGGGGTCTTTTCATCTGCCAGGCACTGTTGAGTCCCTTTGGGGTCACATGTACTCCTGAGTTTCAGAAATGGCTTGGATCTGCAACAGAATGAGAAGCTGCCACACTTCATATTTTTCCCTCTCAGTTTTTGCCCCCCATTTCTCCATCAGGATATTTGTCCACATGCCAACAATAATTCCCTGATAAGTTTCTGTTTGTTCATTTCCTTTTAAATGATTTATAGCTTGGTAAATCCTAAACCAGAAAATTCCTAATCCTCTTTTTCTAATTTCTAATTTCTAATCCCAGCTCCTTCTGGAATATTCTTACCCCTCTGTGTTCTCTCTTACATTTGGAGCAAATACATATTAATGTAATTCTAGTGATAGTTATAGGATAGGGAATAAATATTAAATTTGGAATTGAAACTAGACATTCTGAAAAAAAGAGAGTCATCAAATTGCTGAAGCCCATTCATACTTTCCACAATCCACAGCTATATTTTTCTTCAATTAAAATTGTTTTTCTTCAAAGCTCTGCCTTTCAAGAAAAGTACAAATAATTTCTCTTTCAATTACTTTGTTTTGTTTGGTCATAGATATTAAAATACTCTTAAAAAATAAATAAAATACTCTTTCCTACTACATACAAAATATATAGAATTTTGCCTATATTAGGGATTAAAATTAGCTTTCCGGAGAAAAATTAGCTTTCCAGAGCTTACTGATTTACAAGCAACTGTTTATGCAAATGGATAATTATTATATAAACCATCAGTATGTTGGGGCATGCTTATACATGAACAAATATCAATCTTGAGGTCACAAAAATTGTGATTTCTGGCTTGACCTAGGCAAGCATCACAATAATTCTCAATGAATGAATTTATTGGTTAAATGAATGAAGTCCTTTGTTAACTTGAGCTTTCTAGAGTTTGTATATACATGTATGTATATGCATATATATTACAGAGTATACACAAGTAAATAGAATGGACTAGATTGCATGTTACTTACCTTAGTGAGAGGTTTCCAGGAGAGATCGAGATGCAAAAAAGTAGATGGTACATCCAAAGGAATTTCAATATGTTCTTCTTTCTTTTTCTCTATTGGTTGTGGAGTTAAAGATTTCTGTGGTCTGATATCCCAGAAACATACTGTGCTTTAAAAAAATTCACATCTTATTTAGTACAAGTATAAGATGTAGCCTTAGAACTACCATACTTTGCTGCTTCCACACATTAGCAATGTGATCACTGCTCTATATTAGTATCTCTGAAACTAAGATTTTTATGACATGGGACTGTTTTGCATTTTATATTTTAGAGAATTAAACAGTTTATAGGGTTATTTGATGACTTTGCTGGTATTGACACTGATATTATCATATATGAGATCTGAGTTTGGATATTAACACCAACTTTTTTAGTATTCTTTTTTTTTTTTTTTTTAAGATTTTATTTATTTATTTGACAGAGAGAGAGAGATCACAAGCAGGCAGAAAGTCAGGCAGAGAGAAAGGGGGAAGCAGGCTCCCTGCTGAGCAGAGATCCTGATGTGGGGCTAGATCCCAGGACCCTGAGATCATGACCTGAGCTGAAGGCAGTGGCTTAATCCCCTGAGCCATCCAGGCGCTCCCTTAGTATCTTTCTTCACATTTTTTTAAAGCACTTTTTAAAGCATCGTCTTTTTAACAACTTTATTGAGATATAACTCAATAGCACAAAATTCACCACTGAAAGTACACAATTCAATGGTTTTTGATATAGTCGTAGAGATTTGCAACCATCAGCACAGTTAATTTTAGATTTTTATCCCCAACATGAAACCTTGTACAGATTGGGAGTCACTCCTCACCGCCCCCCAGCCCTAGACACCAATCTACTTCCTGTCTGTAGAGATTTGTCTATTCTGAACAGTTCATATAGATGGAATCAGACAATATGTGACTTTTGGTTACTGGCTTCTTTCAGTTAGCATATTTTCAGAGTTCATCTATGTGGTAGTATATGTCAGTATATCATTTTGTTGTATTGCCACATAATATTTCATTGTCTATCCATTTGTCAGTTGATGGACTATTAGGAATAATGCTGGTATGAACATTGGTGCATAAGTTTTGTGTGGATGCCTGGTTTCGTTTCTCTTGGGTATATGTTGAGGAGTGTAATTGCTGGGTTATATGGTAATTTCTGTGTTTGATCTTTTGAGGAACTGCTAGATTGTTTTCCAAAGCAGCTATGTCATTTTTGCATTCCCATCAGCAATGTGTGAGGACTCCAATTTCTCCACATCCTTGCTAACGCTTGCTACTTTTTGTCTTTTTATCATAGCCATTCTAGTGGGGTAAGTGGTGCCTCATCAAAATTGGTTGAGATTTGCATTTGCTTATGCTTTGGATGTAATATGTAGGAAATCACTATGTAATCCAAGATCATGAACATTTATGCTTTTGTTTATGTTTTTGTCTAAAAGTTGCATAGTTTTGTTTTTGCCTTAAAGTTGCATAGTTTTAGATCTTACATTTAGGTCTTTATGCCATTTTCAGTTAATTTTTGTGTACACGGTCAGGTAAAGGTCCAACTCCATTCTTTTGCTGGCAGATATCCAGATCTCCCAGCACCATTTGTTGCTAGTCTTTCTTCATTAAATTGTCTTCATACCCTTGTTGAAAATCAGTCATCCATAGACATATGGGTTTATTTCTGAACTCTATGATTTCTATGTTTATTCTCATGCCAGTGTCAGTACCTCTGTCTCTAGCTGTAACTTTGTAAAAAGTTTAGAGATCAGGAAGTGGGAGTCCTCCAACTTTGTTGCTCTTTGTCAAGATTGCTGATTTGGCTATTTTAGGTCTCATTGTGGTTTTTTTTTTTTTTTTTTTTTTAAGATTTTATTTATTTATTTGACAGAGATCACAAGTAGGCAGAGACGTAGGCAGAGCGAGAGGTGGGGAAGCAGGCTCCCTACCTTGCAGAGAGCCTGATGCAGTGCTTGATCCCAGGACCCTGGGATCATGACCTGAGCCTAAGGCAGAGGCTTTAACCCACTGAGCCACCCAGATGCCCTCATTGTGGTTTTGATTTGCATTTCCGTCATAGCTGATGTTGAACTTCTTTCCATGTGCTTTTTTGGCCGTTTGTGTATTTTTTGGGGGGGAAATGTCTATTGATAATCTCTGCTCCTTTTTTATATTGGGTTATTTGTCTTTTTAATTGTTGAGTTGTAAGAGTTTTATATATTCTGGATAAAAATTTTTTTCTTAAGATTTTATTTATTTATTTGACAGAAAGGGACATAGTGAGAGAGGGAACACAAGCAGGGGGAGTGGAAGGGAGACACAAGCTTCCTGCTGAGCAGGGAGCCCGATGCGGGGCTCAATCCCAGGACCCTGGGATCCTGACCTGAGCAGAAAGCAGACACTTAATGACTGCACCCAGGAACCCCTGGATAGAAATTTTAAATCAGATATATGGTTTGCAAATACTTTCTTCCATACCATGGGCTTTTTAATTTTTTGCTTGTGCCTTTTGAAGCACAAAAATTCTGACGAATTTCAACTTTTTTCTTTTATTGTTTGTGTTTTTGGTGTCATATTTAAGAGACATGGTATATAACTACATATAACATATATTATAAATATAAAATGCAAATATAATATATAATATAAATATATAATATGTATAACATAAATTCATGTATATTCACTGGGAAAACAATACATACACAGGCAATGTTGGATTTAATGTGCTTTGCCCACAGTAAGCAGCCAGTAAAGGTTATTTCTCCTCTTATTTCTTCTTCCTTACAGGTTGAAAATATCAAATGAGATAATGTATATGAAAATTCTTTATAAAGCTCCACACATCTATAGAGTATAATTTTAAGTGTAATAAACTTGGTAACACATTTATAATGATACTTGTATAGTATTTTAGTATAAGTGACTTTGTATTAATTATGTGAAAACATACAATGAGGATGGCAAAGAATATGCCATATTAGTGCCATTATTTCTATCACTGAGGTTATGAGTAACCTGATTAATAAACTTAAGATGTCATTAAGGAATTTAGATCTGTAAGTTATATAGATAAACAGATAGTAGCTCAAGTAAGACTAACAAAACTTTTCATTTATGTGACTTAAGAAATATTAGTCATTTATTCATTTTAATAATGAATTGTTGAAAGTATTAATCATTTTTATGTTGTCAAAATATAAATCCTTGGGGAAAACATCACAAATGACACAAAAAGAGCCGTTTTAAACTCTAATTATAGTTGATTTAAAACTATTTTTCCAAATTAGAAAGATCTTCTTGAATCTCATTTATAGCATTAATTTGCATTATTCATGAAATGATTTTGCTAGGGGCCCCTGGGTAGCTCAGTTGGTTGAGCTATCTGTCTTTGGCTCAGGTCATGATCCTGGGATTGTGGGATAGAGCCCCACATCAGGATCCCTGCTCAGCAGAGAGCCTGGCTTCTCCCTCTCCCTCTGCCTCTCCTCCTGCTTGTGTTCTCTCTCTCTCTCTCAAATAATTAAAATCTTCTAAAATTTTTTGGAAAAAAAAAGATTTTGCTAAATACAGATAACTTCAGTTGAACTTTCTGCATAAATTAATCATTTATTAACCAATAAATTAATATGAATTAATAAATTTTATTAATAATAATCAATACTTTTATTAATAAATTAATAAAAAGAATCTGACATATTCTTTGGGGGAGTTTTAAAAACTGATTGGTTAATTCCAGTATAATTAGCATGTAGTGTTATATTAGTTTCAGGTATTCAAATGATGGTTCACAATTCTATACATTCTCAGTGCTTATCATAGTGAGTGTACTCTTAATCCTCTTCACCTAATTCATTCATCTCCCTCATCCACCTCCCTTCTGGTAACCACCAGTTTGTTCTCTATACTTAAGAGTGTTTTTTGTTTCTCTCTTTCTTGTTTGTTTGGTTGGTTGTTTGGTTTCTTAAATTCCACATATGAGTGAAATTTTATGGCATTTACCTTTTTCTGACTGACTTATTTCACTTAGCATCATACCTTCTAGATCCATCCATGTTGACGTAAATGGCAAGATTTCAGTATTTTTTTTTTAATGGCTGAGTAATATTCACTGTTCAGTCACATATTCTTTATTAATGGATACTTATTTTAACTTATTCTGTATTATAAGAACCTTGGCATGGCTGAAGTATAAACTGGTAAGTTTTCCAAATAACTAAAAGTTAGCTTTTCTAAATGCATAAACAACTTTTGAAGGAATTATTATTTCCAGAATGTTCTAGAATATTTCTAAATTCAAGGGCCATTGTTATAACCAACAGTCAAGGACCTGTGTCTCAAATAAAACATATATAAAATTTTATGTCTGTTCAGTGTTTCTAAATGTTTTCCAAGGCTATTGAAGAAGAGTAGAGCTTTGTTTTCTGTTGTTTATAATCAACATCATACTATAAATATTGCTCCATGAATCATTACAATTTTAATTGTTGTATAATATTCCATATGGACCTATTGGTGGCCCTTTTGTTGCTTGTCACCCTTACCCTCGTGCTCTTTCATTTTTTAGCTAGAGCACTCTAATAGTTTTGTTTTTTTGGGAACTGTTCCCTATTCCACGCAGTCAGGTTGGAACTGTCACTCACGGTGTCTTGCCATTCCCTCCTTGACCAAAGGGGGTGATTTTGTGATTTAACAGAAGTCAGGTTGGAATTGATTCATTCAGATGGAAGGGGCTGGCCATTCATTCCTGCTACCCAGATCCCTCCGGCTGTTTCTAAGGCCTTAGTCAGCTCTTTCTTTGATTCAGCAACTTTATTACTTATTACCTATAGTATAGGATATGGTTGTGTGTGGGTGGGCGTGTACATGCATATGTATTCTTTTTACAACATATTTGCATCATAAAAATATTTTTTCAGCAAGCAACAGTCTATAATATTCTGCCCTATTGTTAATATCAGGTTTAATTGTTACAATAATGATTATTTAAGGAACAGAAGATAATGATTTTAGAAGCATCTAAGAAAAAAGAATATATTGCATGAAAACACTTAGGTCATGTTTAAAATAAGACTGTGATGTTGTGAATTACAGGTTATATAAATCTGTTCTTCCTCCAGGATTCTAGAAGAGAGTTTCTAAAACCTTTGGAATTTCCTAGATGTAGAGAGCCCCAAAGATTCCTTTTGTTATGTTAATGGGGCAACTTTTGGAAAGCGCCTAAGGATGGGGGTGGGTTGTCAATTGAGCCAACCCTGCAATTAGAGAGTTGGAATTTTCAGTTCCAACCCCTGACCTCCAGCAGGGGGAGAGGTGTTGGAGATTGGGTTCAGTCACCAATGACCAAAGATTTAATCAATTGTACCTGTGAAATAAAGTCCCCTAAAACCCCAGAAGGACAAGGTTCATAGAGCTTCCTGGATGGTGAACAAGTAGAGATTCTTGGAGGCTCCTCATCCTTTCCCCATACCTTGCCCTCTGCATCTCTTCCATCTGGCTCTTTCTGAGTTACATCCTTTTATAATAAACCAGTAATCTAGTAAGTAAAATGTTTCTCTGAGTTCTGTGAGCCACTCTAGCAAGTTAATCCAACCTGAGGAGGAATCTTCGGAACCTCCAATCTACAGCCAGTCAGAAGTACAGCTAACGACCTGGGTTTGTGACTGGCGTCTGAGGTGGCTGGCAGGGGAGTGTGTAGTGGTAGGGGAGGAGTTCCAGAGAGCAGTCCTGTAGGACTGAGCCTTAAAACCTGGTGCTAAGGGGCGCCTGGGTGGCTCAGTGGGTTAAGCCGCTGCCTTTGGCTCAGGTCATGATCTCGGGGTCCTGGGATCGAGTCCCGCATCTGGCTCTCTGCTCAGCAGGGAGCCTGCTTCCTCCTCTCTCTCTCTGCCTGCCTCTCTGCCTACTTGTAATCTCTCTCTGTCAAATAAATAAATAAAATCTTAAAAAAAAAAAAAAAAAAAAACCTGGTGCTAATCCTGGTGGATAGTGTCAGAATCCTGGTGGATAGTGTCAGAATTAAGTGGAGTTGTGAGACACCCAGCTGGTGTCCGGAGTATTGCTTGGCAGAAGGTGGGGAAACCTTCCTCCCCACCCACTCCAACTTTGAAATTGACCCAAGAACACTAACAAAGACATACCAGTCAGCTGAACACGTGACAAGTTGACAGCATATTCCATTTCGATTCTCAAAGACAGCCCCCAATCTGTTAATCTGTGTTTTTTTTTTAAAGACACAAGAAGTAAGTTCTTTGTACCTAGGATGTAATGACTTTTCTCATGTGTTTTACTCTTTCAATATTTTTTCTTTATTTTAATTTTTATTAAAAGAATATAACAATAACACGGAAATTGAAGAATAAGTTTTAACATAAAGTGGAATTCTACAAGGTATTTTTCCAGTCTTTTTTCACAGAAATGTTTTTATGTAGTTTAAACTAGCATGCGTAAAAATTTCTATCCTTAGATTTTTCAGTTGATGTTATTTGAACACTTAAACCTGTGTACTCGTAAGTCATTTTAACAGTTTTATAATTATCAATGATGTATAACAATTTCATTATCCATTATAATTAGAAACACAGACTCTTGTTTTTTACTATTAATGGTGGAATAGAACATAGGAGTTTTTATGAGATTATTAAGCAGATAAGGTTAGTAGAGAAGACATTTAGTGTTACTTTAGATACCAAGAGTCACCTAACACAGGCAAGAGTCTAAGGAGAGTAAATGGTTCGCTCGTCAGGGTCCTAGAAGGTCCCAAGTTCCAACTAGTTCGCTTTGAAACAAGGTGAAAGGTTTTGTGGCAATCTATGAAGATGCCACTCTTGAATCAGTAGGGAAACATGACTCCCTAATTCCCTACCTTCCTGGTAGGACTGATGAGCAAGATAGTAATCAAAGGTAGGGGTTCCAGCAGCAAATAAACAGTAAAAGTAGTGGGTGGGAGGAGGGATACAGGTGCTGCACTGCTAAGGCTGGTAGGTGTCCCAGGAACTAAGACCCTGGAAATCTGGTGGAGGCCACAGGAGCCCAAATGCTCATGGGTTCCCAAATGCTGCCAACTTCTACTCATCTGATAAGCAATCTAGAGTCCATGTTGCCTCTCCCTCTACTGAGTCTTCTCTGCTGTATGAAGTGCAAGACCCCAGAAGTGTGCTTGCTCTGAACTTTCATGTTTTAACGATTTAAACAACAACAACAACGTAATATTATAGAAATCTGAAAAATAGGTTTAATATCAAATATAATTCTACCTGTATTCTTTTCCAGTATTTTTTCATTAATCATTTTGATATAATTTATTAAGATGTGCATGTAATGTTTCTTGAGGCACAAATTGATTATTTCTTACTATGAATTCCCAAAATTTGAATTACTGTTCAAAAAGTCGAAAATTTGGATGATTTAAGAACCATCCTAATTGTATTCCAGAAGTTTTATGTTGGAACCAGCAGTGTTAGAGTTTACTGGTTTCACCACTGCATCCTTTCTAACACAGGGCATTATTATTTATTAAATTTTTATTTAAAAAATAAATGTCCAAAATAGTATATTACTGTTGCTTTGTTATTAACTTCTTTGATATTAGAAAGCGTGAATGATTTTCATGTTTATCTACTCATTGTTTTCCAGTATATGTTTTATTTACTGGAAATTTTGTATTTATCATATTTTAGACCAATATTTTTCTCCATTTTATTGTTTGCTCTTTGTTAGCTTAGAAATTTACATGTGTATGTTTTGAATTTCTTTCAACATTAATTAGCTTAGAAAACTATCTCCAACCAAGAAATATAGCATTCTATGGTATTCTATTTTGATCTTTATTATATTTTTTCTGTATTTGTTATTTTTATTTAAATTTATAATCATCTGAATTAATTTGTGTGTACTGTGTGAGCTGACATGAAGCTGGAACAGAGAGTTCCTTCCATTACCTCATGTTAAACTCTTAGAGGTAATGGAAACTGTCTGGGCTATTTGTTTTGGTTCATTATAACTTTTAAAAGTATTGCTGCTTTGGGATAATCCATTTGAGTATGTTGAAGAGCTAATTACCCTTTACAACTCTACTTTGTCATAATATTCTTTAATATTCTCAAAGTACACAGTGGACCCTTAGTGTGCTTGTAGGAAACATTTGGGGAGTTTACCAGTTTCCAAGTTCACTAACACCAGACTTAGTGAGTCAGGTACAGAACTACGAAGCCAAACTACATTGCAACTGGACTCATTCACTGCAGGATTAGTTTCCACCTACCAGCCTCACAGTGCGGTCAGTTCAAAATTGCATTGGCAAAATAACACATTACTGTATGTCACAGATCTTCAGAGTTGCCTGCTCCAATTTGCTGAAATCATACATTTTAAATCCACAAATACTGACAGTGTGAAATATTTGTACTCTATTTTTACATATCAAAGTCTTATCTTCTCCATTATTATATTTTATCATTGTTGACACCACCTACATTTTTTAGTGGTTTATAAGCCATTGAAGTTGAAACATTGGCCTTATTCTCGGGAAACATTTTATGATTTAAATGTAAATGAACTGTTGACTTGAAACATGCTCTTTGAATAAAATTTTCTGAAATGTACAATCCAGCAGGAGAAAATTATGAGACCATCAAGACTCACCTCAAATGTGTCAGGCAGCCAATGTATATCTGTAATTACTTTCTTATGACCACTTTCTATTGAGGAGACCGCACAATGTCTGATATATGTTGCTTCTTTATTACTGTCTGGTTCAAGGAGAAACATAGGCTGGAAAAATGTGAAAAGAAAGTTGTGTGCTCAATTCAGAGAGCTAACGAGTGAATTCACACTTTACTCATTATTCCAGTTAGAATTAATAACTTGGAGAAATACTAGGTCAAAGAAAAACATTGAAACTAGTGTTTCAATGCAAAATGTAGTTAGGTAATAAGATTATGTATTTTCCCTTCAGTTTAGTCTCAGGTTTCATCTCTAAACTTAGCAAGAATGATTGACCTACTCCCTAATGTATCATTGAGATCCCATTTTTAAAAGAGTGTTTCGTGCATGCCCACAATGTCTTGGTGAAGGCCAGTCGGTGTTCAGGTTGAAGAAGTGGGGCCAGAGGTGTGCAATATGGTGGATGAATACTGCGTCAGGAGCTGAGGAGTCTTTCGTCAATCCTCTTGGCAGCATCCACAGCTTCACAAAATCATAGGATGTTATTATCAGAAAGGATTGTAACCCCTTCATTCTACACAGGAGAAAACTGATGCCTGCTGAGGTGAGAAGACATGTCCCAACTCACAGGACTGCAGTCCAGAGCCTACACACATCGTCCTTCCATCCCCTGGTCTTTCCATGACATCCCTTCAGGCAAGTCACTCGGGCCCTTTATTTTATTTAAGAACAACAAAAAATAACTTAACATCCTCAGGTAGGTCAAGCGACTTGTTTCATTGATTTTTTAATCACAGGCCTCCATAAAAGAAATTCAGAACAAGTCCACAAACAGATGTGAAGGTGTGGGAAATAATACTTTCCCCCCCCGTATCGACTCTTTGTGTAGCTTGGCAGTTGTGTTATGTACTTTTTGATAAACCCCGGAATTGAAGAAACTTGGAAATGAAAAGTCATAAAAAGCTAACCTTGAGCGTGACTTTTTTACTTCTACTACCGCCTGTCTTGATGTTTTCTATGCGATCTGCATGTGCAGAAATATCCCACATGACAATCTAAAACAGAAATAAATGTTATTACAACACATCTTCAGGAAATAGCTCACTGGGTCTTAAGGATTTTTTAAAACACATTGGTATTGGCATGCACTCTGATCAATCAGTCACCTTGAAGGATAATCAAATTTAGCCTACATCTTTAGTAAGTCAGCAACTTTTTTCTTTTTTAAAGATTTTATTTATTTGACAGAGAAAGAGAGAGACAGCGAGAGAGGGAACATAAGCAGGAGGAGTGGGAGAGGAAGAACAGGCTTCCCGCTGAGCAGGGAGCCCAATATGGGGCTCAATTCCAGGACCCTGAGATCAAGACCTGGGCTGAAGGCAGATGCTTAACAACTGAGCCACCAAGGCACCCTGAGTCAGCAATTTTTTTTTAATAAAGTTATTTTATTTTATTTTATTTATTTGACAGACAGAGATAACAAGTAGGCAGAGAGGCTAGAAGAGAGAGAGGAGGAAGCAGGCTCCCTGCCAAGCAGAGAGCCCAATGGGGAGCTCCATCCCAGGACCCTGAGATCATGACCTGAGACAAAGGCAGAGACAACCCACTGAGCCACCCAGGTGCCCCCTAAGTCAGCAACTTTTAAGCTAACATGACAAAGAATGTTTTCTTCTCTATAAAATATTTTTAGCATGTTGATTTTTGTGCTTGTGCTTATGTTAATAAAGGCTAGTATTTTATTTTAACTCCAGGATAAACAGCACGCAATTTCCTCTGCTTTGGGAAATTCTATGCCATCTGCATGCACAGAAATATCCCATATGACACTCTCTTCCTCTGTCTTTGAGAATGTGCTGTGACTGTGGGGAGAGTTGCTTTGCTTGTTCTCCAGAAGTAGTACAAACACTGTTGTCCCAAAAGGCTGGAAAGTGATGGTTTCTACTTAATTGAATATTCTAGCCAACTCCAAGTTTCCATATACATGGATGGCA
This sequence comes from Neogale vison, assembly GCF_020171115.1. Classification (NCBI taxonomy): domain Eukaryota; kingdom Metazoa; phylum Chordata; class Mammalia; order Carnivora; family Mustelidae; genus Neogale; species Neogale vison. Next base: position 71,969,604 of record NC_058092.1, on the reverse strand, counting down.
ATTTTTGGAAAAATGAGAATAAACTAGAATATGCAACATTAAATTAGATTAATTTTCAATGATTTAAAGTCATTTCAATACTCTTAACAAGATGTCAGAATTACAGAATTGTGACTGATCTTATTTTCATCATTTCCTTTTCTAAAATATTCTTTTTTAAAAAGTATTTATTTATTTATTTATGCATGTATATATTTATGTAATCTCTACAATCTAACATGGGGCTTGAACTCACAACCCCGAGATCAAGAGTCACATGCTCTTTGACTGAGCCAGCCACACACCCCTTTTCTAAAATATCCTTAGAGTTGTATCACCTTCATAATGAGTAACAAAAAGCATTTCAGGATTTGCAGGGCTTGTAGGATGGGCTCTGGGTCATCATTATGACTACCAGTTATTGTGAATAAAACTGAGGGGGAAATTTATTTTCTTCATTGCTTTGGTTCCAGATAAATAGTCATGGATGCTGAAGACATTTATTTTTTCTTAAAAGATGTATTAATTTGAGAGAGAAAGAATGAGAGTGTGTGGCAGGGGCAAGGGGGAGGGGGAAAGGATCTCAAGCAGACTCCTAGTTGAGTGTGGAGCCCAATGTGGGGCTCAATCTCACGGCCCTGGGATCATGACCTGAGCTGAAACCAAGAGTCAGACACTCAACCGACCAAGTCACCCTGGCATCCCCACTATAGACAATTAAATTTTCAATCACAAGGAAATTTTCATAGCCAAACATAAAAAGACCACATACTGTTAATGGTCAAACTCACTGGTCACAGTAAGTTTAAATTCTGATCATAAAACAGCTTTAAAATTTTTGTTTTGCTTTATTGGAGAAACAGGCTATTGGAGGATAGGATCTAAATCTCATATAAATTAGAGAACTTAATGTGCTTCTGGATGGCTTAGATGGGTAAGCATCTGCCTTTGGTGGCTCAGACCATGTTCCCAGGGTCCTGAGATTGAGTCCCACATTGGGCTCCCTGCTCCTTAGGGAGTTTGCTTCTGCCTTTGCCTCTCTCTCTCTCTCTCCATCTCTCATGAATAAATAAAGCCTAAAAAATTAGATAACTTAAAAAGAAAAAAACAAATATGGTATCAAATTGTACACATAGGAATTCAGTAATATAAATATCTTTTCCCAGTGACTTTCTGTTCAAATTCTGGATCATTGCCAACTCCTACCTCTAGAGAAAAGTCAGAAGAGGACTCTTGACCAAGAGGTATTAATGTTTGTGTTTTTTGTTATTCCGCAGAATCTTGCTAATACGTGACTCTATTCCATGAATACAAACAGATTTGACTCAATTTTGTTCCAGTTATAACTAGATTACCCTGTGGACACCTTGAGCCCTGATACCATGTCCAACACACCTATATACCCCAGTTCTTGGCACACAATTGGCATACTTCCTTCTGCCAAATTGAATCCTTAAGTTTAAGAAAAACTACCAATCAAAACATATGACAGGACGTTGTCCAAATTAATAAATAGTTGGGAAAAAATCCATAATTACCTGCCCATTTATGCAGCCTCCAGCAATGATATTAGGGTCACTTGGACAGAACTTGAAGCAAAAGATGTCATCTGGGCTCTCCAGCATTAACTAAAGTAAACCCCCCAAATTCAAGACAGAATGAGAAAGTCTATTAAGATCATAGTGAGAAAGTAATATTAAGACAGTCACAAATTGAATTTCATAGCCATCTATAAGAAAAATGGACATATAGTCCATTTGCAGAATTGCACCTGTGGATTAGAAATTGCTTCTGCTGAATTTTGTGAACTTTGTCTATGTGTATGAGAGAGGTATGTGATCCAGGGGCCCGGGTCTCCCCTTCCTCCACCCTCCATTGGTCACTGCTGAGAGCTGTTACAATTTTTTATAAAAAAGACTAAGCTTAGTGTTTCTGGGAAGGGTGAAGGTTAGCTTTGTGAGAACAAGCTACTTGCCTGTTTTGCTCCCTGCTCTCTAGCTAACCTGGCACAGAGTGAGTGCTCAAAAAAAAAAAAAAATGTGTTGGATGAGAAGAGAGAGATATCGCCAGTGATAATATCTCAAATTTTAAAATAATAAAGGACCTAGAAAGTGGACAAACTCAAGTACTGGGGAGGGGGGGTAAGAAGGAAGCCCTGCAAGGAATATTCCAGTGTGAAGGAATAGGTACAGTAATCACAGCTGGCACCTGTGCTAATGTGTTGGCACCAGGCACAATGCAAGCATGGCTACTGCTCTTCCTTAAACAAGACCATCAAAAATATGGGCTTCAGAGGCCATTGGTGAGCCACCACTGAGCTAGTTTCAGACTGGGATTGGAGTGATTCGTCTTTATCTGGTACTCTGTGGCTTCTAGAGAGATTCCTACTTTTAACATAAATTTTTAAAATATTTTCTTATAGTTTTGATTGAACTAAGGTAAAAGAAATCACTTGCCTGTCTTTTTAAAGCTATTCTTTGAAATAGAGGAAAGGGTCTTTTTTTCCTCTTCCTAATTTGCCTGAAAGTTCAGCCACACTTCCATGATGTGGACTGGAGAGTGATCCTAGTCCATTAGAAAACGTTAGAAAGCCTCTTCTTGCCATTTTTGTGGTAATTTGGCTGATAAGAAAGAACTAAAGATCTGTCATTTTTGATCTCTGGGTCTATAATAATTCAAGTGCTAGAATCTATTATAGTAAAACTGCCTGAATTCAGATGAATTAGGGAAGAAGGTAGAAGCATAGGCTAGGGTTTATTAGGGAAATCCTTAGTTATATAATACTTTATAAAAACAAAATATTATATTTAAGCACATTAAAAAAACAAACTAATCTAACACTATAAAGCACACTCCCCCTAAGCAAAACTCGTTTTGAGCAGCTGATAGAAATAGAACCCTGTGGGGCAAACCCAGCCCTCAGTCCTGTTTTATTTGAATTGTGTGTTTGGTTTGGTTTTAGTTGAACTATTTAAAAATTGGGAAATTTCACTCCAAAATTCTAATCTGGATACTTTAAACCAAGTGAGACCACCTGACAACAAGCAAGCTGAAGAGTAATATCCCCACAGATGGGCTGTCCACTCTCCAGGGCCATAGTCCCTACTCTTCCCCATTGTTTCCCACACAGACATTTGTACTCATTACTGTCACCTACTGTTGATTCTCAGAACTGATGGAATTCATGTGAAATTAAGATCTATTTGCATTTGAACAAACAGTATTTAAATAAACCCCCTGAAAGAGTTTGTTTTTTAAAATTGGTTAAACAGTCCTCTTATAATCGTTTTTTGAAAATAACATGCTGATTTGTCCAGTAAACTAAGTGTAAACTTAAGCTTTCCTCAAATTGATGATAAATTCTGAATTGAAGAAGCCTAACTTAATAAACACTTACCATATTAAGTGGTTACAAAGTACTTTGCAATTAAAACTGCTGAAAATAAATGTGAACATAGTTTTGAAATGTTTAGACTATGTGGACAACTCTCCTTAATTATCTGAGGATGTTAAAAAAAAATTACCTGAGGATGAATGGGATCAGAGAAACTCCAGAAAAGAATCAGTGATGGTTGCAGCAATAATTTGCCAGAAAAGTGGACTCTCTCTTCAAAGGAGAGTCGTACAGCCACGGACACAGCTATTAGGCCTGATTGAAACACAATTAGAAGTTAAAATTTGCAGCAACTGTACATAGAGAAATATTTTTAGTTTGCTGCTCAACATAGTCACTATTCATTTCCACAGTGCTGAAATTTGAATAAATATATTCAATAAGACACCAAGAGTTCTCCTAGAGTTCTACTGTGTAATAGTGTTCTCTCTTGTCCAGTAATCAGAGAGGAAGAGAATGGGGGAGGGGAAACGGAGCCAGCCTTGGGACTCCCAGCAGGTTGAGGCAAATCCGGATTCAGCACTGCACCAACTGGGTGACCTGAGCCCATCACTTCCCTGGCTTGAGCTCTGGTTCTGTCCTTGTAGAAACCACAGTGAGGTGCTGGGAGAACACAGGCCCAGAGCGGTGCCGAAAGGTCTTGGCAGGTGCACTTCGCGGCTGTAAGCCATCTTATTGCCATTGAGAAACCGAGCTAGCTTGTCATTTTACTAGAAAAGTGACGGGACTATTTCTGCGCATCACCAAGGAGAACCGCAGTAATGTTCATCTCACCATAGACGGTCGGATGCCATGAGACCGAGGTGACCATCTTCTCCGTTAGGCTATGGAGGTCAGTAAAGGACTGGTACTCTTTCAAGTGGGTATCGGTTTTGTCTCCAAAGGTGCTTTCTTCTTCTGCCAGGCACTTCCAGTCATCGATAAATGTGTTCATGATTTCATTTTGCTGCAGGGCTATTTCAACACTATTTCGTTTAAAAGAAAAAAAGAGCACAAGATGTTGGATTTTACTATTCAATGATATGTCTTTCATCAGGTCCTTTTTCATTTATATGGAAAGAAAAAAAATGTTCTCAGTTATATCTGGTAACTGATGATTACCCCCCCATGTGAAATAAATGACTTCGGAGAAAAAAATATCTCCTGGCTGTGGGCTACTCAGAACTTCTAGTGCCAGGAGGCTGTTAGCTGACGGCCTGGAGCACCTTCGTGATCTCTCTGGCTTCCAGGCCCAGGCTGTGCTCTCCCAGGCCCATGACCAGGCTGGCAGCTGCAGGGACTGGGGGCCTCCCCTACTCTGCCTCCTGCAGGAGTTCTCCCACAAGCTGTCTTGCCCTTGGAGCTCCCTGCTGGGCTTGACCTAGACCTTGCCAAAGCTCTCCTTGCCCAGTCCTGCTTCCTTTAAAAAGAATTTTCACACAGCAGCACCCTCTAAGCCTCTACTTTAAACTTGGTCTTGTTCACTTCCTGGAAACCCCAAACTGACAGAAAAGGCAATTTTCTTAGCCATATTCAGTACTGAATGTTCATATATACTAATTATTATACAAAGATATCATTAGGGATATATAGATACACACATACACATACTTATGTATTTAGGGTTATATATTAACCAGGATTAGAATATCCACTTATATATTGTATATATAAAATTTAAAATAAAAGATTCTCAAGGGGCGATATGGAAGTTGGAAGTGTGATGTGTGTGTGTGCGTGTGTGTGCATGTGTGTGATGGTGGTGGTAGTTTTAGTTATCATAGTGCCTGGGAGGGGTTAATGTGTTTAATTCTATTACTAAACCTGCAATGCATGATGCAGTCCCTAAAATTAAGACTCATCCTGCTAACAAGGCTAATATTGCCCTTCCAAGAACAATCTGAGTGCTAGGCTCATCTCTTGGTAGTCTAGGGCCCTGACTAAGCTAGTTCCTGTCCTAAAAGTTATTATAGGAGCTCGCAACTCGGTGAGTGCTCGACAGTGCCGAGGGCTGGCCTGTCTCCCCCAGTCTTGTCCTGTGCATCTCTTCCATTTGGTTCCTCCTGAGTCGTATCCTTTACAATGAACTGGTAATAGTAAGGAGAGCCCTTTCCTGAGTTAAATGAGTCATTCTGGAGAATTATCAAACTGATTTATAGCTGGTCAGTCAGAAGCATAGCCCCCCTAGGACTTGAGACCTTGAGACTGGCATCTGAAGTTGGGGCTGGCTTGTCAGACTAAGCCCCTTAACTTGTTGAGTCTGTACTAACTCCAGATAGCATGTGAGAGTTAAAGAATTGGTGTTGGAGAAGATACATATTTGGTGTTGGGGGAAAAAAAAACATTCTTCATTTGGTACCAGAGGTCTTATCAGGAAGAACCTGAGAGTCCCATTTTCCTGTTTCTTCACATGTTTAGTGACTTTACATATTTAATGAAACTGATTGTTATGATATGTTGTGCAGACCTGCGTTCTCTTTTGTTCCTCGAAAATGATAAATTTGTTCTAGACTCGAACTCCAAATGTGATCTTCTCTTTGTAGAACAACAGCTGAAATCTCTGCCAGTTTTTCAGCTTCTAGATGCTGGTTGCTCTGGACTGCCCTAGAGTTCCCCCTAAAAATGAATATTTTAGTCTACAGCCTAGGGTCTGATTAGATTTTTAAAATGTAGATCTGGGGTCTTGGCTTATCTGGGATTCCCTTTCTTCCATGACTTTCTCCTATTTGGTTATTCTGCCTTCCCCACAGACCTGTAAGGCTACAAGTTTCTGTCACTTGAGCCTCCTATGGATTAGGCAATAATTATAGAAAAAAACCTGCAGACTTGCAAATCTCATCTTTCTCCCCTTCAGTTTCTGCTTATTTTTGGTTACCCTCCTGAGCCTTCAAGTAATTATGTGTATGTTTGCATATAAATATTGTTTTCTAGATCTTATAACTGTTTTCTGTGAGTTTGACCAACTTACTCCACCATTACTCAGTCACTTACTTATAATATGAAAATGAGGTACGTTCTTGAAAGAAGCAGTACCATACACAGACAAAAAACAAAACCAAAAAATAGTTACTATAAGTTTCTGTCATGTTGATTGCCCCTGCGTATGGGTAGGTGTGAAAGCTCAGCTCACTCACGAGGCCTTTGGAGCTTTCCCACCATTAGAATGCCAACCCAGCCTTTTACCCTACTGATTGGGAGTCCAAATAGCTTGGTTTTTTTAATAGGTATAGTAAGCTCAAAGAGGGAGATTTTGATTATGAATTTCCTAAAATAAGGAAAGAAACCTCCTTTACTTAGACAATTAAATATAAGCTCGAAATATTACAACTGATACTCCTAAGAATGTAATTAAGCAGGGTGGCCTTTAATACCTCTGTTGTTAAGAATGAACACTACCATTCACTGCTTAATTGGTTACTCTTGGTTGAATTCTTCTTGTACTTTACCAAACTAGCTCCTTGCTACTTAAAGTGTGGTCCATGGACCCCCAGCACCACCATAACTTGGAGTTTGCTAAAAATGGAGACTCCACCCCGAACCAGCTGACTCAGAGTCTGTATGTTGACGAATCTCCAGGTGGTGCATATGTACGTTTGAACACCCAGGAGGGCGAGCTTCCCAGCCCGGAGCTTCAAGCAGAAGCATTTGTTAGCATTCTCAAAATCTTGGTTTGGTTTTTTTTGTTGTTGTTTCAGTCTTGTAGTGAGTGTGAACCTTTAATTAATAAATGCAATAAATAAATAAATAAAAACGGAGTAAGCCTGCCCTACTCCAACTAAACATAAACAAGTAAAAAACATTTATAGCAGATAAACAAGCATAGCAAGTAAGCCTAGACCAATGTGTATAGTGATAAGACTAATATGTGTGCAGCGATAAAGATGAACATAGAGCAATAAGCTGCAAATATTTTGGCCAGTGAAATGATATTGCAAAAATGTTGCAAAAACATGTTTTCGTGTTTATGTGTGTTTTGATGTATAAACATGAGAAAAACAAGTGATGTAATATGTTTATGAAGGAGACTTAGCACAGTACATAAAAAGAGGCATCGGGTTGGACTGAGCGAAGCGAGTTCCCTGTCGGGAGAACATCATCGCCGGGTGTTACCGACGCCCCGACAGTCTCATTGCCAACCACTCGCTGGTTCCCAGTCTCAACTTCTGCGGTGACCTCTCTGTCTAGATTGTGAGGCGACGTCTCCTTATCGTGACAACCTGACGAGCTGCCAAACCGCGACGATTGTGGTGCGGACCTCGTCCCAATAAAAATAAAGTGAGTTACATCATATCCGTCTCTCTCTCTCTCTCTCTCTCTCTCTCTCTCTCTCTCTCTCGCTCCCTTTCTTTCATTTACGTTGCGACCCCCTGGCGGGACGCAGGGGTTTTGCTCGCATCAGGCCTAAATGAGAAAGAAATTCCCAAGAGGCAAACTAAAAGCCAAGGTCTCTGATCTGATTTCCTGATTGTTCCCTCTCAGCCCGAACTGGGAACCGACTGACAAGGGAGAAGAGAAGACCGCACCTTCCCTCTGGTTTCCGGTTTCTTGATTTCCCTCACTCCACTTTCTGAGGGTGATGAAGTGGAGGCTGGTAAAATTGTTGCCTGAGTTAGAGCCTGTAAGTACTCTTTTTTTTTTTTTTAAGATTTTATTTATTTATTATTTTAGAGAGAGAGAGAGAGATCAAGTGAGAGTGGTGGTGGGCAGACGAAGAAGGAGAAGGTCTCAAGCGACGCCCAGCTGAGCACGGAGCCTGACTTGCAGCTCAATCCCAGGACCCTGAGATCGTGACCTGAGGTAAAATCAAGAGTCAGATGCTTAACCAACTGAGCCACCCAGGCGCCCCAGTAAGTTTTTTTTTTTTTTTTTTCCTTAATCCAGAAGTGAATGTTTCTTAGTTGCTTTGGCAGTGATGTATTTGTAGGTTTATTTATTCTTGACCGGTGCTATTATAATTCCTGTGCCAATTTTCCTCTTTTTTCTTATAGTTCTGGCTTCTCCTACCCACATCCCAGAGAGGGAATTATAAAGCTGTTTACTATTCCTCTCTATAAGCATGGCAACTGAAAGGGAAGAATAAAAACCCAGTTCTAAAGATAATACACCCTGTGGATAATTAAGAATTGGCTATAGGCCATCTATGGCTTTGAAATGGATTGTGCATAGACTTCTCATTCTTAATATTCTTAACAGGAAAAATTTTAAGGACTAAATTTTGATATAGGGAAACAGAAACCTTGGGCTCTTGTTTCTTATTGCCTCATAGGAAAAACTGTAGCATGCTTCCTATAAATGAGTGGCAAAGAGTTAATGCTTTCTTTTTGTTTTTGTTGTTTAGTTTTGTAGCCAAGCAGAAACGCATTTAATTTTGTCACCAGACAAAAAAATGAGGCTTGCTTCAAAGTCTGAAGTAAACTCACCTGATTTTCATTTCCCCTAATCAGACTGCAGAGTCCACAAAAATAGCAACCCCCTTCTTAAAACACTGAACCTCTGGCAATTTCTGGAGGTTTCATGGAATTCTGCCTTGTAGTGTGTCTCCTACCCTTGCCATGAGATAGATATACAGTTTTTCTGCATGTTTAATATCTTCTCTAGGGACTAACTAGTACAGAAATCCTGGGAAGAGAGACTGTGTTCCTGCCTCTGGGTTTCTGGCTCTTTGTTAAAAGCCATTGTGTTCTCTCTGCCCTCCAGGGCTTTGATTCCATAGTCATTCCGGTGGCTGGCCCCAGGCAAGTTAGCTACAGTGAATGATGAGTCAGCAAGGAACAGCCTGTTGAACAGCTGTCAGTCATCAGGCACTGATGGAACAACTATCTTTCTTTGTTGCATTTTGGGTTGGGTTTTTTTTTTGTTTTGTTTTTTGTTTTTTAAGATTTTATTTATTTTGAGAGAGAGAGAGAGAGAGCACGTGCGTGCACAGGAGCAGAAGGGAGGGACAGATCGAGAGGGAGAAGCAGGCTCCCCGATGAGAAGGGAGCCTGATGTGGGACTGATCCCAGGATCCCAGGATCATTACCTGAGCTGAAGGCAGACGCCTCACCAACTGAGTCACGGCGCACTGTTCCACGTTTTTATAAGCTTCATAAGAAGTCTTGACCCAGAGTAACATAACTATACGTATATAAAGTATTTTACCTAGTTCAATGCACTCTCTTTGCATCACTGGTGAATTTTTAAACCAGATTCCCCCAGACATAGGTAATAGCTTTGGAGAGTTGTTGGAATTTTCAGAATACTTAAAAGTCTCAAAGAATTAATATTATTTTCTAAAAAATGAAAAAAAACTTCATATGGGCTACATATCAACTCGACCAACAAATTTTTAGTTTTGGGAAGAAAAGGAAACCAATTTACAGGGTACAACTGGCAGACCTGTGCACCACTGGCTTGCCTTCTCTGAATTCTGATGTCGACTTGAAGAGACCTTGTCAAGCTCTTCTTTGGTTTAGACACTCCAGGGTCCTAGTAACAGTGTGTGGCGGGGGGGGGGGGGGTGTTACTGAAAACACCTCTCTCTCAGATTCAGCAAGAGTGGCAGCAAGACAGGAATTAGGGGGAAGGAATAAGAGGTACAAAGGTACATCTGAATCCAATTCATGTTATCATTTACAAAGATCATAATTATAATGAGGAAAACATCTTCACACACTCAAGTGTATACATCTCCCAGGTGAACACTGGTGTGGCCCTAGCTTAGGAGGTCTAGGAGTGTTGCCTGGCAACAGAAAGGAAAGATTGAGAATGTGTCACATGCTCATTCATGTCTGATAACTCTTCATACTCTCTAACTAGACACCATGGGCTGAGTTCCTTTTTTAAGACCTATCACTATAGGTACACATACACATTTTATGTTTTATTTTTTAAAAAAATTAATATACAATTCTTACTTTATAGACGTATTGTTCAGAAAGTCACTCAAGGGCTTTGATTGTTCAAATGTCTCTTTTTCCTCCTCTGATAATTCTCTTGGATAATACTGCGTAGTGGCATTTTTGGGATATGTCCTAATACATTAAAAGAAAATGGAATACTGAAAATTAGATCAAAGGAAAGTAAAGGTTTCTTTCTGTAACAGTAATATTATTTTTTATTTAAATTCTATATATTCAATTTTTTTCTCTATCCCAGATAATTGATATTGACTGCCTTTTTAAAATACTTTGAATACTTATGTATTTGTTTCCAACATAATCAAGAAGTTCTTATTTTTTTAATTTTTTATTTTAAAAAATTTTTTTAGAATTTATTTATTTATTAGAGAGATGGAGAGAGAACACAAGGAGGCAGAGTAGCAGGCAGAGGGAGGGGGAGAAGCAGGCTTCCCGCTGAGAAGGGACTTGATCCCAGGACCCTAGGATCACAACACGAGCTGAAGGCACTTAACCAACTGAGCCACCCAGGCACCCCTTTAAATATTTTTAACTGATAGAAAAGTTGTTAAGAAGGATCTAATCTAAGGAACTCTCATACACTCTTCACCCAGATTCACCCATTATTAACATTTTGCGACATTTGTTCATCATTCTCTCTCTCTTCATTTCATTAAATCAGTGTTTCTTAACCAGTGCAATCCTACCCCGCCCCCACACCCTGAGAACTTTTGACCACATCCAGAAATATTTTTGGTTGTCACAAATGGAATGTGCTACTGGCATGTAGTGAGTGGAATCCAAGGGATGCTGTTCAATACCTTCCAATGCACAGGATAGCCTCCCACAAAAAAGAATTATCCAGCCCAAAATGGATTAGAGTTGAGACTGAGAAACTCTGCTCTCTATATACAAAAATAAAAACAATTTACACTTCAGCAATGATGGCAACCTGATCTCTGGGAGAAAGCTTTCCCCATCTAGTCTGCCCTCAGTGCTCACCTCCACCCTTGCACATCTCCTGTTGTGTTTGGGCAGTGAGAGTCTCACCCACTAGACCGGCTGAGCTCCTTGATCTCAGGGTACGGGGCTCTAGAAAGGTCATATGGCACAGTCATTAAGAGTGTGTACTCTGGTGACGCCCTGCCTGGTTTTGAAGTCCCATTTTGTCACTAACAAGCTTTGTGACCCCCCAAGCTAATTAGTTAACCTCTCTGTGTCTGTTTATTCATCTCTAAACGAAATTCTCAAAGTACCTGTCTCATAGAGTCATTGTAAATTTAATACATTAATACAAGCAAAGCTTCTAAAATAGTGCCTAGCATATTATAAGTGTTCAAAAAATATTAGGTTTTGTTTATTCTGTGTTGAACAAATGTTAGTAAATGTCTCTGTGAGAGGCAAATAATATATGTGTATATATATATATATACTTACATATATACACTTAATGAAGAATAAAAAACAAGGAGTAAACAGAGTTTTATGTTTAATAAATAATTCATTCCTTTTTCCTCTAGCTAGCCCAGGATCAGTAACACGAAGCAGAGTGCTGGAAAGAAAGAATGTTGGTATTGGAACCAGAGAGACTGAGTTCAAATCATAGCTTCATCTCTTAATTTTTAGCACACATTAGTGTCCTCTAGGCAGGATTAAGTAAGAAATTACATGACACCTATGGGTTTCATCCAAGAGGCAACATGACTAAGAGTTACTCCTATTTTTTCAATTTGAGCTGTTTTGTTATTTCTCAGCAGATCTGTTTGTGATTGCTTCAATTTAAATTACGTTCTAAACATTGAGTTTTCATTTTTAACCTGGTTTTGCCTCAGTTTCTTTATTTGTAAAATGGGGATAGTGCCTACCTCAGAGGGCAGTTGTGAGAATTGCTTGCTGTGTGCCAAGGGCTTAGAAGAATGCCTAGTGTGTGGTAAGAACACTGAACATTTGCTTTCACTGTCAGTCCCCTTTGAACTTCATCTTTGATTTTATTTGTTTTTTTTCTTACTTCTGTCAAAATTGTATCTCTTAGCCTCTCTACCCCAGACTAGCTACCCTTCCTGATTTCCTGTGCTTGTTAAGGAGTACCAGCATTCTCCCAGTCACCTAGATTTGAACCTTTTGTTTCATATATTTTGTTTTCATCTTATGCGCCAAGACCTTCACTTACTTCTTTTTTCACTCCATCTATGTAGATACAACTGTCCTTAGTATGAGTCAGCATTCGTTGAGAGGCTACTAAATCTAGAGTCCTCTGGTTTGGGTTCCTGTTGTTGGAAGTTCCCTGTCCCTTTTCTGTCTACCTCCCCAGTCTACCCTGGCTGACTCATTCTCTTCACTTTTCTGCACCCTGTCAGGAACACAGAAGTCATCTCTGGCTGACTTGGCTTAGAAATTTGTCTCAAAGTCTAAGTTTCTTTGGTACTAATGTCACTCTCAGGAGGTGAGAGAAGAATGACAATGACAAACACATATTAAATAACATGAAGAGAAATAGAGTAAGGGGATAGATAGTAATGGGAGTTGTTGCTTTTATAGATGGCCCCCAACTTATGATGCTTCCATTTGTGATTTTTTAATTTCAGGATGGAGTGAAAGCAATATGCATTCGGTAGAAAATGCACTTTGAATTTTGGATTTGGAATTGTCTGGACTAGTGATCTGCTGTACTATCCTCTCTCGTGATTCTGGGCGGTGGCAGTGAGCCAGAGCTCCCAGACAGCCACGCGATCATGAGGGTGAACAAGCCATACACCAACAACCATTCTGTACACAGCCATCCTGTTTTTCACTTTCAGTACTTCATATATTATCTGAGATGTTCACCACTTTAGTATACATAAGTTTGTGTTATATGATGTGGCCTAACTGCAGGCTAATGTAAAAGGAGCAGCATGGGCAGAAGCAGGAAGATGAGGAGAAGCAGACATTCTGGAAGCTGGAAGCAGCCCATGGGGCTGGAGCACAAGAGCTTGTTCCAGAGCAGGGTGCCAAGGCTGGAGGGGCAGGCCACGCCTTGTCATGGAAGGAGGAGGAACTAATGCCATCCTAAGGACCCTGGATGTAGTGTGGAGCCAGAAAAGAGATTTAGGCAGTGACCTAACATAATCTGCTTGGATATGGGAGAATGATCACCTCTGTGGTGGAATAGAATGGTTAGGAGCCAAAGGTGAGAGACGACAGGAGCCTGCTCTGAGAGAGCAGGGGTGTGCTCATAACAGCATCAGTTACTGTCCCACTTCACAGTGTTTACAGACTTGTCTATCCTGTTCCTATGGCGATTTTGTAATGTAATTAATTTTTTCCTATTGAGATTTTTAATTGAAATTTGTTGAGTATAATTAGATCTTCCTGAATTGCTCTGTGAAGATCGATGTCTTCATTGTCAATGCATTTCTATTTATTATAAAGATCTTTCAAAATAAGCATGGATGTTGCTAGATTTTACTGCAATTGCCTTCGAATATATACACTCCCATCACACACTTACCATCTTGTTTGAGTACTTATGTCCTTGACTTTGGGGATTACTTGCATGCCAACATCTTTCTCAAGTTGTTTAAGGGTAAAATGATGATCTGGGTAGGCTGTACATTCAATATAGGCATCTTTTACACTGGAAGCATTTTGGTCACTGAACTTAATTGGCGCTCCAAACTCATTTCGTTTTCGAGAAATCATATATGTAATCTGCAACACATGTGAGCAGTGAAAGTAACGATCAAGTTCAGTTGACAGTACAGGTAGACAGTACAGGTGCTCGGTTTGGATCCTCTCAAATCTCTTTCTATACTGTTTGACCCTCCAGCTCTGTGTGCTTTCCATTTTCAGGGCCACCCCCTACTGCTCTTCTACAGAGTACTATTCTAGCTACTGGGACCACTTTGGTACAAGAGAAAAAGAATAGGAAGTGACTGGCACTCACTGGTGTTGGACTGGTAGAAGACACGTGTAAGCCCATCTCCTTTGCTTCTGTTTGGGACAACGCAGATGTCATTTCTACTCCATAGTTCCCCTAGGGGTTCAAGCTAAAGGTTTCCTCTGCTGGCCTTTTGCCTGAGATTGCACCCTTGTAAGACTTCTGCTATGTCCCTGTCCTGCTGCTTTCCCTATTCTTCTATGAAGCACTTTCATAATAAATCACTCACATACAAATCTTCTCAGCGGCTGCCCTGGGAATGCCACTGTGTCAGTTTCCTCTGGCTGATGTAAGCCACAGCCTTTGTGGCTTAAACCAATAGGATTTTATTTCAACTATTCTCATAGTTGTGGAGGCTGGAAGTCTGAGATCAAGGTGCTGAAGGGTTTGTTCCTTTTAAAGGTTCTGAGGGAGAATCTGTTCCTTTCCTCTCTCCCAGCTCCCGGTGATGGCCAGCAATCCTTTCCTCCCTGGCTTGTGGATACATCACTCCCATTTCTGCTTCCTTCTTCACAAGGCGTTCTCCCTGTGTCTCTGTGTCTTTGCATGGCCATCTTTTTATAAGGACACCAGTCATATTGGATTAGCAACCCTATTTCCTAATAAAATCACCTTCTAAGGTACTGAGTGTTAGGACTTCAGCATATCTCTTTTGGGGAATACAATTCTACCCTTAATACCCAAATACCCCAAACAATGACCATTCTTCTATCAAAGGAAAAACCACATCCCCATTGGCAAACATAGCAAACCTCACAGATCCCTCAGGAATCAGTGTTGTTGAGCATTAGAGAGGTGACACGCTGAAGGTCATACCCAAGCCTCTGACCTGCTTTGTAGATTCCTTAACTGATTCTTCCTCAATTTCTTTCTCACTGCCCAAAGAAACCCATGGTTTAGAGATAGGTGGCTTGTAAACATATATATCTTCTGGAATATACTCTTTATATTCTTCCTGTTCTTCTGGTAATTCTGGGGCCTAGAGTAAAATAAACAGCACTCTCAAATACATGACCAAAAGTAGTTATAGCTGCATGTGAATATTTCACAATAAAATTTATGTTTGTATAAATTAAACACTTCCTTATTTTCTTTATTCTAGTTTAATTTTTCAATTAGGAGAAGGAAACTAAGCAAAAGAAAAAAAAACATTTAATTTTCACAGCAGCTCTGGAAATAGATACTATTGGTGCTAACACTTTGCAGACAAGTGGTTCAGTAACTTACCCAAAGTCATGGATATGGCAAGAGGAGCACCAGGAATATGAGACAAAGAGTGGTCAAGAGCAATGCTACTTCAGATTTATTGTTTCTGCTCTCATTGAGTCAGTAAAGGGCAAATAAGTAGAGTATCTGTTATTCTGAGGTGTTTGATTTAGGTCATCCTGCATTTACTGCTTACCTACTCTAAGCCCCAGGACCTGGTCTAGGTCCCAGGGAAAGAGAGCTGAACAGAAGTAATCAAAACCATGTGTAGTTGTCTCCCAGAGCTATTCTTTCCTTCCGACAATCAACAGGATGCAAGGACTTGGCATATGCTTACGTTTAAATAGTTTTCTTTGCCCTCTTCAGTTCCAATAAGATAAAAGTTATGTCCATATTTGAAGTCTTTGTCATAAACAACCAGAAGCTCGTCTCCAGGATATTCCTGTAGGCATAGAGTCAAAAGAGAAGGTCAGTGTTCATTCAGTTTATTCAGACACAGAATTGGTATTTTTCTAATCAGTCATAAAAGATAGCCATAGTGCTAATCTATGGCTCATAATCCCAGATTGTAAAATTATTCTATTAACAAGGCACTTAAAACTCAGTAGGTCTGGGGGAATTTACCATGTGATTTTATTTCTAATGGAAAAAAAAAGAAGCATTCCTTTTACTTCGTGTTGGTGCTCAGTAGCATGTTTGGAGACAAATCAGACCAAAATTATGAAGTAAAAAATTGAAGCGGTATAGGAAAATAAGAGTAGATTCCTATTCTAGTTGAAACTGGGCAAAGATAAGTTTTCCTGGGTGTGAAGCAAGGATCAGTCACTGACAGGTGTTTGCTTTTCACAGAGGTTTATCAAGCAGGATTCCATAGGAAAGGTGGGCAAATTCCTTTGTTGGTGGGGGGCATGCCACAGATTTAAATTCAACAATCTCTCTATCTTTTGTTGTCATGTACCAGAAACCTTTTGAGACAGGACTGAATAAATAAAGAGGGATGTTGTACTTACCTGGATAACTTTTTTGACCGGATAGAAGTCAGATACTGCAGCTCTGTTCCGAAAGTCTGCAAAAATATCTTCTTTTTTGATAAGTTTATAAGGTTGTTCATCTGTGACATCTTCGTCTATTTGGCATTTGAATAGTTCCTGGGTCTGGGTAGTTAATACTAAAGGGTAAATTTCCGGATGGCCTGGGGAAGGCACAGTAGAATTTGGACATTAAATATCACCCTTAAAATATTAAGTGGAAACATGCAGTTGTTTGCTTTAAATAATTATCTTGGTTAAAATTTTAAAAGACTTTAAAAATCATTGTTCTTATTTTTTTTTCCAATTTACTTATTTTCAGAAAAACAGTATTCATTATTTTTTCACCACACCCAGTGCTCCATGCAAACCCTGCCCTCTATAATACCCACCACCTGGTACCCCAACCTTCCACCCCCACCCCCGCCACTTCAAACCCCTCAGATTGTTTTTCAGAGTCCATAGTCTCTCATGGTTCACCTCCCCTTCCAATTTACCCAAAAGCACATACCCTCCCCAATGCATTGTTCTTATTTTTAAAGTAAGTCTGTGCATTACAGAAAATGTCAAAAAAGATAAAAAGAAGAAAATAACAATTATCTGTAATACTACCTCTTAAGAGAGCCTCTATTCACAGTGTGCTCTATTTCCTCTACCTCAAGTCATCTTCTCATTTTCTTACCCTTCTTATCACCATTAGCTTCCACGGTCCCAGTTTCAGCTCTGGATCTAACCCCAAAATTTCCTCCCCCAAGTCTCCCTCCCAGGGTCCCAGAGCCCACTCCACTCCCATCTTCTCCAGACCCTATAAACCTAGACGTCCTGACCTCTTTTCTCCCAGTGGAGAAGAACATGCGTCTTCTCAAAGTGGAATTTGGGGTTTATTTTTCTATAGAAATATTTACCCCCCACCCTAGTGGCTCTATGACACAATTATTCAGGTAATTGAGGAGGGGGTTAATGGCTATATGCATAATGCTGATTATTTGTGGAAATATATTCCAAATCACAATCAGTTGGCATAATAAACATTTGGAATACAAGTTGTTCATGAATTAGGGACCAGCTGCCATTTTTCTCTCCTTGGGAGTTGGAAATGTGGGAGCTGGGATCCAAACTAAGGTCCCTGGCCTCTTACTACCACGCTATACTTTCTCTCTAATGTGTGGTCACAACAGAGCACGGGAGAGGGTCCTGCTCCTTCCACACATGTGGCCAGGGAGGTAACAGATCACACTTCATAGGAGGCAGTCAATAGCAGTTACTGACCTAGTAGCTGATAGAGCAGGAGCCACAGACAGACTCAAGGTCCACAGAACTCCTCAGAATCTTACTGTGCGTACAAGGAAGAGTTCTGTGCCCTACAAACCAGAGTCCTCAATATACATCAATTGCTCTGCATTTTTAAAAACAATTTTTAAAAAATTTATTTATTTATTTATGTAACAGAGAGAGTAAGAGAGCATAAGTACTAGCAAAAGAAGTGGCAGGCAGAGGAAGAGGAAGAAGCAGGCTCTCCCTGAGTAGGGAGCCTGATGTGGGGCTTGATCCCAGGACCCTGGGATCATGACCTGAGCTGAAAGCAGATGCCTAAACCACTGAGCCACCCAGGGGCCCCAACTGCCCCTGAATTTTGAAACAAACTAATTTAAATAACTCCCATGTGTTTCATCTGTACTTTTTTTTTTTTCTTACGTTTTGGTTCCTATTTCCTTTTTAAAAGCAGTTTTATTGAGATATAATTGGCTAACAATAAACTGTATATATTTAAAGTGTACGCTTTGATAAATATATCAAATGATGTATGATATACTTGATGATCTGATAAATCATCAAATGATGAAGCCATCACCACACCAAGGTAAAGAACACACCCATAATCATCCAAAGGTTCCTCCTGTTCCTTCTTCCCTGCCTGCACCCCTAGGCAACCACTGATCTGCTTTCTATTACTATAGCTTAGTTCACTTTTTATGGAATATTTATAAATGCAGTTACACAGTATGTATTCTTTCTGTTTATCTTTTTTTACTTAGCATAATTATTCTGAGATTCATTCATGTTGTTGCATGTAACATCTGGTTCATTCCTTTACATTTCTGACTGGTATTCCATGACTTTGGGTGTCATATCTAGGAAAATTTTACCTAATCCAAGGTCACAAAGAATTTTTCCTGTTTTCTTCCAGAAGTTTTATAATATTTGGTTTTATAATGAGGTCTATGATCCATTTTGAGTTAATTTTTTATATGTCATGAAGTATGGGTTGAAGGTTTTTTGGTTTTTTGTTTTTGGGGTTTTTTTTTGCATATAGATATACAATTGTTCCAGCATCATTTGTTGAAAAGACTGTCCTTTCTCCACTGAACTGCCTTTGCACTAATCTATTGACCATGTATATGTGAGCTTTGTGTTTCTACATTTCACTCATTGGTTTATGTCTTTATAGTATCTTTTAAAAATAGTAACAACAGTTAGCGTGAACTGTCTTTGTGACAGCTCCACGTAAGGAAGTGGGCATGTACTGTCTAACTTAACCTACAATAATCTCATGAGATAGCCATGTTACCTTTTTTTTTTTTTTTTTTTTTTAAGGTTTTATTTATTTATTCGACAGACAGAGATCACAAGTAGGCAGAGAGTCAGGCAGAGAGAGAGGAAGGGAAGCAGGCTTCCCGTCAAGCAGAGAGCCTGATGCGGGGCTCCATGTGGGGCTCCATGCAGAGCTCCGTGTGGGGCTCTATGTGGGGCTTGATCCCAGGACCCTGGGATCACTACCTGAGCCAAAGGCAGAGGCTTTAACCCCTGAGCCACTCAGGTGCCCCTATGCTACCTTGTTTTTCAGACAAGAAGTAGATGTTCAGAGAGGTGAAGTCATTTGTGACCACACCGTCATTAAGTGGCAGAATTATGAACTGAGCCAAGTCTAATTCCCAAACCTGTGCTACTAATCACTTGTGGTAAACAGAATAGAGCCACCCTGAAAGTGTCCATGTCCTAATCCCTGAAACCTGCGAATAAGTTACCATATATGACAAGAGAGACTTGCAGATGTGATGAAATTAAGGAACTTCAGATGCGGAGATCATTGGGCTCCTGAGCAGGGCCCAAGGTAACGACTATGATCCTTATAAGAGGAAAGCAGGAGGGTCAAAGTCAAGGAAGAAGATATGACAAAGAGGCAGAGGTCAAAGACAGAAAGATTAGAAAATGCTGCACTGCTGGCCTTGAAAATAGAGGAAAGCACCAAAAGTCCATGAATGCAGAGAGCCTTTAGCTGAAAGAGGTAAGGAAGTGGATCCTCCTTTCAAAGCCTACAGAAGGAACCAGCCCTATTAATATCTTGACTTTGACCCAGTGAAAGTAATGTCAGACTCCTAGTTTCCAAACTTGCAAGATAATAAGCTATTTAATTTTTAAACCATTTAATTTTAAATTTTTTTGTACTTTTTCTTTTGGTGATTTTGCCAGTCAAAATGGCTCCCAAGCATAATGCTGAAGTGCCATCTAGTGTTCCTAATGCAAGAAGGCTGGGGTATGACTTGGGAAAATTCGTGTCTTAGATAAGCATCATTTAGACATGCATTATAGTGCATTTGGCCATGAGTTCAATGTTAATGAATTGATAATATATATTAAATAAGGTGTTTTTAAACAGAAATGCACATAAAACAAGTTTATGTATTGATTGGCTAATGAAAATGTGACTACAGGCTCATAGGAACCTAACTCTGTATTTACCCTAGGAGCAATAGCTCAGTACTTGCTAATCCAGTGTTAGCAGCAACTGCATAGAACTTCCAAGAAAAACAAGAATTGACTGTACTTTAATTTCAGAATTAGGATAAGTGCTCTGTAGGCAATGCAATGGTGCCAGGTGAAGGAGAGGTCAAGGAAGTCCTCTTGCAGAGGTGGGATTGGATCAGATCTAGATCTGAATGGTGAAAAGGAGATAGATGCATAAATATCTGGGGGAAGATCTATCCAGGTATCAGGAGTAGCAAGAACAAAGGCCCTGAGGGAGGAATAACTTTGAGGTACTGTCTGCTAAGCAAGGCTGGTGGGATCTAGATTGGGATGGGGGGATGGGGGGCGAGGAGAGAGACAGAGAGAGACAGAGAGAGGGAGGCAGAGACAGGACTGCTATAATGGCAAAGTAAAGAGAGTTACTCATAAGAGAGTTTATGCAGGAAAGACACATGACCAGGTCATGTGAGAATGAATTGAAGGAGATTAAGTAGAAGCAGTGATACCAGTTGAGGGCCAAGGAACCAATCTGCATAGGAAATGTGGAGGTCTGGACTAAGGCTGCAGATGTGGACATAACATGAAGTGGATGGGATACATTTTAGAGGTGGGATGGTTTTATGGGAATAGGGAGGTGTTGAGGGGGAGAAAGGAGTCAAAGACAACTTTAAATTTTGGGGTGGTACATTCATTAATTCAGTAAATTATTTACTGTGCCCTCTTCTAGTGCCATTTACTGTCAGCTGACATCCTCCTGTCATCTCCACTACCCCTCTACCACCCTGGCCCAAGCCACCACCTTCTCTTTCGTAGGTTCCTGCAGTAGCTTTTGGACTGGTTTCTGCTTCCGTCCCTGAAATTCACAGCTAGATAGCCAGGGTGACACTTTATAAGTCAGACCCCATCACTCTTCTGCTTAAATATCACTTGAGTAGCCTCCATCCTATATGACTCAAAGTCAGAGCCTTTATAACACAGCCTACAAGGCTTTTGGATCTTCTTCTTCCCCAGCCCTCACTGTTTCCTCCCTAAGGAATCACCTAAGTCCAATCTAAGAGGAAAGTTTCAACAACAGCCAAAACAAAAGGTCCTAATGGAATAAGATTATTTAGCCTCTGAAAGTAGGAACAACATTAATTTGGTTGTCTAAGTTCTAGTTTATGTGTTTAAAAATTAGCCTCTTCACCTTGAAATACTTGAATCTTACCTTGAAGTACAGGCCAGAGTCTTAAAAATATTATTCTAATGAAAGTAATAACTAACAGACTTACACACTTTCTACTCTCTTCTGTAACCATACCATGTTAGATTTGTGAGAGACTGATCGGTTCAAGTCTATTTCTCAATTTGAAATTCTCTCTTCCACTCTTACTTTTTATTCTCTCCTTAAAATTTTTAATTACTTTACAATTTTAATACTTTTTCACTTTATATTCTAAGTGACATAATATAATTTTAACCCATGTACATCTTCATCAATCACCTCAGTTTGTACTTTTGTTTGCTTATTGCATATTAAAATATTCTAAAACTGGGGTCATAAATTCTAAATTATATTTCCACTTACCCATGCTCTCCATATTTATAGGCTCTCTTTCTTCACTATCTAGAATATAATAAAATGATGTCACATTTGCATTTTTGAATCAAATAAATATAGTAGTTTATTACAGTCCTTTACCAAGCATCAAAGCACAAAGCACAAACATAAATACACAATGAAGATTTAAACTATTTTATGAATGATTAAATAGAAATTGAAAAAATTATCTTTCTTCACAGAGTTCTCTTTTAGTGATATATTTGCTATGGCATTCATTATATGACATTTAACAGGTATTCTAATGAAATGAATCAAGCATAGGAATAAATCTCTATATTTTAAATTCCATTTGTGGTTGACTTTACGACAGCAAAACTATGTCATTATTTGATACGTTAAACCTCAGTCATTTGGGCAGAAAATATATATACAAACACTAGATCCATAAAAATCCCATGAATGAAAAACCAATCCTACCAGGTAACATTTGTTTGGTTTTGGTCCGTTTTGATTTTCTTTGGCCGCCGGAGCTCTTTTGTTTTCTAGATTTTGGAGCCATGGTTCTGACTTAGGCTGCATAAAGAGATAATGTCATTAGTAAATTCTGTTTTATAGTTTCAAATAATAAGCATTATCATTCAGTAAAATGTAAGAATTTGTTTTCTAAGCATTGCCTTTGGTGAAAGCAACATGTGTCTTCACAGGCTGGGTGTTCTGGGACCAAAGGTTTATTGTGACCACAGTCCTACTGATAAGATCTTGCCATGCTGGTGGAGGATTTCAGCTGAAGCACACAGAAGCCACCTGTCAACCTTCTCAGGTCTCAGCCATCGGCCCTGCCGTGGAAGCAGGACAGAGGATGGGGTTCCCCTGCCTCCTGCTGCTGCTCCCATCCCAGGCAGCTGCTGCCTGCGGCCCCATGCCCAGCTCCCCAGCAGCTGCCCCAACAACAAAACAGGCTGGAAGTCCACAGGCAGGCACAGGCCCATAACATGCATATAGGTACAGAATTTTTAAAATTAACATAATTTAAATAGTACTTGTGTCCTAGCGTGTGTACGTGTAGCCACCGTCTCCTTGCTTGTGCTGTGAGAGAGTGCTTCCAAAAGCGTTCTGTGGAATTCTTCATCAGCTTTGGCTGAGGTCATTTGCTAGCACATCGAGTCCTCAACATCTCCACGGTCACCCCTGTCTCCTCTCGTTAGATTGTTAGGAGCGTGATTTCAGAGTCTGAGCAGCAACGTTGAAAAATAGACTCTTGCCTTTTACCAGCTGAGTGATCCTTGGCAAATTATATACCTTCTCGGTCTCAGCTTATTCATGTTTAAGGGGAATGATAATAATAAAACCTACCTCACGAGATGGTCGTGATGATTTAATGAAATAAACGTTGGGACACCTGGATGGCTCAGTCGGTTAAGCATCTGCCTTTGGCTCAGGTCATGATCCCAGGGGCTTGGGATCGAGTCCTGCGATTCCTGCATCGGGCTCCTTGCTCAGCAGAAAGCCTGTTTCTCCCTCTGCCTGCTGCCCCGCCCTGCTTGTGCTCACTTGTTCTCTCTCTCTTTGACAAATAAATAAAATCTTAAAAAATTTTAAAAAAAAGTTGTATTGCCCTCAACTCAGTCATGTCAGTCAGACTGGTGGCCTCATTTTTTTTTTTTTTTTAAGATTTATTTATTTGCGAAAGAGAGCATGAAGCTAGGGACAGAGGGAAAGGGAGAGAGAATCTCGGGCAGACTGCACTGAGTGCTGAGCCCGACATGGGGCTCAGTCTCACCACCCAGAGATCACGACCTGAGCTGAAACCAAGAGTCAGATGCTCAACTAGCTGTGCCATGCAGGCACCCCTGGTTGCTTCATTTTAACAAACCAGTATAGATTGAAAATTATTTTGTAGGCCACAGTCAGAATATCCTATCTTTCATTTTATGCCTCATTCCTTGATTACTAAATCTAGACCAAAGCATGTGTATGTGTGTGGGGGGGAGGGTGTTTGTGATTTACATCTTGTACTTCACATTGTTCGCATGTATTTTTTCAAAATGTAATAATGTAGCTCACGTTTGTTGAGTGTTTGCTATGTGCCAGGCACAGTCTTAAGTACTTCACATGTATTTTTTATTTAATTTGAGCCACCCTTTTAGATAAGCATTTTATGAATCCTTTTATCTTCATCCCCACTTTATAACGTGCAAACAGAGGCCAGGGCGATACACAAAGTGTGAGCTGTAAAGCCCACCCAGTCTGGCCCCAATGTACCAGACCGTCCCTTGGTTTTCAGTGGCAACTGGCCACTGTGTTTCATTACAAATGAAATTATTTAAAATCAGTGGCTTTACCTAAAAGTTCTGATTTTATGATTTAATTAGCATTTTAAGATTCTGACAACTTGGGAATTTCTACTTCTCAAATATCTAGCAGTAAATGGCTCTGACCCAACCTTCCAGCCTGTCAAGTATCCTCCAGCCCTCTTCTCAGCCTCAGTATAATTTCAAATCTTGGACCTAGTCCTTTTTCCAGAAAATTCTTTATCAACGTACCCCTTTTCATATTCTATTCCACCTTCATTGGACTTAAAATACTCAGAACACTCTGGACACCAGCTGGACTCCCCCTTCCTGCCTTCACCACCGCCGTCAGCACTATCCATCCCACAAATATTTATTGAGCAACATTGATGCCCCAAGTTGTTGGTGTTAGCTGTTAGGAATATGGTAGTGAACAAAACAGACAAAACCTTTCCCCTGATAGAGCTTACATTTGCGAGGGAATTCTGGCAATTCTGGGGTAGGGATATGCTTGGCATATTTGAGAAGACAGCAGGAAGGTCGCGATGGCTGGAGCAGAGAGAGTAAGGGAAGACTCGGAGATGAAGCTGATAGGAGAAGTGACACACCCTAGTACACCACGGTGTATAGTAGTCAACTCTGCGAGGGTAATAAGTGCCCCACACATCTCAGGGACATGCAAAGACAAGTGTTTATTTCTTCCTATGTTCTGTATTATGACTGTGAGGGAGCTGCTGCTTCAGGTCTTACTGACTTTAGCAGGTTTTACCTGAGGACTTGAAAGCGTGGGTTGCTATTTTTTGAGACGCGGGTCCCAGGGAAAGAGCAGACTTGAAAGGGAACGTCAAAAATTCAATTGAAGGCATGTGAAGTTAGACTGTAGAGTAGGCAGTAAACTCTAGGACTGGCAGAATATACGTGCTTAAAAAAAATGAATTAATGGCTCCTTGGTGTCCCCTTTCCTTCTGCCATTCTTAGCTTATGCATTTCCAGTTTGAACAAAAGGCTTTTGCTTAAGATCTGTGGAATCACCTGCGTGCATGCTGTTTTCATTTTCTACTGCTGCTCTAACAAAGTAGAAGTTCAGCGTCTTAACTCATATTCATTATCTAATGGTTCTTTAGTTCAGAAGTCTGACATGGCTCTCACTGGGCTAAAAATCAAGCTATCAGCAGGGGTCAACAAGGCTGTGTTCCATTCTTTCTACTGTTCTAAGGGAGAAGAGTTCTTTTGCCTTTTCGTACTCGAAGCCACCAGTACTTCTCGGCTTGTGGGCCCTCTTCCTCCATCTTCAAACAACCCAGCAGCAGTGGGTTAGATCTTTCTCACAGAATATACTCTGATCTTCTCTTCTTATTCCCACTTCCACTTTTTAAGGACCCTTGAGATAACACTGGGCCCACAGAGATAATATAGGTTATGCTCCCTATTTTATGGTCAGCTGATTAGTAATTTTAATTTCATCTGCAACCTCAATTCCTATTTGCTATATATGTTAACATATTCACAGTTTCCAAGGATTAAGAGGTGCAGCATTGGTGTTCCGTTTGAATATATAGGTATCAATCTTAGACAGTCACCCCTAGAAATAGTCAAAGTAATCATGTATGCTCAGTCCTTTTTGAAGGCTTATAAAATGATTTGTGGGTACCATTTCCAGTATTTCTGGTACCATTTCCAATATTCACGGGAAAACAAAGTCCATTTTCCAGCAGTACATTAGAAAACAGAATAAACATGAAATGTGTGCTTCCTTACCAGAATAGCTCATTTACTATTTTTTAAAAGATTTTATTTATTTATTTGACAGAGAGAGACACACAGTTGGAGAGGGAACACATGCAGGAGGAGTGGGAGAGGGAGAAGCAGGCTTCCCACTGAGCAGGGAGCCTGATGTGGGGCTCGATCCCACTGGGATCATGACCTGAGCTGAAGGCAGATGTCTAACGACTGAGCCATCCAGGCACCCCCTCATTTACTATTTTTACAAATGTTAACCCCTATGTCTAAAATGGTGACTAGTGACCAAGGAAAAAGACTGTTCTATTGGCTTTTAGAGGTCCCAATTATTCTTAATTAAAAGCACAGTATTTAGGTTGCTAGGCATCATAGATTTAAAAACTATAGTCTAAACTGAAAAGAAAATGATTAGGGGAGTAACTACTTTACATTGTATTTGTGTTACAGGCAAAATTTCATAGTTTATTTTAGTAACTTCAAATAATAGAAAACCTACCAATATTGTATCTAGAAAACAAATCAGTTTTAATTGAAGATATCAAGATCAAATGAATAATGTACTCTAAACAATTTCAATAAATCCACTTTTTATTCACTGTTTATTTTTTATGCAGATTTTCTTTTAAAAAGCAAATCCCAAATAAAAGATGTTGTTTTAAAATTATGGCAGGTCTTACTAAGACTTTTTATATAAAATCAATTCCATATCTCATGCAGTGAATGTGCTATACTATATTTTCCAAATCTTTTCCCTACTAAAAGGTCATAAGAATTTTCAAGTATAGACATTGCTTTATTTGTGTGTTTTTTATTTATATATTTATTTATTTGCTTATTTATTTATAAAGTTTTTTTTTATTGAAGAGAGAGAGAGAGAGCACATGGGGTAGGGGGAGAGGAGCAGAGGGAGAAAGAATGCCAAGCAGGCTCCATGCCCATTGTGGAGCCCGACTTGGGGCTCGGTCCCACCACCCTGAGATCATGACCTGAGCAGAAATCAAGAGTCAGATGCTTAGGGGCACCAGGTTGACTCAGTGGGTTAAGCCTCTGCCTTTGGCTCTGGTAATGATCTAAGGGTCCTGGGGTGGAGCCCCTCAGCGGGGGGCCTGCTTCCCCCTCTCTCTCTGCCTGGTTCTCTGCCTACTTGTGATCTCTGTCTGTCAAATAAATAAATAAGATCTTAAAAAAAAAAAAAGGATCAGATGCTTAACTGACTGAGCTCTCCAGGTGCCCCCAGATATCACTTTATTGAGATGTCTCTGAAATGCTCACCACATTTTTCCTGTTCTCAACTCTTATTATTAAGAGCAGACAACACGCTTCATGTCTCCTTAGAAGAAAGTTAGACTACTCCATTAGCTTGTATTACATATGGTTTTCAAAGCCACTATAGCTGATTGAATTTCAAAACAGAATGTGTGAACTATAATACTAATAGATATTTCAGCCTTTCATTTACATATTTTTAACATTAAAGCCACTTATATTCTTTGTAAATTAATCCACCCATCCCAGAATATCTTTTTACTACCAGTGTAACAAAGGAAACTTTTTTTTTTTTTTTTTTTACCTTCTATGTTAGGAGCAAAGGCATTAGGGAGTGACAAGAGAAGTAAGGACTGAGTAGGCTCTCCATGTAATGGTTCAAAACCTGTGACTGCAGGCCACTGATTTTGAGAGCACTGCATTCAGAGCCTTCTCTGACCTGGTTCCAGACTAACTTCCAAGACTTGTTCGTGACTGTCTCTTTTTATGATGCTGCTGTTATTCAGGAAGGCAACTACTGCAGGTGAAGGGATGAGTGACAAATGATGACAGACATAACGCAGTGACATAAACAGTTATTAAGCTTCCTCTCTTCACACTATTTTGCTGTAAAACACACCACCCGTTTATACATTCTCATTTGTTACCTGAATGGATGTGTGGCTTAGGCCCAGCCACGAGACTTTTAATTCTGAGAAGGCCTGTGGAACTGGCACCTTCTCTTCACCGATGGTCTTCCTTAGAAAGTATTACTTCTCCAGCGTACTTCAATTAGCTGACTTGTCTGGGTGGTCAGGATCTTCTTTTTCTCTTCCCAAAGTATTTGTAAGATTATGATGCTTGTGTTCCCCCCCCCCTTTTTAAAAGAGATTTGGGATAAGATCCAGGACTCATGTCTTGGGAGCCTGGTAGATAGGTCTTCAAGAACTGCTGCTTCATGGTTCATCTCCACCAAGACTCTGACTAAGCTTTAAGATTCTGCTAAGCTCTTCAGACATTTTCTGACAAGTTCACAATACCCACCCTCCAGAGATGAACTGTTCCTACAGTGTTTCCCATTGGTCTACTACTCTGGTTTCTCTCCTTCCAAATAACTTTTACCTCTTCTCAAGATTGGATATTTCCTTACTTAAGTTGATGCTCTCCCTCACTTCGGCCTTTGAAATTTCTCCTGAATTCCATGCCCTCCTCTCCATAGCCTCCTCTGGTTCAGGCCTTCACCATGTCCTCCCATACCAGTAACTTTGTGCCATGAACCCCTTTGGCAGCTTGGTGAACCCACGCTTCAAATAAAAACATGAGCTTACAAGGGAGACAGTTACCAAGCTCTTTTTAAAATTATAACAATTCATGTGCTTACTTATTAACACACTAACTAACATGGCCTAGCAGTGGTTCTAATTACTACCTTGATTTTGAAGAAGTGATGAGCATAAATAATACACCTATAATATCCATAAGGTATATGAAAAGAACCGTAACTTCTTTTGGTGATAGTCACACATCCTGCTAATACTGCTATGGTTTGTTATAAATGCATATATTTCAATTAGGGATTAGGGAAAAGACATAGGTAATTTTGTTTTTAACCACAGATCCTCCTCCTCGCACCCCCTGTGTTAGATTATGAACATTCAACTTGCCTCCCTGTCTGTGTTCCAGGCGGAACAGTCACCCACCGGGCAGGCCTTCAGAGTTCTCTTTCTAAAACACAGATCTTAACAAGTCACTTCTGTGTATACTGTGGGATATAATGTGGGTCCCAGTTACCCACAGTGGCATTCTCATCCAGAACTGTACAAATGGAGCTCATTTGAAAAGCAAAGTTTCTAGACTTATTGTGATTCTGCATGTTGGGGTAAGCCTGGCAAGCTGCATTTTAAAAATCACTAGGAGGCACTTTTGCACTAGAGGTAGACAGATGAGACTTTGGTAAAGAGGATAGAGTGCAAATGTGTAAGCTTCACCTTGAACACCCTTCACCGTCTGCCTCATCACATTTTCCCTTCCAGTTCTAGTCCAGCCTCACAGGATTACTATCATTTTGCAAACAGTCCCCATACCTTCCCATCTCCCTCTCTGGGGAGCCCTGTTTCTATCACTTCTGCTCCCTGCCTCGCGCACATTTCTCTGCTTGCTTAAATCCTACTCATTCCTCAAGGCTCAATTCTAATGTGACCTCCTCTCTGAAGCCTCCCCAGCTTTCTCACTCTGGCTGAAACAACCTTAGTTCTCCCTGACACTTTCTAATCACGTTCTATGTAATTATGCCAGGCCTCTGCAAAAGCAGAAGGCCTCGAACTCAAGAGCTTCCTGAACAATTGCTGTGACTTCATTCAGGATGCAGTGTACACTGTGGAGAAGGCGAGCGAAATTACTGAGCAGCAGTTAGGCACCGGTGGTCAACAGGAATCTGACGAGGCCCTTAACTTTCAAAGATATAATGTTCTCCCATTCATCTTCATTCTTCATCTACTCCAGCCCTTTTCTGACAGTCCCGAAGTCACCTAGCGACCTCAGCCCACGCTGATCTCTTCTTCTTGGATCCTCTGAGCCAGAATCATGCTGTTTTCCTTCTCATGCCTCCATCCGCTCCTCCCTCCATCCGTCATTTACTGAGCTCCTACCATTGCGCGGCGATGCGCTGGACAATGCGCTGGACAATGCACTGGACGACCTGTGAACGAGTCACAGCGCCCGCCCTCACAATTCCTAGACGGTCGTTAACGGCTCTCTCCCTGCTATTTGTGTCCCCTGGCAAGGCCGGATGTTCTTTGAAATCAGA
Source organism: Neogale vison (assembly GCF_020171115.1). Lineage (NCBI taxonomy): Eukaryota > Metazoa > Chordata > Mammalia > Carnivora > Mustelidae > Neogale > Neogale vison. The sequence goes on along the minus strand of NC_058092.1, from coordinate 71,939,849 downwards.
GAAAGTTTTGTAGCTTTTTGCAGTCTTCACTGCATCAAGCACATCGCTGGCCCCGCGAGTGTTCTAAATGCCGTTAAAAGGAGTAAAATACTTGTTTTCCAAGCCTCCTTTCCCATTCAGACCTTCCCTTACCTGAGGCTGCTAACGGAGGGAAAAGAAGCCTCTTTGCAGTACCCTGGAGAAAGCTCCTCTGGGAGCTGGGGATGAAAGTTTGACTCTCTACGCAGAGAAACAGGTCCCAAGAGCTCCAACCGCAGCTGCCCTGGCAAGCTGTTGCTATGACACATCCGTTGCTAAGAGGAAAGAGGCGGCTCCTCTGCTGAGATTGACAGAACACCACCACCAGTACAGTGTCCACTCTCCAGCCGTCTCTTCAAGAGCACACTTATGATTGGCTGATATCATGATGACGTCATGCAACTTGAGCCGCGATGAGGTCCCGTTTTCCACAGGCTAGGAAGGAGTTGTGCAATTTAGGTTCGTGTATAAGAGGGTAGCGGCTTGGCTTGACCCCAGGACCCACAGCCACGCTTCGCACCCAAAGGTGTGACAGGGCAACAGTACCCAAAGATGAATCCTTCTAGACCGTAGTCTCTAGCAGTAGGGAGTGAAGGATGATAAGAGGATCGCTGGCTTAAAACCCCTTGGGACAGCTCTGCTTACCCATTGGCAATGGGGTCTGGGGACAATGCCAAAAACCTGTCCTAGATTCCAGTGTGAAGGAGATAAAATCTGGCGGGATTAGATGTCGTGAGTGTCCCGGAATTCTGTGTGTTACATTTTTCCTCTTGCCAAAGTAATTTTTGTATAGCGTCACTCATACCAGAAGTCTCAGGGCAGGAGGATTAAATCCCTTAGTAACTCTGTTGTTCATTCTGTCGGTGGTTATGGGTCCTATGGGATTCATACAGTGAAGCTCATCTCCCTGAACGTTGTTTATCGTTTCCTCTAAAAAATAATTAAAATCGCCTAATTTGTAAGCTGGCAGAATTTAATAAAGTATGCAATTGCTGCAATTAGTCCAAATTATTTTTTTACAACCCTTTTTAAATGAAAATATTTAGTTGAGAAGAGGCTTATGGATTCACGATATATTTAATACATGATGCTAAATACCATGACTTGACATGATGTGTAGAAAGATCACGTTTATTCTTTAATTTCTGAAGAATTTGTGTTTGCAAAATGCAAATAAATTTTACTGAAGAAATCATTTAAAAAAAGGGGGGGGGACCTGGAAGGAGGACTTACCAGTCTGACATTGTGACAATCTTTTCCCAGGCTCTTCTATTCCCTGACACCAAAACGTTAGTTTTCCCTGGGCTCAGTGCTGAGTCTTCTTTTCTTATTCTGCACCTTGCTGGTGGCATGGTCAGTCCCCTTAGCTTTAGCCATCGTGCAAAGCTCATCAGTGACTTCCATTTCTATATTTTCAGCCTCATACATCTCTCAGATTTCATTCAGACCTGAATTTCCACCAACTACTGGATACTTCCAAATGCATGTCTCACTTAGTTCATCGTGTTTAATAGTTGCCACGTGAAGATATTGAATGAATAATTCCTGTACCACAGGCATCACAACTCAGCAGAGGCAAACGTCAGTTCATTGTCTTTCAGATATCATTCAGATGTTTTTGGAAACTTTATTCCTCTTTTATTTTCTACCTTAGGTAAAAATATTCACTGTCCATTGGTCTGCAAAGCTAGAAATCTGAGAGTCATCCCTGACTCCTACTGCTCACAGTAAACAGGTCACTAAGTCCTGTCATTTTCCTTTCCTAAATTATCTCTCAAATAGTTAATCTCCTCTTAGCCATCCTCATTGCCTCTGCCTTATCTCAGGAAGGCCTCATTTCTCACCTACATGGTGGTAATAGTCTCTTGATTCTTTTTATTTCCCTCTTCTTTATTTGCCAAGTTGCCACAGCGTTCTACAACAGAGATGCAATCTGGATATCAGCTTGCTTAAATGTTTTCAATTTGGCATATGAAACCCAGTACATACAGGGTTCTGAAAGATGCCTTAAAGATTCCTCAAGTGAAACCCTAAGAGCCGAGGGGCATAAAAACACAGGGATTGGTGATAATAGGCTGATGGTAAGAGAGTTACAGCTTGAAACAGACTTCTGAAACTCAGGCATATTTGTTTCATATGAAGAACTCATGAAAGTTTTTGCATTCTTCTTCCCAGATGTATTCATTTTAATTTTCATTTCTGAAATCTCTAAAATCCCTATTCAATGTTGTATGTCAATCATATTCCAATAGAACTGGGGAAAATGTCTAAAATCACTATTTACTAAAATTGACATAAAGTTGAATAAATGCAAAGAAGCCCCAGGCAGCTGGGACATGCTTGTCCCGTGGTTTTCCACAGCCCCTGGCATAGTGCTTGTCCCTGGCATAGCCCAGGACTTGTCCCAGGATGAGAGGCAGAGCTCTCTACTGCTCCCTCAATCTGCCATGCCCTTTAATAGCTGCATCTGTTCATCCCACACCTCTACTTCTATCTCTACCTCTATCTTCGTCTTTGTTCAACACCCAGCTCAAATATCACCTTCTGCAAAGCCATTCAGGTACCCAAAAGAATGAGTCACTCTTTTCTCTGTTTTTCCACTATAGCAAGTAGGACACTGTGTTGCAATGACTTGTTTATATGGATGGCTCCCCTGTTGGACTTCAGGACTCCCCCACTGGTGTTGGTGTCTCTTTCCTTCTGATCTCCATTGTTTAGCACAGTTTCTGACATGGGCATTTAGTAAAATATATGTGGAATTATTTAATTTATTGACTGTTCTTGAGAACCCATCTAGAAAAAGCTACCTAACAGAAGTGTCTTTGCATTCTTCCAAACAATTTCCTTTTTTTAAAATCATAATCCGGGGCAGCCAGATTTAAGCAAATAAAGACTATAACCTTGTGATTTTGATGAGACATCAAGACTTTCTGTCACATTTTTCTTTAGGGACACCGTAAAGGAATGACCACTGGGGGAATGAGTCATAAGCCATGACACTGAGAAAGTTAGAAATTAAATGGAAAATGCTTTGTAATCTCTTCATGTTGCAAATTTAAGTTACAAACGATTGATGGAACATCTGTTCTTTCACGGGAGTGCTTAGGACCTGAAACATCCCCATGGTGGCTGGGGAACAATTATGTGCTTTCCAGGGGATGCTGGATTAAATTTGCTTAAAATTTGGAGATATTTAAAAATTAGTTTCAGTTTTACTAGTTGAGTGAAAATATAATGAGTCAAGAATTTTTAGTTAAAAATACTTCTCTGATTATTTAAGGACATCTTGATAAGTTTCAGATTGGATTTATAGAAGGGTAATCTGACAAATTAGATATGAGGTGGCTCCTTACTAATTATTATTTTGGTGAATTATTCTCCCACCCCTTTTAAGAAATTTTTTTTTTTTAGAGTTAAGTTAGTTCAGAAACTAGGGGTTGAGGACTCTGAATAGGAGTCATTATGCCTTTTTTTTTTTTTTTTTTTTTGCCTGCGTCAGTATGCCTGGGAGGGAGAGAGGGTTGCAGGCAAGGAAGGGTCCGGGTTTGAATCCTAATCTACTGGGATTCAACATGTTTGAAACATGCTTGAGAAAACTATCACAACCTGTTGCCTGAGGAACTGAGGAGCGTCCTAGTAGACTACTCAGCTTCCAAAATGAAGAAACACAACAGTCTGACCTGGGCACAAAGTTTTTGCTTTTGGAGGAGAGGATCAGTTGTGGCAATTTTAGAAAAAAATGAGGTAAAACTTGAAAAAGAAATTGGAATATGTGTCACGCTAAAGTGAGGAGATAGGCGTTTCAGATGACTTCTACACAGAATAGCTTGAGTCTAACGGAAACTAGAGAGGATTACCCGCCTCCCTCCCGGCCCCATCAGAATGGCTGGTAGGTTGTGGGCAGCAGATGTCCCTGGAAGAACCAAGGCAGGAACTGAGGAGAAAAATATGAGGCCATGTGGTAATAGACTGGTCTTATTTGTGGGTATAGATGAGACTCCATTCTCTACACCCAGAAAGAGTTGGTGGTAGAAGAGTCTTTGGTGGTAATAGTCCTACGGTATCAACGGGCAACTAGAGCCAGTGAAATATCAGTTCTAGATGTGTAATGAGTATTACTGTTAGGGCACTATAAATATTTTTTAAAGTGGAATCATTCAAATAATACCATCATTAAAGTTAGAAAATTATGTTGGAGGCTTAATTTGACACTTTCTGGATAAGTGACATCAGACAAACCATTAAACTCTCTATAGCTCACTTGTCCTTCTGGAAACTCTGGGATGACAAATCTTTCCTCAGAACCAAACCAGATAAAGGTTGAGAGCAACCACATAGCTGCTATACGGGGGGCATTTCCCAAAAGAGATAACACTTCACAGTAGTGAATTAGAAATAGATTGTCAGTCTAACTTTCCACAAGGGACTTCTTCCATACCCAGAGAGAGAGAAAAGTGATTCTTCTCTCCACCAAGAAGACAGCTTTAGATCTGAAGGAAAATCTGTGTTGAATATTTTTGTCACTGGGTGCAAATCACAAGGTTTAACCAAAAGGTAAGGCTCCTATCTCTGGGTTCACCCAGCTTGGATGTTTAGATTTTGAATAGTTAAAGATGCTCTCTAGAAGTCATTTGGTTTAGAAAATTGTGTTTAGTAAGTTATTTCAAATGTGAAGAAAAAATATACATGTGTTAACAGAAATCAGTTTTTGCCTTATTCCATTAGATATATGGTGAATAAAATTTTAAAGAATATTGTTAGTATGAAGAGATGCCTGTCCAGACTGCCCACAGATCTTAATCTGTCCCTTTCTTTGGCATTGCCACAAAAAAGGCCACATAGTGACTCAAATATGGTATATCCTCAATGAATAGTTGTTGAGTCAGAATTAATCTTAAATTCAGTTCAATTTATAGACATTACCTACCTCTGCCCTTTGGTGATGATTAAAAGTAGATTTGGATATTCAATGATCTACTAGACAGTTCTACTTGAATATCTAATACAGGGTCATCTAAAGTATGGCCTCTCAGATCACAGCCAGTCAGGAAATATTTGTTATTAGTAGTCCACTAGCCCACGAAAAATTTTCACCCATCTGCAACAAAAGTACAGAAACAAAAAGTACTTGAAAACTTTAGAGTAATTTGACAGAGTAACTACTTATGTTGCATACAAACAAAACTGAAGTTTATATTTTAAATGTCTTTATTTCATTTTCTAGCAAATTATTTGTGCGTGTACTATGGAAGTATTGTTCTTTGAGAGAAATGGAAACAAAACCAAATTAAGTAGCCTCCAGAAGTCTGCAAAGCACTGAGTAGACCTCTCAAACACTTTGAAAACCAACTCCTGATTCTCCCCCACCGAGGTGTTGGTCCTGCAGTCAGCTTCTCCTCCACTGATGGCAATTCCATCTTTATGGCTGCTCAGGCCAACATCTGTGAGTCATCCTTGACTCCTTTGCTTTCATCTTTCACCCTTTTGGGACATATTTTTTCACTGCATCCAGAGGGATACACTTTTAAAACATAAGACAAATCGTGCCCGTCTTCTCATTAAAACCGTCCATTGGCTCCCATTTCACGCTACATGAAAGCCCAAGTCCACACAATGGCCTCTGGTTGTGGTCCAGCATAACCTGGCCCCTGTTGCAAGCCTCATTTCCTACCAGTTGTCCCTGTGGCTCCCACTGCTGTGTACATGGCCTCCTTGGGGTTGCTCAAACAGACCGGGCACATGTTTGCTTTACACTGGCTGTTCCCTCTGCTGGAATACTGAAAGCAGATAGCTTTCAAGTTTTTGCTAAAGTGTTAACTTCTCAGTGAGGTCTATCTCCACCCAATTTATAGTGGCATTTTCTCAACATTCCTCCTTCTCCTTTCTCTGATTTTTTTTAAAAAGATTTTATTTATTTATTTGAGAGAGAGAGTATGTGTGTGTACAAGTGAGGGGAAGAGTAGAGGGAGTGGGAGAGAATCTCAAGCAGACTTACTGCACTGAGTATGGAGCTCACAATGTGGGGTAGGAGGGATATTTCATGACCCTGAGATCAAGACCTGAGCTGAAACCAAGAGTCAGGGACTTAACGGACTAAGCCACCCAGGTACTCCTCTCTGAGTTATTTCCCACCCCCCCGCCACAACATTAATTGCCTCCTAAAACAGTCTATAATTAATTTATTATGGTCATTGACTATTTTTGTCCACTGAAATATAAACTCTGCAAGGGAAGAAATTTTTGTCTTTTTTTTTTTTACTGCTGCATCCCCAATGTCTGAATCTCTGCCTGGCGTATAGATGATACACCATATAATATTCAAGAAATGATTTGCAACAACCACTTTGGGGAGTAATTTGGAAGTACCTATTAAAACTTAAAATGTACATATCCTATACTCTAGCAATTCTACTCTGGATATTTACCTTAGAGGAACTCTTACATATACACGTGTGTGAGGGAATGCTTCATAGATGTTTACTGCAGAATTTCTTTGTAATGGCAAAAGATAGAAATAACCTAAATGTCCCTCAATAGGATAATGGAAGGTGTTTTGCTTTAGTCCACAAATTACCATAAAGCTGCCAAAATAAACAAACTTGCATGGATACAGCTCAGAACCAAAACGGTGAGATAAAATCTTTTTGAAGATTATGTACAGAGCAGTGTCATCGTTGTGAACAAAAACATGATGCACAAATTATTTCATATCACAAATGAACTATTGAGATGATTTCCACCAATTCATGATGGAAGGTTACTTTTGGGGATAGAGGTTAACTTTATAATGTGTTGTTTCTTATAAAACAAAAAGACTGGAAGAAAATCAAATGGCATGTAAATGTGTTGAATTTGGGGGCTGTGAGGGGCAGAGGGAGAGGGGCAGAGGGACAAGGAGAGAGAATCCCTAGCGGACTTGGTGCTGAGCACAGAGCTCAACATGGGGCTTGATCTCACAACCCTGAGATCAGTGACCTGAGCTGAAACCAAGAGTCAGATTCTCAACTGACTATGCCACCCAGGTGCCCGATCAGTAAACATTTTAATTTTAGAAACAAAGAAGGAATGAAGGGGGAAAGAAGATGAGTGATACAGATATAAAGAGAAAGGTGAAAAATATTTGGGGTTGACATATGTGTGACTTAACACTCAGGCTACCTGAGACTTTCAGCTAGGCTCTGTTACACCGAAACAGGATTTTTAATACAGTGAGAAGAAAAAGGTGTGAAAGAGCTCTCTTTTACCCATCAGATACAAAGAACGCTGTAGTGAGTCATTGGTTATTGTGGTAATATTTCCCAATTCCCAACAAATATTAACCTTTGGGATTCAGGATCAAAAACAAAAAAGAAATTCTTAAAATTGTGTTATTTTGTATTTTCATAACACTTTATTTTTATGTTTTTTTAAAATATAATGAGTAACCATTATAATGAACAATGAATCATTTTCCTGCATAGAGTTATACTAAAAGTCCCAGAGCTTTCTTTCTTTTTTTTTTTTTTCAGAGCTTTCTTTCTGTTTAAAAAAAGATAATAATAAAAGCATGGTTTATTATTATTATGAACCAGTATGTTGGACAAGAGTATATATTTCGTTACATGCAACAATGATCACTATCTATTACAGACATTTCATAAAAGAAGTCATTAAAAGAAGGAAGAATTAAGGCAAAATAAATTCTAAATAAAAATAATTTTTAAAATAAAAAATTTAATACTTAAAAAGTTACTCTTCAAGTGATAATTTAAAACACATAAGACACTAATGTCTTATCCAATGGATTTGATCTTTGTTTTGTGACAAATATTCAAGATAAGGAAAAATTCCTCTCATTCTGTGTTTGATACTGGTTTAGCTGTTAGAAGCACTTCCAAAACATTACCAGATCAGGCATCAGGGCATATACAAGTTCATTTACTTTATTAGCAATGAAAATATTTTGTTTGTTCTATAAATAATTATATCTTAGTAAATAGTCAAACACTGGAAATTGCAGCAAGCATGATTAGATAATAGTCAAATAATGTAACAATTGGATCTCCTAGCACGATCAGCAGTCTTAAATAGAAGTATGTTGACACTGCCAAGTTAGGGACTTATTTTTCTTGCAAAACTACTTATTTCTTGAAATACCATGCCATGTATATTTACTATGTATATAAGCATAGTCATGTTAATTTTATTTGCAAGAAGTACTCACCAGCAAGGCCATGAGCATATCCTCATAATATGACAACAATAACAAGCAAGACTGATTAGCTCCTAACTGGTGCTTTCTAATGTCCTCCTGTCAGGCTTTCCAGAAATGTTGACCTTAATCTTTGACTCTGCCTGTCAGCATTTCCTGTCTTCCTTTTGACTTGATGTCAGTATATTCTTTTGAACAAATATTATTATGTTGAATGTTAAGGTTTAATTTTGCCCTCTACATTTGTTTGACATCTTTGTCAAAAATCAATTGACTGTACACAGAGATAAAAAATAAAAAGTACAGCATTGGGAAAATAGTCAGTAATTTTGTAATAACATTGTATGCTGACAGATGGTGACTACACTTATCATGGTGAGTACTAAGTAAGGTATAGAATTGTGGAATCATTATGTTGTACACCTGAAACTAACATAACGTTGTATGTCAACTGCATCTCAATAATAAAAAAGGGAGACGTAATCAAATACCAAATAAGGGAAAAATTCATTTCATATTAAAAAAGCAAAAGAGAAGAAAGAAAATAAAAGAATTGACCATGTATATGTGTGGATGTATTTCTGGATTCTCTAGTCTGTTCCATTGTTTATATATATTTTTATGTCTCTTTTCATGAATACCAAACTGTCTTCCTTAGATATGTTTTATAGTAAGTATTGATATCAGGTAAGATAAGTTCTCCAATTTTGTCTTTACTTTTAAAAATTACTTTGGGGTACTGGGGTGGTTTAGTTGGTTAAGTGCCTGCCTTAGGCTCTGGTCATGATCTCAGGGTTCTGGGATCCAGTCCCCTGCATCACATTGGGCTCCTTCCTCAGTGGGAAACCTGCCTCTCCCTCTCCATCTGCCATCCCTCCCCCACTGTGCTTTCTAGCTCTCTATCAAATAAATAAAATCTTTTAAAAAAATTGCTTTGTTTATTCTTGGCTTTTTGCATTTACATATTAATTTTATTTATTTTTTCTTTTCTTTTCTTTTCTTTTTTTTTTGAGAGAGAGAGAATGAGAGCATGAATGTGTGTGGGGGAGCAGATGCAAAGGAAGAAGCAGGCTCCCCGCTGAGCAGGGAGCTTTTTGTGGGGCTGGATCTCAATCCCCCTAGACCCTGGGAACATGAGCTGAGACCAAGGCAGCCCCTTAACTGATTGAGCCACCCAGGTGCCCATACATACTAATTTTAGAAACATTTTGTTAATTTTTGCAAAAGAGTTTTCTGGAATTTTGATTGAGCTTGGGTTGAAAATATAAATGATTTTGATGAGAATTGATATATTACTAGTATTGAGCTTTGCAATCTAAGAACATGGTTGATCTTCTCATTAATTTAGATCTTCCAAAAATAAAAAAGATCAATATTTACAAGCACATAAAATATGCCAGGCACAGTAGTGGGTGCTTTACATGTATATTATTAATTAAAATTTGTCATTCCTTTCATTAGATTAAACACAAAAGGAAATATGGAAGGGAGAGGCTCAGTAATTCTGCACAGTCAGTAAGTGGAATTAAAGAGAATGTGAGCCCCATTTGTCAGATTCAATTTACCTTAACTCGGCTCCAACAAGGGTTGACCATGGGCCATCATTTATTCCCGTGAACCTCTCCAAAGTTCAGATTGTTCTTGAACAATCAAGCACTTCAAACTCCCACTGTCGTGAGAATCCTCACTGTTATGGTAAGGAAATAGTATGCAATCATGTGAAGGCATACAGGCATTAGAGATTAAATTATATTTTCCAAATTACACTTAAAAATCAAGTGTGCCAATTGCATGCCTTTTAATATTTAGCATGTTCAAAGCACCTGGAATTCAGGTTTATGAACAACATAAAATTCCTGTACCCTATTACAAGATCTATTTCTATTTATAAATTATCCAAGTAAACTGGTTTAGGAATTTAAAAAGGTCTTATAAAACATCTGAAGCGGGGCACCTGGATGGCTCAGTGGGTTAAAGCTTCGGCCTTCAGCTTGGGTCTTGATCCCAGGACCCTGGGATAGAGATAGAGCCCCACATCCAGCACTCTGCTCCGCAGGGAGCCTGCTTCCTCCTCCCTCTCTGCCTGCTTCGCTGCCTGCTTGTGATCTCTGTCTGTCAAATAACTAAATAAAATCTTAAAAAAAAAAAAAAGATCTGACAGTTTTGATATAATTTGAGGGAATTACCTGTTACGGATATTCGGTGACATTTACAAACTTACATGTGGCCGCCTAATAATAATAATAATAATAATAATAATAATAAAGCAATTAAAACAAACCTGAAGTGGTTGTAATTAAAATTAATCAAAGTTCCTGATCTATTCCTGATAAGAAGTAATCTTAGGTTTAATTTTTAAATAGAATTTATGAAAAAAAAAGGTTATAATTAAAGATCTACTCTTAAGGAAAAGAAGAGTGGATGACACTCGATTAAGATTGTAAGGCAGACCTTATTTAGGACCTTCAAGATAGTTATAGGAACCCCTGCAATGGGAGTTTACAGTGGGGGAGAGAGATGAGGCTCAACTCCTCAATACAGCATGGGTAAGTGGAAATCGATAGCCCAGGAGCAGGGCAGGGGTCAGTGAATGGAAAATTACTAAGAGGAAAATGACAAGGTTGTTTTGGCTAAACCCACCTAACAGGATTCTTGCTAAAAGCAGCCCAGGGTGATCAAACTTCGCCGCGCGGGGGCGGGAGGCGGGTCATGGAAGATGAGGAACCTAATGACATATTGAGGGTGATCAGATATTGAGGGGTGTATGTGGGGCGAGTGTTTTGGTCAAACTGACTTAGCAGGGTTCTTGCTAAAACTGGATTTTACAAGGAAATGCAGAGATGAGCCTAGGAGGTTTAGCGGCTTGGCTAATGTTTGGTCAAGTAAAGAGAATCTTTGTCACTACCTCAAGTATAGCCGGTCACATTTCTCCTAAGGCTTTCCAGGGCTTTCTGTCCCAGCACCTGGTCTAGAGGATTTCTGTAAAGCCTGAAGGCCTGGAGGGCGCTCAGGACTCAGGCTTGCCAAGTCTACACTTGCTCACTTCCCCTGTACGCAGACACCAGAAGGATTGCTGCTTGAGAGGACTGCACACTCCCCCGAAACCAGGCTCCTTCCAGCTCCATCCTCGCGTCTATCCGCCCCCGACCTGCGACCGGCCTGGGCCGGGAAGGGTGGCCCCTCGGCGGTCGGAAGCGCGTAGCCTAGCACTTGCACTGAACGACGCTTCACCCCTGAGCACCGGAGAAACCCGAGTAGGGCTCAGAGGGTCGAGCATGGGAACAGGGAGGGGCGTGAAGGGGTGCCCGGAGAGTCGGACAGCGCCGGGCTCTATCGCAGGCCTCCTTCGCTCCCCCGGCCGGCTGGAAGTCTACCAGGAAGGGCGTGGAAAGGAGCGGGAGCAAAGGGGAAGCGGGTCACGAGTCAAAGCGGCCGAAGTGGGGAGGATGCCGCCGGCCGCAACTCCAGGCCGCGGGGATCGGGTTGGACCGGGTTGAGCCCAGACTTCTGGAGCTGTGGGCCGAGCTGCCGCGCCCCCTGCCGCTGAGAAGACCCGGCGTCCCTCACCCCCACCCCCTGGCAGCCCCGCGGCCGCTGCCCGGGAGCCTCGGGTGAGTCGAGTCCGGCGCTTCCCGGAGCATCAGGTGTCTTGGGAGCGGCGTCCGCGGCGTGCAGGGAGGGACGGCGATGTGTCGAGCCGTCGGAGACACAAAGCGGGAGGGTCAGGCCCCCGGACGTCGGCGCCATGGAAGGGACACAGGTGGGACCAGGGTGCGAGCTGCTGCGTTTCCTCACGGCGTCCGCTCCGCCGCCCGCGCAAGGTCAGTGGCGGCTCGTGGCGGCCGGGGTACGGGCCGGGGCCCCCGGGGTGGGTCGGCGCTGCCGCCGGGGTCAGCCCGCACCTCTGCCGCGCAACCCCGCCCGGCCAGTCGCCCATCGGGAAGCCTGGGACAGGGACCTCGGGAGCAGGAGGCCACCTGCGGCAGAGCCGCCCCGGAAGACCTGGGCGAGGGGCGAGGCAGGGGGCGGCCGGGGACTCAGAGATGCTCCTGAAGTCGCGCAGCCAGCCTCTCTGGACTCCAGGGGCCTTTATTAGAGGCGTGGCGGAGGGGGCGAATGGAAATGGGAGGGGAGGCTCCAGCCGGCCCGGGCCCTCGAAGTCGCAGGCGGCGCGGAGGCGGGGGAGGAGGCGCGCTGCGGCCGGCGGCGCTCTCGGGAGAGCTGCACCTGCTCCCGGCACCCGCCCCAGCGCTCGGGGATGTCGGTCCCGAAGCCGAAGCCGAAGCCGAAGCCGTAGAAACGAGGAGGGAGGGAGGGGAAGGAAAGACGGAAAGGAGTCCGGTGTCTGGTGAAGTGAGAAAGCGCTTCTGAAGAAATTAGGTTGTGTTACTTTATCAACCATGAGGTTTTTCTATTTACACATATTACCCGGTTTTCCCTAACTTTCTGCTGCTCGGGCCAATTAAGCCTCTCGTCACCGTCAATAAATAACCTGTGTGTGTCAGTTTGTAGATCCTAAGAGCGCGCCTAACACCGTGGAGAGACTCTCCAGACCCGCACCTCCGCCTACGGCGCGTGGCACCGGGCTCCCGCCGCGTGTGAAGGGTGGCTGGCACTCCTTCAGCCGCTGGAGGTCTGGACACTGTGCAGTTTTTTTTTGTTTTTTGTTTTTTGTTTTTTAACGTGCAGCCCCGGGACGCCTGGGTGGCTCAGTCGGTTAAGCGCCTGCCTTCCTCTCAGATCAGGATCCCCCATCTAGCTCCCTGCTCAGCCGGGGGCCTGCTTCTTCCTCCTCTGGCTGCCATTCCCCCCTGCTTGTGCTTTCTCTCTCTCTCTCTCTCTCTCTCTCTCTGACAAATAAATAAATAAAATCTCTTAATTAAAATAAAATAAAGTGCACTCCAGAAGGGCTTTTGTGACGGTAAAGCTAACACAGCAAGTATAGTGGTCAGTCCTTGTGAATGAAATGCTTGCTTCCGAGACAACTTGATGCCATGTGCTGAATAAATTAGTTGTGGCTGGCTCATTCTCTCTTTGTTCCTGTGCGTTACTGTTACAGGGCGTGTTGTCTTGTTTGGGTAAAGTTTACTTTTCCCTGTATCGAAATAGAAAGGGCTTGATGTGTCTTCAAATCTGTAATTCACCAACATGCTTTATTGTTACCAGCTTCATTGCTATTGTTGGTATTCATGGGCCAGTTTTGATTAACATAAAATCACCTTCATTTTACATCCCATAGATAAGGACTCTTTAAATGCTGGTTTTTTGAAGAAGGAAATAAAATGTTCTTAAGTGAAAATCCTAAGGGATTAATAACTTTTTTCTTTCCCTTATGTCTTCACCTAAGAGTTTCTGTACTCATACTTTGACAGGCATTTTAAGACATTAGAACCATACCTGAATGAGTTCTATCATAATTATTTCATTTTGAAGATTCTGCATATGCTATTTTTATGTTGTAAATATGTTTCATGCTTTACTGACTCAGCACTATCCTTGTTAATCTTTTCAATATTGTAAAAACTTTCCCTGTAGCTAGTTTTATAGCCAGTATCAATTACTTGGAGATGCTGGGCTTGCTAAAAATGTTTGAATTGGAACTAAATATGGGATTCTATGGGTGGAAAAGCAGGGTGATACCTAAACAGTGACTTGTTATATGTTTTATAATAGGCTGATTCTCCTCTATCCCCATCTTGACTTCTGAGTAGAAGTCACCATAAATAAATATCACTACAGAACCAGCCTTTCTAGTCTACCTGGATGCACCCCACTCTCCCAGGTGATTTGGGGTATTTTATTTTGAACAGGTTTCCATAATATTAATTAATCTGAGTGAAAATCCAAGTTAATCCCCACTTCTGGAGTGACATCTTTGTCATTTTGGAAAAGTTGCTACAAAGATAATAAAAATAACCCAATCCTTTCCAAAGAGACAAAAGAAATAATAGATATGATATACTCTGAAAAGCAAAATGTACTACATAAATGTAAGGGCTCCAGTAAAAATCAAATACAAGAGATGTAGCTCATTGGGATTTGGGCTTATATTGAGCTTCTGCGTTCCCCTTTGTTGAACAGTAAGTTTCCTGAGCCTCCACAGACCGTTAAGAATCCTGTTGCCTGTTTAGGAAACTCTCCTGGCTACTGGGGCTGTAGGGAGAGTGAGGCTGCTTGCTCAGTGTTGGACCCTATGCCAGGGCTTTCTTTGCATTTTTAAGTGATCAGAACTATAGGAGGATAGGTATTGTTATTACCATTTTGCAGAAGAAAAGACAGGCTCAGAGAGGCTGAGTGACTTGCCTAGGGCTACAGTGTCAAGTTCAAGTTGTAGAACCAGGATTAGACACCGAACACGGCCTTAGTTCTCTTTACACTACACTTCACTACCTTTAAGTCAGTGGTTTTAAACTTATTTTGATAAGCTGATGAAACTTTAAGTATCACTGCAGGAAAAATGGTCATATTTTCATGTATATAAGATTTTGCATATAATTCCAAGGTCCATCTACCCTCTAAAATCCTTGCATAAGCTTTCAGGTCACCCTGCTCTAATTGTATCTGTTATCGAATGAGGCAGAGAGTGTATACATTACTGCATATATGTACATATAACCCTTTACTAATAGAAGCAGCCCAAGAATTCAGTAACTTTTAATTGGGTGAAAATGTCCTTAGTAACTAAAACAAAAAGAAACATAATATGTCACATTCTACTTGATTCAAAAAGAAACATGGCATGTCACATTCTACACCTGAAGTGCAGTTTAGAACAATGGTGCTTATTTGAAACCAGATCTTTTGTTTGGGCTTCCTCAACTCTCGGACTATCACAAAGAATATAGATTTGTGCCTTTAGTTACAGGATGGAAACAGTCTTTTTTTCCCCTTTCCCCAGAGATGGCAAGTCCTGTGGTTGTTATAAGTAGCTGCAGCTCTCATGAAGAGGAAAATCGTGGCACTTTTAACCAGCACACATCACCCTCTGAGGAGCTTCTGTTAGAAGACCAGATGAGGCGAAAACTCAAATTTTTTTTCATGAATCCTTGTGAGAAGTTCTGGGCTCGAGGCAGAAAACCATGGAAGCTTGCCATACAAATTCTAAAAATTGCAGTGGTGACTATACAGGTAAGCATCTCAAATCATACATTTAAAGAGCCCTCTTTTAGTAACAGAGGAGTAAGGACAGTGGTTTTTTTCTATCTTTGAACTGTATGTATAAGGGAGAACAATAAATAAGGAAACACACAATCTTAAACCTTTCTCTTTAATATTTGTGAATGAAGCCTTTAGGTCTTTTTTTTCCCTTACTTTTTTCCCCTCTTCTCATCTCTTATTAAATTACAATTTTAGTCACATAATAGAATCAGTTTTTAGGAAAAGAAAATTTTAATATTTGGTCTGTAATAGAGAAGCTGAAGGTTTCTAAATCAGCTGTGAAAACTAGCTGTTACCCAACCAGAGGATTCTTTTCCTTCCTAGATTCCTGGGAATTTCTCTCTCTTCAGAAACTTCAAAGGTTCTCTGTTAAGGCAAGTGCTTGGATTCTCACAACGCTACAGGGGAAAAAAGTGGAGTTAACTAAAAAAGAGTGGCATAGGTAGTGAAATATGCAATTTCATTTTTTTTAAAGATTTTATTTATTTGACAGACAGAGATTACAAGTAGGCAGAGAGGCAGGCAGAGAGAGAGAGAGAGAGAGAGAGAGAGATTGAAGGTAGCAGGCTCCCTGCCGAGCAGAGAGCCTGATGCAGGACTCGATCCCAGGACCCTGAGATCATGACCTGAGCCAAAGGCAGCGGCCTAACCCACTGAGCCACCCAGGCGCTCCTGCGATTTCATTTTAAGAGAATTTGAATCTCATTTCCTTGACTTCTGTGGACATTTTTTGGGGAAACCGTATTTTGTAATTCTTTATATATACTGATTATGATTTGTTCTTGTGAAGATATATTTTCCTACTGGTGAGAGTAATTATCCCCATTTCAAAGATATTGAGGTTAGTAATGTAAAAAGAAATCTGTCATAGTCAGGAAACTATAAGAGTGGAGCTGAAAATTAACTCAGATTTTACTCTAAGACCCGTGTTCTTAATTACTCCCACATTTTTTAGGGATCTCATCTAACTATCCATTGTTTCCTAGGGTGGTCAAGAGGAAAAGTGACCAATGGTTTAAGATGTTAAGCCTTTTAGTAATAAGCATATAAAAGGCATTTAGGTACATTCCTAAAAGGAACTGAGGGGTTTTTTGTTTTGTTTTGTTTTTTAAGATTTGATTTTTAAGTAATCTCTACACCCAATGTGGGACTTGAACTCAAAACTCTGAGATCGAGAGAGTCGTATGCTCTTTGGCTGAGTCAGCCAGGCACCCCATCTGAAGATTTTTCTTTTATTTTCTTCTTCTTTTTTTAGATTCATTTTTTAATTCGAGAGAGTGTGTGATAGAGTGTTAATAGAGAGTGTGTGTGTGAGTGAAGGAAGAGTAGGAGAGAGAGAGAGAGAATCTCAAGCAGACTCACTGCCAAGCATGAAGCCTGACAGAGGGCTCAGTCCCACAACCCTGAGATCATGACTTGAGATGAGACCAAGAGTTTGTTGCTCAACCACATGAGCCACCCAGTTTTCCCCAAGGGTTTTTCTTAATTGTGATGTTTCCTTCATCTGTATTAGAGCAACCAAGCAAATATGACATAAAGACATTGTACCTGAGCAAAACAGGGTGACTGGGTGACAGCCTCCCTCTTTTCAGGAGAAAGAAGGTGTACTTTCTGTTCATTTGGAGATTTTATGTCTGCAGCTCAAATGAAAGATGTCTCCGATGATAGGCACCCTGCTAAATGTCCCCTTTCCCCAAGGCCTGGTGCAGTTTCTGAGTTACAGGGAGTTTCTCTCTGCCATGGGTACACCCTTGAGGGCAGGGACCATTGTTTCTGCATTGTATCCTTGGGACCCAGCTCAGTGCCGTCAAGTGGAGGGGGGGTACTCATTGGTAATTGGTCCTTAGGAATTCTCTGGAGGCTTTTCAGTCATCAGCTTCATCAGATGTAAATATCAAGCTGTTTTCTTCTTGTGATTTAAAGAGGACACTTGGCTTATAGAGGCTCTTCAGAAACAGAAGTCCAGTTAGCTGGTAGTTGCTGGTATGTGTAGGGTGCAGGGCGTACATCACAAGGAGAGGTGAGAAAAGAAAAGATTTGCATGCTCAGGTTTTTCCCCAGTCAGTCTCTGCACTACTTTATGTAGCTTGATAGGGTGGCTAGAGCTTGCATGTAGTCTGTTAGACTTGGGTTCAGATTTTGACTACACACTTGGTAGTGATGTGACTTGAAAAAATTATTTAACTTCTCTGGGCCTTTTTGTACCCATCTTTAAAATGGGTATTCAAGGAGCTGTACTGTGGGATTGGTATGGAGGAAATACCTGGTATGGCACATAGGTGCTAAGTGTCATTTCCCTTTTCCATATAAAATACACCCTGTTTCACTCTGAGATCCAAATTGGAATGTATGTTCTAAACTTAACAGTGTGTGTGTGTGTGTGTGTGTGTGTGTGTGTGTAAGACAGAGAGAGAGGGAGCAAGTGAAAGAGAGAGAGAGGGAACAAAAGGAGCAAACAGCAAGAGATTGAGATGGTTTTAGAGGGAAGAGGAGGTGAAAGAGATGCCTGGACTAAAGTCTCAGGCATGACTGAAAGAGCTTGTGTTAATAAGACAGCAGTGCAGTTAAACAACTTTTTGTGCATGAATAACTGAGTTTCATGTAAAACTCTGCGGTCAGTCCTGCCTGAATAGTAAGGCTATATTATGTTAATATTCTTTAATTTAGAAATCTGTTGAAAGGATGTTTTTATTTTTGGTCTTATTGTCACAGTTTTGGCAAACTGACAACTATAGTGTTTGATTGGAGGCTTAGATTTATTTAAGGCACTACTTTTTTTTTTTCCTAAAGATTTTATTTATTTGACAGACAGAGATCACAAGTAGGCAGAGAGGCAGGCGGAGGGGTGGAGGGGGTGGAGGGTGGGAAGCAGGTTCCCTGCTGAGCAGAGAGCCCAATGCAAAGCTCCATCCCAGGACCCTGGGATCATGACTGGAGCCAAAGGCAGAGGTTTTAACCTACTGAGCCTCCCAGGCACTCCAAGGCACTTCTTAGGTTGCATTGTACACCTGCTTCAAAACCCTGGTTTCCTGCACAACTCATTTAAAAATCTTGTACTTGCCTCTTAAGCCCCTGCACCATCTGCCTCCAGTTTTTCAGCTGACTTTTTATTTTTGATGCTGTTCTTTCAGTTGGACTGTGTTGGGATCCTCAGCCTCCCACCCCCAAGTGCTAAGTTCAACTCTACCTTCTTAGCCTTTTAGCTGCGCTCCTCAAATATCCCCACCCAAGTTATGCACATACTTTAGGGGTTTTCTATCATTATTTCTTTCTTAAGGAAACCTTCCCATTTCTTTAGTCAGGGAGACCTTGCTTCTCTGAACTCCTAATGGAGGACTTCCCTGAAAGTGGTGTTGGGTGGGCAATGATATAAGTAAGATCATACTTGAAAATGTGCAAAGCCACTTTCTTTCATTTTAAAACTGAAAGCCCACTTTATCTTTAAGGCCAAATTAATTCACAGATACAAAATTTTAATTTCTATTGAATTTTGTCAAGATCTTAATTTAGGATTAATTAATATTCAGACTTGAATTGCTAAATTGATTGTTAAACGGAGACCTTTTATTTCATTGCTTTTCCAACCCCTTTTCCTTTTCTTCTTTTAAGCTGGTCTTTTTTGGGCTAAGTAACCAGATGGTTGTAGCTTTCAAGGAAGAGAACACTATAGCATTCAAACACCTCTTCTTAAAAGGATATATGGACCGAATGGATGACACGTACGCAGTGTATACACAAAGAGACGTATACCATCAGATCATCTTTGCAGTGAACCAGGTAAATCAAGTATGTGTGTTCTTACATGGGAGAAAGAACAGACTGGAAAACTACTAGCAGTGTACATGACAGAAACCAACGTTCCACTGCAGAAGGGTGAACATTTCTGTGATGATATGTACAAAACCGTTTTAAAATAAAAAAAAAACCAAAATGCCATCAAAATTCCATGAAGCTAGAAATTGAGAAAAGCTTTTGTTTAATAACAGAGAGACAGAAACTTTAAAGACTTAATTAAAAGAATCAGAGTTAGGGGTTGGCACGAGTTCCTCAAAGATTTAAAATTAACCATGGACCTGGTTGTAAGTAGTCATTAAGTCTTCAGAGTTTATAGGCTCAGGGGCCCTTAACAAATAATGAGATTAACTCTGGAGAGCATATATAGCCACTGAAACCTGAACATTCACTTAAAAAATAAGTAAGGTCTTTATGTCAGACATGACAATGATTTTATTGTAACATTGATTAACTGTCCAAAAAAAGTAAAAATTCTTATAGTGCAATTATGGTTCTTCATTATCTAGAGATAATCTATGCACAGTGAGGTAGTAAATTGCTAAGATGACATATGTATTTATGGCACCAAGGCTTTCTGTTAACACATGGATTGTGAAATTGACCAGAAATGTACAGTGAAGGAAGTAAGCTATGTAAGTTAGTAAACAGAATCATGGGTCTGTGTGAAGGAGTCCAGTGTCAAGGTAGAGCTACAGAGGCAAGTGAGGACAGATGCCCAGCCTGATTAAAGCCCGCAGAGGCCACAGCCACTTGGGGGCCCCATTGGTCTGTTCCATAGGTCACCTGCCTTCTGGCCCTAGTCCCACATACCTCATTCCTGTCCCAGAGTCCTCTGACTCAAGCTCCAGGGCTGCCCTTTAGTTGGACATAGTCCTACCACTTGCTCCTGACCATCCAGCTCTTACACAGACCTCCACATCTTATTAAGACAGTAAGGAAGTTTGGCTGGAGCATTTCTCATAATGTTAGCAGGTTACCTGCATCCCTGAGCCTTGGATCTTCTGTTTCAAGATCCTACTAAGTTCAAGACACACAAGTTTCTGTTCGTCAGGAGGCTCAGATCTTTAGGGAAGTCCTGTGAGGATTGCTTCACAAATAGTAGGCACTCAGAAGGGCTACAGGACCCCATACTTGTATGACTCTACCTCATGATCGCTGCCTGTCTTTCCAGCTTTACCTCCCTTCACACACCATTGCAGGCACACTGGTCTACTTTGGGACCTTACCACACTCAAGATCTTTTCATTTAATGGACAGTTTACCTCTTACACCCTCCTACCTCTAATATAAAACTACCAGTTTGGCTCAGAATAGCTTTAGCAAGGCTTAATACACTTATTTCCTTCAATAGAGAAGAAAAACCTCAAAGCCAGATATCTCCACTGCTATACTATTTGCCCCCTACATGTAGGACCTAATACTACTTAACAACTTATACAGCTTCCTTTAATACCATAGTTTTCTAGCCCTTTTCCCCAGACCCAGTGCTAACAGAGAGCTTAGTGCTGTAATGACATATCCTATTCCAGCAGTTTAGCATCTCACTGTGACCAGATTAGCTCTAGTAATGAAGACCAACAATTGCATTTTAATTTTTTACCTTATCTTAATTTTGACAAATATTTGAGTACCTACTTTATGCCTACCACTGCTTTAAGTGCTGGGGTTAGAGCAGTGGCCTTGATAAGTTCCTTGCCCTGTGGAATTTACATTCTAATGGAGGAGATGGATTTTAATAAGTTTAACCCAAATCATTTGGTTTCAGATAGTGATGATTTCTGTGAGGTAAAGTTAAGTAGCCTGAGAGCATTAAAAGTTGCCTCAGCGTGGTCCAAAAAGGCCTCTCTGAGGACTTGAAGTCTAGGGAAGAATATTTCAGGCTGAGAGAGTGACAACAACAAAGACTCTTGAAGCCAGAAAACATTCAGTATGTTTGAGGAAGTATGAAGGGGTTGAGTATGGCTGGGTTAGGTCTGGTCTCTCAGGGCTTTATAGACCCTGGAAAGAAGCTTTGAAATTTATTCTGAGAGACACTGCAAGCCATGGGAGGGCTTTCAGTAGGTGAGAGACTGTAAAATAATGTAATTATATTACATTAATAGCTAATATACATTAGCAAAGGCTAATATTTATTCCTTCAAATCGTTAATATCTGTTGTGTATCAGATACTGTTTTTTTTTTTTTCTTTTTAAGATTTATTTATTTATTTGAGAGAGAGGGAGAGATAAAGTGTGAGCAAGGGGAAGGGCAGAGGGAGAGGGAGACAAACAGACTCTTTACCAAACAGGGAACCTAAAGCAGGGCTTAGTTCCAGGACCCCTAGATCATGACCTGAGCCGAAATTAAGAGTTAGATCCTCAACCAACTGAATCACAGTGGTGCCCCTCAAATACTGCTTTTGGTGCCTGGATACTACAGTGAACAAATGGACAAAGTTGAGGTAGTCATATTTTAAAAGGAAGAAACAAGCATTAAGTAAATAAGAATACCATTTGTCACTTGGTTATAAGTATACATAAGTATACAAATGTACACAAAAATAAAAATAAAAGAAGAAGAAGCATCAGGCAGAGTGAATGACTGGAATGAATGGAGGTGGTCAGGAGAGGCCTCTCTGATAAATGACAGGTGACAGGGCAGACCGGAGTGTGGGGAGGCAGCCGTCTCAGGGAGGAGCCTGAGAGGGAGAAGGGAGGGAATGAGCAGAGCATAGAATGGCTCGTGTTTTGGGTATTACTATCCTAAGGCATTACATGCAATAATTCACTTACTCCTGTAACAGTCCTGTGAGTTCCATATGGAGACTGGACTGTGGGATGTAATTTGAAAGTAATGTATGACTTTCTGATGGACCAGAAGTAGAGTGTGAGAGAAGGAGGCTAAAGGGTCATCTCTAAGTTTTGGCCCACGAGGCTGTGTGGCTTATGGAGTCGCTGACTGAGAAGGGCATTTTCGTGAAAGGAGCTGGTTTTTCTGTTTGCACGTATGTGTTTGAGATACCTCTTAGACACCAGGGAGAGGTGTCAGGCAGGCAGATTGCTCCCCACGTGTGGAATTCAGTGGAAAGGTCAGGAGCTATAAATTACAAGGCATCGCCGTACAGATCATGTTTCAACATGGGGACTGGTTGAGATCACTTATGGAGGGAATGCAGCTGAAGAAGTCGAGGGCTGAATCCAGGGTTACTCGGAGATGTAGAGGTTGGTAAGAGCAGGATTCAGCAAAGGAGACTGAGGTGAGGAGCCCATGTCTCAGAAGTCAAGTAAAGGACATATCCTGTGCAAGGGAAAGCACTCGGCTGCATCAGACACCACGGGCAGGCTGAGTTAAATGAGAGGGGAGAACCGTACATCAGATCTGGTAAAATGATGCTCTTGGAGGCCTGGACAAGGCACAGCTCAGCATCTGTGCCATAGGCTCAGATTATAAAAGATTTATTTAATTTAATTTAGCATGTTTCACATGCACTGTTTGGTAGAATTATCTATCTCTGTGTCCATCGCACTAAATCATTAATTCCAAGAGATGGATGCCATAGCACTATCTTTGTATCGCTAATTGTGCCGAACAGCATTGTTCATGGTAAGTCTGAAGCACTTTATTTTCTTCTACAGAGGTCCACGCAGGGTTTAAGTTGATGATTATCCCAATAGTTCCATAAGATCCTCATTTGTAAAATTATGTTATTTTATTTATAGGACTCCCTAGGATGAGGGAATATTGCTGTGAAAGTGACTAAACTGTATTCTTGCAATGATAAAGATGAAACTTTTTTTTTTTTAAGTTTTGCAAGTTAGCTTGGAACAGTTGTATCCCCCTTCTATACTACAGGGGCAAAGAAGAACTCTGACCTTATAGGAAATGGTTGAGACATAAAGTTTGTATTCACACTGAATGCAAAAATCAATTCCTGAATATAGATCTTTAAAGAAGGAAAGATGGCAGAGTTGATACGGTGTAAGTCTTTCATTTTGTAGACAAGGAACTGGAAGCTCAGAAAATTTGTGACGTGTTCACACTCACAGAAATGAGACTGCAGCCCAGAACTCTAATTTGGGAGTGCTTTCTGCTGGCTGCTGTCCTGGCGCCCAGGAGCAGGTCCTGTGCTCTGCATATATCAGTGTGAACATGAATGTGAATATCTCTGCCCAGAGAGCAGGTTGGAACCTCCCATTTCACAGGCAGGGTGGGCAGGGAACCATGGCTTCATTTCTGTCTGGCTGGTGTTCCCATTTTCTGTTTCTCTTTTCGGGTGAAGTACTTGCAGCTCCGCAATACCTCGGTTGGGAATCACGCTTACGAGAAGAAGGGTACAGAGCAGTCTGCCATGGCAATCTGTCAGCGCTTCTACAGGCAAGGAAACATCTGTCCTGGAAATGATACCTTTGACATTGATCCAGAAATTGAAACTGGTGAGGTTCTTCAAAAAACTAGAGCTTCCTTTTTTTTTTTTTTTTTTTTTAAAGATTTTATTTATTTATTTCACAGACAGAGATCACAAGTAGGCAGAGAGGCAGGCAGAGAAAGACAGGGAAGCAGGCTCCTCGCTGAGCAGAGAGCCCAATGCGGGGCTTGATCCCAGGACCCTGGGGCTTTAACCCACTGAGCCACCCAGGTGCCCCTAGAGCTTCCTTTTTTTAAAAACTCCTTGATTTATCCTTAAAATCAGTAATTTAATCTCTAAAAACACCATTTGATCTGTGCTCTTAGGTCATAGTAAGAAACTATGTAGGAATTATTATGTGTCAGGTACTGTCCCAAGCCCTTCACTGTAACTCATGATTTTTCAAAAATAGCAAGAACAAACCAATAAGGGAAGAAATATTGCTATCTTCACTTTATAGAAGACTAAAGTATGGCTCAGAGAGTTAAGTGATATGGTCCAGATGGAGCTAGTAAGAATCAGTGCTGAACTTTGACCGAGGCTCTCTGTGCTCTGAGCCCTATGACATTGTTAGCTTCTATATGCCAGTTCCTCTTGTGCTGGAAAAGCCAGTTACATAAACTTACATTATCCTTACAAAATGTTGTACTTGCAAATTCATCATGTATATAAAACTCCCTCCCCTCAACTGCATTTCTCTACTTAGTATCTTTAATGGTGGATTCAGGGAAGAACCAGAACCAGGAGTTCTGGAGAACAGAATGCCTTCTTCTTCTTCTTCTTCTTCTTCTTATTATTATTATTATTATATTTTTATTTTTATTTATTTTTTTAAGTAGTCTTCATGCCCAGAGTGGAGCCCAGTGCAGGGCTTGAACTCACAATGCTGAGATCAAGATCTGAGATGAAATCAAGAGTCAGTCACTGAACCAACTAAACCACCCAGGTGCCCTTGAGTGGCTTATTCTTATTAGCAAAGTTCTATTTACAATGTGTACTTAAACCTTAACTTAAATCTTTGAGTTAAAAATTAAGTATCCAGATACTTTTAACAAAAGTCACTGGGACGTTTTTTGGAGAGGGATAGTAAAAGGATTACAATACAGATTAGTGGAATCTTTTAAAATGCTGTCTTCCTTTTTTTTTTTTTTTAATTTTAAAATAAAATACAATTAAAAAAATAGATCCTTTAAATTTAGAAAATTTTATCTTAGGTACTGCAAGCACTTCACACTTATGCTTAGGATACAAAAACGGGAGAAGGGACTCAAAGTTTAGGCTCACAAAGGCAGGAAGGAAGATAGCATTCTATAGAAGACTGATGAGACAGAGTTCAGGTCTCCTACCCTTCACCCGCTCCAGAAATGTAGCCACTTGTGCCTTAAAAACAAATGACTCATTGTAACCAAGTGATATAGATGTTTAGCTTTTAAATCTTAATTCAGAAGAGCAGTAGATCTGAATATGTAGTCTTAAATGTATTATCCTTTCAAGACACAGTTCACTTATTTATTTTAGGCAATAAACACAATGTGTTTTGGGTTTTTTTTTTTTTTTTTTTTTTCCTTTCTATGGCAGAATGTTTCTTTGTAGAGCCAGATGAACCTTTTCACATGGGAGCACTGGAAGAAAATAAACTCAACTTAACTCTGGACTTTCATAGGTGAGGAAGCAGATGGGCGTGTACCTTGTGTGTCTCTGTGTGTATGTTTTCACTGCACTAAAGCCTCCTC
Source organism: Neogale vison (assembly GCF_020171115.1). Taxonomy (NCBI): domain Eukaryota; kingdom Metazoa; phylum Chordata; class Mammalia; order Carnivora; family Mustelidae; genus Neogale; species Neogale vison. The sequence goes on along the minus strand of NC_058092.1, from coordinate 71,914,569 downwards.
TGTTCCCTAGACTCCTAACAGTGGAGCTGCAGTTTAAACTGAAGGCCATTAATTTGCAGACCATTCGTCATCATGAGCTCCCTGACTGTTATGACTTTTCTCTGACTGTAAGTGTGGGCTGGGCTGAATTTGGTCCCAGGCTAAGGGAAAAATGTTTGATTTAGTTACAGGTTTCACCTACCCATATTAAAGCATGATCAGCTAAACAGGATGTTTCCATTTGTCTGTGCCTAGGGGAAGCATTGGCATAGCTGGCTCTGCTTTGTTATGATAACTTGTTTACTTGTTAATTATCTGTCCTTTGTACCTCGGTGTTAGTCCTGTGAGGGCAGAGTCCTTGCCTGGTTCAGTGCAGGGTCTCTAGTGCTCAGACCAGTGCCTGACACAGGGGAGGTGTTCAATACAAAGGCGGCAGAGGCTTGTAGGTCCTCTCTAGTTGGCTCTTACCAGTCTGTGGCTGTCTGCTTATGGTCATTGCCAAGGGTTTGGCTGCTGAGGCTCTTCAGTGTAGATGTGTACAGACTTTGTGTTATTGCTCACAGGGCCTTCCTTAGGCTGCCTCTGGATGCTCTGGTTCCTCCCCGTTCAGCCCACCCTGCCACATCGCTGTTCTCTTTATTCCAGTTACAAATGGAGCTCTGAACGCTCTCTAGAGAGCACAAGATGCCTCCCATGTGAGCTCCTCACCCCATGAGGCTCAAGGTTAGCAATCCAATGCTGCATGGGGGCATAGGTGGAACAGCATTTGATACAACTTGCCTTCACACAGTCCAGATTGCTCTTACTTAATACCAGAGCCCTGTCCATGATATTCAACTAATTGTCTATGAGAAATCAAGTCTTCAGAGGTCGAAGTTCCAAAGATCAGAATAGAGTGTAATTAATAATTATGCATATCATTTAACAGGAAAAGGAACTAATACTATAAGACTATTTTTGTATTAGGCTACAAATTTTGATCCTAATACTAACTGGGAAGTCATGAATTTTCAATATTACTTGATTTTTTAAAAATTGAGTGATTATCCACAGTCTTGTCTCTTTTCTCTTCTCTCCCTTACCACCACCTGCACCACTCTCAAAGTAAGAAATGGCACTTTTCAGAAGTTCTATAATCCTCAGTGCTCAGCTCAACCGACACCATCTTCCCAGACCCTCTCTGCGATGCTCCAGTTAGGAACACAGTCTGTGCTCTGAACTCCAGGGTTTTATTTTTGGTTTTGTTTTTATATTTTGTATGGACTCACCCACCTTCTCTTTGGTTTTAGGATTTTCTAGGCTTTTATCGTCAATTCTGCTAGACTGAAAGCTCCTTGAAGGCAGGAATCAGTTTATTCATCTTTGCATCCCTCAAAGAACATAGTAGGTGATATCAATATGTGCAGAATGAAACATTTATAAAATGTAGACCCTTTCCCGTGACTCGATACAGTGGCGAGAGTAACTTGGACTGTTAGCCGCATGTGGATGCTCTATTTTTCCTGTCATTGCTGATTCGACCCAAGCTATGTCTGTACCTTGTGAATTTAGTGGTGTGTCCCGCAGAACTATAGTGCAAATGATGCCCTATAGGGTGGTTTAATAATAAATGCAATTAGTGCCACCCTATGGTTATAAGTAAACGTGAGCTGGGCCCGGATATGCCTGATTGAAAATGCAGGGGTTTTGGAAAGAGGCAAGCCTAGATTATAATTCCAGCTTACCAGGTAGTATCTTGTAACTTTAGGCAAATTACTTAATTAGTTTCAGTTCCAGTTTTCTCATTTGTAAAAGAGAATTAATGATCACCTACCTAACAAAGTTGTTGTCAAAACATCTGCTCTGTCTATCATACTTCATATGTACAAGATATTTAAAGGCCTTCCTCGGTATCTGGTTTATAGCAGTTATTTGATTTATGTGACAGCTGTTTATGAAAACTGCCTGTGTGTGCCTCTAATTTGGATTTATAATGTAAAAGTAGTGCATTAACATTCATTCATAGTAAGTTAATATATTCTTGCATCATGTACTTTGAAGTTTTTTTTATTAGGTGTACAAACATCTAGGATTCTTGCGTTCTTTTGAGGAACTTTTACTTCGTTATGAAATGGTACTTTTCACCCCAGTAATATTTTTTTCTCTAAAATCTACTTTGTTTGATGTTATTATAACCACTCCAGCTTTCTTCGAATTAGTGTTAGGATGGTATATCTTTTTCCATCCTTTTATATTAACCTGCTTGTATCTCATGTTTAAAGTTGGTTTCTTATTAGGCAGCATAGAGTTAAGTCTTGCTTTTTTACCCAGCTTCATAATATGTACCTTTTAAGTGGGGTGCGTAGACCATTTAAATGACATGTGGTTATTAATATAGTTTTTCTCTTTTTCTGCCTGGATTGAGTATTTTTGGGGTCCTAGCTTAGCTCCTGTGTTGGTTTGTTAGCTATAACTTTTTATTGTATTATCTTAGGGTTTCCAGTACACATATTTAAATTATTACCATCTGCCTTCAAGTGATATTATGCCACTGCCTATAGAGCACAGGAATCCTATAACAATCTATTTCTGTGTCTCCTATCTTGGATTTTATGTTGTTGTTGTCACACAGTTTATTTCCAGATGTTTTACAAACTATACAATGCACAGTTAGTAGTTTTTGTTTAAATAATTATATTTTAAGCAATTGAAATAATAAGAAAAAAAAGTATATTGGCCCATGAGGTAAGCATTTCCAACATGCTTCATTCTTGAGTGTAGCTCCAGGCTTCCATCTGGGATCGTCTTCCTTCCGTCTGAAGGGCTTCCTTTGACATTTTTTATAGCGCAGGTCAGCTAAAAGGTCTTTATATGCGTAAAAAAGTATTCCACCTTCATTTTTAATTCTTTATATAACGACTTTATTTATTCATTCGAGAGAGAGCGCCTGCAGGCAGGGAGAGTGACAGGCAGAGGCAGAGGGACAAGCAGGCTCCCTGCTGAGGAGGCGGGACTCAGGCCCAGGACCCTGGGATCATGACTTGAGCTGAAGGCAGACACTTAACTGATGGAGCCACCCCTAAAGAGTCACCCCTAAAGAGCAGGTTTTGAAAGAATGTTTTTTTCTTTAGAACTTAAGAGAGAAGGCACTAAAAACAAACCAAACAAAACCACAACTGATTTTGTCCTGCTTGGTACCTGGTGTCTGAAATGGTGATCCTTGAAGCAAAACATGGCTGTTAACTCCTTGTCACCCCATCCTTGCTGATACATACGGTACTAGAGCAGCTAAGAAGTCTAGGCCCAGAATAAAAATCAGGGACGCTTCCCCTGAAATGTTGTAAGCCTGAGATCATGAATCTCTGTGTTCGTAAGAAGTACAGCAGCACTAACTGTCCCCAGCCGAGCCCCTGGGCTGAGGAAAAGCACATTTGTACCTGCTCTTGCCCTTATCAAGAGGGCATCCGGAGGTACTCAGAGTGGGAAGGAGAGAGATCTATTTGCTTTAAAAGGTGTCCAGGGCTGGAATACTATCCTAGAAATACAGGGTTTTAGAGACTAAAAGGTCTTGACAGAAGATCTTGTCCAACTTTCTCATTTCACAGACAAGTAAAGGGCACTTCCCAAAGTTGAAAAGAGTTAGCATCAACTCGAGGATGAGAGTCTGGGATGAGAATCTGGGTGGATATCCTGTTACCTTAAAAGATATGCTTCCTAATTAATGCATAGAGACATCTTGGTTTCAAGAACTGTAGGTATGTTTTTGACCCTTTTCCTATTCTTCACAGATAACATTTGACAATAAGGCCCATAGTGGAAGAATTAAGATAAGTTTAGATAATGACATTTCCATCAGAGAATGTAAAGACTGGCATGTATCTGGATCAAGTAAGTGGTGAATTTTACTAGTTTTCAAAAATGGTTATTAAATAAAATAAGTTATTAAATTACTGGGATATGTGGAGCATCAAATGAAAGAATCAGATCATTCCCAAGTTCCTAACTCTCTGCAAATAGATCAGCTCATTGTGGGTGTCTGGTGTTCCAGGCAATGAGTAACTTATTAGTAATTGAAATGACTTTTGCTGACCCCCTATATGTTTTTACCAAAAAAATGCACAGGACCCCCCAGGAAAAAAAGTCACATATGCCCAAACTAATATTTATTGAGTGCTTACTGCATAAGGACTTCCACCTACATTTTAATATTTTAAAAATATCCTTGAGATAGGCAGCACCCCTATTTACACAAATGAAGAAACTAAGGCTTAAAAGTGAATCTTGGGACCTCTGGTCATACAGCCAGGGAGGGTCAGGTGGGATTGGACCCTGAAGCATCCTGCACTAATATTTTTATATTTAGGAATGAGGAAAGGGTACATTTTTGGAAATATGGACATGAATTCAAGTATAGACTAAGTACGATTGGAAATTTGGGGGAAATTGACTGGAAAAAAAATTGATCTGTCATTTTTTAGCCCCTTTAGTATGTTGTGTTGGATTAGGTCAGGGATTCTTGAATTCTGGTGAGCAGAAGAATCACCCCAGGTCCTGCTTAGATGTGGTTTCCCCAGCTCCCTGCAAGGCAGTAGGTAGGTCTGGGGTGGGGACTAGGAATGTGCAGATCACCCTTAATCACGCAATACTTGGAAAATCATTGCCTTAGGGCCTCCTACTAATTGATCCACAAATTTCAGAAGTGATAATGAGATAGTGAGGATAAATGAAATTTCTTCATTCCAGAATTCTTTTCATTATGAGGTAACTTCACATATTTGAGGCTCGTGAATCACAAATTTTATTTCAATACAAAATTATTTATTTGAAACACAAGCCTGTCTTGTCATATGTAAACCCTACAATACTTCTCCACAAACTTTGGAATAGAGAAAATGAGAGCATATGAAAGTATGTTGGCATGGAGGCTTTCTCTCAAATGTTTGTTTCTTAGTTTTTAAATTTTCCTAGAGTAGATGCAGACATTTTGGTAACAATTAGATGCCCCTTGGCCAGTATTAATGGGATGCTTCATTATAGAACTTTCAACTATAGAACTATAGTCTTAAGTGCTTGTCTTTTTATCAGTGGGGAGCAGTCTACCTTGTCAAATAAAGACAGGTTGTGTAGCAGAGCATATGAGGGCTGAGACCTCTGCTCACCTCCCTTCACTCAGCTGCACTCATGCTGGCCATGACTTTGTACTTGCCATTCTCCAGATTCTCTGCGTGGGTGGCTCTGTCTTAGCATTCAGGTCTCGCCTGACACCTGCTGCCCATTACTATGCCATATAAACGAGCCTTCTTCACACCATTCCCCCCACACCAACCTCTCTCGATTCTCAACTTTAGTGCCATCTGAATGAGCTTGTGAAAATGCAGTTTCTGATGCAGTGGGTCTAGGACAGGCCTAGAGAGTGTGCATTTCTAACAATTCCCAAGGGATCCCCAGAACCACTCATACAGAGTGACGGATGCTGGAGACAGACTGCAGAGGTTTGAATCCTGACTCAGCCATGTACTGGCTATGTCACCTTGGGCAAGTTTCTCTGACCTCTTCATGCTGCATTTTCTCACCTGGCAAGTGAGGATAACCACGCACCCCTGGTTGGGGTTGGCCTGAGGATAATATGACTTAATACACATAAAGTGCTTAGGACTGTGTGTGGCACAGCAGCACAAGGTAGCTATTATGCCTATTTTCTCCATACCACTTCCTCCTGTCTGGGAGCCTTCTGTTCATTTACTTGTGTACTTCCCTACATGTGGCACTGCAGTTAGTGGAAATTCCACAAGTTGGGGCCTATCTTGGTCACCACTTGTATCCTCAGCATCTAGAGAAACACCTGAGACACAGTGGGATCTTAATAAGTATTTTACACCCAGATAGTATATTTTAATAGGATGTCAGGAAGGCTAACTGCATTAAGTACAAAAGACCATAGGCTGATAATTAAAGATCTGTTATTGATGGCTATAATAATTTTTAAAAGAAGGACTTTGGAAATTTCTTGAATACTCACATGAAGAACACTTAACCAGGGCCTTTTCACTCCGTTGTCTTTGCAGAAAGAATGTCTAAATTATCTAAATTATTTTTAAAAGCAGCTTAAAGGGTTCAGATAGAGTTTGGAAATGCTTCTGATGGATGCAGAAAGAACTGAGTTGGTGGAAAGGCACATTATATTTTTTGGATAAGCGATTTTACATTATGTATATGCCAATTCTCCCTAAATTAATTTATAAATTTAGCATGATTCCCCCCCCAAAAAATTACCAGTAGGATTTTTGTTAGAATTTAACAATCTGATTCTAAAGAATGTGTGGGAAAATAAACAAGCAAGAGTAGCCAACACAAATTCCAGAAAAGAGTGATAAGGAGGTGTTTGCCTTAGGCATTAAAATACACAAAAACATCAAAAGGGTAAGAGATGGTTCTCAAATACATACAGTAATTTGGCAGCTGATAGAGATGGCATTTCAAATCATTGGGAATAAGATTGGCTCTTTTGATTGGCAAAAATAAAGTTATTAATTTCCAACGGTGGAGAAGATGTGGGGGTATGTAAATCAGTGTGATCTTTTTGGAGGGCAATTCCTTAGGTTTTCTTTTTAGAACCATTTATCTGCCTTACCCCAACAATTCCATCTCTAGATATTCATTTGTCTAAAGAATCACTTGCACCTGTGCTCAGAGAGGACAGATTACAATAGGAGTGTCCTTATAAATCTAATATATCTATCCTGTGGTATGCAATGCAGCAGTTCAAATACATGAGGCTAAGAATGAAAAGAAGAAAGAAAGAAGTAGCACTCACCATACTAATGTCCCATTTCATAAGCAGGGCCCGCTCTTTCCTTCCAGTTCAGAAGAACACTCACTACATGATGATCTTCGATGCCTTGGTTATCCTCATCTGCCTGGCCTCACTAATCCTGTGCCTTCGATCTGTGGTTAGAGGACTTCAGCTTCAGCAGGTAAGGCTGGCTGCTTTCTAGAAATGCTACAGACACTGACTGACAGAGAAATTCATGGTGCTTCCCATCTTTTCCCTAAAGGAATTTGTCAATTTCTTCCTCCTCCATTATAAGAAGGAAGTTTCTGTTTCTGATCGAATGGAATTTGTCAACGGATGGTACATTATGATTATTATTAGTGACATATTGACAATTATTGGATCAATTCTGAAAATGGAAATTCAAGCTAAGGTAATTTTTTTTCCTACTTATGCCATCATTAGTATCAGATTTGTACTCACATTTTTCCAGAATGTGAACATTTGCAGAGTAAATTATTTCTTTCAAATGTTGTATCGAAGAAACTTAAAATCCATAGCAGTAAGGTTCTTAGATCTCATCAGGAAATCTCTTGGGCAGAGCTGTCCAAAGGTGATACACAAACCTCTGCATCAGAATCATGTGGGAACCTCATGATGACCTATCGTCAGATTTTAACACTGCGAGGGCTCCCTCTTTGTTGGTGCACTTTTTCACTAGGCTATCACTTGCCTGGTTTCCACCCTAAATCACAGGCTGGTCTTCTGACTCCCTTTGCTAGATCCTTCCATCTCTAACTGAAGAAAGGGCCACTGCCTGAAGGTGCAGTGCTTGAACATGTGCTCTTTTCTGCCACTGTCTTGGTGATCTCCTCCTGTGCCATGGCTTTGAATAGCAGCTCTCTGCCAGTGATTTCCAAATCGTTACCTCCAGCTTGGAATTCTTGTCTGAACTTTAGTCTCAGATATCCAACTGTTGATTTCACGTTTTCATTAGGATGTCTACTTGGCCTCTCAAATTTAGCATACCTAAAACAAAGCTCCCCAAATCTCCACCTCCACAGTCCAAACCCGCTTCTCCTTTCTGACTTCAGTTAATGCCAACTCTTCTCAGTTGCTGGAGACAAAAGCCACGGATGCATCCTTGACTCTTCTCTTTCACTAATCCCCTCCGCCCTCCATCTAAACCAAGAGGAAATCCTGTCCATCTGTCTTCAGAAACTGTCTCATCACCTCCACCATGACCAGCCTGGTCCCAGCCACCATCAGCTCTTACCTGTATTATTGCAATAGACTCACTCTTCTGATAGTCTGTTCTTTTTTTTTTTTTTTTAAGATTTTATTTATTTGACAGAGAGAGAGAGATCACAAGTAGGTGGGGGGGGGGAGAAGCAGGCTCCCTGCTGAGCAGAGAGCCTGCGGCAGGGTTCCATCCCAGGACTCTGGGATCTTGACGTGAGCCCAAGGCAGAGTCTTAACCACCGAGCCACCCAGGCGCCCCTGACAGTCTATTCTTAACCACAGCAACCCAAATGGGATCATATCACTCCTGTTCAGAGCTCTCAATGCCCCTCACCCCCAGCCTATCAGGTCAAAACGCAAAGTTGTTAAATCACCCACAAGGCCCTAAACTACCTACTTCCTTAGCTCTATGACTCTGTACTCTCCCCCATGGCTCCCTCCCTCTGGCTGACTCGCTGTCTTGCCTGGCACCCTCCTGCTGTGGGACCTTTGCCCCTGCTATTCTCTGTGCCTAGAACACTCCTTTCTTAGTTTTTTCCTTAGCTTGCTCCCACACCGCCTACACAGTCTTTTTGTTCACATACCACCTTTTCAGGGAGACCTTCCTAATCACCCCATTGAAAATGCAACCCAGATAGCCATTCTCTCTCCCCTCCCCTGAATTTTCTCCCCAGCACTACCATCAGCTAATGTACTGAGGGTTTTGTCAATGTATTTCTGTTCTCTCTCCCCTCCACACACTAGAACGCAAGCTTCACAAGGGAAGGAAATTTTGTCTCTTGGTTCATTTCTTGGTTCTAGATGCTAAGAACAAAGAAATTGTTCTTAGCACCTAGAACAGGGCCCGAGTCACATCAACTCCAAAAATATTTTTTGGCCCCAATGAATAATCTACTTTTCTCCCCCCTCACTCTTTAGAGTCTAACAAGTTATGATGTCTGTAGCATACTTCTTGGGACTTCCACCATGCTCGTGTGGCTTGGAGTCATCCGATACCTCGGCTTCTTTCAGAAGTACAATGTAAGGATTCCGGGATCTCCGTGGTGCTGGTATTGCTGTCTTTCCTTGGCTGAGGGGCAAGTGGATTCTAATGGCCTCTCTTCCTTTCCTAGCTCCTCATTCTGACCCTGCAGGCAGCGCTGCCCAATGTCATCAGGTTCTGTTGCTGCGCCGCTATGATTTACTTAGGCTACTGCTTCTGCGGGTGGATTGTGCTGGGGCCATACCATGATAAGGTACCGATAAACAACTTTTTTCCTGTTTCTGTTAATTCCTAAAATAGTGTCTGTGGGTCATTACCCTTTTAAAATAAGCCTCTTCCATTTTGTGATATCAGCCTGAAAATGTTGAAGGTAGGGTATATCTAGCGCCATGTTTATAAAATGGGATGGTGTGACCAGCTGGAGAGAATAATTAATTCACTCAACTACTTCACCTTCTTTTGTGGACTGTATCAGATAATTACATCTTTTTTTTCCCCCTCACCTATGAGGTCAAGATTAGTCCATTGGATTCATCAATATATATTAGAGTAAGCTATTTAGGCAAGACTTTTGGAAGTGTAATTTTATTAAAAAGATAGTATAGAGAGAAAGTTGAAGAAATATTTGAAAATTTTGTTACCAGAGTTATAAACTGGATTATAACGCCATGAACCTAAGTGGAGTGAGTTTTAAAATGAGGAGTATAAGCACGCATGGTTAGGACTTGGGTATCTCTATAGAAGTGTTTCTAGGATCTCTTTCTATGTAGGTAAAGCGGATGGTAAGACTTGACTCCGAAAAGCACCAAGAGTGCCAGCTGCCCCCTTCTGCTTCAGTTCAGGCTATCCCATTAAGGGGAGCATCAAGAAAGAGCCGCTTCTTCCCAGGGAAATAGTAGGCGTTATACAGGCTGTAGAGATCACACAGCAAATGCTTATAGTTTCGTTAAATTAAGTACATTGTTTGCAGAGGTAACGTAGGATATCTGGTCCCATTATTTTTAATATGCTGTCATGAACAAAATCTCCACTGGGAAGGAACGTGGAATAAGGTAAACTTTCTCTTTTCTTTTTCCAGTTCCGTTCTCTGAACATGGTCTCTGAGTGCCTTTTCTCTCTGATAAATGGAGATGATATGTTTGCCACGTTTGCAAAAATGCAACAAAAAAGTTACTTGGTCTGGCTGTTTAGCAGAATTTACCTCTACTCATTCATCAGCCTCTTTATATATATGATTTTAAGTCTTTTCATTGCACTGATCACTGATACATATGAAACAATTAAGGTAGGTTCATCAAGAGTGGTAAGTAGCAACATTTCCAGAACTTGTAGAATGGCAATAAAATATGGAACCTAAGAGAGAGGAGATTGGATAGAATGTCAATTTTTTCAGGGTAGAAAAAAAAAGACTTCAATTTTAGATACTAAGACACAGAAAGGAAGAATTAGAATTTGTAGAATGTTCAAAGTTTTGTCTCCAAGTAAGCTTTTTCACACAAGCTTTCTAAACTTTTATTAGAATTATAAAGATCAGGGGTGCCTGGCTGAAAGTCAGAAAGCATGTGACTCTTGATCTCAGGGTCATGAGTTCAAGCCCATGGTGGATATAGAGAGATTACTTAAAAACAAAGAAACAAACAAACAAAAAAACCACCTTAAAAAATACTTCTAAAATTTAGTAGGTTTTAAGTGAGCAAAACATATGACATTTCAAAATTTTATGGGGAAGTTTTAAAATCCAATTTTCATAAAGAAAAAAATGACCTCTTCGTTTAGAATGTGCTGTGACCGAACCCATACTCTTTGCAAAGCCCTGCCTGGGACCATCCTAGAGGCCAGTCTCCAGAAGAATGAAGAGATTAGTATATCAAGTACTAGCCATGTATGCTTTATACATATCAGAAATATGATGTTATTTATATTGTGATATTATATTATGATGTTATTTATATTGTCACTCACATGGGATATTTTAAAAATAAGTTTGAGCCCTTTGAAATATGGAAAGGCAGGGTAAATATCCATGTACATTTAAATTTCTAACAACTTTTACTATTACGTATACCACTGACATAGGCATTCCACTTGGGGACTTTCTTTTGGGTATGAGAAGGGTAATGAAAGATGATGTCATACAAAGGGTCCCCCGGATAGAGCAAAGGTTAGCAGGAGTCAATGGGCTATGATAATTATACGTACCTTGCTAATGAAGCCAGGGTCATGACTTCATTTTTACTGAATCAGATTTCAAGAACTGAGTGTCCTCAATACTTGCTTGGCAGACGTGTCCAAGCAAGAGCACTGGGAAGAGTCACCAAGAGCACTGGGAAAGAGTATAGTTGTACCTGTCCAAATCCCTCCCCCTGTGCTCTAAAAATTCACTGTCTTTAGCTTTGCATGCAGAGAACTATATGCTATTTAAGGGTGATATCCCAGGTCTCAAAGAGTAGTAATATGAGTTGACAACTCTTGATGACACAAGTCTGAGACTCACAGTTTAGATGCTTACCTCTTTCCATGAGCTCAGAGCACCTGTCAGGTGAGCAAGTGATGGCTGATCTTCTCTGGTCAGGGCATGTTCTAGAGACCTTAGACCCCAAACTGAGGTTAATACAGGGCCCTTAAACAAACCTGTCTGTCTGGAAGAGAGACTCCAAAAGAGTGTATAGGTTGAAATCTCTCTGGAAAGACCACTCAGACTCAACATGCCCATTTTGTGTTGAACCAGGAGCCTATGAGGACACTGCAGAGTTCTAGACTCACTTTTCCTTAGCTAGACTTAAGAATGGCTCTAGAGGCTTTATCTACTTGAAAATTCTTGGAAGTGACTGAACTATTCCTCTAGAAAGGTCCCCCTCCCTTGCCAAATGATCCATTTTGAATTTGGAATATAGCTGTTTTCAAGGGACTTATTGATGAGAGGTTTTTTTTTTTTCTAATTCTTCTGTGTAGCATTACCAACAAGACGGATTTCCAGAGACTGAACTTCGTACATTTATATCAGAATGCAAAGATCTACCCAATTCTGGAAAATACAGATTAGAAGATGACACTCCAGTATCTATATTCTGCTGTTGTAAAAAGTAGCTATCAGGCTAATCTGTGCCCTGGAGGAAATATAATGTGTAGCTGAGTTGGGAAACCGTATGGATATTTTAAGATCAAGTGTCATAGGTTTAAAGACTATTACTTTGAGCAAACTTGTAATTCATCAAGAACTATTTATATTTTTAAAAGAAATACTTAATGTCTTTTGCAGCTTTGTGTTGGGTTTGTGTGTGGTTTTTTTAAACTAACTTTGATGAGAGAAGCTATTGGGTTCTTGTTATTTCTTGTTTATTTTGCCATAGCTTTAAAATGTAGTCTCCATCCCCTCTTTAGCTCTTAACCTCTTAACTTCCAGCTCTTCTGACTGGGTTGATTGTATCATGAGTGGAGAACAATGCCTGGTCGGAGTTCACAGAACTCACTCACCCTGGTCTTGACCACTCTCTTGAGGTTCACCCCTGAGAGAGAGGGGATATGGTTGCTGTATATCAGTAATCATTGTATTTTAAAATCTTGTCTTTAAGGACAGAGTAATAAAGAGACAACTGTCACCAGCACACAGTCTAAAATTTGGTTCTGAAGGACAACTGTTACGTGATGCTGCTTTTAGTTCTGGAAAGGATGAGGTTTTCTTAGTATTCATGTATAAGTTTTTTCTCCTTCAGTGTTAAAGTACATAGTTGAAAGAGTATCCTCTATAAAGTGCACACTTTATCCATCCTGCAAAGATTAATTTACTGCTTGTGTGGGCTTGCACAAACTCTGTGATGTACTGTGCCCTTCACGGGCACGTTAGGTCTCATGGAAGGGAGTGTTTCAGTGTCAGGAACTGCAGTTTCAGGGGGAGAGGTTCTAAAACTCACATTAAATATATTTTGAAAAACATCCTGGAAACGTAAAAATAAGTAGGAGATGTCTGCCTTAAAAAGACACAGAAACAAAGTCTCCACTCCTTGTATACTGCTGATTGAAATTTTGGGGATTTTTCCAGTATGCATCTTTGTTTTGTGTGCTTTTTATTCAGATAGAAATGGATTCAATGATGTACAATAAAGGTTTTCTCAAAGCACGATTTGTTAATTTTTAATTTTGTTTTATGGGTTAAATGCATATTACCTTGAGATAATGAACTCTTTCTATTTAACATAATGACAATCATAATAATGACTCCAGGTATTGAAATGTGAGGTTTTACAATGAGTATAAGCTATTCTTCCAGGACTTATGGCCTTTAAAAAATGGAAAATCTAGGTCTCTGTATCCCCTGGTGTTTCATTTGCACATTGAAATTTGAGATACTTGGAGTTCCCCACTGCAACTATTTCTCCCTCTACGGTGTTTGATAAGGATTTACTTCCTGTTTTTTAAAAAAATAATACCTTTATAAAAATTAAAAACAATACCTATCAATACTGTATGTATCACCAATTACAGGTATTTAGGTCCATGTATCTCTTCTCCACTTGGTGAAACTAAGGAAACTTCTCCAGATCAGGAAAGCCATTCAGGGGCAGTAACTGTTAATTATGTCTCCATCAGTGTGGCAGTGTGGTGAGAATAAAGGCTTTGGAAACTCAAAGTCCTGAATAGAAACCTTGGATCTACTACAAATTGTGTGGGTGACCTCAGGGCAGTAACTTAAGCCTCTCGGAACCCATTTTCCTCATTTCAAAAGGAGAGGATAGGACACAGAGTGCTGAGTGTTCTGTGAGATAACATGTAAATCAAGCTTCATAACTGGTGGGCGCTCAGGGTTACTCTGGTCCCTTGAAGCACACAGCCCTTGCACATGGTGAATGTCCGTAATAAATGCACTGTTAGGGGTGCGTGGGTTGGCTAAGCCTCTGCCTTTGGCTCAGGTCATGGTCTAAGGGTCCAGGGGTTGAGCCCCACATCAGGCTCTCTGCTCAGCAGGGAATCTGCACCCCCCCACCTGCCTCTCTGCCTACTTGTGATCTCTCTGTCAAATAAGTAAAGTCTTAAAAAAAAAAATAAATGCACTATTAACAACGAATTTTCTTTTTAAATACCCAATCATAAGTTATTTAGTAGGAATATGAAGTTTTAGAAAACACCTGTGATGAGAAGTCGGTTGATATAAAAAGAAGTTATCCCAGTTTACAGTCCCTCTCTAAAGGAATTGTTGTTCATAGTGGAGTCTTAGCGTTTTGAGATTAATAGGTGAATTTTCTTTCAATTAAAAAGCCTTGAAAATTCCTTAGCGTAAAAACTGTGCATATACATATACTATATACAGGATATGTAATATGTGTACATATTTACACAATATATATATAAACACAGTATGTCTTACTTTTCCTATGCTTCCTCCAACATTTTCCAATCAAGCCACAGTCTGTCTTTTTCATGGAGTCCACATCCTCCCCACAAAAACCACGCTGTACCATTTCCTCTCCTCTTCCAAAAAGGAACCTAACCAAACCACCCTTGCGCCCACCTGTAGGACCAGTATTACGCAAACGGGATTTTCCAAGCCTGTCCGCACCCAGTGGGCACCTTTGGTGAAAAGAACTCTAAAATAGGCACGTTTGCCTTAAAAGTGACTTTCAGAAGAGGGTCAGTTATGTATATCTATTTATCTCATTCTGTCCAATTACATCTACCTGCAGGCACATTTTAATATAATTACCTGGCAGAATATTCTTTGCCCTAGCTAACCCCAGAAACCTTTTAAGCACTTGCCGATCCACATCGCCTGAACTCAGGACTTTGCTGCTGCTGCTGCTACCACGGGGAAAGAAGGAATAGGACTCCCCGGAAACGAGGCTGTCGGCCGGGTCCAAACTGCCAAGTCAACATTACGCAGCTGAGCATGACATTTGAGCACGTGCCCGAGAACCTCATTTCCAAGATTCATGCCCGGTGTCCAGCAGGCCGGTGTCCTTTCCTTTGTGCCCTGGGAGGGAAGAGCGGCGGCAGCAGCAGGCTCGGGCTTGGGCTGCCGCTGTCCCCCAGCTCGGGTCCTGCACGTCTGCGCGATCCCTCTGTCCCGCCCAGGGCCACGCGGACGCGCGCTCCCTGCGCCGAGGGTCCGCTCCAGCTTCCTCATGCGAGCGAAAGGCGATTTGTTTCTCTTCTCCTCGTGCCTCCGTAGCGCTTAATATCTCCGGGACGTGGCCCTTGCGCCGTGTGATCGCGTACTTAAGAATACAAACACGGTCTAACGGATGAACTTATCCGATGAACTTGCCGGTGGTGCAAAGTCCTAGAGCAGGGGGCCGTCTCATTCTTATCCCGGTGTCCACAGTGCCCAGCATCCGGCTTGGCACCGAGTCCCGAAAGTATCAAAATAGAAATGACTAGAGTAGTGCGCGGAATGGTGTAGAAAACGGGAGCCCAGAAAGGCAGGCGGTCTCGGAGGGCAGGGAGTGCGCGCCCCCGCCGCCCGGGGGCAGTGTGGAGCTCCATCACTCGGTTCCCTTTGGACGGCGCTTCTCCCCAGCCAGAGCTCACCGCAGACACACGGGCCGGCCGGCCGCATCTCCCAGCATCACCCGAGACCAGAAGGCGGGGGCCTCGGGCCGGTTCCTAGGGGCCGAGGCAGGTGCACCCGTCTCACCCTCGGCCTCCTCCTCCTGACTCACGGGGGCCGCACCATGCCTCCCGGCGTGGAGGCTCTGGACCTTCCGGCGTGGAACGGAGCCTCAGGCGCGTCCTGGGGGCCCCGAGGCAGGTCAGTATCCCCGAGGCGCCCGGCTCCCCCCGGCTCTCCAGCATCCCACGGTCCCTCCCCGGGGACCCCACCGCCGCCCCCTCCCCGGGCCGCTTTCCTCCAGGGGACTTCTGGCGGACGCACCTGCGCTCCACCTCCCACCGCCTCCGCCGGCCTCCGCTTCGCTGCCTCCCGCCCTCGGGGCTCCGAAAGGCCCGCCGCGTTCCACGTGGGAAGAGTGCCCTAGGGCCCGAGTTGAGAAGCTCTCCGCTAGATGCCCGGTTTGCCCTGCCCCGGCGGGAGGCTATGAGGTGGAGGAGGTGGCTCGGGGGCGGGGCGGGAACACCTGGGCCACGCGCCCCTGGCCTCCCGGGGCGCACTTGAGCCCTGCGGTCCCCCCGCCGGCGCCGTCCCCGCGGCGGCCGCCGTCCTCACCCCACGCCCGGGTCTGCGCGCGCCGGCAGCTGCAGGAAGGGTAAGAGACGGGAGCCCGCCTGGAAGGGCTCCGACTTTGGGGGAGTCGTGCCCGGGAAAGCCGAGGTGCGTGTGCACTGAGCGGGTTTTCCTGCTCGGAACCCCGAACGAAAGCTGTGGAAAGTTTGGAAGGCGGAGGCACTGGCCCAGCAGTCTTATCGGTTTCCCGGGGCCGGGAAGCCCGAGACAGGATCAGGTGTTTTCAGGCTAACGATCAGGTGAGGCGTCTGAGCAGTGTCTTTCAGGGTGTCAGATTCTGGAGAAACTCTCCTCAAGTGGATGCCTTTACTGTTCTAAACTGGAGCTTCCTTGGGGCCTTGGGAGTGCTTACATTCACTGCTTGCAGTTGGTTAAATAAGGCTGGGCTTTGCCTTCCGGAACAAACAGGCCTTTTCCTCAGGTGGGAGGGTTATAGTGCGGCTAACCCCCATTCCTCTGCTTTTATGAAAAGGCGTACAGTTCAGCGGGGTGATGCTGCCAAGGGGCCCCACCTCCGTGGTCAGAGCTGCAACCAGCCAACTGCGCAGCTGAGCCCCGGGGGTGGAGGTGGGGTGGGGGAGGGGGGGTTGAGTACAAACAGGCCTTGGCTCCCCCACCTCTGCTCACAAAACAAATATAGAGGTGGGCCGTTAAATTTTTTAAAAATAATGTAAGAGACTCTCCTGCTTTTCCTGCGTGGCCTTCTCAGTGTTATTAGACACGGACTCAATGCTAGCAAGGAACGCCAGAATTCAGGAGAAGCACTCACTTGATCTCTGCTGGCCGTCCAGATAAGTAGTTCCAAGCAAGGGTGGCATATACTTTTCTAGTGTATGTGAAACCCATGTTCCACTCTTCGCTTGACTGTTCCCACGCAGAGGGCAACATAATGGTGCCAATTTGATTTAATTTTCTGCCCTTAAAAATCGGTATATCCTGATGAAGTATTTGAGGAGGCCGTGTTCTTTTCTCGCAAGGAGGAGCATATCGAGAGTGGTGTTTTTAACAACAGAATAATAAATATAAAATCTCCTAATGAAGCGAGGAGGAAAAGTAGGGAGACAAATTTTGCAAGGTCGGTTTTGAATGAGAAGACATAACTTTGGTACAACTTTTTTGACAACTGGATACTGGTCACTGTTACACCAAAACGACCATCTCTTTTAATGCTAGGTGTCTATTTTTAATGGGGAAGATGGGCAGAAATTAGACATTTCTTCCATCTGCTTTAGCTCTAAACCCCTGTTCTGAAAGGGGGAGCAAATGGACTCTGGCTTTATTTATGGTGTTCGGCTTGGCTGGTAAACAAGCTGGTGTTTATGGTGGGTGTGGTCTATAGTCTTTCTCTTTTTTTAATCTTTATGCTAGTATTTTTCTCAGCCTATTTCCTCCAGGAGTTAACCATTTGCATCCACTCGAGAGAGTATCTCCAGAGGCTCCCACTCTTTTTTTTAAATTAACAAATAATGTATTATTTGCTCCCCCCCCATTACAGGTCTGTGAATTCTCAGGCTGACACACTTCACAGCACTCACCATAGCACATACCCACCTCAATGTCCGTAACCCAACCACCCACTCCCTACCCCCCAGCTCAGTTTGTTTTGTGAGATTGAGAATCTCTTATGGTTTGTCTCCCTCCCAATCCCATCTTGTTTCATTTTTTTCCTTCCCTACCAGAGGCTCCCATTCTTACAGTGTGGAACACGTACTCGGCTCTACCCACAAACAGCTTTCGAAGGGATTCAGATTTGAAATATATGTGTGTGTATGTCTGGTTGTGCGGTGCCAGTGGGAAATTGGATTGTATCATTGTAAATTGAGAATGGAAGAAGGGGTCATTAAGAGACAGGTGGAGAAGTTGTCTAGAACATCAGGATAGGAATTCTCATGTTTTCTGTTGAAGGGACCAGCTACCTTGTTCTCTGCAGAGGTGGGATGTGGGCTTCACACTTTCAGGAACTGCTCACCATCTCTGTGATGTGCTAACCAAATAGCCCAAGTGTGGGGGAATCCGGCAGCTTCTCCTTTTGAGTCAGCAGTCTCAAGATTCTAGCTCATCTTCCTTTTCATACTTTGAGTCAAACTCCCATGACTGTAAACTTAGCCTTCTGTAGCAAACCTCCCCTAAACCAGGTTCTGTGGCCTGGACCCATTGTAAACACCCATGTTCCATTCTTTGCCTTACTGTTCCCATGCAGAGGCCAACATAATGGTGCCAATTTGATTTAATTTCCTGCCCTTAAAAATCGGTAAATCTTGATGAAGTATCTGAGGAGGCCATGTTCTTTTCTTGCAAGGAGGAGCATCAAAAGTGGTGTTTTTAACAACAGAATAATAAATATAAAATGTTTTCTAATGAATCAAGGAGGAAATGTAGGGAGACAAATTTCGAACAGAGTGGCAGAGAATAGAGAACTGAAAGTCAGGAATGATCATATTCATAAGCTGAGCTCTTCAGGCTCGGTCTCTATCAGTGAAGTGAAACCCAGGATAAGACAAACCTCAAAGCTTAGTGGGAAAACAGGTGGCTTCTTGTGGCTACAACTTACAAGTAAAATCAGTAGCTGAAAGAAACCCTTTTGGCCAGAAAGTTAGAAGTGGGATCTTCCCTGAGGCTGGGCTGTTCTAGGTTCCCTGTGTCATTTCTGAAGAGTGAGAGCTCCCTTCGGGGAGCTCTGACATCACATGTTGTGAGATTCATAGAGAAAAGAAATTTTATTTCCGGACTTCATTCTTTTTACTCAGACTGCAATATTCTTCTCAGGGGCAGATGTTTAAAGCCAAGTTTTGATTGGTTGGTTGGTTTGCTTTGGCAATCATCTGGTGGGGGGGGGTTCATCCAATTTTCCTTAGCCTACCCCTAGCTGAGCTCTCTACTCTGTTTTGATCTTGGGTCTCTGCTGCCTTCCCTCTTCCTCCCCCCAAGTCCCTGGGTGACAAGACAGCTTTGGGGGTGGGAGGGATGCCAATATTCCTGTCCCCTCTGTTGGGAGATGGCTTCCTTTCTTCTCCTTTGAAGGTGATCTCCCCTTGAATACATCTGGTATTTCAGCGTAAAGCAACTGTCAGGCAATAATTGGTGACTAGTGAAGCTAAAGGTTCGGAAATACTGTCCTTGCTATAATTCCAGGACACCCATAATTTAAGTGGTGGGCTTAAAAAAATCATGTCATCTATGGTGACTGGAGGGAATTGTTAGAGATAGGGTGAATCTAGGGATTCCCCAACCATGGAGGTGGGCTTGTCTAAAAATAAGGTAAACTCATTTAGTGGTTTGAGGAGAAAATGATTAATTATGGCTTTGTGGCTTTTAATTTTACTTCTCCTTAGGGATAGGCATCAGCATGACCCTGTTAAATTGGGCACTTATTGATATGTTAGAGAAAGAAAAATATAAGGAATGTCATAATTCTAGTCATTTTCTCAAGCTTCAAGCTTTTTTTTTCCCCTTAGGCTGGCTCCATGCCCAGTGCTGAGCCTACGTGGGGCTTGATCTCAGGACCCTGAGATCATGACTTGAGCAGAGATCAAGAGTCAGAGGCTTAACTGACTGAGCCACCCAAGCGCCCCATCTTCTCCAGCTTTAAGTGCTTTGGGAATCCTGTATTGCTGAGAAATGAGTTTTGCTTTACTTATCTCTGCCCTAGAGAGCTGATTGGCCAGGATGTGTTTTCAAAAGGGGTGTGACTTGTACAGAACAAGCACTTTTAAAATGCGCAGACTAGTTCTGCTTTTCTGCTGCTCAGAGGTAGCAAAGTGGTGATGGGGGATGATTTTATAGGAACTTGGTGACATGGTTGGTCATGTCTAGGGAAATTCCTGAAAGTTGTAGCATGCACATTCTTAATGAGTAGCTCTAGTAGAAAATGAAAAGCCCTTCAGTCTTCCTTCCCAGTGCTTTTCAGGATGAGAATGGGCACATCACTTATGTTCTGAGAGCTATGCTTAGAGGGTAACCAAGGTTTCTTTCTTTGACTTTTCTTTTCCTTTTTTTTTTTTTTTTCCTCCTTGACTTCCTTTAGTTAGGGCCTAACTACCCCAGAGCCTCAGCTGTCTGGATCACTCTCTTTCTCTCTCCCTTTCTCCCTCCCATTCATTCCCTCCCTCTCCCTTCCTCTGTCTCTCTCTCAGCAACTCTTCAAATCATGACAAAATCAGTTCATTGCAAGAAATGGAGTAGAAGGGGCGCCTGGGTGGCTCAGTGGGTTAAAGCCTCTGCCTTCGCTCAGGTCATGATCTCAGGGTCCTGGGATCAAGCCCCACATTGGGCTCAGTGAGGAGCCTCTCTGCCTTCCTCCCTTCCTCTCTCTCTGCCTGCCTCTCTGCCTACTTGTGACCTCTGCCTGTCAAGTAAATAAATAAAATCTTAAACAAACAAACAAACAAAAGAATTGGAGTAGAAGAAAAAACCCAATGTGGTTTGTTGGGATTTTTCTAAAGTCTTCCATCTGCCAGATTGCCCTGTGATACCCCCACCCCCGGAAACACCGAAATGCCGCAGTTCAGCCTCTGCATGACTTCCCCACTTTCTCCCTCCCCCATGAATGTTGGGCAGGGAAATACTGGATTACATGTATTATTAGATCCTCTTTGACATAGCTTATTTTAACTCATAATGGTAACTCAAGAATCTGTATGTCAGTCACCAAAGATCAAGAAAATGTGGAAAATTTAAAGAAGAAAATTAAGATTACATATAACACGACTTCACCAGATTACCAAGACTTTTTTTTCCTGGTTTATGCACTTCTAGACTTTTAAGATATCTAATTACAGATATAAATGTCAACATTTTTGGGAAGATAGAACCTCAATATATTTGTTTCCTAACTTAAAATATGCATAGACATCTTCAGGCCAATACAAAGTTGTCAGTTGGGTTACAGTGAACACTTTTGTAGCCATCATTCTGACTGGTGCTTGTTCTGAAAAACTCACACCCCCTTTGAAAACCCATCTTGTTTTTTGTTATGCCACTTTGTGGCATAAATCCATAGAAGTTTGATTCATAGATCCCAGTTACTGTCCCAAGTGCCCTTGGGAGATTTACATTTCCATCAATAGAGTTTTGTTCTCCTTATGATAAATAAAACTTCAGATTTTCACCAATTTGACTGTTAGTCCATATTTGTTGTTGTTTTTTAAAGATTTTATTTATTTATTTGACAGAGAAATCACAAGTAGGCAGAGAGGCAGGCAGAGAGAGAGAGGTGGAAGCAGGCTCCCCACTGAGCAGAGAGTCCAGTGCGGGGCTCGATCCCAGGATCCTGGGATCATGACCTGAGCCGAAGGCAGAGGCTTTAAACCCCTGAGCCACCCAGGCGCCCCATTTTTGTTGTTGTTAAATGTTCACTGACTGTTCAGATCCTCGGCCTGTGATTACACTGGGTTGTCTTTTTCTTACTCGTAGCTGAGCGCTCTCTACAGATAACAGGTCATAAGCTTTTCTGCCTGTTCAAATATATTGCAGACCTTTTCCACATTCTTTTAACTTTTTGAAATCATAGATGTTTGTGTAAAGATCTGTCAGTCTTCTTCATTGGCTTGTAAATTTCATCATCTTTAGAAAGGCCTTGTCAAATCCTATTTTAAAAATGTCTATCATATGCTCCAACCAATTTTATTTGCTTAAATGTATCTAAGTTTTGCTTTTGCATTTAATTTCAAGGAGGACACTCCTTTTCTCTCTCCCCAATGGATTGTGAGTTTTCGTGATAACTCATGGAGTCATTCATTCTTTGGAAAGACTTTAGGAATATTAATTGAAACAAAATAGGGTTTCTATCAGCAAACCAAGCAACTCGATTACCTAAAACTCTCTAATGTATCTTGGCTAAGCAAACCTTTTCAGTATATTTTAAATTCAAATTTTCCTACCCGTGTTTTAGACTTTGCATTCTTGTTATTGTATTGCTTTTATTATATTTGTTTCTGTGGCTGGCATTATTATTCATTCCCTTTATCAGGTGCTGGCCAAGGAAATGTTCATGTTGTCAGCATTGTTGTCTCCTTCATTGACCCATTTCTTCCCAAAACAAGTATTCGTTGAACACCTCTTATGCGTTAGGTGCTCTGCTGTATGCTAGGGGATATAGTGACTAGCAAGAGCAGGCCTTCATGCAGTGCTCTTGTAGGGAAGACCAATGAAGAATGTGATCTTAGTTATAAAGGAAATTCAGTGATGGGAGAGGCAGTGGGGAGCCAGGCATGCAGAGAGCTGGGCAGAGAGGACAGGTGAAGCAGCAGATGCGTATGTCCAGATCAGGATGTTCCAGGGCCAGGAAGGAGGCCAGTGGGGTAGTGAGGAAGGGGAAGGGTGTGTGTGGGAAGGAGGGGGGCAGGAGACTTTTAGGCAATGATGTGGTGGGGGGGCGTTGGGGGGGTTGGGGGACGGGCTTGGATTTTAGTTTGAGAGCTGGGGAATGCCACTACAGTTTTCAGCAGGGAATGATATCTGACTTGGGCTTTTAACATTACCCCTCTGATTAACCTGGGGGACAGTGAAAGACTGTTAAGTTGTCAAGTGAGAAGTGACAGGGCATGGACCAGGGAGGCTGGATCAGATAGAGAGAGAGATGGAGACTAATCCATGATGTGCTTTGAAGGAAGACTTGATCAGTTGGATATGAGGATTGATGAAAAGGAGGACCCATCGTAGGGCTCTGGAGCACATGTTCCTACACTTTCCTGCACACTAGAATCACCCGGAAATCTTATCAGAAATCTTGATGTTCAGCTCATAACTGGACCACAATTAAATCAGAATGTCTAGGGGCTAGAAGCCAGGCCCTGAAATGGTTTTTAAAAGTCCCCAGGTGCTTCTACTGCATAGCCAAGGAGGGGGTAACCACTAATAGGGGAAGTGATTACAGCTGAAACATCTGAATAGATGCAGGGAGCAGATGGGTGGAGAAAGGCGTGGGGAGTTGATTGAGAAATCTCTTAGACAGGCGGGTGGAGTTTCAAGGAAGAGGTTGGATAAGGGAGTCTGTTCCAGAGAGAGACTTGCAGGAGTGGCAAATGTGAAGAGTCCACATCACGTGCGTAGTGTTTAAAGCCACAGGACAGGGCAAAGTCTTGTAGAAGGGAGGACAGGGCGGGGGATGGAGGAACCCTGGGACATGTCCTGAGGCACTCCCATTCATATGGGAGAGGAGCCAGCGAAGGAGACCGGGAAATGCCCAGTGAGGTAGGCAGAAAAACCAGGGCAGTGGGGTGACCTAGAAGCAGAGAGAAAAGGTGGTCCCAGGGCATGTCGTGGTCAGCTGTGTCAAATGCTGCCGAGCCCTTAGGCTGCCGCCTGAGGAGTGGCAACTGGAGCCTGCAGCAGGGGAGGGTGCACCTTGAGCAATTCCAACGGGGCCGAACAGATGGAATGTTCTAGACAGTCAGAAGCCCGCAGAGACCCTGAGCAAAGTAAATGTTGGATTTGTCCCATCAGATGGCTTCACCTGTTTTTTCTTTCTCATTTTGATAACATGACCGTGTAGAAGTCTCCTGATCTTAGAGGCTAGGATCCTATTGTCGGCTAATTTCCACATATTTCGAAAGGGGAGAAAGTATATTTGAAATACTAGATTATTTGCACATAACACTTTTTTTCTTCATTCGTTACCATCCTACAGGCCATGATTCCTTAAGAAATATTTAATTCTGGGATCAGGAAGGAATACTGTCGGGGTCAGCAACTTGCATTCTTTGGGGCGGATTGCAATGTTAGGGAAACTTAGTTGTCTTATTCATAAAATAATGAGACAGAAACTGTAATCTCTCAGGTAGAGGATTTCAAACTGGGTGCACAGTAGAATAAGCTGGGGAGTTTTTAAGAGCTCCCCCCACCCAGATGCCCAGGCTGCACCCCCACCAATGAGGCCAGAATCTCTGGGGGTGGAAGCTGGGCTTCCGTGGTTCTCAAGTGCCCCCAGGTGACTCTGTGTGTGGCTGAGTTGGTAAACAATGGTTTTGTGTTTTTGCCTAGTTCTTCTATTGAATGACCCTATTCTTGGGTGTGCATATATTCCTTACTCTCAACAAAATCAGGAAGAAGGGAGGAATGGATACAGGGCAGGCAGTTAGCAATGTCTATCAAGGGAAGGCTCAAAATTTACCTTCCAGGCTTCCTTTCACAGGCAGGGATGGATGGATACTCGCCATAAAAATGAGGGAATAAAGGAAGTCCTGGAAATGCGGAATCCAATTTGGGAAGAAGGTGAAGGGAATTCCCAAATGGATGGCTCCTTTTTTTTTTTTTTTTTTTTTTTTTTTTAAGATTTTATTTATTTATTTGACAGATCACAAGTAGGCAGAGAGGCAGGCAGAGAGAGAGGAGGAAGCACGCTCCCCGCTGAGCAGAGAGCCGGATGTGAGGCTCAATCCCAGGATCCCAGGATCATGACCCGAGCTGAAGGCAGAGGCCTTAACCCACTGAGCCACCCAGGCGCCCCTGGATGGCTCTTAATAGGGATTAGGAGCAACCAGTGTATAGGTTGGAGCAAGAGGATGTATGGGGAATGATGAGTTGAAACAAATTGACAAGTTGCCCCACTTGTTTGACTATATTGAAGGGAGCTGGCAGATTCAGCCAGTTTGGTGATGAACCCTTGTTGGTATGCTGAAAACTGAGCAAATGGGGAAAAAGGCAATTAAACACCAAAACCTTCTTTTTACAAGAAAGAATAAAAAATAGAGTGGGGGTGTTGCCTGGTTGGCTCAGTCAGTAGAGCATGCCATCCTTAATCTCAGGGTTGTTAGTTCGAGCCCCATGTTGGGCATGGAGCGTACTTAAAAAAAAAAAAAGAAATATATACATATACACACATATATATAATTTACATCTATATATAATATATGAATATAATTTATATTTATATTTATAAAATCACAGTGTACTACTGGTTCAACTATGAAAAGTATTTGCATATTCACTTTGTAAATTTTGAATATTAATTTATCTAAAAGTTTTATTAAAATTTTATTGGGACAATGGAGAGGGGAATGTGTATGTTTGCTGGTGGGGAGCAGATGTAAGAGCTAAAATCATCTTTCCCATAGGAGGATATAAATTGATAATATCTAAAAGAGTAATAAATAGTGGGATAACATTATTGAGAAATATTAAAATAAATAACTGAAGAGAAACATGAAAGAAATTTCCTCCAAGGAATGAAAATCAGGGGTGAGGTTTGTTACTGATCTTTTGAAATAATGTACACTCTTAAATTTGGGAGGAAAAGACGACATTGTCGGGGGGTAGGTGGGACCAGATGAAACAGAGCTCCCCAGATGTGGGTTCCTGGAAGACTGGTGGTACTTATTGGTCCCTGTGCTAAGGATAGAGAAAGCATCGATTGGGAGAGTGGTTCCCCTGCTTCTGCTGTGTCATCCTCTAGGACGAGTAAGAGAGTTGTGAATTAGGAAAACCATCCCGTTTTATCACCACTGCATCGATATGAGATCCCCAAGCAGTGATGTCTGTCAGGAGCTAGGGGAACAAACCCCAACTCCCCCCAAGCTAAGGAGTTTATAATGTCAGCAGGGACAACAGAAGAACAGCCACTGAGGTGTGGCTGGAGCTCTGAGAAGCTCCAAGACTAGAGAAGTTGTCCCAAAGATTTTTGATAATTTACTCCATCAACTAAAAGAACATCCACCATCTCTGAATGTGTATCTGTATATTGTAAGTAGAATCATATCTACTATGAAAAAGGTGACCATTTTTTAGAGGTGGGCAGAGAAAGAGGGAGGAGGATCTCTCTCTCTCTCTCTTTTTTTTTTTTTGTCAGAGAGAGAGAGAGTGAACGCGACCTAGCACAGGCAGACAGAACGGCAGACAGAGGAGAAGGGAGAAGCAGGCTCCCTGCCCAGCAAGGAGCTCGATGTGGGACTCGATCCCAGGACGCTGGGACCATGACCTGAGCCGAAGGCAGCTGCTTAACCAGGCGTCTCAAGGGAGAGAGAATCTCAAGCAGGCTCACGCCCGGAGTGGAGCCTGTTGAGGGGCTTGATCTCATAACCCTGAGATCCTGACCTGAGCCAAAAGCAGATAGTTAATCAATAGAACCACCCAGGTACTTCCCAAAGAGCTTTCTTGATAAATTTGTTTCTTTTTTCCAGATCAGATCTACTTTTCATCTTTTTTAAACTCATGGCAAGCGAAATTTGCCCTAGGAGAGTATTTGAGTTTCCACTTTCTTGATGTTAACATGGGCCGTCATTCGTTTTCCAGTGATACTCGTTTTTTTGCCAGAACATTTATGTCCCTTCCCTACCTTGTGAGGGTTGACTAACAGGAAAGTATACTTCAAAAGTGCTTAAATGGGCCACATAAGCCTTTAGTGGTAGGGCCATGCTGAAAATCAGTGAGGCCACCACCATCAAGCCCCTACTTTGGGAAATCGCTTTCTTCCCCAGGGTGTGCTTCTTACCTATGTGAGGCACAGGCATCCATCGTTCTGACCAGGTGAGGGCAGCTTCCGTGTGATACACAATGATCCCTACATTAAACCTTGTAAACCTTCACTTCTGGCTTTGCTAGGTTAGTCCACTTAGAAGCCCTAACCCTTTCTTCCCACATACCAGTAATTGGCCTTAACTCCTACTTGTGTGCACACACCCCCTCTTTGGATGCCACTAGAGTAGAAAACAGTATTTTCTACCTCTTTCTATGTAGGGTAAGGGTCATGCAAGCTGAGAAGCTAGCAGCCTGGGCTGGTTAGCTTATTTGCTGAGCTGATTGCATGAATAGGAACAAGGTGCCGTCATCGAAATTTGTGTGCATTTTTCTGAGGCAAAGATCAAAAGCTTTCCCTGGTTTTCATAGGGGGTTATGACCCCTGTGAGATTAAGAATTGATGGTAACTTGTTTTCTTTTACGTTTTCTAAAACTTCAAGCTTCCATGGACTTTCTTAGTTATTGATTTGTTAAAGACGGAATTGCCCTTGGTCACACGATAGCCTTAAGTGTAGCTGACGTTGCACAGTCCTGATTATCAGAGGGAAGAGTAGGTTTTCTTAGTAACAGACAGTAGCTTTGACGCGACTTCTCCCCATACGACCCAGGCTTGGGCGTCTCTCTTTCCCAAGTGCTGTTTACTTTGCCATTTAGCATCTCTAGCTTTCATTTAGCCCATCATGTGGGTGCATTTCCATCCTGTCCCAGATCTTGTTTTTATGCTCCCCAGTCCTGGGCTTTTCCCCTCCGATACTATGGTCTTTAACAGTTCTCTTTATTAAGCTTATATAATCCAGATCATGCATTTCCTATAGTTTAGTGAGACATAAATAATTTATGAGTCCTGACCTTATTTATTTCGTGCAATTTCAGCTTCATGACTATGCTGCGGTGGATGGGTCCGATTTAGATCTTCGTTGATTTCTCTCCCTTACCTCTTTTTATGGTGCAGTTTCCCTTCCCCCAAATTGTGTTATGAGTTCTCGGTTCCCTGTCCTTTTCTCAACCTGTTGGTGCATTTTCATCATCTGTGATCCAACCTGCAGTGTTTCTCCTGCCGACTTACTTCCTGCTTCTAAAGTTGGGATCGCAGCTTCCAGCCTCTTGTACCAAACACCTCTCTTGGTGTTCAGCGCAGGAGCGTGTTGGATGTCAATGGGTGTCAAATGCGGGGATGTTTTAGTCCAGTGATACCCTCTTGCCTCTTTTCTTTTTTTCGTTTTCCTTCTTTTTCACTTTGCACCATTTTTTTGTTTCGCACCATTGTATTTTTGTTCTAGGATGTCCAGTTGTACGTGGGTGTGTGTTTAATACCCTTCACTGACCAGGGATATAGGGCAGATCTACAAACTAGGAAGAGTGGGGCAAGAAAGAGCGCTTAGAAAAGTGAAGATTGGAAACTTTAAACATTTACATGACCCTTGAGATTCCAGAATTCTTGAACCAAAATATCATTACCTTTTCCTCCAAACTTTAGATGTTATTTCTTTGGTAGAAATTTACTTATTGATTTTAGAGGGAGGGGCAGAGGAGGAGGGAGAGAGAACCTCAAGCAGACTCCCCGCTGAGCACAGATTCCCACTCCGGGCTCCATCTCACAACCCTGAGATCACGACTGGAGCAGAAATTGAGTCGGAACGCTCAACCAACTGAGCTACCCAGCCCCCACCCCCCAGATGTTATTTCTAAACTTAAGCTGGACTTATTAAAAAGAGCCATCTCATAACTTTATTATTCACATGAATTCTTTTTTCTGTACTTCTATCGATTACATTCGACTAGTGCTATCCTTTATTTCACCAAGGGGCTCCTGTATGCTTGAGGGGAAAGTGTTTCATACTGGCTTTTCTGTTTTTCTTTATATCCTTCACCATGCCAGAAGTATTACAGCTGTTCTATAAGTGAAAAACTTCTGGTGGATAGAGTTGTATAAATAATTCAACACAATAAACCCTGATGTTTATGATCTCTTACTTTTTGTGTGTGTGTGAATTATCTTTTTTTTTAAGATTTTATGTATTTATTTAACAGAAAGAGAGAGCGACAAACAGGGGGTGCACCAGGCAGAGGGGGAAGCAGGATCCCTGCCGAGTAGGGAGCTTGATGCAGGGCTCAGTCCCAGGACCCCAAGATCATGACCTGAGCTGAAGGCAGACCCTTAACCGACTGAGCCACCCAGGTGCCCCTGTGAATTATCTTCCTAATTAGGCTTCTTAGGGTAATGTTAACATCAGTTACCATGTTTTGGACATTTAGTGACAAAGTAGTCGAAGAAACTAGCAGCCAAAAGAATACTTGAAGCAGTTAGGGCACTGTGTTGTCTGTGGCTGGGGTGCCCAATGCATATTTCATTTACAGCATGGAACACATTTTATTGTACATTCATGTATTCATAGATCTCATTTCTACTGCACTGAGCTGGAAGACAGGAGAGTGTCTCTGGCACACCTGGGCTCACAAGGCGTTTACTAAGTGTTTGCCCTAATGCCCTGTGTTTCACACCACTGTTCTCGAGAAAACCATCTCTGTCTTCAGTATGGTGTTTCTCACGCTAGAGACCAAGGCAGGAGTTTCCATGCTGTGTTCTGAGGGTTTGATCACAACTTTTCAGATGCCTTCTTCCTTTTATTAAATGGAAAAAGTACCGTGAATCATCAGGATGACTGTTTAGCCACACAGGTCCACTAAATCGATGATGGTTAACTCTAAATTTGGTACTGCTTAAACATGCCCACGAAGATTTCTTCTGGCATGTTCTCAGGGCCTGAACTCTCACCTCCGAGGATGTTGCTGTCAGGCACAGTTAAGATACCACATTCTTCTGGGAAATACCTCCCTCCGTGCTCCTTGTCAGGCGCCCCCAACCCCCTGTGTGTTATGAGGGGATTTCCCCTTGGGCCCTGTGAACCCCTGTGTCAGAGTGAGGCCTGTTTCCACAGTGCTTTTCACACTCAGGTACAGCATTCATGGAGCTATGTGGTAACTTGGGAATATGCACTCAGGGGTTTCTCTCTCTCTCCTCCCAGAGCCCGAGCATCTGCAGTCAGGGGCGCTCTCCAGCACGGGGTCAGGAGCACCCAGCTCTCGTTCTCTTGAGATGAGACTCGTGGTTGTTGATTTTTCATTTCTAAAAGTAGTTTCTGTTTTTCCCAAATTGGTCTTAGAGATAATTTTACCTCTTCTTATCATCCAATACACTGAGCATGATGGTCTTTCCAACCCATGTCTGATTCCTATAGACTTGGTCCTGGTTCTGGTCCCTGTCTCTAAGTAGACTGCTCAAGGGACCTGGTTTCCTTGTGTGCTGGCTTATATATTATGACCTGCTGATTAATGTTATTTTAGGTTCTGTGGCAGAGTGTTAGAGAGGCCACATCCTGGGATGAACCTCTGGAGAGTTCTGTGGGAGTTTGCTAGGAGACAGGACAGCTCAGTCTGGATCTCCTGAACCAAGCAAGCTCTCATGGTTTGAAGTTCTCTGACTCCTCGGGGTGTGGGGCTCAAAGGGCTGCATCTTGAGCATCATTTCTCAGGATGGGCCCATTTTTTTTTAAATTTCCTGTTTCTTTTCTCGCTTTGAAACTACTCTGTAGCCCTCTAAGTTTGGGGACAGGTAGTTGTGAGGCAAGGTATTTTTCTGAGAGGTTGGCCCTTTGGGGATCCCCGTCTCAATTTGAGGAGGGTCTCCTGTCAGATCGTGGGTGAGCTTTGGGCCTTGAGCCCTGGCTCCGTCTTTCCCCTTTCCTGGGGCTGCAGACGAAGCCTAAGTGGGCATGAATGGCAGGGGGCTCCCACTTCTCCAGGATCCCGCCAAGCTAGACTGGGAGTTCCTTGCTCTTAAATTATTCTGTGTTCTTAGAAACATCTTTATTATATATATTTTTTAAATTTTAATTTTAATGTTTTTATATTTTTTATAAACATGTAATATATTTTTATCCCCAGGGGTACAGGTCTGTGAATCGCCAGGTTTACACACTTCACAGCACTCACCTTAGCACATACCCTCCCCAATGTCCATATATTATATGTTTTTTAAATTGAAATATACTTAGTGTATAACATTGTGCAAATTTAAGGTATATAACTGATTTGATACCTTTATATATTGTAATACAATGGCTACTGTAGCAATAGTTAGCTCCTCTCTCACCTCACAGAATTATCATTACTTTTTGGCTGTGAGAATAATTAAGATCTTGTCTTTTAGCAAGTTTGATGTTTATAATACAACATTATTGTCTAGATTCACTATATTGTGCATTAGATCTCTAGGACTTACTGGTCTACATTTTACTCCTCAGTCTTTTACAGGTACTTCCTCCATCTGCCTCCCCAAAGTTGTATGCATTTTATCCAGCCTGTCTTTTCTCTTCTCTTTCTTTTTCTTTTCTGACCTTCTTTCTAACCTCCATCTTCTTCCCCTTTCCTTTCTCTTTCCTCTCCCCCTCCCTCCTTCTGTCTTCCTTCCTTTTTCCTTTCCTCCCTCTCTCCCTCCCTCCTTCCTTCTCTTCCTCCCTTCCTTCCTTTTGCCTACACAGCAGGAAAATTCTAAATAATCTAGCCTACTCATTATTCTGGAAATAGGAGATCTAAAAACCAATTTAAAGATAGAAAATTATTAAATGAGTATAAGTCTTAAAATAATCTTAAAATAAGCCTTAAAAACTCTTTCCTTTTTAGTCTTATTATTTATTTATTTATTTATAAAAATTTTAAGTAGGCTCCACACCCAACATGGGGCTTGAACTCACAACTCTGAGATCAAGTGTTGGATGTTCTACTGATGAGCCAGCCAGGCAATGCCTCCCCCACCCCACTCCACCTTTTAGTCTTTAAAACTTGAGGTAGATAATGTAGATCTGAAGTCAGTATACAAATAGGTCATTTAGATATTCCATGTGAAAAGATGCCCCCAAATGACCCCCAATTATAAAAACTTCCCTAGAAATGGGTACCTTGAATGATTGGCTGAACTTAGTAAAATTTAATCCCTAAATTTACCATCAAGACACTTCCTGTTGTAAGAAGCACAAGACTAACTCAAACTAGCACAAACCCCAAAGAGTATTCATTAGCTTACATTGCAGGTCTTGGGATGAATGGCTGTAGGCACAGCTGGATCCAAGAACTCAAGTGTTATCATTAGGTTTAGAGTCTGTCTCTTGTCTGTTCTGTGTTAGCTCCACTCTCTGGCACGCTATTCTATGATGGCAAGGTGTCTTCCACAAACTCCACACTCACAGCCTTTCCTTTAAATCTGTGATCTCCAGGCTTTTTGATTATGTATCCAATGATAAAAGTCAAGCACCTGTTCTCAATGTGTGTATACCTACTTATAAATTGTATGTGATTATATACGACTGTTAGCCTGTATGTTATATGAGTTAGTAGAGTTCAGATTTCTTTTGTTTTTTAGATAAAAAATAAAATAGGGGCACCTGGCTGGCCCAGTTAGTAGAGCATGTGACCCTTGATCTTGGGGTAGTGAGTTCCAGCCCCCTGTTGGGCACAGAGTTTACTTAGAATAAAAAATTAAACTATAAACTTAATTTCTAAAAAAAAAAAAAGAAGAAGAAAACAGAAGTACTAATACTTTCTACACTGCCAGTGGATTGTTTTGCACACACAATTTGGCGATAGTTTAGTAGGCCTCTCTCTCATCAGATACAGTCACAGTCTGGAGACCACAACTCATTCTTTTGGGTCTAGCTTGAGTCACATGCTTGTTCCTGAGATCAGAGCCTTCACAATAGTAAAAGCAAACTTTACTAATGTAAAGTGACACAAATACCTGACAAGGCATAAATAGATACTATTTTAAGTTTTTAAAGGTATTTACATTTTTGAACCTTATTATCATTGGTATATTATCAAAAAAGGGACATAATCATTTAGTACCACGTTTTAGAACAAAGATTCTCTATTTTCATAGCAATTTATTTCTGTTAGTCCATACTCAGCTGCTGCGATTACATACCTGGTGTATCATGAACGTGTCCCTTTTAGTTTTTGTTAATATTCCAGTGACAGGTGAATGCTATATGTTAAAATACAGGAATTGATGAATCTTGCAAATAAAATCCTATTCTTACAAATTTTGACAGTAGCCATTTTGAACAAGATAGATAATTGTGTGGGAAGGCAAATGATGGAGGGTCCTGAATAATTTTCAGATTTCCAAAGAGAAGAGGATGTCACTGGTTGAAGGGAGAATTTTGCTTGTAAGGATGGGTAAAGAACATGAACAGAAAGTATTATTCAGAAACTTTCTTTTTTAAAAAAAATATTTCAGAGAGGTAGAGAGAGAGAGAGAAAGAGAACGAACTAGTGGGGGAAAGGGCATAGGGGAGAGAGAGAATCTCAAGCAGATCCCATGTTGAATGTGTAACCCAACACAGGTCTCTATCCTATGACCCTGAAATCATGACCTGAACTGAAACCAAGAGTTAGACATTTAACCGATTAAGCTGTCCAGGTGCCCCTCAGAAACTTTCTGATGAACAAGATGTTCTTTGTATTTAAAAATTTATCTTGTGTGACAGAAATGCAATGGCTCATCTTGATTCTGAGGTGAAAGAAGAATGCCTGAGGGAAGACCTGAAGTTTTACTTCATGAACCCTTGTGAAAAATACCGAGCCAGACACCAGATTCCTTGGAAGCTGGGATTGCAGATTTTGAAGATAGTCATGGTCACCACACAGGTAATTCATATTATCAGTTTGTTTGTTGTTGTTTTCCCCTTATCCCAAGATGAAACTCTTTTCATGTGTTCCACCCTTGACTTTTGTTCTGAAAAGTCCACACTCGAGTTCATAGAACTGTGAAATTATGTTGACTCTGGAGTCAACACAATTTGGCGATAGTTTAGTAGGCCCCTTTAGTAGGCCTCTTTAGTAGGTCCCTTTAGTAGATGATAGGTTGAAGTTCAGTTTCAATAATGACCTTCTTTTAGTTAGGGATTCTGAGGTCGTCTTCCCACAGGTTCTGCAAATAGAGATAAAGAGTAGGTTTATGTAATAGCAGATCGATATGGGGGTGGGGTGGGGTTCTGTATCTGAATGAGGCACAGGAATTTGCTCAATCCCAAGTGAGTGTGTTCTTGAAATTTCTCATCCCTTTCAAATACATTTTTGAAATTGCATTTTTGACTGTTTTGATTTGAGACTTGACAGAAGTCTGTTTCCCTTCCATCAGTAGCTAAGTCGGTCAGTGAATACTTACCCTTGGGCCTGTCAGGAGAGTACAAGGTCTACCTTGGCATCTTTGGTTGAATTTCTTGTTGTTGAGACTTTATCTCCAGGACCATCAGAGTTGTCATCTAGTTTTTGAGACTGTGGTTTGGAAGCTGTTTCAGGGAGGCTCCTGTCTGGATAACTACATTTGAAATGCGTGCCCTTCTAAAAACATGATCAGCCTGGGGTATTTGGCTCCCTTGGCAAATAATCATCTTGTTATCAATGTAAAGATGTTGTTCATAAAGATGTTATTTCTGGAACACAAAAATAAAGACCTTTCTAAAAATAGCTTTGTGTAGTTTTAGAAATGAGAGGAGGTTCCTGTTGTAACTGAAATTGCATCTTTCTTCTCTGATCATAAAGAAGTCTTTTCACTGAAAGACATACTTTCCATTACACCAAGTTTTAGGATAACCAAGTTGCTTTAAAAGAAACAACGAAGTTGAAAAACAAAGTTGAGGTATAGGGACCCTGTTAAATGTATATGCTTGGCATTTTCTGTTTAAACATCTTTTCATTTTAATTCTTGGGTTTGAAATTTTAATTCTGGCATCCTTGGCATCCTAGAAAGTAGGTACGTTATTAGTCTTACTTGGAAGAAGGAGAAATAATGTCCCCTTTTTCATTTGGTTAATTGTAAGTGTTTCCTAATTTCTTCTCTAGCCAAATCAGCTTTTGGTTCAGCTTCTTTTTTTTTTTTTTTGGTTCAGCTTCTTGATCTATTAATGTTACCAAAACTCCACCTTATCTAGGCATAGAACATCCCGATCTTTGACTTACCTTCTTTGTCCTGAAGCCTACTAAATCTCATGGTTTCTTCCTTCAAAACTGTGTCTACTTATGCTTTACCATACTCACCATCTTCTCTCTCTAGCCCAGACTCTTATCTGATTAAATTACAATATGTCTGATGCACCTCCTATGCTGTGAGTCCTGCTGGAAATACAGCTGGGAATACGTCACTGCTGCTGAGAGGTAACCTAACGTGTGGCGTAGCATTTGCCATATGCCAGGCAAGGTGCTGTCTGCATGTTCATTCATTTCATCCTCACAGCAACCCTGTGAGGTAGGTCCATTATTGCTCCCATCTTGTGGATGAGGAAATGGGACCAAAGAGAATAGCTAATTTGCTTATGGCCATTCTGTTGGTAAGTGGTAGAGTAGGACTGGAGCCCTGTGGTCAGACTCTAGGGTCTGCACTCTTACCCTCAGATTGGTTTTATCCCAGGCATGGGACTTGTCCTCAGTTCGCGGTCTAGGAATACAGTCAAGTTTATGGGTCTGCTTCCAGACTTTGTCTTATGCCAACCTTCCTTGTCCATACCCACACCAGTGTGTTCAATGCTAATAACAAATGAATTTTTCTTAGAATGTCTTCATTGGGTCACTCTCCTGCTCAGAATCTTTGGTGGTACCTGTTTTCCCACAGAAGAAAATCTTGACTGTGTACCTTGAAATTCAGATTTCCACAGTCTCCTTCGACTTGTCTTTCCAACTGGATGCACCCAGGGATTCTCATCCCTGCCCTGTTTGCTCCACCAAGTCCAGAGTGGTTCTTTTTCTCCATCATCTTTCAGGTGCCCTTGGAAGTCCCCCACTGGTCTTTCCTGACCACTCCCCACGTGGTTTTCCTGGGGACACTGCTACCTGTTGCTGTCTGTTTCAATGCTTTTGCTTTAAATAGACTGTTTCTGGGGGGCACCTGGGTGGCTCAGTGGGTTAAGGCCTCTGCCTTCAGCTCTGGTCATGATCCCAGGGTCCTGGGATGGAGCCCCATATTGGGCTTTCTGCTCAGTGGGAAGCCTGCTTCCCACCCCCCGCCTGCCTCTCTGCCTACTTGTGATATCTGTCAAATAAATAAGTAAAATCTTTAAAAAGTCTAGAAAATACAGTATAAATAATAGTCTACAAATATAGACTAAATAATGGTCTAAAAAATAGACTATTTCTGGGAAATGATAATTTGCTTTTTGTGTGGGTACACGTTGTCTTCCCTAACAAAGTTGGGAGGGGTTAGGTTCTTGTCCTGCTGGAGGACCATTCTAATCAAGTTTTCCTACATGGATGATATCTAATTGGAGCAGATTTGTCAAATACA
Organism: Neogale vison; assembly: GCF_020171115.1. Classification (NCBI taxonomy): domain Eukaryota; kingdom Metazoa; phylum Chordata; class Mammalia; order Carnivora; family Mustelidae; genus Neogale; species Neogale vison. Next base: position 71,878,652 of record NC_058092.1, on the reverse strand, counting down.
TTTCTTCCTTCTTTCAGATCCCACTTGTCCCTCTTTCTCTTTTTCTGTCTCTTAGCACTCCATCCTCAAGTCTAATGGGATGGGTGGCATTTTATCAGGGTTGATGAGGAGGAAACTTAAAAAAAAAAAAGACATTCCTATTCTGCAGTAATTTATAATATTGAGAGAGGTGTCCACATACTTGTTCTACTTGTTCCTTCTCATTCTGTGTACACTATTAGAGTAGAATCTTGTTTTTTACCTGGTACAGAATATTTTCTTCTACACTGATTTCATAATAAGGTCTTACCTTCACGAAGTTTCAAAGTGCACTTAATGTGTAACTATTCTGTTTTCTATCATAGTCTTGGCAAATCTTAAGATCTAGTTAGTGGGGCAAGAGTGCATTCTTATGTCAACCATTAGGCCAAAACCATCATCTTACTCCATAGGGGATATTGGGTTCTGCCATAGCAGGTGGGGGACTTATGATCTCCTCCTGAGGGTTTCTCTTCTCTAGTAACAGATGCTTTGAAAATCCCAACCCTGACATGATGCTGGGCCATATAGGTAGATCTTAGCTTGTTCTAGGAATGATGGAATGGAAGAAATTTCTTGTTTCTGTTGCCAGATGAAGTGGTTCCAAGCAGAGATTACAGCTTCATGTTCCCTCATTCCGAAAGTTGAGCTGATGAGCTTTGAGTTTAAATAAGGTGGTAGCTTAAAATATCAGCAAATAGTATTCCACTTTCTTGGTCAAGTTACCCATTCCCCATTCACATTTTTTTGGTGTGGTTTTTTTTGTTTTGTTTTGTTTTTCTCAAGTGTGAATATGGAAGGAATAGGTCGAATATCCCTGCTTCTAGAGTTAAGTTTGCAGCATCTCTGAGGGGTAGTGGGGCCAGATGGTCCAGAGAAGGGATATGTAAACCTAATAGACACCTCACTGACATTTTCTAGCTATTCCAACTTGAATAAGTTCCCTAACTTCAGCTGCACATGTATAAAATGGGATTATATTCATCAATGGGTTCTGTATTTGACTCTGGCATTGTGATAGGCACTATTTCAGTTCCTAAGTGGGGAGTGGGGAGGGGGATCCTGTCCTTGCGGAGGCCAGTGTAATATCCCCCTCAGAGAGTGTTGGCGAATTAAATTTTATTAAAATTATAAATTTTTGGCATAGTCCCTGACACTCAGTAGATAAGGGCTGTGATTCAACACCATGCAACTCGATCTTGCCCACATTGTATAATAAGCACTCAGCAGACTTTGACTGAAGAACTCAATTCATGTGTGTGTATACCAATTTTTTTTTTCATTTGTGCATCAGTATTTAATAAGGCCTTGAAACAATCATGTGTGTATTGGTTCCCTGGTTGACTTTTGGCTTTCAGAAAGCGATGTGACCCTTTTTGGCATCTCCTACAGCTACCACTGACAGATGTTACATGCTTGGAAAACCTTTGGCTTCCAGTCGCTTGATTTCTAGCCCAGCTGGATGATGTGGGGTTTCTTATCTGGGTATTTTCCTTAGACTAGCTGGGATTTAACAATTGCTCAATCCTTTGACTTGGTATTTGAGGAATGTGACCTGGTGAGGCTCAGATGCCAGTGTCAACTAAGTCTGTTCTCAAACGGTAGTGGCCATTCTCAAAAGCCAGCACCTAAATTCTTTTCTGTAAGAGTCCCAAAGCAGATTCTTCAACAAAGATAAATTGTATAGCACAATAGGGTGACTTTGGAGTTAGACCTGACTTTCATTCTAGTTAGGGGACTTTGGGCAATTTAATGGGGCTAAATCTCAGTTTCCACAAGCATAAAGTGGGGATTAACCATAGTCACGTCACTTACAGTTGGTGTGTTAGTAACGGAGACAGTGCTTATAGTGAAGTTCCGTAAGCACCTGGAGTATAATAGTTGCTGAAAAGTGGTAGCTATTTTTTTTTAATTACTCAGCCTTTTCAAAGAGTCAGATAAAACTTAAAAGCTAAAAAATATAAATCATTAAAAATAGTATATATATTTGCATATGCAGATTCCCATGTGTTTCATCTGAAAGTGTCCCTAGTTGAGGTCCGGTTCAGTGCCATGGAGTCTCTCATAGCCAGCCGCAGAGTGACTACACATAGCAGAAACGCCACGGTCATCTAGCTGGACCTGCTGATTTCACACATGAAGAAGCAGTCCCAAATTGCTTTGGAGACTTACCAGGATGAAGATTTAGGGCACAATTTTTGGACTTTTATTGTCTTATGAAGTAGATGGGGAAGGGTGTGTGGGACAGAGCTTAGAAAGGACTGACTTATCTTCTGCCATTACGTGTGTGTGTGTGTGTGTGTGTGAGAGAGAGAGAGGGAGAGAGAGAGAGAGAGAGACAGACAGACAGACAGAGATTGTTGGTGTGTGTATAATTTCCTGGGTTTTTTGGTACACATTTAGTGCCTGCTAATTTTCTCCACTTACTGGATTCCAAGATGGGCAGGAAGAATACATTCCCTCCTGGTAAAGGGAGACCTTGGTGCCTGAGCTTGGACTAGGATACAGTGTAAGGCAGAGTAAGTAGTTTTTATCACAATAAGGTGGGTGCTTACTGACAGTGAATGGGTTTGAACTTAGAATGGTAAAGCAAGCCCTGTAATTCTCTCAGGAGCTTTGATGCTATAGATTTTGGAGCAGGAACTCCTAGGTGTAAATCTTATACAAAAGTTCTTGCAGAGGGATGCCTGGGTGGCTTAATGGGTTGGGCCTCTGCCTTCGGCTCAGGTCATGATCTCAGGGTCCTTGGATTGAGCCCTGCATCGGGCTCTCTGCTCAGCGGAGAGCCTGCATCCCCCTCTCCCTCTACCTGCCTCTTTGCCTACTTGTGATCTCTGACTGTCAAATAAATAAATAAAATTAAAAAAAAAATTCTTGCAGAGCTGGAATCATTGAATTCCTTTGACAACTCTTACCTCTTAGTTGGAGTAAGTATCATAGCTCACTTTTCAAAAAGCATCCTTAAAAGCTATATATAAAACATAGTTGTGATTTTTAAAAATAATTGCAATTTCTTAATGTTAAATCAACAAAAAAATGACTTATTTTATGGAGTACATCAGTTTTTAAGACGATTAATTTGAAGCTGAAGTATACAAAAAATGGTTTCTGACTTCACTGATTTGAATTTCTCCTTTTTCTCCTTCATTAAAGACCAGTAGGGTTGGCAGTCACTGGGAGTGGTAATTTCCTCTAATTTTACACTATTTTGACTTGGTGATGAGTTTAATGAGGATTTTCTTTGGGGGGACTTGTATTTGGACATAAATACAGTTAATAAACCCTGGCTGAGGTTTCCAGGCAGGGGTTGATGATAATAAGAATGCATTTGCCTGCTCTGGTAAATGGAAAAATCACATCTTCCTATTTGATTTTCTTTTCTAGCTTGTTCGTTTTGGTTTAAGTAACCAGATGGTGGTTGCTTTCAAAGAAGAGAACACTGTTGCTTTTAAGCACTTGTTTTTAAAAGGCTATTCTGGCACGGATGAAGATGACTACAGTTGCAGTGTGTATACCCAGGAGGATGTCTATGAGAGCATCTTTTTTGTTCTCAGTCAGGCAAGTGTTTTGTTGTGAATGACCTACACTTTACAAATATGTTGATACTTGGTTGTTTTTAGCAAAAAAAAGTTATACATGTATTAAAATATTCTAATTTAAATTTTGCCTCGCCTGCCCAAAAAAGTTCATTGCTATTTCTCTAACTACCTTTCCACACGATAGATTTTGCTTATTTAAGTTTCTTCTTCAAGATTTGTGTGTTTTATTTATCCCTTTACACCCACTACCTTTGGGAGTTTACTTTCCCCCAAGTTCAAATTGCCGAGAGGGGATTTATAATCTCAGAAGTTTTGATGAAGGAGATACCAAATCTATGACTCCAGAGTCTCAACAACGGTGTCTTAGCATTAATAAGCTGAACTGGATCTTAAGAATATGGAGTAGGATAGGATATAGTTGTAGCTAAGCAAGTATTGAGAAGCCAGATTGATAGGCCTGAAGAAAGCATTTAGGGGCGAGAAATCATTCTTCTTCTTTTTTCTTTTCTCATTCATTCAAGAAATATTTGGGTGCCTACAATACATGAGATACTGTGCTAGACACTGGGAATGCCTCATGAATAAAATGGACAAAAGCCCTGTTCTTACAGAACTTCATTGTAGAGGAGAGAACCAGACAAATGAGAGGTGAAATGGATAGCACTGAGTGCTAGCTCCCCCGAAAACACCACCGGGAAAACACTTTGATATGCAAAACTGAGCTTATTGCTTACAGAGGTGGGGGAGATGGTCCCTGGATCCTTCTCCTTAGCTCCTTGGGTAAAGAGGGCAAAGTCCAAATACATATTTTGAAGATGACGTAGATGTAGGGTGGGTCTTTCAGTGTGAGGGGAGCTCAGTTAGAATTGGGTAAAGATAGGATGTAATAGTTTTGGATTGGTGGGCACAAGAAGGCGAGGGTTTTGGGGAGAGGGGCATGGTTTCAAAAAGTCTTGGATTTATTAGACTCAATCATCAAACTGATTATCTGCTTAAATGGGTTGGTTTGGATATTCCTGAAATGAACAATAGGGTTATTTGTAACTTATGTTTCTGGGCAGTATTTTTCTGGTATGGGCGCCAGGGTGGCTCTGTCGGTTAAATGTCCAGCTCTTGATTTCTCTGCCAGTCATGATCTCATCTTAGGGTCTTGAGCTCAAGCCCCAGTTGGGCTCCACTGCCACAGGTGGGCGTGGGCATGGAGCCTGCTTAAGATTCCACACCCTCTCCCTCTCAAAAAAGAAAAAAAATGTTTCCCAGAATAGTAAAGTCATGTTAATGAAAGGTGGGAGCTAGGAAAGCCCTCTTAACCCTTTTAGTGCAGGCTGGCGAATGGTAAAGTCATTTGATGAGAGCCACTGTAAGTTCATATAAGCTAAGGCCAGTTGTGCGAACGTGAGCCTTGGGGAGTAGATGGCTTGGGTCTTCAGTGATGTGTCAGAAAGTGATGGTGCTGTGAAATAAAGCAGGGAAGGAGAAGGGCAGTGCCTGCTGGAGCCTGTGCGCTGGGGAAGGATGTTTGCTATTTGCACTGGACGGTAGAGAAGACCTCACCAAAGTGGTAATTTTTGACTCAAGATCTGAAGGGGTGAACCTAGCAGATAGGTAACACGGGGTTCTGGGCAGGGGGAACAGCGAAGGCTCAGGCAGGAATGTGCCTGGCAAGCTCCAAGAAACGCCGGGAGGCCAGGGTGGCTTGGGAAGGTGGGGCCTGGCACCAGGAGACAGTACTCTGCTGTGAGGCCAGAGCACCCTGGTTTGGCCGTCACTGCGGTGGGGTGGGGGTGGGGACATCTGTCACCATGTTTACGATAGCTCTGAGTTCCGTGAGACAGGGTGTTTCCTGCCCAACCATGAGAAAATTACCTTGTGGTATTTTACACAGGGGAGTTCTGTTGAGGGATTGATAGAAACAATTTAAAATAGCTAAAAGTGTATTCCATATGCTGTAACTTCTGATGAAATCCTTAAAAGCCTGTATTATTTTTATTTAACTATTTTTAACAGTATCGTCAACTAAAGAACATATCCCTGGGGACCCTTGGCTATGGAGAAAATGAAGACAACAGAATTGGCTTAAAAGTCTGTAAGCAACATTACAAGAAAGGGACCATGTTTCCTTCTAATGAGACACTGAATATTGACAGCGACATTGAAAAAGGTAACACACAGATAATTTCATTATATACTCTTATCGTCTTCTGTGGAAAGAGCAAACATCCCCTCATGTGCTGATGACCCAAATGGACCCATGTTGCTTTTGTGACAGCTAACTTCATTGAGGCTTGAATATATGCCTGCAAAGGGCTTTGCCTCAGGGAGCTGCAGGTCTACTGAGTTAGGACTGGGGAGCATTTGTGGAACTTCTTGTACCACTCAAGATTGTTGGGGGTTGAGGTAAATGGACAGGTGTTTCCTGTTTGTTGAGGTTTTTCCCTCACGAGGAGACAATTGGGCTTTTGAAAAAAAAAAAGAGTCTATTTATAAATAATGTATGTTAAAATGCTTGGTACTCTTGAATTATATGTTAACCACATTAATGTTCTACAAAGATAAATTGGGGTTAGCAACTCATTTTCTCTTTGAGGAAGTTGCTTTGCAAAAAGTTAATATCTAATCAAGTAGAAGTATTTTGTGCCACTTTGTTAAGAATTTAAAAACACACTATATTTAAGTGTGAAGTGGTTGACTTAAGGCTCTGGGGGTTTTGCCATTCATTCAACAAATCTCTGGTGTAGAACCTATCATGCCCAAGTCACTTCCTGTTTCATGTACTGGGGTCCTGTACTACCTGTACTACCAAGATCCATCATTCATGACTCCTCAAGAAGCTAACAGTTCAGGAGTGGGGGGTCCTAGGAGCAGTTTGAATGTGGAGTAGTTTTATTAAGAGAGCATCACACAATGCATTTGACGGTACTTCCTATAATCCCATCTTAAGACACTTTGGTAAAATAATCAAAGAACACATCTCTCCAATAGAGGTTCTGAGTCTGTTTCCACAAGCTGCCCACTGAGAATCTCTTCATGAGTCAATGTGTCCCATGCTCTTAACCCTGAAAGAAGCAGCCCATAAGCCAGCACCACCAAGGGTCACAGGGTGCTTTGAGAGGTTATCTAGGTGTCTGCAGTGTGGTTCTGTGGTCAGCAGCCTTGAAGTACCTCTTGTCCTCTTAACCCACTGAGCCACCCAGGCGCCCACCTCTTGTCCTCTTAAAAACATGCTTACAACGATTTTTCCAGTGATTCTTACATTGTTTTTCTCAATTGATTTTTCTTGGAAAATCGATTAAAGAAATGTGGCCAGAGTCAGTGTCAGTGGCTGCGTAGGACAGGCAGTGCCAGAGAGTAGGATTTCTTACCTGAACCCTGGGCAGTGGTGTCCTTGTTTGTTTTCCTTCTATCAGAATCTGGAATAGTTTTAACCAAATGGAGAGAAGTTGGTTATTACTTTGACTTTATTTTAAGAGAGATGAGCAAGTTAATTGTATTTTTGACTTAGGAAATGTAACTCCTCAAAGAGAACCCTTGGACATATCTATTGAAAAGATGTAAAGAATACTATTAGAATGCCTTATACTGGATCTTAGACTTTCTTTTCTCAGATATGTTGGAGGAAGCCTGCACATGATGGGAACAGGGGTTGGTGGGGTGTTACAGTTTATGTGGGTGAACTAGCAGAAGCTGTTCTAGATTACCTGTGCATGAATTTTGCATCATCTTTGTTAATAAGAGTCATCCTTCAGTGTGCTAAATGCAGAGGTCACCCTCCATGCCCACTTCCTTGGCGGGTCTCTATTTAATTGCATGATGAAATGTGTCCTTCAAGCTAAGGGTTTCCCTTAAGTCATGCTATGGGCATGTCATTCTTCTAGACCTATAGCTTTAGCGTTTAGCCTCATTGGGGGGACTGTTGGAAATTTCTGTTTTTAAAAATGTTTTTACAACATTTTGATTGCTATCATTTTAATACAGTAGTGCTTTGTCTTCTGTGACACAGATTTTGAATTCATGTTCTCCTTTCCACATGTTCTCAGCCTAGACATTAAGAACATTTCATCATTTTCCCTGTTGTAAGAACATGTAAACTCTACCTTCCGTTTCTCTCTAAGAGCATTGTTATTTCATTTGCGGGAGTATTCTGCCCTGTAAATGAGATTCTCTGAGTGCCGAGGCTGCTACACTAATACCAGTTCGTTCTGTTTGAGGTTTGATGATTTACTTAAGGCTTTTGCTGTCCTTAAATAAAAACCCAAAATCCAGTGCTTCGATTTTATTGCCAAAAGGTGCTTGGTGTCCTCATTAGCAGTGACTGTAACATAAGATCAGTCAGACCTCAGAGAATCCTGAATGTGCATTTAGAGGAATGTAACTCCATACTTATAATTACAAAACTTGAATAACCAAATAGACTTTTACTAGGCGAATTTTACATAAAGTATAAAATTAACAAATGCTATTATATTTCTCTGAATCTAAGATGCCATTAATATTGTTAAATATAAGTATAGGGCGCCGCTGCCTTCAGCTCGGGTCATGATCTCAGGGTCCGGGGATCGAGTCCCACATCAGGCTCTCTGCTCAGCAGGGAGCCTGCTTCCCTCTCTCTCTCTCTCTGCCTGCCTCTCCATCTACTTGTGATCTCTCTCTGTCAAATAAACAAATAAAATCTTTTAAAAAATATTGTTAAATATAAGTATAAATATTAAAACTCTTCTGCTTCAGAGGTATTTAAAAGTGAAAAAAAGAAATATCTTAGAATGAGTGAAATACAGGAAAAAGAGACCTTGGACAGAACGTGGCACATAGATTTTGAACATGTTCCTTCTCTTTTCAGAATCCAGCCACTTAAATCACTTTAAATGTTTTATTTTCTTTTACTTTGTCTTCAAATAAGAATGTGAGAAGTGGAAGGACCTTAAATATCATCAGTTTGGCTTTTACTTTACATCTGACGAAACTGGTGTTCAGTCAGGCGAGGTAGCTAAGTCGAGGTCATGTCCTATTTAGTGATGGGAGGTCATTGCTACTCCAGGCGCAGCGGGAGAAGATGCTTAAAGAATCGGCCATCAAGCCTACCAAGGTTCTCAAGAACCTCCTGGGTACTAGACACTGCTGCAGCTCCGACTTCTCCATTCCAAAGGCAGCATGAAGGGGCAGCAACAGCCTTGGCAAGAGTCAGCCAGGCTGGCTTCCCCCTGTTCTGTGTCAGGGCTTTGTGACCTTGAAAGGCATTCACCATTTCTAGACCTCCTTGCTTTCCTGCCAAGGTGTTGAGCTACCCAAGGACAAGACTATTTTTATGGGAGGCTCTTGGAATTGTTCTTTTATAGTTTACAGCTCATAACTTGCTTTTACTTGAGTAAAACCTAAGTTTCTTTCTTTTCTCTTTTTTATTTTATTTTATTTTATTTTTGGGTTTTGAAAAAGCATCAGACTTAACAGAAAGGTTGCAAAATAGCACAAAGATTTCCTGGTATACCTTTCATCTAGATTTTCCAAAGGCTAACATTTTACCACTTTTGTTTTATCATTCTTCCAATGTATAAATATTTCTCCTGAAATGTATGAGAATAAGGTACAGACTTGATGTCTCTTTACCTCTAAATACTTCAATGTGCATTTCCTCTAGACAAGAACATTCTCTTACATAACCACCATACAGTGCTCAAAAGCACCAGGGAACCTGGATACAGTACTGTAATCTCCAAACCCTATTCACTTATCACCCATTGTCCTGTTCTTTACAGAAAAAGAAAACTGCCTGCGCATCCCCCTCCCTCCCACCATCGCCATGGGCCCCTCCCCCACCCCCTTGCACCTCCCTGAGCCAGGATCACATAATGCATTTACTTGTCAGGTCACTTTAATCTCCTTTAATCTGGAGCAAAATGAAATTCCTTAGCCCTTTTTTTTTTTTTTTTTTTTTAACCAATGACCTTGACATTTTAAAAGAGTAGAATGTTCCTCACCTGGGTTTTTCTATTTCTTTATGACTTGATGGAGGTTATGCATTTGGGGGGAGAATACCACATAGTACATTATTTCAGGAGGTTCATGATGTCTCTTTATCCCATTACTGGTGATGTTAACTGTGATTATGTGGTTAGGGTATCTCCAGGTTCTTCCCTTTCAAGTTCCAGGTCTTGTTACAATGAATACGGATTTTGTGGGAAGATACTTTGGAACTTTTAAGTGTCCTGCTTCTCAGCACACCTTGCCCCACTACTTTTAGCATTTGATTGTTGCCTGAAACAATCCTTCTTGTTGTTTCATTGCTCTAGACTGTGTTCACTTAGACCTCTCCAAGTCCCCTCAGGACTGGAAGAACTCGTCATTCTTCAGACTGGAATTTTATCGGTAAATATGTTTTAAAGTCTCATTTCCCAGGAGACGGGTGGGGAAAGCAGAGTAGGAGAGTAAGACCATGACAATTTATACCTTGTAATATTTCTTATCCAGGCTCTTACAAGTTGAAATTTCCTTTCACCTCAAAGGCATTGACCTACAGACGATTCATTCCCGAGAGTTACCAGACTGTTACGTCTTTCAGAACACGGCAAGTGTCTTGTCATACTGAAGGTTTTTATTATTTTTCTCTACTCCTATTGCAGATGCCAAAACTAAGTTTCTTTCTTTTTCTTTTTCATTTTATTTTATTTTTTGGTTTTGAAAAAGCATCCGACTAACAGAAAGGTTGCAAAATAGCACAAAGATTTCCCCCTATTGCAGATACCAAGTGGAAAACACACCAGCCTTTAAGAGATGTGTTAGGGGTAGTTGTGTTTAAAACAGCTTAATGACACTTCCTAGTGCTGTTGGTCCAGAGACCATTCCTTGGGAAAATGAACCAAACCCTTTCCAACATTTTAAAACCAGAAGTTTTCAAAATTAGTTTTGACCTAGTATTCCCATAATATATTAGGGAAAAAAAGTTGATGACAAGTGTTTTGAGTGTTTCTGATGTTTCTGCTACTTTCAGAGGAAGGTTTTTGCAACTGTTATAGCAAATGTTTTCAAACCTCTAGGCAGAAAGTGCTCCCTCTCTCCACTTGATCTGAGGGCCAGTCTGCAAAGGATTAGTTGTTTTTTTATTTTGAGGGGAGGCACGTGCACTAGAGGAGAGTGTACGCTTCTGTGGGGAGAGTAACTGGCCCTCTCATTCCTTGAACTTTCCCTCTTACCCTCCCTCTTTCGATCCCGTTTATAGAGGGAAAAACCAAAGGCTAAGCCGACAGTTGTCTGTGACCACCCTTTAGCAACTCAGAGGAGGGCTCTGTTCAACAACAGCCAGTCAGTAGGAATGAGTCCCCCCTATGCACCAGACGCGGCCACAATGTCAGGGTGCAGTGGCCCTCAGGAAACTTACAGCCTAGTGGAAGAGCTCGCCTGGAAAACACGTACACAAAGAAATAAAAGTAATTCTAAATCTTGACATGTGGTGAGGAAGAATGTCTCTGGCACAGAGGAGTATGATTAACCTCCCTGGGGTGTCCTACATATTACAGAACACAATGCAAAACCCCCCAGTACTCACAGTCAGAGAGCTTGTAGAGCTGCATGTGTAGGGGATCAGTAATGAAATCCACAGGTGCCCCAGTATCTCGCCCCATGAGCCACACTCCGTGTAATCCAAGAATATCCCTCCAACCAAACCAGAGGCTCGAGAATTAGACCTGCGAGCCCCACTTCAGGGCCTGTGGCCTGTGAGGACACCCCTGCTAACCCTGGCGCACGCACAGCCTCGTCCTCCCTCGGGAAAGCCCCCCAAATACTGCTCTCAAGCCTTAAGATCTTCCGCACATTCCACTTGTAAACAACATGACTGAACCATAAGTGGAAGGTTGAGGCTGTTTGGAAATCTTAAATTCAGCCTGCAGCCTGGGAGCAATCTTTGTCACTTTGGAATGCCCTGTAGCGCTTGAAGCAAACAGAAAAATAATTTCCATCCTAGCGCAGACCTAGCATTTCATTCCCAAAGGACTAAGTTGAAGCAAATGCTTTTAAATTCCAGTCGGTATAGTAAATGAGATCAGTGTGTTCTCTTGTCAAAGACTGGTGAATCTTGGTTTTGTTCCGAGGACTGGTTAGTTGTTACGCACTCAGATTTCTCTGAACCCGAACGTGATTCATTAGAACTGCACGTTTTCACCTTTTGGGCCTTATTTCTTCATTAGTAACAGAAACGTGGGCAGGAATCATGTGATGAGGGCATTTTCATCAGTATCATTGTTCTGGAATCAGTGTGCTGTGAGAATGCCAGTGGTGTTTGAAGCAGAGTTGCTCCTGTGGGCCACACTGCCTGCTGGGCGGTGACCTTGCCGTGCATTTGTGTCTCCAGATCACCTTGGACAATAAAGCTCACAGTGGCAAGATCAAGATCTATTTTGACAGTGAAGCTAAAATTGAAGAATGTAAAGACTTGAACATATCTGGTTCTAGTAAGTATGTCACCTTCTTGCTCGTGATGGATCATGGACGATTTTTAACACCTTATTTTGCGATTGGGGGTATTTAAGTGGGAGGAAAGAGCTCCAGAAGACTCTTGAGCATTCAGTCCTATGCGGTATATCCTAGAGCTTTGCCTTTTTGTTCAGCAGGTGCTGACTGCACACGTCTTAAGAGAGGCCGTGTTCCCAGTTCTTAGGACCCGTTTCTAGAGCCAGACTGCCTGGGTCTGGGTCTTGATTCTAGTCACTATGCATGTGATCTTGAACAAATTACTTAACCCTCTCTCTATTTCTTAGCACCTTTCTCTATAAAATGAGGGTGATGATAGTACCTACCTTCCAGGATGTTGAGTATTAAATGAATTGCATCAAGGAAAGCATCAAAAACACGAATCGGCACACAGTAATTGCTAGGCACTACGGAAAAAGAAAGGAAATGCCTCAGGAGAGAGGTTGACGTGCCTGTGAAATCTAAGGGGTGGAGGTAGAAAGGGATGAGGATAAAGAAGCAACGGTTAACTTTGGGGCAGAGTGAGGAATAAAAACCAGCAGTGGTTTTTGGAGAAGGTATGCTTTGAGCCAAGCATTTGACAATGGACCAAGATCAAAACCTCAGAGGTCAGAGAGCAGCCTGTACAAACACTGAGTGGTTTACTCAGTTGTTGCTCAGAAGACACCTCTTCATCCACAGGTTAAAATGGATTATGTGGGACTTCTTAATGAGGTGGTCCTGATGGTGTTAAATAATGGATCGTCAGTATTTTTAAAATTTAAATCTAATGAATTAACATAATGTATTACTAATTTCAAAAGTCAATTTTTTTTTTAAAGATTTACTTATTATTTGAAAGAGAGAGGGAGAAAGCATGAGTGAGTGGGTGGGAGGAACAGAGGGAGAGAGAGAGTCTCAGGCAGACTCCCCACTGATCACAGAGCAGGGCTCAACCCCTCAACCCTGAGATCATGACCTGAGCAAAAATCAAGACAAGCAGAAATCAAGTGACTGAGCCACTCAGGTGCCCCAGATTGTCCGGATCTTTTCCATTAAAAAATAATTAAAAAAAAATTTTTTTTTTTTTGGAATCAGAGATAGAAAGAGAGAGTGAGCTCAACCAGGGGGAGCAGCAGGGAGAAGCAGACTCCCCGCTGAGCAAGGAGACTGATGTGGGACTCTATCCAGGACCCTGCAGTCATGACCTGAGCCAAAGGCAGACTTTAGTGGGCTGAGCCACCCAGGTGTCCCTTGTCAGTATTTTTTAATTTACCAGTTTTGTTGAAGTGAATTTGGCTTTGATCAGTTTATTAGAACCAAAGAAAATGTAAAATACCTGTGGTTTTTTAACTGTTTTAGATTTATTTTAATCTAGATTTGTGTGTGGCCCGGGGCTGTTTGGTTGTATAATATATCCCAATCATTCTGAAGGTTTGGTTTTAGTATTTCCATTAACTGACTCAAGGCTCTGATCAGCATAGACAGTTTTAGTTTCTTTCTGTTTGAAAGTGGTTCCTATTTCCCAGCAGAGACATCCCCCCCCCCGCCCAAGAAACACATAGATCACATGCATATTTGGCAAGTCCAAGTGGAGATTCAGCTATTTAATGTGAGAAAAGCTAACCATTGTCGCACATGAAATGTGGTTTGGAATAGTCATTCTGATCGAAAGAGTTAGTGGGTCAAATGTGTTGCCACAACCTGGTTTCCTTTACCCCCTCAGGGCTGCTAAGATATTGGGGAGTTTTTGGTGCCTGTTCTCAGAAGAGAAGAGCTCGGGCTCCCTTCTGTGGCCAGTGAGGAGAAACACAAACCTCACAGACCACTGAGTAGAAACATGAACATTCATCTTTCTCCCAGACCTGTGTCCTAAGTAACCAGATTCTGTTACTAGGAGAATATGAATTTTACATGATGTGACGTGAAAACCTTAAAAGCTGAAGTTTGGAAACCAGCTTAGGAAGTGGATTTTTTTCCCCCCCATCTATGAAAGCTGTGGGAGAAAGGCAAGGGTGACATCTGGTGGGATCTATGTGCTATTTCCAGAAAGTTCTGAGGCTCCTTCAAGTCCATATTCTTACCCTGAAGTTTTTCTCTTCCTCTTGTCATTACCTGTGTTACCTCAGGAAGAGTGATGAGGGATCGTCCATCTTCACACACAAACCTCACGTTGCCTTTTATGACTTCTAATACCCATCCCCAAGCGTGCCACTCAACTTCACTTTAACTGGATTTTATAAACATAGGAAGGAGGGTATGAGCGGCTGAAGACGGTAAGGACTGGTGAGCAAGATCCCCCACTAAGGGGTGATTTCCCAAGTGTCACAGGGAAAGAGCCGTTAGCAAGCAGGGGAAGCCCTGGGTTCGAGGCCTTCAGGTGGAAAGTGGCAGTTAGCGCAGGACTCCTCAGGACCTCCAGGAGGAGGGGCGGCGTGTACGACTTCCCTAACCAGGTTGGCAGGGGCATCTCTCTGGATTACTGTTTTATAACCAAAATTTAAGAAATGTTCCTGTGGCAGGAATATAGATTCAATGGAGTAAGAAAACAATTGCAATGTTCATAAAATTCATTTTTTTAGTACACCAGATAGTCTTTTCAGTAGATAAAATTAAAACAGAATATGAGAGAGAGACAGACAAACCAGGAAATGGGCTCTTTTTTCAAAATTTTTTATTTTTTAAGATTTTTTAAGATTATTTGAGAGAGAGAGCAGGGGGGAGGGGCAGAGGAAGAAGGAGAGCGTCCTAAGCAGACTCCATGCTGAGTGTGGAGCCCAACACAGGGCTCGATCTCGTGACCCTGAGTTCATGACCTGAGTTGAAACCAAGATTTGGACAAACTGAGATCAGACATTTAACCAACTGTGCCACCCAGGCGGGTGTTGTATGACTATGTCGTACACCTGAAACAAATATTACACAGTATGCTAACCAACTGGAATTAAAGAAAAAAAATAAAAAGATGTCTGAAGCTAATAAAACAACAAGAAGAAGAAGAACGAAGCCTGAATATGAGACTGGTTTGTCTGTTAGGGTGGGTGGTTTATCCTTCTAGATATGGGCCTCCATTTGCCCATTTGTAAATAAGACCCAACACAAGGAATCATAGAGATTTTGTTCTGGTTATATGCCAGCAAGGAAAGTACTAGATGCTGTCCTTGTGCTTCATAAGGTTTTCAGGCCCATCTTCCCAAGCACTGTACCTATTCCCTCTGTCCCATCCCATAGCTCCGACAGGCAGGCAGACAGACAGACAGACATAGATAGATAGATGGATTGGAAGGAAAGAAGGAAAGAAAGTCTTGGGTTCTAGTTACGTTATGTCGTTACCTACCTGTCAGATGATATCTCAAGATAACTAAAACTTCATAGTTATAAAACGGTCATAAGTAAATGTAAGTGCTAGGTTCTAGGTGCTGTTCTAACAAGCACTTGACGCGGATTATTTCACCTGGTGTCCTGACAGCCCATGAAGAAGGTACAGTAGGCTCTGTTTTGTAGGGGAGGCATCTAAAACTTCGCAAGGCTCAGTAATTCACTCAGTGAACTACATTTTCTAGCTGGCTGTGCTCATAACCCACAGGATGAGCTGTTTTGCCCTCAGAGTGACTGGCCACTGTTGCTCATGCCCTTGAATTATTAAATCCATGGATACTTGGTCTTTTTGTTAAAGGCCTTTTTTGTAGAGGGCTCTGCTTTATAATCTCCACCCCACCCCCGAGTGCCCCACTGAAGGTCGCCTGTCTTCAGTGCCATTTTCTTCTCCCTTGGCCCTTCTCAGTCTACTTCCTAAGCTCAGCTCCTCCCACAATTCCCCACCTCCCGTCCTTCCTAGTCTCTGTTCCCCTCTGTGGTCTCAGTGGCTGTGTCTGCACCCATGGCTTTAACTGCCACCAATTCGTCCTCTCTTGTCGTGAACGTCCAGACTGAGCTCAGTTCACTCAAGACAGAAAATCAGGAGTCATTCTTGGATGGTCCTTTTCTCTTACTGCTTAGGTCCCTCTGGAGACCTTGTCTCTCACAGCTCTGTGCCTTCTCTCCCTCTGCATGTAAGCAGCTCAGACCTTCACGGGTTCTAACCTGGGTTATTCAGTAGCTTTCTCATGTTCCGGAGGCTCTGGATTCCTCTGTAAGCATCCTGAAGCATCGGGAAAGCACAGACACTGTAGTGTTAAGCAAATGTATGTGGTCCCTGCTCCCTAGCTAGGGTCAGTCATTTGGTGCGGAAGATAGACCGACCAGTGATATCCAGTAGGAAGCATTGGAAATGCTGTTCTTTCCCTGGGGCTCTTCCAGGGACTTTAGTCTATGAACTTGTTTCATCCTCACAACTGCCCTGTGGTGGAGGGTTTTTTTTTTCCCCTACTTTTTTTTTTTTTTTTTTTAAGGCAATTTCCCCAAAGCTCCACAGCTTCTGAGTGCAGACCTGAGATTCAGACCCCGCTCATTAGGCTCCCGAGACTGTCTTTCCTGTTCTGCCCTGTCTCTGGGCCCCTTAATGTGCTGTCTTGGAAGGTGTGTGTTCTTGTGCACAGTGCTCTGAAAGAGTATAGGAGAGGACTGTTATGGATGGGAATCTAGGGAATTCTCTTCTGAGGAGGAAAATATTTCATCTGAAACCCAAAGCTGAAAAAGAAGAATTTCACTTGAGGGGTGGGAAGGGCCCTGCTCCAGGCAGAGGGATGAGCCCTTGCAAAGTCCCTGAGGCAAGAGAGAAAGGAAACCTGATAGAAGCAGGGACAGAGGAACAACAGTGTGGCCTCAAGGTCGAGAAGGTGGGGAGAGAGGAGAAACAGGTGCTGAAGCTGCAGGAATGGGCAGGGGAACAGGCGTTGGGAATGCGACCATCCGGTCTCAGAGGAGCTGGGGTTCCAGGTGCATATTCCTGCAGTATACTCCCCCGTGCTATGGTGAATTCCACCACAAAAATGTGGTCACTGTTGTTGTTACTTCCGTTCCAAGGGGCTCTTTGCCCCATGTGCAGAAGCAGCTCATTGGATTGGCACTATTTACTGGTCAGGTACACAGTAAGGTTGAGAAGCAGAAAAAAAGATTCTGAGGAGTGGTGTTTTAAATTGGTCCCTCACGGGTGCCTGGGTGGCTCAGTGGGTTAAAGCCTCTGCCTTTGGCTCAGGTCATGATCCCAGGGTCCTGGGATTGAGCCCTGCATCAGGCTCTCTGCTGGGTAGGGAGCCTGCTTCCCCTGCATCACCACCCCTCCCCCGCCTACTTCTGATCTCTGTCTGTCAAATAAATAAATAAAATCTTAAAAAAAATTGTTCCCTCATAGATGGAGAACTTGGTGTTTTTGCTTTTATGAAAAAGAACTCAAGAGTATGTCCCTTTTGCCTCTTTTGAGTAGAGCCCAAATGGACCACCCTCTGTTGAGTTTTAGCCCATGGAAAATATTTTTAGTACATGTAGCAGAGAGTTTATATGTTTTTAAATGTACAGTTCTTAACATCAGGGAATGTTTTACCTTATGTAAAGACTTCTGAATGAATACAGTGTGATTTGTTTCTAATGTTCAAGCATTTATCATTTGAACTTCTCTTCAGACTGCCATTCTGTTTGGAAATTATTACCAAGTAACATGAATTTGACATTTGAATTCTGTTTTTGTTCCTCAGTTCAGAAAAATACTCAGTATGTCCTGGTGTTTGATGCATTTGTCATTGTGATTTGCTTGGCGTCTCTTATTCTGTGCACAAGATCCATTGTTCTAGCTCTCAGGTTACGCAAGGTAAGAGTGTGTTCAAATGTTCTCTCTCCCTTCTTGGCCTCCGCCCTGTTTGTCCAGACAGTGGACCCTTGATGTTGGGTCATCCTGCCCTTTCTGGAGCTCTCAACTTGATTGGATTCCTTTGAATGATTGCCCCCCCACCCAGGCACTAATCAACCTGAGGTGTGGAGGGTGAGTTAAGGGCTCCTGACATGTCTGGTGGGATCAGATAATTATCCTGCTTAAAACTGAGCTACTAGGCACAAGTGCACAGTGGTGAACTCTCAAGCTTTTGAATGTTTCCAGAATAAATGAGAGACTCTTTTAAATTCAGGAGCGATCTTAAAAAACAGAGTAATAGCATGTGTGGGTTTCATCTTTTGTCTTTAAATCAGAGTTCATTTTGACAGGGAGGCATGGCAAATGGGTTATAATGAACATAAAATACTTTATTCTATTTTTATAAATAGTTTCATTTTACTTTTTTACCCTCCAAGTTCTCTAGAATGTATACTTCAGCTTCCCACAAATCTTATTCTGGTTTGTGGCACGTAATTAAATGCAGACTGGGGTCAGGGGAAAAAGGAACTCATCTGTTGTGGATACCATTTGGAGCAAGAAAATAGTCTACATTCTAGTTTTCTTATTCTTGACCTTTGTTGACTTATATTGTAAATAGCCACTTCTCCTGCCTGTCCCCCAAGTCTCTTGACATTCTGAATCCAAGGTCAGGGTCCTGGGTCTGCCAGAGTTAGGGGCCATATCATTGAGAGTCATCCTGACTCCTACCCTCATGCACACACATTCTGGAGCCAGGCTGCTGGGTCCAGACCGTGGCCTAGCCTTTCTGGGCCTCTGTTCCCTCTTCTGGAGATAGGCCTGATTCATGGGGTTGTCAGAATGAATGAGATGGTAACAGGTAAAATATTGGGAATGTCCTGAGTGTTCTGTATTATGACAGGAGTCTCTTGGCATTAGAGCATAACCCTTTGATGTGTGAGTTAACTTAGCAGGTACTGAAATGCTGACTTATAGCTTTGGTAGGTTAGGGGAGAAAGTGGGGGCCATAACCACCACCCTTGAAGTGGCTCCATCCAGTTGGGAAAGGTAACGCCACATCACTTTACAGGCAAGAGCACTGTTTTGCGCCTGTCTTCTCCTTCCAGAAGGCAGTGTGGTTTATAAGAGATGCTTTTTAAAATGTTTGCCACAGAGATTTCTAGATTTCTTCCTGGAGAAGTATAAGCGACGCGTGTGTGACGCCGACCAGTGGGAGTTCATCAATGGATGGTATATCCTGGTGATTATCAGCGACCTAATGACAGTAATTGGATCCATATTAAAAATGGAAATTAAAGCAAAGGTGAGGGGCGACGCATTTTAATCTTCAATTCTTTCCATCCTCCTGGGTGACCCCAGCCGCTTTGAGATATAAAATCCTTATGGAGACTCCCTGAGTCTCGTATTTTCTCTTCTCACATCCATATAGCTGAAGCTTCCTCTGACTTCATTCCTCATCAAGGGAACATGTGAAAGCCATTGTTCTGTGGAAGGTAACATTCCCACGAGTCTCCCCCAGAGACTCAGCAGCACCTTCAGAATAGGAACTGAAGTTTGAGAAGCTTGGCGGTTTGGGTGGGCTTCATTTTTTTTTTTTTTTCAAGTTGCAGAAGAAGCAGCTGGCCCACAAACCAAACATGTCAGGAGCCAGCAGTGACCCTCCAGGACAGATGGGTGCTCTGGGAGGGGAGTGAGGGTAGGAGTGTTGAGTGACCACCAAGCACCTGATGTTGTCTTGTGGTTGTTAGTTGATTTGATCTCATGACTCCATCTTGCCTCCTCCTCCATCCGGCTCTTTCCCCCTGTATGCTGCCAGCCGGCAGGTCTCACCTCCTTTACCTCATGACCACCTACCATGCCTCCCTCCTCTCCACGCTGACGACTCTGGCTCCCTTCAGGTTATCTTCCTTTCTGGCCTGGATGCTACAACAGTCCCGCACTGGCTTTCCTGCCTTCCACCTTCTATGCCTCAGACCCATCCACACCACTGTCAGACTCATTTTTCTCAAACTATGGAAACCCACTGCCTCACAGGGCCCCCACTGAGATGCAGTGGCCTCCCTTCAGCGTGGCCTCTGGGGTCCTCATTCTCTTGCTCGGCTTCCCTCCTTGTCCTAGCTCTCCTGAACCCATCAGTCTTCCTCACCAGGACATCCTGCCCACCCTTGGCCTTGGGTCTCTGTTCAGCCTTTGTCCGTTGACCTACAGTCCCTTCCCCTCCCCCAGCCTGTCCTCCAGGCCCAGCTCCATTCTGGAGTCACACCACGGAAAGCGACTGTGACAAGCCAGGCGTTGTGGCTCTCATTGCCCTTACTATATTAAGTTAGAGCTGTGCTTTTGTGTGTTTGTCTCCTCAGGGAGACCTAGAAGTCCTCAAGAGCAGGCACTGGGTTAGCAAATCGTGTTGGAGCTTTCCTTCAAAAATAGCCGAGTGGTACTGTGTGGTATTTACCAAGCACTATCACCTTATATTCTTTAATGCCTGGGTCAGTAGTCAAGGAAATTTCTCTTTCAGGATCTTGTTTGAACAGAAACTCAATTCAACCAATTCAAATACAGAGAGACAAAGAGAGACACATTTGGAACTGGGCTATTTTCTCCTTCAGTGTGCAGCGCTTGGTGTCACCTGAGAGAAGCAGTCGGTCATTCTGTTCCAAGACCATTCTTTTCAATTTAAAGTGAGATTAACAAGTTGAGTGGAGTGGAATGTCTTGCTCACGTTTATTTTTTCTTCATGCCTTAGAACCTCACAAATTACGATCTGTGCAGCATTTTGCTCGGGACGTCTACGCTTTTTGTCTGGGTTGGCGTCATCAGATACCTGGGGTACTTCCAAGCATATAACGTAAGCAGGTGGCCTTGGGTAGGGCACGGGGACTGAGACTCATTTCTTCACTGGGTCCTGGTAAGCCACTGTTGAATTCCCCTCGTTCTGTTGATTTTTCTTTCAGGTGCTCATTTTAACGATGCAAGCCTCACTGCCCAAAGTTCTTCGCTTCTGCGCTTGCGCTGGTATGATCTACCTGGGTTACACATTCTGTGGCTGGATTGTCTTAGGACCGTATCACGACAAGGTGTGTAGCCCCAATTCTTCCTGCTGCACGTTAGGCACTCAGAGCCCTTCCAGGAGGGCTCCCCATGCTGCCCTGCTTCCCACTTGGCGCCAGCAGGTACCCTCGAAGTCAGTAAGACATATGTTCGCATTGGTTTTCTTTGCCTTTTCAGGACACTGCAGTGACTTTGGGATATCAGAACAAGAACTGTAGAGCTGTAACGAGAGGATACATTTCCTAGTTGTCAGGGACCGGCTTCAGGGGGCGCATAGTAACCCAACCGATCACCAGCTGAGAACTGTTTGGACACGAGATCGCTGTATTGAAAATGAAAATTAAATAAGAAAAATTATTATGGTAGTCTTCTCACCTAAAGTATTAGGGTTCTCATCCACATTAATTGAGAGAATGAAGGTAGACAAAGACTGCCCAAAAGGACCATCTTAGTTCTAGGATTACAATGATAACACACGTCTTTGCAGGTGGTTTTGATTACAGTGTCATCTTTGTGCCTTATGAAAGATTAGTGTCTGAATTCTAGATTATCCTTGGGCTTTGCATCTCAGGGACATCAAAGTTACATTCAGATGTTCTAGTTTTGGTTTTTTTTTTTTGGTAAAGATTTTATTTATTTATTTGACAGAGATCACAAGTAGGCAGGAAGACAGGCAGAGAGAGAGGAGGAAGCAGGCTCTCTGTGGAGCAGAGAGCCCAATGCAGGACTCGATCCCAGGACCCTGGGATCATGACCTGAGCCAAAGGCAGAGGCTTTAACCCACTGAGCCACCCAGGTGACCCCAGATGTTCTAGTTTTAAAATGATAAATTTGATTGATAGATGCTTGGGGAAATGAAGTTCATTCGGCTTTGCTTTCAAACAAAAAAAAAGTAAAAGGAATTACTACATCTTATCGTTTTCTTCCATGGGCCTCAGGCAGCTGGAGCAACAGAAACAACACAGTGACCAATAATAACTGGTAACCACGGTTACCAGATGCCTGTATGTTGGGTACTATGCTAAGCATGGCTCTTATTTAATCTCTGCAGCCCAGGGACTGGGCTTGCCTTAGGTTCTCTGTAAGGAGAAAAGAGGTAAACACACAAAGGGTGGTGTTGAAGCGTATAGAACAGCTCACCTTTAATTCTGGAGCTAGATGGTTGCACTAAACAAAACATAGTATCAAATCTCGTTTGCAAACTACTCAGAAAGTGAGTAGTCCACAAGGTTCCAGCTTTCTGTGTTCTCATACTAAAATAAATCCTGTACCTTGACACACAGGCAGGTTTTTCTCCTCTGTAAGTGTTACATTTAACATGTCCAAAGAGAATGACTGTTTTACTATTTGAGCAACTGTATAATTAACAGTGACAAGCCCTGGGTTAATAGTAAATCTTGATAATCTTGTTGCTCTTCCATTTCCATGCCACTACTTTAAAGGTGACTCATGAGTAAAAATTATGCTTTGATATAATCTCTCTGATCTGGAGAACTTACTGTCTTAGTGCCTAGGAAAATTTACATTTTTCTTCCTTGCCGACCTCCTGTTCTGAATGCTTGTCCACATTTTTGTCACTAGAGGGCAGTGTTGCACTGTGTGGAATGAACACTGAGCATGAGACTTGCATCTCCAATTCACTGGCTCCAAGGCCTCAGGTTGAGTGCTTCTGTCTCCTTTGCCCTCCATCTCCCTTACCCTACCATTATTCTGGAAGGTGATTAGATAATGTTGCCCACATTTTGCCAAGAAAGCTACCTTTCTCGAACATTATATGCGAATAGATATAGTGCCCAAGTTCTCTACCTTTTGCTATGTCAACCCTCCCAGCAGCCCTGTGGGGAGATATTATATTTCTTTTACTGAAAATAGGGTTCTTAATATGTTAGTTTACCCGAGGTTATACAGCTACTAAACGGCAGAGATAGGATTTACACCCAGGTTTGTCTGACCCCGATACACGTGCTTTGATCAATACCCTGCAGGGGTTTTCTTGGTATTGTCTAAAACAGATCCTTACAAAAGAGCATTTCATTTCATCTGTGAGCAGAGAGCTGTGTAATCAGTCCTATTTCCCTCAGTGTGTCGACCTTGAAGAAAACGATGTTATTCGCTTTGCGGGTCTGAGTGTGTTTTCGTACGTTGGCTCTGTCCTTTTCAGAATCCAGGCGAGACTGGGGTGCTCTGGACAGCACTGCAGTAAAAATACGAGAGCTCCAGAGGAGAGCCACAGATTCTAGGAGCCACGTTAAGAAAGGAAACCAATGAAGTGACTGAAGTTATGTATTTATTTAATTCAATATATCCAAAATATTAGTGTGTTACTTTATCAGGCACTCAATATAAAATATCGAGAGACTCTCCAGCCCCCCCCCCCCACTCCTGTTTCTCGGTGCTTGGGAATCTGGTGTGTATCTTCTCCGGAGAGCAGCTCTCAGCCTGGACTAGCTGCTATCGATCAGGTGCTCGGTCATCACATGTAGCTAGTGGCTGCTGTTGTGTACAGGGCTCCTCCTGAGTTGTAGCTCCCACTCACTGCCAGCCCTCTGTTTCTCCCCCAGATGAGCAGAGAGACAAGGGCTGTGTGGCAGGTCCATCAATGGCATCTATCTTTCATCTCTAGCCAGACCGATATACTGGGGCAGTGCACAGTTGAATTAATGCAGCAGATGCCTTAGTGGAAGCAGAAGACCTTCAGTCTGGTTCTGGACTTCTGTGCTTTTCTTCTCTACTTTGCTTCTTCTTCTTCTTGGACTCTGAAGTTTAAAATGTTGACGGCCCCCTGCACCCCTCCCCCTGCAAATTAATCCAAACTTTCTGAATTTTTAGATTTTGTCAGCATCTATTGAATCAGAAGAACTTTCGAATGACCAGAGGTCTTGAAAAGCAGGGCACCCTTGCAAGCATTTCCTAGGATTTCTAAAATATAGCAACCTTGGGTATGGAAGCAATCTCTTCCTTGAAACCAAACACCCTAAGAGGAGGTATCGGGAAAACTAGGTTCACACGGCAGTTTGATTGGCAGCAGGCCTCCCATATTTCAGCTTCCTGCTTTCCCGTCAGACATTGGATTTTGGTGGTTCAGCTGAAAGGGAGTAAAGGGACCAGTGTCCTGCCAACACTGATCTCAGCACTAATGGACTTTGGCACGGCACCCTTTCAAAATGTCTGGGCACGGAGGACTAGAGACTGTTGGTGTTTAATAATTCAAGATGAGGGTTGGAAGAACATTATTCTAATGTGGCTTTTCCATTTCCAGAGGACTTTTTCATTGTGAAGAATAAATCAGTCTTACCTTGTCCTCGTTTTACAAATGACAAGACCAAGCTATTGAAAAATTGTTGGGACTTTGCTGATGGCCTGGGTAGAAGTTGGGCAGAATCTACATGACATTCTCATGCTTTTAAGACTTCTCTTTGTAAACCAAGCTCCTCTCTTATTCAAAACAACAGTTAGCTAGTTAAAATATTTCAACCTAATGTTGCATGAGGTTCTCAGGACCAGCTCTTAAAGCAAATTTTTATGTCATTCTCCGTAATAAGGTTAAGTTTTCATTCAAATGAAAGTTCCTTGTGGCTCAGTCACAAAGTGTGGTACAAATGCTCAAGTTTGGGATGCCTGGGTGGCGCAGTTGGTTAAACGACTGCCTCCGGCTCAGGGCGTGATCCTGGAGTCCCGGGATCGAGTCCCACATCAGGCTCCCAGCTCCATGGGGAGTCTGCTTCTCCCTCTGACCTTCTCCTCGCTCATGCTCTCTCTCACTGTCTCCCTCTCTCAAACAAATAAAATAAAATCTTTAAAAAAAAAAAAAACAAATGCTCAAGTTTTCACTCTGGTCCCATGGAACCTAGGGGAACTCTTTATGGAAATAACCATTTAATATTTACTAAGTGTACACCAAGTCTTGTCGGGTTCTTCTAGATTGAGTTCCCTGAATGACTGTGGCTCCTTGCTTTTTGCATTCCCCATGTCCAGCATGGCGTGTAGAATGTGGTAGAGGCTCAGCAAGTTTTTTAATGAACAAAGAACAGAGAGATAATAGCACCTGCTTTTTAGGGGCTTACAACTTCATAAGAACCAATGCAATTCCCTCTAAATTGTATTTCTAGACTGAAAGCCCAAGGGGCTCTTCTTCTCCTTACCTTGGGTGTTACTAAAGTTCACTCCTGCTGTGGATTTTGGCCACCCAAACTGACTGTGTGGTTCACAACCACTTCTTGTACAAAATGACAAGCTGTGTATCACTTAACTTTATTAGGTCTCTTTTAAATTTCTGGTGGGTTAAATAAGTCTCATGTGCCTAGAGGAGAGGGAGTTACACTGGTTGTGAATAACATTAACATTGTAGCGGGTGTCACATCTAGGCTGATACATGTAACTGCTCGGGAGACTGAGGAATGAATTTGATACGTACTCACCAACTGCCTATTTGCCCTTTTGGAACCTGAAGTACATATTGTTACGGGTTCTTGAAACTAAAGAAAGGACTTGACCAGAGTCCAAAGGAATTATTAATGGTGCCGGCAGAGTTGTAATTCACATTTCGTAGAAACCAGCTTTGATTTCATTGTCTCAAGGCTGGTAGGGATGGAAAATATTTACTCTGAGAACTGCCCGTCTTACTGTTAAATAATCTGCATATTGTTAAGCGGTCACTCCCGTGGAGGTTACCTCCAGATCTCTGGGGAGACCAACTTCAGAGCTTCTTAGAGATGTTGCTGATGTCCTGAAGGTATCGGCACAATCTCTGTGTGGGCTACATTTGTGTACTCTCCCTTGGTTACAGGCTTTACCCTGTGGGTTCAGTCATGGAGCAGGGAGGTTAGGACGTGGTGTGCATTATCCAGTTGGGGTATGGAGAAGCATATAAACCGATTAGAAGACAAACAAGTTTGGTTTCCTCGGTGGTTCTTACTGATCCAGGGAAGGGACTAGAGCCACCAGGGCGGTCTGGCTTGAAGTGGACTTGGAAGTAGCCCTTTAGTGTTGGTGTAATGGGATACACAGACGGGGCAGGGTGGAGGGGAGAGGAGGTGGGGAAGGAGGGCATCCCAGCAGGTGAAGAGAACACATCCACGAGGAAAAGAGAAAGAAGTGGGCCTGGTGTGTGGGCACCGACAGGGCCAGGACGCTATTGACAGTGAGGAGAGGGGAAGAGGGCACGTGAAGAGGAGATGTATCCCAGCCTTCTTGGTTGGGATTTTCACTTTGCATCCTAGCTTTGTATATTCTTAAGCAAGAGAAATGACCCGAAGGCTATGTTCAGTGAAGTTTAGATTTTCCTGAAGTTTGGACTACAGAATGAAGAGGTTGGGGTAGACTTGCTTGAAGGTTTCTGTAACAATCCGGGTGTAAGTGCTCGTGTCGGAGCGGATCAGACATCCTAGGAGCAGACAGACCTTAGAAGATTGAAGACAAGGGAAGACTGATCAATTCGATTACTCAATTATTTTGGAGTAAATGTTTCTTTGATAGGAGACAGAAGTCACTGACAGAAATAGGGAATTAGAGGGAAAGACCAGTTTCCCAGTCAGGGGTTGGAGTTTTGCCTTGCGGCATGTGAAATAAACACCACCACCTCTGAGTGGACGTGCCCTGGAGACATTCCTCAGGGACAGGGCTATCCCCAGAGCCATGTGGACTCTGTGGACATGTGCGTCTCGTGCTCAGAACAGAATCTGGTTCAAAACTCTACACGAACGTGTTCTATCTGTGTTTGAAAACTTCACTGTCTTTGGCCTCTAAGGTCATTATTGTTCCTTAGGAGCTTTTACATTCCGTCAATGTTTAACCCTCTGGCCCTGGAGATGTCCCGTTATTAAGCACCTGCTGTTTGTTGGTAGTTGCTGAAGCAATAGTTTGTCAACCACTTTGAGCCAGGATGGCTGCCTGTGGGGTTCCGGTGGGGTTCCCTACTGCGTAGCTCAGCTCCCGAACTTCCCACTAACCTCCTCTTAGCAGCATTTCTCCCTGGCACCTGGGACTTGCCGCACGGAAAATGGCGTTCCCTAGGAGTGTCTGTCCTTTCCCAGACTTATGTTCATCTACCTTCCTCTTCCTCCCAGTCTCTCCCAGATTCCTTGCAACCCGGGGCTCCTGCATGCCCCTGTCTCTGGCCTCCCTGCTCCTAGGCTTTGCGCATTCTAGATCTTCCAAGTGCCATGGTTCCCTTTAAGGAACACAGATCAGATCATGTCATTGCGACATGAAGCATTTTCCTGGTTTCAGGTTATGGCCTGTATTTGCTTGAAGTGTGGAAAAGACCACAGGGGCCCTTCAGCATGGCATAGACAGGCCTCTCCGGCTGCTGTCCAGGCTGAGCTCTTTACTTCTCCCTCGTTTACTGAGTAAATCCTGACCTTTCTCCTCTCACGGGTGAATGACCCAGCCGTGGGGCCCTGGTTCTGAGGGTCGCTTTCCTTCCACAGCGCCCCCTAGCTTTACACAGGGTACTACATGTCTAAGTTAGGGTCTGTCCGCTGTTAGCAGGGGAGCCCCTGGAAGGCACAAACCATGATCCCTCATCTTTTGACACTTTCCCACCCTTGGAAATCTTTAGTTTTTAATGTGCTAAAATTACTCAGACCGACAGTTGGAAAGGCGAATGTGAAACCCTCCATGTAGCAAAACTTTCTTGAGCCTGTGCTATGTCCCAGACACTTCCCTCTCTGCTGGTTGCAGAACACAGCAGCCGCTGTTCTTCCAGAAAGCAGTTTGGCAGATGAGACCCAATAACAGGAAAAAACACTGTGCTGAGAAACGTTTATTACATTGTTCTTTATTATATTGTGAACATTATCGGGATGTCTAGCCAGAGGGAAATAGTTAAGCTTGACATCTAAGAAATGATCTGTTATATTAAAAAAAGGCTTTCTAAGTGTGAGTAACATAAGAAAATGTTCAGTAGGGAAAAAAAATCAGGATCCCAAACTGTTAGATGATATGACCAACAATATACACAAAGTGCAAAGGAAAAAAAACTGAAGAAAATATCAAGAGATTATCTTTATAAGCACAGAGGAGAGTTTAAAAAAAGATTTATTTATTTATTAGAAACAGTATAAGCAGGGGGAGAAGCAGAGGGATAGGGAGAGAAGCTGACTCCCTGCTGAGCAAGAAGAAGCCTGACAAGGGGCTTGATGTCAGGACCCTGAGATCAAGACCTAAGCCAAAATCATGTCAGGCGCTTAACCAAATGAGCCGCCTAGGAGCCCCGAGGAGAGTTTTGAATAATGTTTTCTTGGTATCATGGTATATTCTAGATTTTTTAAAATTTAATTTTAAAGGTTTTATTTACTTATTCAAGAGAGAGAGAGAGCACAAGTAGGGGGAGGAGCAGAGGGAGAAGCAGGCTCCCCATTGAGCAGGGAGTTCGATGCTGCACTCTATCCCAGGACCCCAAGATCATGACCTGAGACAAAAGCAGATGCTTAACCAAGGGAGCCCTTCAGGTGCTCCTAAAATTCATTTTAGAGCATCTAGAAAAGGGGTGCCTGGGTGGCTCAGTCCTTAAGCATCTGCCTTTGGCTCAGGTCAGGATTCCGGTGTCCAGGGATTGAGCCCCGCACTGAGCTCCCTGCTCAGTGGGGAGTCTGCTTCTCCCTCTGCTCCTCCCCCTACTTGTACTCTCTCTCAGATAAATAAATAAAATCTTAAAAAAAATAAAATGAGGGTGCCTGGCTTGCTCAGTGGGTTAAGCCTCTGCCTTTGGCTCAGGTCATGATATCAGGGTCCTGGGATCGAGCCCCGCATCAGGCACTCTGCTCAGCATTTTATTAAAAAATAAAAATGAGGGCGCCTGGGTGGCTCAGTGGGTTAGGCCGCTGCCTTCGGCTCAGGTCATGATCTCGGGGTCCTGGGATCGAGTCCCGCATCGGGCTCTCTGCTCAGCGGGGAGCCTGCTTCCTCCTCCTTCTCTCTCTACCTGCCTCTCTGCCTACTTGTAATCTCTCTCTGTCAAATAAATAAAATCTTTAAAAAAAATAAAAATAAAAAAAATAAAAATGAGTACTAATAATAGAGACAACAAGAAAATAAGTTAACTAGATACTTTCCTGCTTTTTTTTTTTTTTTAAGATTTATTTATTTATTTGACAGACAGAGTTCACAAGTAGGCAGAGAGGCAGGCAGAGAGAGGAGGAAGCAGGCTCCCCACTGAGCAGAGAGCCCAATGTGGGACTTGATCCCAGGACCCTGACATCATGACCTGAGCCGAAGGCAGAGGCTTAACCCACTGAGCCACCCAGGTGCCCCAATACTTTCCTACTTTTTTGGACCATACCTCTTAAAAACTCATTTGGGTTTACCCCCTACAGTTTGAAGATCTGAACACAGTTGCTGAGTGTCTGTTTTCTCTGGTCAACGGCGATGACATGTTTGCGACCTTTGCTCAAATCCAGCAGAAGAGCATCTTGGTGTGGCTGTTCAGCCGTCTGTACTTGTACTCCTTCATCAGTCTTTTCATATACATGATCCTCAGCCTGTTCATCGCACTGATTACAGATTCCTACGACACCATTAAGGTCAGTCACATTTCCTGCCAAAAAACGACATCAAATTCTGTATGGGTTGGAACATAGGAAAATGCTACGCTTTTCTTCTTCTTCTTTTTTTTAATTTAAAATAGTACTCTTTTACTTGGATTTTGAGATTTTTCTAGAAAAGAAACTTTGTAGGTGCTGGTGGTAAGTTTCAGATATGCATTTCAGGCATTGTCCCTGTCACCCAGACCGAGGCGGATTGGTTTGGAGGTGTGCTGAAAAAGAGAAAGGATGTGGGTCCCAATGGGCTGAGTGTGGTCAGTCAGGGAGCTGGGCTGTCAGTCTCCACAGTGGCAGCTGTACCTGCCTGTCTTGGAACTTAAGCTTAGAATAATAAGCTTCAGCAATAAGGGATGATGGCCACCTTGACAGCCTGTCCAGCTGCAGGCACGCCTGGACGCTGCATGAGATGGCCATCAGCATGGTGCAAGTTTCCTTGAGATGATAAAAGCTTAGGCTTTCATGGTGCCTCACCTCTTGCCTCCCTCAGCCGCCTGTGGTCTGCGTGCTTTTAGACCGATCTGCATTGTTGCTCTGTAGCTCACAGGAAGCTCTGTGACCCCTCGTGGGATGGCCCTTCCACAGCAGAGTGTCATGCTTGGAAAATCCCATTTGGGACTCACATCTGAACACCTAGAAGTGTTTTGTCAATGCCTTGGGGTTTTTGTCCTCTTCTTAAACTCAAACTAATTCAGAAGAAGACCATCCATTGAGGGGCACCTGGGTGGCTCTGCTGGTAAGCATCTGCCTTCGGCTCAGGTCGTGATCTCAGGGTCCTGGGATCAAGCCCATATTGGGCTCCTTTCTCAGGAAGGGAGCCTGCTTCTCCCTCTCCCTCTGCCTGCTGTTCCCCTTGCTTGTGTTCTCACTCTCTCTGACAAATATGTAAAATCTTAAAAAAAAGAAAAAAAGAGAGAAGAAAAAGACAACAATGATGACAATGACCACCGTCCACAGGAAATGCTCCCGAGTGCTCTGTTGATGGGGAGACAAGTGCTCACATGGGGATGGGTGGTTGGCTCCAGTAGCAGGGCTGGGCATGGAGATGGGAACTGCACACTCTTGCCCTGGGGGTTCCTGTCTTTGACGAGGCCGTGGCCCTGGGACTGGGTCAAGCCTCGGTGCCCTCAGGAAGCATGGGACAAGCGGGGTCTCAGGCAGGGTCTTTTTGTCTACTGGGAAGAACTTGCTGCCTTCTGCTCCACTGAGTGACCAACTTCTATAAAAGTAGAGGAAACAGGTCTTACTCCTCTCTAGACTCTACACTGGCAGTAAGAGAAAGGGGAGATCTTATCTGGTTTTATAATTAGCATTAAAATTTTAGACTTTTGACTATTTTCTTCATCCCCCTTACTAACCTGCCCCTCCCCTGCCCAGTCATGGCTTTCTTTCTGGGACTTTTGGATTGTTTCTGTTCCCATGGTGGCCCTGGCTTGGCTTTTAGGACTGACAGATTGATGCATCACTGTTAATATCAGTTCTTGGATCTGAGCTAGCAATGTGGGAGAGTTTTATTTTAGCCAAGGTGGGTTTGATGTGTTGACAAAGGGAGCAGTTTCTCATGCTCTATAAATAAGGTAACAACACTGTGTACTTTTTACAGAAATACCAACAGAATGGGTTTCCTGAAACGGATCTTCAGGAATTCCTGAAGGAATGTAGTAGTAAGGAGAAGTACCAGAAAGAGTCCTCAGCCTTCTTGTCGTGCGTCTGCTGCTTGAGGAGGTTAGTATGGTGTTTAGTCAGGTCTCCATGCTCCTATGAGGAGCTTCTCCATGGCCTTAACAAAGAGTTCTTCCAAGGTTTACTCTGCACTCAGAAATCAGCTCATTGTGGAAAATGATTTGTCTTTCGTTTTCTTTCCTCCCACTGAAACTGGCTTCAGAAATGAATTGTTTCTTTTAAAACGGGGTAGAAAGCCACATGACATGGTTGAAATCTCTTGGGGCTATTATGAAACTCTAATGGGAAGTCATGAGTTATGTCCCTAAAGTCAAGAAGGTGAACTCTGAGGTGGCCCCGTAAGAGGTCCAAACTCTTATTTTTAGAGGTGCATCTCTGGGAATGTCAAAGGCCTTTTCCTTTGCTGCAATATTGGGTACAACTAACCTTTCTTGAGCAGAGTGGGAAACCTGCTTGAGAGGAGGCCTTGGCTGGGAGCACACATCAGTAGCTCTACCTTGACCAACTTTGCTCCTGTCAGCAGGACACTCAAGCAAATGTTCTACACCTCGACGGCAAAGCCTCCACGTGGTGTTTTGGGGGCTAGAATGGAGGTCAGGTGAGGATAGGTTGTTTGATTGTACCCTTGTTTGTTTTCATGTGAAGTCAGAGGTGGGGTTGTTAACTAAAAATACCCCAACCGGGGTTTTCTGAGAATTCTCTAAACCAAATTCCTGAAGGCAGACGGAAGAACATAATTGCTACTTAAAACCACAAGATGTATTTTCTCTTAATCAATTCATACCGCATCTTGGGATTTTGAAATGATATGATTGAGCATTTCCAAAGAATGTCTGATAAATATGAAATGAGGTCTTCTGAAGAAAGTGAAGTTTTTAAGAATCACATTTCTTCCTCTCAGAGCATTAAGTTATTGCCATAGGAGCTGAGATAAAGGGAAATTAACTTTCCTAATAGACAGCTGCTGCCCAGGAGGCACCTTGTATAAGAAAAGTCTTGCGAAGTTGCTCCTTCTCATGTGTATTTAACTGTAAAGAAAAAATATTCATCAGAGAAAGTAATTGTGAATTCTGGAAAGTAAGCAGTCAGTCTTTGGTGTTTGGTTTTTGGACCTTGGTGTTCATCACAAAAAGCCACAGGTGATTTTTTAAATGTTTTCTTGTGCAGCCAGATGGAATGAGTAAAAGGTTTAAGGGGTAGAGGAGAAAAGTTCTTGATCAGATTGGGTCTGAGGGCTGAGAAGAAGTAGCAGTATCAGCAGACTGTCCTCTGTATGCTGTGCTAGGGGCTGTTGAGAAGATGCTGGTTCAGGGGAGGGTCTGCTGGTCATGATGAATGAAAGAATTAAATAGAATGAAGGCATCCACCAAGGAAGTCAACTGAAGAACTAAAATGTTGAAAGTTTTGAGCAAAGGGATCTCAAAAATGATAACAGTAATGTCTGTTACTAAAGACGGTCATGGGTGAAGTCATCTAGAGCAGTTTGACCTGACTCATCAGATCAAGGCCTGGATCCTGGGCAGATTTGGATGGGCTCTAATGAGAGTAAATGAAGGTCATGGGACTGAGGCAGGGAATGGATTGTGCTGAGAATAAGTGATGGCTTTGACTCCATCAAAAACTCAGCACCCCTGCGTATGTTTAAAGGCTACAAATCTAAGAATGGTTTAATTGAGGGAAGCCATCAATGGAGAGTAAATATTGGAGAAGCACCTCACTGAGGGAACCTGGGGATTGAGGGCATCACAAATGTTGGTTTCTGGACCCCCAGCTGGTGCCTATGACGGACAGCCCCAGCTATCACAGCTCTGCCTCCTGCAGAGCACAGATGGGTGTCACACTCTTTTAATCAAGCGGTCCGGCGACCACCAGACTGATTCACCTTCAAATTATTGCCAGAGCCTCTAGCCTGATCCTCAGAAGACCTGGGCTTCTGTTTTGGACCCTACTGGTTACTGAATGTGTCCCCTGAGCTCTCCTTAACCTCCTGATCTTCCAAGTGCCACCAGACTGTGACATACGACCTCTGAAACGTCTTCCAGTTCTAATGTGATGTAATTCTTTGGAAAGATCTACTGGGATGGACAGATGCAGAACTGATCTTTCCCCTTCTCCACGGCAGTAAAGGGGGAAAATCTGTTGCAGCCATCAAGGGAGGCTTTGTCAATATAAGGAGATGCAGGGTCCCAGGACAGGGACAGCTCCTCAGATATGCCAAAGGCATCCACTCAAACCAAAAATAATGTGCATTGTCCTTCTTAGCCTTCCTTCCTCTTCCATCTGACACTCAGCAGCTCTAGAACGTGAAGTAGTCTTCTTCCCTCTCGAAGATTTTGAAATCATTGTTTTCTCTTTCTTCATCTCCCTTTCTGATACAGGAAAGGAAGTGAGGACCACTTGATACCTGTCACCTAAAGTCCTTCTGCTAAAGATAACCAAGTTTCAGGCCTAACTTTACCAAGTGACAATGCAGAGGGACCCTGAACAGCTTGGACCAGCACTCCCCAAAATACTGAATTATTTATTGGTGGAGCAGGAAAGAGGACTGTGAGCTGGTTGAACACAACTGAAGTTCCAAAGTTCCTTTTATGAACTTGGATGATGAAGCATAGACCGCAGTCAACTACTGGGCATGAGTGCAATAGAGCCGTGATAATGACATTCCGCTTTGGACTTTACTTTATGATGTCACAGTGGTGGGATGGAAAAAAGTATCAATTTCAGAGTGCGCAAAAACAATGGCACTTGAAAATGTGCATTGAAAGATGCGTGTTTATCATCCAGTAAGTGTTTGTTTTAAAAGTGATCATTGGATTTGAAGACATTTGTTAATACATGGTGTGCACAGCAATGAGGTTGGTTGCGATACTAAATTAAAAATTCCAAGCTGGAGAACTAGTAAGCCTTTTAAAGAGCACACTTAGATCAACAAAAAGACCACTTGTAGTGGACATGTCTGGGCCTATTTGTGTGTGTGTGTGTGTGTGTGTGAGCATGACAGGAAGCAACTGTTGGCATGGTCAGTGGGATAAACTGGAAACAGTCATTTGGAGACCTTGTCACTTGTGCTGAGTGTTGACTGTACATGTGACATGTGGACGTGAACTGTAGCAGTGCTCACTCATTCTAATAGTTGAACTCTACTACGGTGGTGATTTGACCTTGTCAAGCAAATAAAGATGGTATTTTTTTCCCCCAAATAAATTTATTTTTATCACAACAAAAGGAGCCGCTGCTATTTTTTTTAATGTAGTATTTCTTAATATCCACTGAGTGCAAAATTCAGATCATATCTCTTTTAACTATCTGGTCTCCAAATAGGATTTCTCACTTTCTTAAAGGCAGTGAAGGAAGGGTTAATGTATAGAAGTTATTCAATAAATATTAATGATAATGACTTAAGAGTAAGATCACTTCATGCATGGATTTATCTCATACTGTCACTATCTTTTAGGGGTCAACTATTTTAAATTTCTTAGAGAAGAACAGAATTTGAATTAAGCAGGACACTCATCCCAAGGCTCTTCCTCTTTTTTCCCTGCTCCTCCCTGCCAAGCCCCTTTCAGATTTCCTTTCCCATACCCTGCCCTTTGCCCCCCACCTTCCCTTTCACCAAATCTAGGCCAAGAAAATAATTCACTTAATACCATTAAAATTAATAAGTAACTCTACACACAAGATATTTTGCAAAAGTGATCATTTTAGTTAACTTTATTTTTTTAAAAAATAATTTGTTTGAGAGAGAAAGAACATGAGTGGAGTGGGGAAGGGACAAAGGGAGAGGAAGAAGCAGACTCCACGCTGAGCAGAGAGCCCAATCTGTGGCTCAATCCCAGGACCCTGAGACCACAACCCAAGCTAAAAGCAGATGCTTAATCAACTGAACCACCCAGGAGCCGCATTTTAGTTAACTTCTTACCGAAAAATGTCGAGTTATGTTCAACTTTTAAACTAAGGGACCATTTAACTGGTAGTTCTAGGGTCATTCCCAAGACTCCAGAATCAGGTATGCAATTGGATCCCTCGCTCACTTCTGAGTACACCCCCAGTATTTAGTCTCTGAACTGCTATTAAAGCCTTCTGTAGTCTGCAGCTGTGTGACGGCCATTTGAATAGAAGATGAATGATGGTCTTCTGTGCTCATGTTTTTCTTTTATTGGCTTTCATGTTTCCTTTTCTATTTTTCCTCTAGCTAAACAAAACCCTTTCAGGAGGAAAACTCTTTTTCAAGGTTACCCTCTAACCATGGAAGCCTTGTTTTCTCTCTTTTTAGTAATTTTAAATGATTTCCATTTTACCAACGGTATTATCCATTTGGGTTTTATTGAACAATGTTGCTTCCACAGTTCTGCTCATAGACACATCTGGGGCAAACAATTTTCTCTCCCACCAGGCCTCTGCTTGGAGAGTGCATCATGGAAGGTGGCAGATATGTTCTCCTTGGTTCTGTTGGTTTCATCCTGGGATCTCCAACCCTTGAGGATGATCCTCCCAGACAGACGCTACTCCCTGGAGCTTGTTGACTGGGGGGTGGGAGGAAAGAGTCTGGGCGTGGGAGCCATCCGGACTGACTCAAGTGAAAGTCTAAGCTTCCTCTGGAGCTCTGTCCTTCTAAATGATGGTGATAAACCTCAACAGAGGATTTGCATGTCAGAGAACTCGCACAAATCCAGCACTGAAATTGAAACCTGAGCCATTCTTTCCTTCTGACTCTTCTGCCATGTTTGTAAGTAGGTTCCATAGTATCAGACAATAGTGAAGACGTTAAGATGTTTAGTCTGCATCCCTTCTTCCTGGGCTCCTGTCCTCTTCCTACTGAGTCTCCTTGGACAGATCCCCCAGGGCCTCGGTTTCCTCATCTGTACAATGGGGACCAGGAGAATTAAATGAGTCAAACATGAAGTGCCTAGAACTGGGCATGGCTCCTGAGTGCCTGGTGAATGTTATGTCTTTGAGAAGCTTTTCTAGCATAGTATACAAGTGTGCAGATCTATTCACCTTGGCTGGCCAGGAAGATCTTTATTTTGTCATGAGCTTACCACCCACATTTAGTGGACTCTGTTCCAGTTAGGACTTTAAGTGTGGAAATACCCCACATCCAGTCCTGTGGGGAGTAGGCTTGGTGAGCTGCTGCTGTGGTCTTGACTGTGGATTGTTCCTGCCACTGCAAAGATCCGTGGTATGTAAAGACAATGAGTCCCATCATCTGAAGGATTCCCTTGTAGCCACCACTTCTTTTGGTAACTTTGGATGACTAGATCATGCTTTACTCTTAACAATGTTCACCTTTGTTTTCATGTAACTCGAGCAAATTTTATTTTGCTACTCCTCACTTCAAGTTTGAACATCCCAGCCAGAATGTTAATGGAGTCTCTCTACAAAATCCAGAATAATATTACTTGTGAGACACACAGGAAGCAGCTCTTGTGGGATAGTAAGACCGAGGAACACCATACGAACCCCTGAGCATGGTGTTCAGATCGGAGGCACTTGAGGAAGGACCGTGAGCTCTAGACATGGGAGGGAAAATGTGACAGGCCGAGTTGGAGCGAGGGCAGAACAAGCTAGGAACCCAGCATTGTACTTTGTCTTCAAACTGATGGAAATTTAATGAAAGGAAAGAGAGAGAACCTGAATACATTGGCAGGTTGGATGCTGGGTTGCTCACTTTCCCCTCATGCCTCATTTGCTTACTTTCTATTCCGTGTGTTTCCCTTGGCAGAGAGGCAGCTGGGGGCAGTTCATCCTCTAAACTCTAGCATGTTCACCCAGGTACCATATGACCTCTGGCCTGGCTCAGCAAAGTCTTGTGGGACCTGCTCCCCAGGACAGTGGGACGCTCTCTCCAAGCTCTTTGCAGCCATTTGCTGTTAGAATGAAGGGCCTGTCTTGAATAGGGAGATATAGAATTGCTAAATATGCTGTGTGTTGGAGAAAAGAACATATTAGCACTGGGAAGACATCAAGATGAACCAAATCTCAAAACATACATTTAAGTTGTTAGGGAAAAAAATACAATTCAAGGCTGTCCTACCATGGGCTCCTTTCCAGCAAATGCTGCTGCAAACCAGTGGGTGAAAATGGTAGCAAATGTCTCTCCTGCCATCTGTCTCTGCCGGAGACCTGGGGAGTGAATGAGAAGCTAAATGAGTCAAATACAACATTTCCACACCATCTTGTATAACAAGGACAGCACAACTCTGACTTCTTAAAGACCCCCGGGAGCTATTGGTTGTGGTAAATGGGAGAGACAATTTATTAGGGTGATGTATGTTTCTTAGTTTCTAATGATACATAAATTATCCCATGAGCCATGATACATATGGTTTAAAGAGAATTTTAAATGAAAGCAATTTTTTTCCCCAGCAACACTAATTGCCTAGCAGCAGTAAATTACTCATCCCCCGCTGCCTGCGGGCTGTGGTCATTATTCTCTCCTCGAGGTTGTGCAGATGTCCCCCAAGAGGAACGTTTGCTTTAACAAAGTGAATTTACATCTTCACTTGTGTGTCTGCCATGCTGGGTCTACCAGAGGAGAGAGTATTAATAGCACCATTTGGACCTAGCCCCGTGGGTTGCCCCAGCCTGCGTGTGTTATCCGTGATAGCCAGACAATGAGTTGGTCTTAGCTCGTGGTTGCATTTGGGGAAAAATTGGGGAGCTGTTATCAATATTTAATTTTCTCCAGCTGGAGAGTTTGAGAGGTAGACTTGGATAATAAGCATGGACGTTTCCTAGATGACAAGTTGGGCAAGGGAAGTGATAAGCACCACTAATTTGGGGGAAACACTAGGTAACCACATGACGTGTAGATGGAAAAAGGAGATGCTATTAAAGACCATTCATTCAATGCATATTTGTTGATTTCCAATACTGTAGTAGGTACTAAGGATGGAAGGAATGAATGCCATGATCTCTGGGCCCCAAGAGGTTTGGAGTCTAGTGGGGGAAGACAACAATGTACAAAGCAAGGATAAGACAGGGTCACCCGAAGTGCTGTGTGAGAGCAGAATGGCCATAGTTCCTGCTTGTCTGAGGATAAATTAAGGCTTCTTATGGAGAATTGGACAAGGTTGGAAATAAGACTTGAATAATAAATTGTGCTTGGCCAGATGGCCGTGGTGTGGGGTCAGGGTGGAGCTTTCTGGAGGAAAGCAATGGTAGGCCAAAGGCATGGATATATGAAAAAGAACCCAACCCGTTACAAAAACTGTTTTGGGGTGGTTAGAATGCAGGTTATGTATTGAGGAAAGTAATAGAAGACAAGACCAGAGAAGTGGTAAGCAAGGCCATAGGGACCATAGGGACCAGGGAACTACACGGCCAGAAAAGAGCACCAAGAAGGACAGATTAGATTTGGGTGAGATGAGCAGGAAAATTAGTTACAAAGCTGCTACCATCATCCAGATTAAAACAGCAACAGAGTGATGCCATTTCCCTGTAATTAAGCACAATAACAAACACAAGGAGAAATTTGTCTGAAAACTATCTCTAGGGAATATACCAGATCTCATGTATATGTTTTATCTACCTGTATACATATATTTTTTCTTTCTCAGAAGACTTTTCTGCTTAATACCCTGTCATTTTTTTGGGAGTTCATGCTTTTGAACTATGCATTTAGAGAGGAGGGTCTGTTTTCCTAACTGCTGTTATGGAGAAATACACTTATTAGGAGGAAAGGCTTGAATGCATATTTCTATTGCATGGGCATTTCTCCTTCCCATACACTTAAAAGAAGCTTATCCAAGACTTTCTGTTTCTGCAGCATCCGGCCACACCTGCCCTATATACACACATGCATGCATGTACACACATACATGCACACACGCATGCACACATGCACAAACACACACACGTACACATGCGCGCACATGCACTCTGTAGTACCAGACTTTAAGGCCAGCCACTGTTTGCATCCGTAAAGGTGACAGCATGTGTGTGTAACCACCATTAAAGCCAGCCTGACTCCCATTGTCTGAAGCTTACAGATGGCACAGAGACTCTATGAAGAAGTCCCTCTTCCTCACCGCTCCCCCATGGCCACTATCAAGATTCAGGTGTGGGGTCACAAAGGTTCAGAACTAAGTGGGGCTCCCTGAGAAAGGAGGGTGTTCCAGATAAATGCTAGGAGGTGCTTCCCGTTTATGTCTCCCTTAGGCAGGGGCCGTGAATGGGGAGGTCGAGAATTAGGGGATGGGGGGCGAACTGACTGAGGGACTCAGAGGATTGTCTTCTGCCCACCCCCACTGCCTTGATTTGGGGGATGGTAATGAATGAGGTCATGTTAGAGGAGTATTCCCAAGCCTGATGGCCCAGGAGGGGAGTGTGTGTCTGAGGGGGCAGGGCAAAGAGGGGTGGGGTCAATGTGGAGGGTGGCGTGGCCCCCACCTCACAAATGAAGAAGACGTGGAGTTGTCCACGTGCCTGAGTGCACATGGGGCTGATCTGCCTATTTCTTTCCAGAGGCCAACAGAGAACGGCAGTGGTTTGTGCCAAGACCAACCCCAGTGATACCTGTTTGCAAGCTCTTTCTGACTCTGGTAAAACAACTCTGTGAGTACTGTGGGTGGTAAACCCTTAACACTTCCTTAACATGCGGAATGCGTGGGGCGGCAAGGTGCGAGGAAACCCCATCAGGAGCTTCGGTACCTCCCAGAGCAGGAGGTCAGAG
This sequence comes from Neogale vison, assembly GCF_020171115.1. NCBI lineage: Eukaryota > Metazoa > Chordata > Mammalia > Carnivora > Mustelidae > Neogale > Neogale vison. The sequence continues at coordinate 71,838,926 of NC_058092.1, read as the reverse complement.
GAGCCCGGCTGGGCATCGGTGGTGAGGGAGAATGCTCGAAGCTCTGCGGGCTGACCATGGAGCAGGGAGGCGATGCGGTCCCTGAGGGGTGCCGTGGGCAGCTGGCTCAGGCTGCATGCTCAAAGGACCAAACCATGGCCTCAGCAGGCTCCATACCAGCACTGTGATACTGGCTGAGCAGCGAGACATGCCGTGGGGAAACTACCATGTCCATACTCACCCTTGGCCAGTGAGGCCACCCAGCCCAAGTCCGATCTCTGGGAAGGTGCGTCTGAGCTGCCAGCCAGACTAACACAGAGACTGCTTCACATATCCTTTTTTGAGTAGGTCACATTCTAGAACAGGTTTTAAGGACCCAAAGTAACAGACTGAGGAAGGGTTACATGACGATTCTACTAGAATTTTCTTTCCCCTCTCATAAATGCTTCCATAGTACATCTGGAAAAGATGACCATAAGATGACAGGCAGTTGAGGGAAGCTTTAGGGTGAGTGTCTATAGCTAATACAGTGATGACATGACTCTCTCACAATTTTCTATAGGCTTAGTGTGCCTCTGACCTTTAAACCTCATATAAAATATTCTGTTTAAGTTTCACATTTATATTACTGAGGCAAAAGAACTGATATTGATTGTTCTACCTTAAAAATGAAGCAAGTAGGGGGCGCCTGGGTGGCTCAGTGGGTTAAGGCCTCTGCCTTCATTCAGCTCGGGTCATGATCCCAGGGTCCTGGGATCGAGCCCCGCATCGGGCTCTCTGCTCACTGTGGAGCCTGCTTCCCCTTCTCTCTCTGCATGCCTCTCTGCCTACTTGTGATCTCTGTCTGTCAAATAAATAAATAAATAAATAAATAAATAAAATGAAGCAAGTAAATGGGATAAAACCCACCGATATACATTTTCCCCTTTGGCCTTTTTCAAAGAATGGCAGTTCACGTTTATGGCAGACAACTCAGAGGGGAAGTTATGGAACAGAAATGGGTACAAACCAAATGAGCTGCCAGTATCATAAACCAGGATGATCAGGAATGTGTCTTAAAAAGATGACCCGTCAGCACCTTAGCACCATGGAGCCAAACAAATTCCAAGCGGATTAAAGATTTAAGTGTGAAGAACAGTCTGTAACAGAACTAGAAACAAGTACAGATGAACCCTGATCTGACACGAGAAGTAGAGAAAGTCTTTCTGGGTTTAAGTCTATCAGTAAACCATAACAAAAATCATTTAGATTTACTCCATAAAAGTGAAAAATGTCAGAGAATGAAGAATGTAAACAAAAGGGGCACCTGGTGGCTCAGTCAGTGGAGGGTCTGACTCTCGGTTTTGGCTCAGGGCTCAGATCATGATGTCAGGGTTGAGGTGGAGTCCCACCTCCCATCCCCACTCAGCAAGGAGTCTGCTTGAACATTCATTCCTCTGCCCCTCCCCACCCCTCTCTACAACACATAACGAAATCTTCAAAAAAGAAGAATGTAAATAAAATTTAACAAGTGTACTCAGAAAAAAAAAAAAAAAAAAACAACTGTGGCATATACAACTGGCTTAGAAGCCTTGCTCGATGAGGAAGCACTACAAATTCCTGAAGGGTGAGCCCCTGACGGTAGGGACGACATTTTCTGAGTCCCATGTTTCATGTGCATAGCAGGGTTCCTGGTAAGTAGCAAGTGCTCAAAAAATAGTATATATTTAAAAAGGTATTTTGGCTGAATGCCTACTATGTACATGTAGTATTGCTACCAATCACAACATCCGCATTTCCATCTTTACTGAAGAGGAAACTGAGCACAGAGTAGGTGGCAGAGGCTGGCTTCATGTCCAAATCTTCTGGCTCCCAAACACTCCTCCATCTCCCCCTGCTTCCTGCCTTCTAAATACTGCTTGCTGAATCAAACCAAATAGCAGAAAATTAAGCGTCGCCTGCTTAATGAGAAGTGTGACTTTTATTTTTGAATCACACCTTGTTCAAAGGAAACAAGGAAACAAGTTTCCTTGAAGTCACACAACACTGGCGCTAATGGAAGACAAATCTCTGTCTTTGTAGGAGAGCTGAGAAAGCTCCACAGAAGCTCCCAGCCGTAATACGGAATTGCCACGCGATTTAGACAACTCGCTGAGCTGCCCCAAGCCTCAGAGTCCTTATCTGTAATGCAGAGATAATAAAATCGAGAATATAGGAAGGTACAGGACCTTGTAAAATCGAGAATATAGGAAGGTACAGTCTTGTGTCCCAGCTCTGGTGTCAGAATATAGGAAGGTACAGGACCTTGTAAAATCGAGAATATAGGAAGGTACAGTCTTGTGTCCCAGCTCTGGTGTCTACTGTGGTGTGACGTTGGAAAGCTCCTTTACGAAGGAAGGTAAAGGAGCTTTCCAACGTCACACCACAGTAGACACCAGAGCTGGGACACAAGACTGAGGGAGAACATCTTTAGAGCTGAGTAGTTCACAAGGTAGATATCATGTCTAGGAGATAATGGACATAAGCAGCTTTGAAAAGGATAAACCGGATACACTGGTGAGTGGAGGTAAAACTTAAGGTTATGAGCCTACGTGTGTGGGAAGGGGTGTGTGTTTATGCGTGTGTGAGAATCATGAAAATCAAAGCTTGATGGGAACATTGCAAATGTCTGGGTATGTCCTTCTCGACCTATAATCTATCTTTCAATGTACATGGCTGGAAATGTCTGCTGACAGACTGGCCATCCCCTCCCTTGTACCCTCTTTATGTAAAGCAGTGTGGTAATATTGACCAATGGATCAAAGTCAGTATGCCCACATTTAGAATCTCATCTAACAGCCTCCTTGTTTTAAAAAAGATTTTATTTATTTATTTGAGAGAGAAAGAGTTAGTGAGAGAGCGAGAGAGAGAGCACACGCACAAGTGAGGAGGAGAGGGAGAAGTAGGCTCCCCCCTGAGCAAGGACGCTAATGCGGGTCTTGGTCCCAGGGCTCAGGGATCATGACCTGATCTGAAGGCAGACACTTAACTGACTGAGTCACCCAGGTGCCCCAAGAGGCTCCTTTAAAAAAAAGAAAAGAAAAGAAAATGAAAATAAAACATAATTACAGACAGTGGGGTGGATTTTCTGGCAAGTGCAATAATGAATCACCACATAGTTGTGATTGAATAATAAAACCACCCTATAAAACTTCGACTCAACATGTCTTTCATCTCACTGGCCAGAAGCCAAGAGAGCCAGTGTTGGTAACATGTTTTACTATCGCTCATGTACTTTTCATGTCTCAGTGTAGTATCTGACCATTGATGAACTCAGCAGTGGTACATGCAACTCAATGCATGTACCTTTCAGAAAATGTCCTTCATATTCTCTGTATCTCTAATTTATTTTTCTGAACCATTTGAGAGAATGTTGCATATATTATGCCTAAATACATCGGAATGTATTTCCTATCAAGAATGGCTTCTTGGGGCTCCTGGGTGGCTCAGTGGGTTAAGCCTCTGCCTTCGGCTCATGTCATGATCTCAGGGTCCTGGGATCAAGCCCTGCATCGAGTTCTCTGCTCAGCAGGGAGCCTGCATTCCCCTCTCTCTCTCTGCCTGCCTCTCTGCCTACTTGTGATCTCTGTCTCTGTGTCAAATAAATAAATGAAATATTAAAAAAAAAAAAAAGAGTGGCTTCCTATAGAACCACAGTCTGGTGATCAAACTCAGGAAATGAGGGCGCCTGGGTGGCTCAGTGGGTTAAGCCGCTGCCTTCGGCTCAGGTCATGATCTCAGGGTCCTGGGATCGAGTCCCGCATCGGGCTCTCTGCTCAGCGGGGAGCCTGCTTCCTCCTCTCTCTCTGCCTGCCTCTCTGCCTACTTGTAATCTCTCTCTGTCAAATAAATAAATAAAATCTTTAAAAAAAAAGAAAAGAAAAAAAAAAAAGAAAAGAAAACCTATTTAAAAAAAATAAATAAAAAAATAAAAAAATAAAAACTCAGGAAATGACGCATTACTACAACACTTTCATCAAATCTTGCATCACTTAATCCAATTGTATCTGTTGTCCCAATAGTGTTCTTGCCGCCATTCTTTCCCCTCCGGCATGGGACCCAATCCAGGGTCACTGCTGAGTTTAGCCGTCACGTCTCCTTACTTTCCTTTTGTCTGGAAAACCTCCCCAGCCTTTCTTTGTCTTCCATGGCACTGAGTAGATTTTTGAAAACTACTGGTCATTATTTGCGTGTAACCCCTTAACGTGGATTTGTCGATGCTTCCTCATGGTTAGATTCAGGCTCCGCATGTTTGGGGGACAGACCACAGAAGCACTGTGGTGTCCTCCTCTGCATATTGTATCAGAGGTACGTGATATTGGTCTGCCTCTCATGGGTGATACTCGTGTTGATCGCCCTATGTGTTCTCAGGTCTCTCCATCCTTGCTGTGGCCACGAAAATGCAAGGCCTGGCTCTCCTGATATGAGGAGCCCCCTGGCGGCTGCATCTGCTGCCGGGCTCTGCCCCGAATCTGTCTGCACCTGCCTGAAGTGGAGCTTTCCATGGATCACTTGGCCAGTGGGGGGATGCAACAGTGTTCCTAAAGCAGGCTTGTTTCTGGTACGCGGGGAACCCTCTGGTGGCCTCCCTATCAGCTTGGTTAGATCCCTCTCAGATTTGGGCTGCTTCTAAGACTTTCCTACTTGACATTTCTCCTCTTCCTCTGTCCATCTTGGGGTCAAACCCACACTGCAGCCTCACAGCCCTCCTGGCCTCCACTGGCTCACTCCCATTATTCCCTTACAGGAGCTGGCCCACAAATCCTCTTGCATTTCTAGTCCTATATATTGGCACTCTGCCTCTTGGAGGGTCTGAAGTAACACATCGTGGTCCTGAAAAAGATGGTTGAAACGACATGTAAGATGGAGATCTGAGCCTAGTTTATTCATCCCTGGTAGGCGAAGAGGGTGGGGCAAAGAGAGTCCCTGATACAAGCCAGTGGCCCACTTGCCAAGGCTTTCCCTGGTGGTGACCTGGGAAAGCGTCTTGGTGGTGGGGACTGCTGTCACAGCTGCAGGGATTTGGAATGATTCCAGCATTTAGAAGACACAGTGAAAAGATGCTTACAAAGACAGTAGAGTTGTTTCATCACTTCTAAGTTGATTGACACTGCGGAGAAACTGTAGGCTGAGATCAAGTAGTTAAGGCCAAGTAGGAGAGCAGAGGTCTTGGTAAAAGCCCACATAGAGCCCCTGATTCCCTGTGGTATAAAAGCACACAGGCTGGGCAGCAGACCGAGCACCCTGTTTCGTAGACTTCCTCACCCTTACTTGATATGTCGGTAGATTTCCTTGTCCCTGTTTTAAAATGGAGGCTTGAAGAGATGATGTAACTGCCTTTCTTCACCCACATTTCTGACAACTCTGCCTGCCTCCACAGCACTTAACTCTTTCTTCAGATGCCTTTGTGTGGATCCACAGATTCTACAGAAGGAGAAGAAGGGGGGCACCTGGGTGGCTCAGTGGGTTAAAGCCTGTGCCTTCAGCTCAGGTCATGATCTCAGAGTCCTGGGATTGAGCCCCGCATCGGGCTCGCTGCTCAGCGGGGAGCCTGCTTCCTTCTCTCTCTCTGCCTGCCTCTCTGCCTACTTGTGATCTCCGTCTGTCAAATAAATAAATAAAATCTTTAAAAAAAAAAAAAAGGAGAAGAAGGCCATGGCCTTTGGAGGGAATGCTGCTATCTGCTATCTACTGTCTATTCAGCCTCATCCCCTCTTCCCTACAATTTTGACTGCAATTTTTTTCCTTACCAGATTCACATTATTTACCTCAAGAATTCAGTGTTATCTACATAAGAGGAGTGAGTCAAGTCATAAGAAGGCAGTGCAAGATATTCTAGCCCTACTTACAAGAGCCACAGAACCCATTATTAAGGAGAAAATTTTCACACTAAATACTGAAGCAAGTTTTCCTTGTCCTTGAGTGTACCTGTAGCTGTGTGGTGTGTTTGTCCAGCAAGAGAAAGGTAAGCAGCTGTTTTATTTGTGTAAATATTTGTGTAAATATATAGTATTTGTGTAATATTATATGTTTTATTTGTGTGAATAATAGTTGTGTAAATATATAAATGGGAGTAGTTTTACTCTTCAAGATTAGATAAAACTCAGCCACAGAAAATTGAAATTTTACAGACATGTTCAAGGAAGGGTAGGTAAGGCATCTTAATATGAACATTCCATCCCAGGACCATGGATTCATAATGATCTCTTACATTACATAATGCTAAAAGCTTTCCCATGTATTATTTAGTTTTATCCTCACAATAACCCTGTGCCAAGTAGAGCAAGTTTTATTATTCCTAGTTTGCATATGTAGAAGTTGTATTCTTTTACAAACAGAAATACTGAATGAATAAAATTAATTGAAATGCCCATGCATTATGGGAAATGTATTTGAAACCTGGCATAAGAGGAACTCAGTTTTTGAAACTACTCATTGTTTTGCCTAGAAACTTTAATTTCTTTCAGAACATTTAATATTTAATGTAATTGCTAATACACTGGAGTCAGTGTTTCCAACCTGCAGAGAACCCACACGAAAATCTATAATTCCTTTTGCTGCTTATTGCACTAAGGATTTAATAAATAAAGTAACAGGAGTGCTCAACACGAATCCTTTTCCTTCAACATTGCTGAAAAATTTAAGTGACTTTAATCCTTTTAGATTGCCATGGGCTTAATTAAAAAGGAGAGAGAAAAGAACCAAACTCGGTCATTTAGATCTGATTTATTTGGGGGGTTAATAGGAAGGTGTTATTATTTTTTCCCAGTAGGAATACTTCTATAAAAGTTGCAATGGAAGTGGTGAGAATACAGTTTTACGGACAGAACTTTGCTTTTGAACAAAGTAGCTCCTTGGAGAATTATTACTTTTATATAGGTGGCAGTTCTCTTTATCCCAATAACACTTTTTGCCTTAAGGTCTCTTTTGTTTGACATTAACAGATAAACAGGGTTTCTTTTGGTTAGTATTCGCTAACTCTGTTTTTCCTGTCATCGCAGCTTAAATAGATCTCAATCATACAGCACGTAGCTGGATTCCTTGGTTCCACTGCAATCTCTCTATGTCAACTGAGTTGTTTTACTTACATTGTTATGATAATGAATATATTTGGACTTCTTTCTATAATCCTAGTTTGTGTTTTCTATGAATTATACTCTTTTCTTTCTTGTTTCTCTCCTCCACTGCCCACCCCCCATCTTTCCTTTTTATGGATTAATGGAACTTTCCTTGATTCACCTCCACTTCTTCTCTTTTAGTATGTATTCTTAATTTGTCAACTTCTCACCTGACTTAGAAAACTCCAAAGATATTCTAAATATCTCCGCCACTCTTCACTCTTCCCCCCAGATCATCTTCATTCTCTGTTTTCCTTGTCTACTATGTTAGTTCCTTTTTCCATTTTTCTTCTCTCGTTGTTATTGTTACTTAGTGTCTGGTACAGACAATATTTCCTCAGTTTCACTCGTGTTTTTACCACTTACCGTAGTAAAAATGATTTCTGCAGACCACTTCTTCTTTCTAGTCCAATTTCCTTCTTTCTTTGGTGGTTTTTTGGTTTATTGAGGCTCAGTCTTCATCTGAAAAACATTTCCATTTCACCCTCATTTTTCAGTAATTCTTTAGTTGGACATTAAATCCTAGGTTGCCCCTCTTTTCCCTCAACATGTTGGTAATAGAATTCCATTTTCTCCTGGTCTTTATTGTTGAGAATGTTATCGGTCCAAGGAATCTGACTGTTCTCCTGGATTGCTTATAAGACTTATTCATCTTTAATACTTCATTGTGTGCACGTATGTGTTTTAAAATTTAATTGTTTGAGATAATTGTGGTTTTTGAATTAAAAAAATTCATGTCTTTCCTCAATTCTGAAAACTGAGTCATTAATTTTTTGCTTTGTTTTTTTTTTTTTTTTACTATTGTTTCCATCTTTCCATGGCCTCTTGCGCTGACTCTGATTAGAAACAAGTTGAGGGGCACCTGGGTGGTTCAGTCAGTGGAGCATACAACTCTTGATGTCAGGGTTGTAAGTTTGAGCCCCACGTTGAGTGTACAGATTACTTTAAAAAATAGAATCTTTAGAAAAGAAAAGGAAGAAACATTGTGAACATTCTCGTTTGTTCCTTCTCATTCCTTCATCTCTTAATCTCTTTCCTATTTTTGATTCCCTATCTCTTTCTGCTATAGTCTAATGAGTTTCTTTAGAGATATTTTTTGGTTCATTAATTCTCTCTTTGGCTGCTTTTAAATTTTTGTTTAATTGGTTCATTGAGGGTTATTTGTTTTGTTTTTGGCACATAAGCAACACACATTTATTTCTCGTAATTCTGGAGGCTGGGAAGTTCAAGATCAAGGTGCTGACAGATTCAGTGTCTGGGAAGGGCCCGCTTCCTGGTTCATAGACAGCCATCTTCTTGTTATAACCTTACTTGATGAAAGAGTCAAGGGAGTGCTCTGGCACCTCTTTTTAAAAGGGCTTCACTCTCATAACCTAATCATATCTTAAAAGCCCCACCTCCAAATATCATCACATTGGAAATTAGGTTTCAATATATGAATTTGGGAGGTCGGGGGATACAAATTTTCAGTTTGTAATACTCCCCATTATCTGCTTCCTTTTCCCCACCAGCCCTATAGACAACCACTTTACTTTCTGTATTTATACATTTGCCTATTGTGGACATTTAATTCATTGAGTTTTGTTTTGTTTTGTTTTACAATGACTTGGTTTTTCATTTCTAGAAGTTCCTTTTGGGTTTCTTTTCCTTTTTTTAAAGGGTGATTTATTTATTTGAGAGGGAGAGAGAGAAAGAACATGGCAGGAGGGAGGAGCAGAGGGAAAGGAAGAATTAGATTCCCCATTCAGCAGGGAGCCCAACATGGGGCTCAATCCCAGGACCCCAGGAAATGACCTGAGCTGATAACAGATGCTTAAATGACTGAGTCACCCAGGTGTTCCTCTATTTTCAATTTCTTGTGTGAGCTGGACTCAGTAAGATGTGAACAGAACATAAATTTCATCTTTCCCCAGGTACCCATTTAAATCTAATATATAATTTGACCTTTTTCTTGCCTTTTGGGTGAAATCTTAGGCAAGTCTCATAAATGTTCGAGTTATTATTAAATAATTAGGCATCCTGGGATTACTTTCAGAGAAAAAAATAGCCTTATTTCAATAATTGTGATGTCCTACCTGGTATAATAATTAAATTTCTGAATTTCATTTAAAGTCAAAATTTCTCTCCTTCTAAGGCTTGTGTTTTTCCAGCTGGAAAGCCTGAAGTAGGAGAGGGAATCCTGGTTGTCTTTGGTTTTCTTTTTCCTTCCTGTATCCCTCTACCCAATTGTCTTAGTTTCTAACCTTGCAGGAGCTAGCCAGAGGGAATACAAGCAAGGAGACATTCGTATAAGGCTGATGCTGTCTTGTCTGGATTTGGGAATCTCTGGATAGAAAATATTCAATAATGGTTTCTTTCTCTCACAGGACTTTTCTGACTTTCTCAGAGATGACTCACTTTCCCAAAACGCCTGCCTCCCAAAACACTTAGGAAAAGATAGCTGCACAGTCCAGGAGTGGGCAAAGCCTTACTTGTAGCCAACTGTTTACTTTCCCAGTCTTGGTCCAGGAGCTCTCATCATACATCCCCAGGAGCTACTTTGCTCAAGCAAAATCCCCTTCAAACCAACCTGAGACTGACAGCACATTGTGTGGATCTTGTTTGATTCACAGAAACACCAGCAACTCTGTGCTGCCTTGGGTGAGAGTGCACTGGGCTCCCAGTGTGGCCCTCTTTCCTCCTCTGTGCTACCCGCAGGTAGGAGGTAGCACAGTTCCTCATTCCAGTGCAGATGCTCACCCAAAATCTAAGATAGTGTCTCTCAACCCTTAATGTACATACCAGTCCACTGGAGAACACGGTGAAAATGCAGATTCTGGCTCAGTGAGTCTGGGCTGGAGTTAAGATTCTGCATTTCTCACAAGCTCCCAGGTGATGTCCGTGATAATGATCTGTGGACCACAGTTTGAGGGTCTAGGGTATATATGTCAAGTTCACTGACTGGTGTTCTCATTTGCTTGAGATGGGGAGGAAGCACCTTAATCCTTTACCTGAAGTCAGGGGACAGAAAACTCTCCTTACTGAGCTCTCCTTACTGAGTTCAGTAACATTTTCCAAAGAAACCCCCTTGTTTGACCTCTTCCACTTTCACCCTCTTATGGGTTGTAGGGGACAGATTGCCCATGTTGGAAGAAACAGTTTTACAGTCATTTATACGTTGTGCAACTGGGGTCTAGCATGTCATCTTAGACTACAAGGTCCTGCTGTCTATTTTGTTTTGGGCACTTGAGGCTTCAGTCAAATCTGAAAAGGAGAGAAAGCCATTAAAGCAACTTATTAGAATCGTTATATATTTTATTAGTTTAAAATTTATGCTATGGAAATTTAAAAATATATCCAAATATAGACAGAGTCATAATTTAGTACAGATTTTCAGTGTGAAGATCACTGGTTTTTAAGAAACCAGGATATAGAACGTTTTACCCCCAGAAGTTCTCTTGAGCTCCTTTCCAATGAATCCTGTGACTCTGATTTCTATCACCTTATCTTGGTTTTGTTTGTTTAAACTTCATATAATTGGAATCATATTCCATGTCTGAAATCTTTCATGCCACCTGATGCTTTTTATATTCTTCTCAGTTGTTGCTATGTCAATAGTTCATTATTATTTTTATTGTCAAGTAGAATTCCATTGTATAGTTATACAAAAATGTGTTCCTTTACCTGTTGAGAGACATTTGTGTTATTTCTAGTTTTTAGCTATTACAAATAAAACTGCTTTGAGTACTACTATAAAAGTCTTTTGGTGGACATATGTTCTTATTTTTCTTGAGTAAATAATTACAATTGGAATTGCTGAGTCATAGAGCAGGTGTATGTTTAAACGTATACGAAACAGCCAAACAGGTTTTCAAAATGGTCATACATTTTATACTCCTATTGGCAATATGCAAGACTCCCAGTTGTCTCACTTTTTGCCATATTTGGTATTTTTAATCTTTTTACATTAGTCATTGTGTGTATGCAATGATAAGTCCTGGCAGTTTTAATTTGTGTTTTGCTGTTGACTTTTAATTATCTTTTCATATGCTTATTATCTATTTCACTTATATTCTTCTGTGAAGTATCTGTTCTAATAGTGTGTGCATTTAACAATTTTTTTATTATTGATTTTTAGGAGATCTTTGTGTATTTCAGGTGCAAGTCCTTTGTCAAATTCTTGTGAAACAAGTATTTTTCCCAGTCTATAGATTTTATTTTCATTTTCTTAATGATGTCTTTTGAGAAGAAGTTATAATTCTGAAGTCTAATTTGTTTTTTTTTCTTTTCTGTTAGTGTTCTTCGTTTCCTGGCTAATAAATGTTTATCTCTATCAATATAATTTCCTATAGTTTCTTCTAGAAGCTTTATAATTTTAACTTTTTTGGATAGGTCTATGATTCATTTTGAAATAATTTTTTGGCATTAGATTAATGTTGAAGTCCATTTTCTTTCCACATAGGTATCTAGCTGTTCTGGAGCCATTTGTTGAAAGACTGTGCTTTCTCCACTGAATTACCCTGACTCTAGTTGAAAATCAATTCGCCGTGTGTGTTGTGACCTGCTTCTGGGCTCTATTCTGTCCCACCTACTACTTATCCAACCTTGCATCACTGTCATGCTATGTTTATTACTGTAACTTAATATTCTTGAGATCAAATAATGTAAGTCCTCCAACTTTGATCTTTTTAGAAATTGTTCTGGTCATTTTAGGTCCTTTGCTTTCTCATATAAATTAAGAATCAGCTTTTCGATGTCTATCAAAAAAGCTGAGGAGAAGGAAGTTGGGGGAAATTGGAAGGGGAGATGAACCATGAGAGACTATGGACTCTGAAAAACAATCTGAGGGTTTTGAAGGGGCAGGGGGTGGGAGGTCGGGGTACCAGGTGGTGGGTATTATAGAGGGCACGGGTTGCATGGAGCACTGGGTGTGGTGCAAAAATAATGAATACTCTTATGCTGAAAAAAAAATAAATTAAAAAAAAAAGTGATGGGGGTGGGGGAAGGGATAAGAAGGTGATGGATATTAAGGAGGGTATGTGTTACAATGAGCACTAGGTGTTACAAACAATAAACCCTTAAATATTACATAAAAAAAACCTAGTAGGATTTTAATTGGGATAGCATTGATTATAAAGATTAAATAGGGGAAAATTAAAATCTTAACACATCAACATGGTATAGCACTTCATGTATTTCCAATATGGATGGGCTTTTATTTTGTTTAATTACCTTTTTGCACAGCTGGAGTTTCCTGTAGAATTTTGAAGAGAAGTGGTAAAAATGAATATTCTTGCTTTGTTCCCAATCTAAGGGTCAAAGTGTTCAACATTTTGCCATTAAGTATGATGTCGGGAGTAGGTTTTTCATAGATGGCCTTTATTACGGAGGGAAAATTCTATTTTATTTCTAGTTTGCTGAGTATTTTTTAATCATAAATGGATTTTAAATTTTTTCAAGTGCATTTTCTGCATTAATTGAAATGATCATGTTTTTTCTTCCTTTTCTGTTAATATGGGAAATTACTTTGATTTTTCAAATGCTGAATCAACCTTATATTGATGAGGTAAATTTCACTTGGTTGTATTGTGTTATCTGTATATTTTGCTAGATTTGATTTACTAATTATTTTTGAGGATTTCTTTTATATATTCATAAATGATATTGGTCCTTTGCTTTCCTCGTAGTCTTTTTGTAAGGTTTTGCTCTTAAAACTATTCAGGCTTTACAGAATAAGTAAGGAGGTTCTTCTTCCCCCTCTATTTTCTCAGAAAGTTTTTTCTATAAAATCAATACTATTTTCTTCTTAAATATTTGATAAATTACCAGTGAAACTATCTGAACCTGCTGTTTTCTATGTGAGAAGGCTTTTATTTATATTTTAAATTTCTCTGCTAGGCATAATGCTACCGATTTTCTATGGCCTTTTTTGTCAGTTTGGTAAGTCCTGTTTCTAAGGGATTCGTCCTTCTTATCATAAGTTGTCAAATTTGTCAGCATAAAGTTGTTCTCGTATTATTTTATTATCTTTTTGTTGTGTGTACAATTGAGAGTGAGGTCCCTCTTTCATTCTTGATATTGTTAATTTGTGGCTTTCTTCTTCCTTACCTAGACCAATCTAGTACAGGCTTATCAGTTATATTAATCTTTTCAACCACTCAGTTTTTAATTTCCTTGATTTTCTCTGGTTTTGTTTTCTATGTCATTATTTCCATTTTTTAAAAATTATTTCCTTTCTCTACTTTAGGTTTAATTTTCTCTTCTTTTTCTAGCTTCTTAGATTGTTAATTTTTAAACTCCATTTCTTTCAAATAGAAGCATTAGAAGCTATAAACATCCCTCTCTAAGTACTGCTTTGGCCAATAGCCCCTAAATTTTGATATGTAATGTTTTCATTATCATTCGATTCAAAATATTTTTTAAAATTCTCTTGAGACTTCTTCTTTAATTCATAGGTTATTTTTAGGTATATGACTTAGTTTTCAGATATTTGGGGATTTGCTAGACGTTTTTTGGTTTTGGCTTCTAATTTATTACCCTTTTGGCCAGAGAATAATTTTAGTCCTCTTAGATTTACTGAAACTTGCTTTATGATTCAGAATATGGCCTATCTCCTGATGTTACATGGATACTTTAAAAATATGTACTTTACAGTGCTATTTTATAGCATTATACCCATAATGCTTCATAAATGCCAATTAAGTCAAGGTCAAGTTGGTTGATAGTGTTGTTCAAATCATCTATAACCTGATTTTTAATATTTTACATATTTTATAAATAGGAAAAGTACAGTATATAGTCTCCAGCTATGACTGTGGATTTGTCTATTGCTTTTGGATTTGTCAGTTGTGGATATTATCTATTGCTCCTTTTAGTTATGTTAATTTTTATTTTATTTATTTTGAAGGTCTGTTATATGATGACTCTTTTATTATCATGAAATAACTGGTTTTTTTTTTCCTAAAAATAAACATCTTAAAAATTGCTCCAATATACTATATATTTTTTTAAAATTCTCACTATATTTGGAGGTAATTAACTTGGTTGCATTTATAGCTGTAGACACTGAGTGAAACTGGGCAAGATTGTCTAATAACTATGGTGGAGCATACTGAAGTTTTTGAACTTGACAACAAGTCTTAGAAGTTATACTTTAATTAACACAATCTTCTATGATAAAGTTCTATAACGTCTTATTTTTATTCTTTTGGTTTTCAGTACTTTAAAAAAACTTTTTTAAAGATTTTATTTATTTATTTGACAGAGAGAGACACAGTGAGAGAAGGAACACAATCAGGGGGAGTTGGAGAGGGAGAAAGAAGCAGGACCTTCTGTTAACCAGGGAGCCCAAAGTGGGGCTTGATCCCAGAATGCTGGGATCATGACCTGAGCCAAAGGCAGATACTTCACCAACTGAGCCACCCAGGCACCCTTGTATTAGTATTTTTTAATTGATGTTTATTCCTACATACATGAGTCATCATTATCCTTACTAATATTCATACTTCCCCCTCATTGTTATTTGCCTTCACTATATCCATTCCTAGTGTAATACAATATAATGAAAGTAAATCATACCACAGTAATTAAAAAAATTAAGATTTTGAGTCTCCTAAAAAATCTTTTTCTTTTACAACAAAATAATTTATTGTGATATTTTCTTGGTTGTAAGTAAAATGTTTATTAATGATTGAAAAGCCAAGTATAAAATTACTTGATAAAATTACTATAAAGTGTTTCTTTTGTAAAATTACAAAATACCATTTTATTTTATACTGTATTTTAGTTTATATTGTATCTTGTATTGTATTTCTAGTTTCAAACTTAATCACATTAAAAAGAACTCAAAACTTCTTAGCTCTTGATCTTTCATTTTGAATGAGTCAACCCTCTATTTTAAATGGGCTAAAGATTAACAGTTCAAATTGTTTTCATAGTGCATTCATGTCCAAGTCAATTGTATTACTCAAATTATACAAGAACATTAAATATTAATCTGGCCAGTCTTTATCAAATCCAATTGAATAAATCAATCTCAGATATAAGAGTGTTAATGTCATATTACAGCTTTCTCTTGCAAAACAAGGGGAAAAGTTTAGTGCATAGAATGCAGAAAATTCTAACAAATTATTTATAACTCTCTCCTTTTTCTCTATCAGGTTTACCAGAATAAATATTTGTGCAGCCGAAAGTGTTGCTAATAGCAGATTCTTGGTGCCTGACTCAGGTAAGGCAGATATCTAGTCAATAGCTTGAGCACCAAGTTTGGGAGAAGTTAGCCTACTATACAACGGGTTACCATTGCCCACACATGGCTTCATCCTTATCTGAGTGGACCCTCAGCACCCCACGTTGTGGAATATATGCCCCCTCCATGATGCCCTCTTAGAGTATCCTGGTGTAGTGTATACAAATTTCTCAGGCTGCCAACTTTGCAGGAAAACATACAACTGTTTTTCTAAAAGTGAATCTAAACTCTATCTTGTACCTCCTATTTCTATCACTGACAGATCTGAATGTTACTGTTACTGTCATGTCCTGTTACTTGCCAGGTAAACTCGGGCCAGTTCAATGACCTTGGTCATTTGAAGTTTATCTATCCTTAGGCTTCTGTCCCTCCCATTTCTTTCCCTATTGTGGGATCTAAGTTCCAAATGGACTTTGCAGTGTTCAGGAGTTGGCGTGAAGCAGGTAGGTAATGAGAACCTGCTTCACTACATCCTTTTGAGAAATGGTTCCCTCTCCTAATCATTCTGACGTCTGTCCCTGCTGCATCTGCTGCCAGTGTTTCCCGTTAGGTACTTTTCTGTGAGGAACTGACGTCAGTGCTGTTCTGCCTCACTCTGGGACCCACAGAGAACTCAGAGAGAGTGGATTCAGTTCCTCTTGTGTTTAGCTGTGCCATGTCACCACTTTGGTATCGCTGTTCCCCTGACACAGTGACACGGAGCACGCATGTATGAACGCTTCCTATCCAAGTCTCAGATGGACGGCAGGGTATAGGACTCTGTGCTTGTGTGGGTTAGGACAGGCTAGGTTATGCTGCGGTGATGAATGCTCTCCAAATCTCAGCTGCTTAGAAGGACAAAGGTCTACTTCTTCCATGGATGTCATTCAGGTCAGCCATGGTGCTGCTCCATGCCCTCCTCCTTCCTGGATCCAGGCTGATGGCGCTGCCTCTCTCTGACACGGCTGATGGCGCTGCCTCTCTCTGACACGGCTGATGCCAGGGCAGGGGAAAAGAGAACACAGAGACCTTTCTGCTGGATAGTACAGCACACACTTTGTTGGCCAAAGCAAGTCAAATGGATAAGCAGAGAGGTATAATTCTCCCCTAGGGAGGGGCAGCTTTTATTTTTAATTAATACAATCTATCCTATTATCCCTGGGTTGCTAACTCAAGGGAGCATCTGTGTTGCTCTAACAACTTCCCCTGAGGAAGGGTGAAGGGTCAGAAACCTCCGCCCAGAGCTATCTGTGTTGCTTCTCCTCCAGCTCAAATTCTTCTCCCCAGGCAGGAAACCTTATCTCGTCTTCAGGGAGGGTGGTCTGGTTCTCCCATCTGTTTTCTTCTAGTTGACTGTTTCTGGGGGGAAAAGAAAAAAAGAAAGTTTATATTAAGCTTCTTTCAGCATGTAGGACTTTGAAACTCAAGAGAACCCATCTTTTACAAAGCACAAACCTTGGTGTTTATTTTGTGCATGTGTGTGCTATGAGTTTAAGGAAATCTGTTTAGGAGCCCAGGAGCTGAGAACTGATTTCTTTTATTCTTCCAGGTTTTTTTTTTCTCTGAAAGACATGTTGTTTTGTGTTCTCCTTTATTAAATGCTCCAGAGAACAATGAATGATCGGAGTCAGAGGGGCAATAAGGAAAAGCAGTCAAAGAAAACCTCAATTATTATCTCCAAATGCAATTTCATCATAATTGTAAAGAAAGTGAAGCGGTTGTGAAAATGAAGTCTGCTTGGGGGAGGGGAGATTTGGGGCATTGTTATCTTGAGTGAAAAATCTCACTTTTCCCTGGTGATGGTGGATGACCATTTCCCATGCCTTGGTCTCCAAGGCTCATTGTAAAGGATTTTGGTAAAGCTAGCCTCCTAGCTATTGCTTAGGACGTTTCCTTTGAGAAGTGCTGTGTTTGCCTGTGGTAGCTCACTAGCCAAGTTCACAGATACGAGAAATCAATATTCCAGTGAATCTCCACTAAAAGGAGTCAAGCAAAAAATGCGTAAAACAAGAAACTAATCTTTTCCCCTTAGAATCTGGTTTCTTGGACCATATAAAATTGAACAAACCCTCCCATTGCCACTTGATGATATGCTTTCCTTATTCATAGTTATTTATATTTGAAAAGGTATGTGATCCACAGGACTATTTATTTATAAGAATGTACCATTTAAAATATTATTTGTAAAACATTTGGGCTACAAAAGTTATACATGCTCATGGCATAACATTTTGAAAATACAGCAAAATATGTAAAAAATAAAAATGTACATAATCTGGCCTGCTCTTTATATCTACAGTTAACATATAGGGGTAGTTTTTCTTTTATGTAGGCAAACGTGTTTTCAAGAGAAAACAGATTTAGTTAAATAGTTTTGTTTTCTACTTTTTATAAAAATTTAATATGAAATACAGTGGGTATGTGGTTTCCTTTTGGGGTGACAGGCATGCTTGGGGACATAGAAGCACTATGAATGTACTAAGTGCCACTCTATTATTTATTCACTTTAAAATGCTTCCTTTCATGTTATGCAAATTTTGCTTAAATAAAATAAAAATAAGAAAATTCAAATAGACACATTGACCAAATTTAATATGCAATGAAGAATATCTTCCTAAGTCATTATATATTCTTTGAGAACATCATTATTAAGGCTAGATACCATTCAGTCCTACGAATGTATGCTAACTTATTTGATCAATTTCTTATTGAGCTTTGCAGGTTAGACTTTTAGGTTGTTTTTAACATTTCAGTTGTATAAATAATACTGAAATGTTTATATTTGTACTAAAATTTCTGCATGCCTCTAATGGTGTCTTTAGGATAACTTTCCGGATATGAATTTGCTGGGTCGAACAGTATGAACAAATGGTATGGGTTCTTAATATATCATAGTGCATCATACCCAAGGTCTCATAAATTGTGATGTGCACTGTTATTTTATGTGATACCAAAAAGGAAGATGATGCCAATTAAACACAGTGCTTTCTTAACACTATATCTTTTATAATCATTGAAAGAGCTTTCTCCTTCAATAATTGAAATCTTTCTTTATTGAAATTGTATTTCAAAATACAGTTAACTTATATTTTATTATTATTATTTTTAAAGATTTTATTTATTTGATAGAGAGAGAGAGAGCAGGCAGAGGGAGAGGGAGAGGCAGGCTCTCCACTGAGCAGGGAGCCCGATGTGGGGCTCAACTCTAGGACTCTGGGATCGTGAGCTGAGCTGAAGGCAGATGCTTAATGGACTGAGGCACCTTGCAGGGGGACAGCTTGTATTTTGTTTTGTTCTTTTGTACCTGGAAAGAAGAAGCAAAAACCCTGGCTAAGGTATTCATTCCTGAACTTCCTCATTCTTTGAAATCACTTTTTGACACAGTGTGGTCCTCGGCCTGAATGCATCGGAAGCATTTTGATGCAGCATATATTAAAAATGTTCTCCACTCTTTGCTCCAGGATTCCATCCAACAGCTGACACCCAGTCTTCAAAACCCGGTGCACAGAGGCAGCCGGTGGTAACTAACTCACGAGCACTGCCTGGCTGACGGGGATCATAAAACGCATCTCAATTTAGAGACGCTAAAATGTGAAAAACAACTGTGTTCCTGGGAATGAATGGAAGATACTCGATTGCATACTGTCCACAAGAAAAGTTTTCCCAATTTGAATTCCTACCCACACCACAAGAAGTCACCCTTTTTCCTTATACCTTAGCTCGTATTGGCAATCTCTGTAATCAAAAACCTTTGCCATCGGATAGGTGAAAAGTAGTCTCCCATTTTCATTTCCGCTTGTCTTACTATTAGAGTGGTTGAAATATATCTTCATATATTTTTGGTCACGTGTATTTCTTCTTTTCCAGTTGCCCATATACTTGCCTTATTTTTGTTTTGATGTTAATCTTTTCATTTTCTACATGCCTCTCAATAACTAAGGTAGGAAGGGTGTTAATCTATCACCTATCACATGTGGCAAATGGTCTTTCCCCAAGTTTCTAGTTTGATTTCTAAAATTTAAATTTACAGGACTATTTTTATTATGTGTAGGAGCATCTAATTTGCATGCAATCAGCTTAGTTAATAATTTCTTCTGTGATTTTTTTTTTTTTCCCTTGCTCTGAAGTTTAAAAAAGTTCATCACAGGGACACCTGGGTGGCTCCATTAAGCATCTGCCTTCAGCTCAGGTCATGATCCCAGGGTCCTGGGATTAAGTCCCACATCAGGCTCCTTGCTTGGTGGGGAACCTGCTTCTCACTCTGCCTGATGCTCCCCCTACTTGTTCTCTCTCTCTGACAAATAAATAAATAAAATATTTTTTTAAAAAAGTTCATCACAAATTTTATATTTTTATTTTTTACAAGCTTTAAATCAAACATATATTAATTTTTGCTTCTGCTTGTTTTATGGTTCCTTCTCCTTTTTAACAAACTAACACTGTCATGCATATGACTTGCTCTTATAAGTGTCTAACCTTATTTCTCCCCAAAGGTCAATGAATTAGAGCAGAGCAAATGACTGAATAGGCCTTCCCTTCCCTACTGATTGAGGATGTTAGCTTCTTCTATACTTACTATGATTTGTATATGGGATGGATAGGTATTCTGGTCTAATATTTTGTCTTTCTAGCTTCGTACCAGTGTCATATTGTTTTAATTATTAATTAAATTCACCATCTAATCTAAATCAACCAAACCAGGCTGCTTTTGCAAGTGAATTATGCCTGCACGACAGGCTCAAATCTGAGTCCAGGGGCATCTACTCGTGATGCTTTTATAATGTGTTTTCATTTTTGCTACAGCAAGATTCTCATCATGACTTTTGTTTTCAAAATTGGTTAATCTTATCTAAAGCATAAAAATATGCGGAAATTAAGAAGTGATAAGATGTGTATCTAAGAAGAAATTTTGGATGACTTACATACATCATATGAGACAGTTTGCTCAATTTAAATGAGCTTGAGTTGGATTTTTGATTTTTTGGTATTTGTTGAATATTTCTGTGACTTTGTTCCTTTCCACTTCGAGTTACATGCAGTTGAGAGGTACTCTATGGGGCCATCATCTTGCTTATGCTATCTCTCTTTTCCTTTGGGTTCTATAGAGTTACCCTTTTGCCTCAGTCTATCCTCAGCATCTTCTAGCTAACTGTTATTTCAGATACCACTTACATTCCTTGTGCCCTTCCACTTTCTCTCACTATTCATCTGCTGTAGGCATCTTCATTGCCAATTAGTACAGAGGAGCAAAAATTTAACAGTTTCAGCTCAGTCTTCCCAAAGTTGAGAATGATAAGTCTATGAATTTCTGCTCATGCAATCAGAGGTCCAAAACAAGTAGGGAGCAGAGGAACATGAGTCTCTTACCATAAATCCTGAGAGGGAGAGATGACATGCCTGAGTCCTGTGTTGCCGCTCACTATAGTAGGTGTCAGGCTGGGTTTTAGTTTTATCTGTTTATGTATTTATTTTGCAGCAGTTATTCTTTGCTAAGTAGATGTTGGTGGACAAAAGTTCTCCAAGGCTAAAATTGCTCTTTCAGCCATCACAATTCCTTTCATCAAGCGCTGTGGAATGTCCCTTTCTTGCCCTTATAGAAACAATGTTGTAAATTTTTGTATCTCCAGGAACACAAAACATAACACTCAGGACATAGGAACCTCATCAGCAAATGTTGAAAAAGTTTTGGATGAGTTTCCAACCAATGATCTCTAAAGCTAAGTATACCCTCAACCAGGGCATTTGTCACTTTCCATGGCAACTTCAGTTTTACTAATAAAAACATTTTGGTAGAGAAGTGAGACACCACAGAACCTATAAGGACTAAGGACTTAAGGAAGGTTCTGGTGGATACTCCCAACAGAAGCTTCTTTTCAAACATGAGAATTTGGGGCCACATCTTTCTTTTTACTTGTGCTTTGACTCTTGTCCCTTTTGTCCTTTCCTGCCCATAAGTCTGTAAGCTGGGTATTCTCCCTGCCTCTTTCCCTCGCATTTCTTTTCTGGCTAACTTTCTTGCCTTTCCCTCACTTCTGACTCACATTAGTTAAAAAAATCATCTAGCTGGAATGTCTGTTTCCTTTCGCAACCCAGTTCACCATATTCCCTTCTCCTTTCTCCTTTGTTTAGGACTCCTATATTAATGGTAATCACATTTGGCTTTACAGAATCCCTGTTCTCTTTTGCAATGCTCAAGTTCAGGAAGTTCCCAAGTTACAACACAATAATGTTTCCCCAGTGCCTTTGCTAGTAAGTTGTTTGGAACCTGGAAAAAATTTCCAGCAAAAGAAGGCTTTAACCGGTGTTTACAGTTGCTCATTTATAGTTACAACAACTTACTCAACATACTACACGTTAGCAGTGTCTGAGTGCTGGTGGCTGCGAATTTTTGTGTTCGCCCGGTTGCCCTTTCAGCACTGTAGCTGTTGGAGTTGAGCTGTTCACTCCCCTCACCTTGTTCTCATATATCATCTGCCACGTTTTTCCTTGTCCCAGTAAACAGGATCTTTCTTTAGCACTAGCTCTGCAAGTTGTAGCCCTCCCTATACCATTCATCTGTAGGACACTACAGGAATTTTCTGAACACCCAGGTGAAGCAACGAAAATTTTCACATGTCACTCAAGATTTAGCCATATCCCTGTGAAAGCTGGAGGTGTAGCAGGATGTCATGCTCTCTGGGATGAGGTCCATCACGTAAGGAATAAAACATTAAAATATTATCTTCAGAGAAAGTTCCATTTCTTGGATGGTAGGGGGCAGGTTACCATACAGTCCATTTCCTGGCATATGGTTCCTAGTTGACAGGAGGTCCTATTATCAACATTGAATGGACAAGGAACCAACGAATGGCCAAGGGCTACAGCCAGACCTCTGGGCACAGGCTCTTGGCCTTTCCTGAGGTTTTGAAGTGTGAGTAAGAAGGATCTCACTTCACAGTATTTTTCTCTGTGAAGTTATCAGAAAGTCCCAGCCTTTAGCATGTCTGTGACTTCATTTTGCTTTGCAAAGTTCAGAGAGAACAAAGTCTTGAGAATAGACATTTTTTCCCTTTGCATCTTTCTTTACCAAAGGTGGGTCAACGGAGTCTATTTCAGCTTTGAAAAACAAAGTATCCGGAACTATTTACCCCAGGAGGTTAAACAGACTCTCTCAAGAACTTGTAAATTTTTTTGTTTTTGTTTTTGTTTTTTAATACCTTGTTTCAACAAAAAGATGCCCAGGAAAGGCTCCAGGTCAGAAGCACGTGAATATGCTTGCCCTCTGGGGGCTGCCTGCACCCTGGGATAGCTTTAGGGTTCAAGTTTTAGAGCAAGCATTCAGCCTGGCAGTGAGCCTGCCTCCCCTGGAGGGTTGGGCCACACTTACCCGCAGCCCCTTCACATCTCTCCCAGGAGAGTGAGGAGAGAGGGACAGCGCTTTAATACCGCGCTCCGAGGTATGGCTCTGTGAGCCCCGTGGCTGATCACGGTCCTTTAGTGGGTGCCATGTCCTGCTTCGGGCCTGCCACCCTCGTGGGGACCAGTTCCAGGCAGGTCAGCACCCAAAGGAGCGCCCGGGCGCACAGATCCGTGCCTCGCCGGTGGAGGGCGCTCTCCCGTGGGAACGCTCGGACACTCTGGGACAGGGCGGGGCAGGGCGGGGACGCGCCCCCTCGGCGCCACCCCTCGCTCCGCCAAACTTTCCTTGGGCTCCGGGCGTGTCACAAGCCGCTGGATAGGAGGCGCGCCGCCGCCCGCCCGCCTTGTCCTCCACTGCCCCGTGCGCCCGGCCAGAGCCCGGCCTCCGGTCGCCTCGTCGCGCTCGGCCCCGAGGGCATGCGGCAGCCGCAGGGGCCCCCGCTCCCGGGCTCGGTGGCGGGCGAGCGTGAGCGGTGAGTGCGGGCGCCGGGCGCGGGGAGGGTTCCCGGAGCCCGGGCGGGCCGGGGCGCGCTGGGGGAGAGGCTGGGGCGCACCTCCGCCGGGCGGGAGCTGCGGCTCTCCAGGGTTGCCTGGCGGCCCGGCGGACGCCAAGCCCACTCCGAGCACCTGGGACGAGACTCTCTGGGGGGCGCATGTTGTCCTCCCCCCACTGTTTTCCTTGGCGCGAGAAGCCACCGGGATGCCAGATCGGCGCTGCCCCGCGCGTGCTGTGTGGTGGGCAGGACGCCGGGAGCGCGGCGCAGGCTCCCTCCGCTTTCGCCCAGGTGCTTCTTTTCCGAGCTCGGCCTTAACACCCGTCGACGGTTAACTGAGATTCTCCGGCGGAGCCCAGGGATGTCACATTTTTCAGCCTCCATTTACGCCCGGTACGATGGTGTGTCCGGGAAAAAGCTGGAAGTGTGCAAGGCATAAAGATTCCGGAAATAGAGATTATTAACCAACTGGTAACACTGTGGGGGGTGGTGCTTTGTGAGTGAGCGAAGGTGCCCGCGATCCCCCTCACCAGCGACAGACAAAAGTGCTTTGTTCTGTAGCATTGTTACTTTATTGCATTCCCGCAGCAAGTTGCGACGACCCAAAATTGCTTAGAAGTTTCTCAACTTGTAATTTGAGTAGTGACGGTGAATATTGGAAACAATTTAGTCTTATTAAGGTAATCATTAAAACGGCCCTCAAAAGCGATTTTTAACTGAGTAATTTCCACGAAATGTCTCTGTAATTTGTTACTGTCTTTGCAACGCATTTCTCCCTTCTCACGCCTTTGCTGCCCAGAGTATTACCTGGTCTTGGAATGTTACTTTAGAAGTTCAGGTCCGCTTAGCTTCTCAAGGTTCCTGCGTGTGGGGGTTTAAGTCGGAGAATAAACTAAATGGCAGTTACAGACAGATAATCCCTTCTTTACCAATAGGTTATGCGTCCATACACTGTCTGACATTTCATCACTGCATGGACTTTTCTGTTGCTAAGGAGAGTGGTGGAAGTTCCTAGTGAAGAATCCCTAGTTGCTAACCCTGCTTGCCCTAAGATATTTGTGTGGTCTGAGTCCAGTAAATAGAATTTTTCTTTTTTTTTTTTTCCCAATTGGAAGTCATAGTTAGAAACACACAACCTTGGTTCTGTTAACCTCATGCTTGTCTAAACAAACTAGACCATTCTAAAAAAAGCGGCAAACAAATCCTGCCAGCAAGGTTGATGTACTTGAGATAAGCTTCCAGAGTTGTCTCCTGTACCTTGAGACTGTATGGACCTAGATCATGTACTAGACATGTCCGATCTGGACATTTAACCATCTGAACAGAACTGATCCTGATTGTCACTACCATGTGACTAGGAAAGCAGATCATTTGGGCACATTCTTCTTATTTTCTTTTTTATCATTAGCGTTCCAAATTTCTGGCTTTGATTTAACTATAAATGACATGTCCTCTTCCCTAAATCTGACAAGTGTGTAAACTGATACCAGCCTCTTTATATTAAATCAGATCTATTTTAGGTATCTGGTTGTTTTGTAGGAGGTTTGGTAGAATAGATCTGCATATGTTTCCTGTCAATGAAGACTGAAATGAAAACAGTTAAGACATGTGATTGCTTTTTTGGGGTACGTTCCTCAGAACCTATTTGAGAGTCTACACATGCTCATGCTTTCTCTCATCTTTCCAAAACACACACACTTAGGGGGACAGATGCACACACAGCATTGTAGCCAGGCAGCAACCAAGACACACCCTCTCCAAGTCATATATACAGACCCACGGTGGGCTGCTTCTCCCTCAAGTTCTCTGTCTTTTTGACATGGGACAGAAATGCACCATAACTTCAGGCCAACGTCGTATTTCTTTGGGCTGGGGCAAGGGGAATCCTTGTAACTCAAATGGGAATTACTATAACTCAAATTACCTATTAGCCATTCCCCTTGGAGGATACATTAGTACAGAATGCTTTCTTGTCTGTGATTAGACCCAACAGAGTGGTTAAGCCTGATTGCAACCTTCTAAATGGCAGAGCCCAGGCCCAGGGCATTATTAATGCAGTATAAGGAAAAGAGCAGGGCTTCACAGTCAGGCCAGCCTTTGTTCCAGGCCAGGCTTTGTGACCTTGCTTCATTTCTCTAAGCCTTAATTTCCTTGTCTGTAAAAATGAAGCTTATATCCACCTCCCAAGATGAGAAAAGAAAGCACTTAGCAGAGTTTCTGATATACATACAGGAAGTACTCCTTAATTGCTGGTTGCCATCTTTTCCTCCAAGATAAACTTTAAAATATTGGTTTTTCTGTAAACATGGGTGCAAATGTACGCTGTTCTGGCAAGAGTGCAAATGTAGATCCCCACAGTGTAGGTGAGGCGACTTAGAGGTGTTGCCGTACTTGGCTTGCTTGCTCTCCCCAGTTTCCTGGCCCTTTTACTCTTCCCTCCATCGTTCCTCCTGCAAGGACTGAGCCACCTCCTCTTTGGCCTTGCTGGTCCTTTGTTGCTCACCCTGGATTCTGCATGGCCGTGGAGGAGTCCCCCGGGACTTAGTCCCACCGTGGATGAGGAAGGTGGAGGTGAGAGGGGTGTGGCCCTGTCCGCAGAAGCCCTGAGACTTTGTGCTTTTATAATGCTGAATTAGAGAGGCCCTTGGAGCACAGCAGTCTGGGTTCTAGCCCCAGCCCTGCCTTTGTGAGTTCTTGTGATCTTGAATAAACCACGTGTTGTCCTTGAATCCGTTTTCCCATTTATACAACAGGGATAGTAATTCCTTTTCTGCCTACACGCGTGTGTTGTGGGTTCCATGAAATCATCTATGTGAAAGAGCTTTGCACCCAGAGAGGACTACATAAACATTGTGGCACACCCCAGGCAGCCTGCATGGGGGCAGTCGGATGTCCGTGTGGGTCTTGGGTGGGCTCAACTGCCGTCCCTCCACACCTCTCTCTCCTGCCCTCTCATGTTGAAGCGGACTTCAGGGAGGAAATCCTGCCAGAGGTTGTGAAACTGCCCTATGGGGAATGCACAAGGAACAGAAGTTTCAGGGCTGAGATGACCTAACCCTGTGTGATCGGAGGCACAGGGCAGAGTTCTGAAGAGACTATAATTCCCTTGTAGAATCACCTGTACTCTTTGCTCATCTCAGTGCTTAGTGGACAAAAACACAGAGCCGGCTCACCAGCCAGTGAGTCAGAAGAGCGTGTTTGTGCAGTTGCTGGACATTGGACAGGACTGCCTGATGCCACCCTCCCTGGCCTGTGCCTTCTTGCTAACTTGGGTCTTTAAGGTCCACCCTGCAAAGCACTAAACCAACACGGTGCCTTTCCCTGCTGTAAACAATTAAGCGAATTATTTAATTTGAGTCTGAAAGATGTGTTGCTCTCCTGCTGAGCCAGGAGAGTAGTACCCAGTGAGAGGAAGGTTTTGGTTTCCCGGGTGGCACCTATCTCTCTTTGTTCCCCGGGCTGATGTCCTTCTCCTTATCCCTCATCCGTCTTTATCTGCTGACCCTTCCTGTGTGGTACCTGACACCTGTCCTCCAGTCCTGTCTGCCTCTTGCCAGGAACTCCTCCTTTGCCTTGACCCCTGACATCACCAGCTCCCACAGACCTTGCCTCCCTTCCTCAGATGTGAATCATTCATACATCTTAGGCTGGGCCAGACTGGGTGTTACTCTGAAAACAACCTTCCCTGTACAGCCTGCTTCAGCCCTTCCTAAAGATGTTAGTCAGCCCCCTACTTACTCATCTGTTAGCCTGGTGGCTATATTATTCTCTGGGACATGAGGCTGGAGGTGCTGCTAGCTCTGGCCTTACCTTAGCCCCATGCAGATTCTGTGGTCTTCTCAGGGATGGCTTGGCAGGTGGCAGTGCTGGGTTGGAGGGCAGTTGAGCCCCTCCATAAACACCACCAATTTATCCAAAGGCCTTCTGAACAAATATGCTCTCTGAACAAAAGCAGTGGGCTTGCTTTGTAAATAAAGCTTTAAGGCTGCCCTGGTCTCCCCTCACAGATAGGTGGCCCCAAAGCCCTTCCTCTACAGAAAGGGGTGCCTGGGTAGCTTAGTCAGTTAAACATCTGTCTTTGGCTCAAGTCATGATCCTGGGATCGAGTCCTGCATCAGGCTCCCTGCTGAGTACGGAGTCTGCTACTTCCTCTTACTCTGCCCCTCCTCCCCGCTTGTGCTCTTTATCTCAAATAAATACATAAAAATCTTTAAAGGACAAAAAGAGAAATTCTAGAGATGCCCCCAGAGAGAGTCAGACCGTATAAGTCAAAGGTGGGCAGTGGAGTTGGTCAGAGGCATTTGTTCCCCAAAGAGAGCTAAAGAAATTCAAAGTTAAGCTCTTGGGGGTAACTAGTTGTTGAAGACCAAAACAAGAGTTCAGATAGAGAACTCACTGACTCATTTGCCTCCTGCCCTGGTTGATTTTTAATAGGTTAGTCCTTTGAATGGGGGCCTTTTCCCTAGACTAAATTGGAAATAAGTATGACCTTTTTCTATATCCCCATTGCATTTGGATTCGTCAGGGTTTTCCAAAGAAACAGAACCGATAGGCTATATATAGAGAGAGATGTGTGAAGATGCTTATTAAAGGAGTTGGCTCATAGGGTCATGGAGGCTGGGAAGTCCCTTAATGTGCCGTCTGTAAGCTGGAGAACCAGGAAAGCGGGTCATGTCATTCAGTCTGTCTGAAGGTCTGAGAACCGGAAGCACTGATGTCCAAGGACAGGACGTGTGTCTCCCAGTTCAAGCGACAGGGCAAATTCGACCTTCTTCCTCTTTTTTGCTCTACTCAGGCTCTCAGTAGAAGATGCACCCACTCACATTGGTGAGGGCGATCTTCTTTAGTTAGTTCACCGGTTCAAGTGCTAATTGCTTCTGGAAACACCCTCAGGGACACACCCAGAGAATATTTTACCAGCTACCTGTGCACCCCTTAACCCGGTTATGTTGACACACAAAATTGGTCATTGTGCCACCAAATCAGGAAGTTGACCATGGTACAACGCTCTACCATCCAGTCTACAGAACCCCTTCCTAATTCATCAGTCATTCCCCCAATGCCCCAGTGTCTCTTTTCTTGCCTTTTCTAGGATCCGAGTTAGTTCCTCTGACTTACTCTGTTCCTAGGGTCCTTGCAGCTGTTCCTGGGTCTCACACTCTGTAGGTGGATTCCCCATCTGGGTCTGGCAGGTGTTTCTTCAGAACCAGACTCAGGTGCTGTGTCTTTGGTGGTCTCCTGCTCTTCTGGACATAGCACATTAAAAGGGGCTCCGTGTCAGACTGTCCTACCACAGGTGCCTTGAGCACCTGGGTATGTTGGTGTCGTCCAGATTCCCTCCCCTTAAATCCTCTTAAATCTGCCATTTTTCCCTTTGAAATTTGCTGGTGTTTGTGGGGAAGTACTCTGAGGTTATATGAATAGCCTGTTCCTCCCTAAAGCTCCGCCTGCCACTTTTACCATTCCTTGGAGGACTTCTGCCTGAATTACCCACCTCTCTGAAGGTTGCCACCTGATGCTTTTTTATTTCCATCACTCCATAGTCAGTGTTTACTCATTAGCATTATACTCTGAGGAAGAACTTTCTCCCTCGTGTATTTATTCATTTCTATTTGCATGTATTCATGGATTCCTTTTGTATTCGAAATGTTGACATCCATTACCGTTATTATTTATTCTGATGCTCAATTTGTCCTCATTTGGCCAGCGGAAGTCCTTCTAAGCTGGCTCCTGTGTCCTTTTGATATTCCCATTATTCGTCGAACATTTAAAATGTTTTTTTTTTGTTTTATTTTAATTACTTATTTGAGAGAGAGAGAGAATGAGAGAGAGAGTGCACAAGAAGGGGCAGGGGCAGGCAGAGGGAGAAGCAGGCTCGCCACTGAGCAGGGAGCCCAATGCCATGCTGGGCTCAACCCCAGGCCCCTGAGATCATGACTTGAGCTGAAGGCAGACACTTAACCACTGAACCACCCAGGTGCTTCTCACTGAGCATTTTAAAATTTTCTGGCACCACAAGATATTCCAGGCTTCTGTTCTACATTCCCTGACCTAGTCAGTCTCCCTTCTAGTAAAGAATGATATTATAAGGATACGGAAGGTTGATATGCCCATTGTTTCTGGAGTGTCATTGCTTTAGACCTCTCAGGGGACAGAGGTAGGAAATACACGTATATATGTATATGCACGTGAGCGTTTATAAATCTTTCCACAGAAGGCTATGTATTATAAAATCATGAATTCATAACAAATGCCTCCAACTCCAGCCCAATGCCCAGAAATCTTTCTATTCTCACCCCTTTATATCTTTGTACATACCTTCTCTGGCAGTAGGAAGCTTGTAGCCCATTATTCTTAATCTTTTTACTTTTATTTTACCTTTTTTCCCCCTGTTCTACTCACGCTAGCCTGTCTCGAAACCAGAGGCCCTCTGGCCTCCCCTGTACCTGGTTCTGTCACACTGCCTCTTCTTCTCAGCTGCCCGGCCTGCCCCCCCAAATCCCCAGCCTGCCCCAACCTGCCCCGGGGCCGTGGGCCTCTCTGCACCTTTGTGAGAGGCCTGCGCTCTCCTTGGCTCTCCAGCCACAGCCCAGGCTTTCATGCCTCTCCCCCTCTGCCTCCCATCATACCTCCTTCTCATCCGAGAGCTGACCCTGGGGAAGGAAGAGAAGAGAAGGCAGAGGAAGAGGGGAAGATGGGAATGGAAAGAAAGCAAAGATAGAAATAGTATATATACGTTTTTAAAGCTCTTAATGCGTGTTGACCCATGGCTCCCTCCACAAGCTGTATCCCTCCATGTTCTCACCCACGCAGTCTGCAGATGCCATTTCCCTAGACCCTTGCCAGCACTATTTCTGTCACCTGTTTAGCCACCCATCTGCTAGCACCTCGCTTTTGTCTCTCTGCTAGCTCACACCATAGTCACCCTGCCGCACTGTGACCCTCTTAGTTGCCACCTTGACCCTTTAGATCCGGCTTTCTCAAGCTTGGCACCGCCGACATCTTGGGCTCCATAATTCTTGGTGGTGGGGCCCGTCCTGTGCCTGGTAGCACGTGTAGCAGCCCTGTCTCTTTCTCCTGCGTAGAATGAACACTGAGGAAATGTTAGCTGGACAGGGATGAGAGCGATCCATGGTGGAGTCGTGTTCCCCAGAAGAGACTGTCTTTACCCCACCCATCCCGTAGTTGGAACTTGTCACATATGCAAATTCCATGAATACTCAACAAAGGGAAAAGAAAAGGAATGTCAGCAAGGCTAGGTCATTACTCGTCTTTCTTAGTTAATTTCCAGTCTAATTTCTTATAAGTCAGGGAATTGAATTCTGTGATCTAGTTCAACTGATAGACTGTGCTGTTGATGGGGAAAGCAAAATGCTTTAAGAGAAGGCCTTTCTTCAGTTAGATTGTTCAGGGTGGTAGAGGTCAGCCCAGTTGCTTGTTCTTCTGAATTTTCTCTGAAGGAGGCAAACTGAGTCATCATTGCTATTTTTTGTTATGTATTTAGAGTTTTATTCTGTTGTTTTCATTGGATTATACGGACTTTTCCCCATAAACTTTTGCCAGAACTTCTAAGTGGGGATACACTTACAAATTTTATTGACATTTACTATAATCATATTATATTTCTTGTGGAATCAGTAAATGCTTGCAAAAAGCATTAATGTCGTTATAAAGAATAGATCTCATTATTTCATTTCTCATGGGGGCATAGAATTAAATATGGGAAAAGGGTTCCAGTGGCCAGTGTGACCTAAGAGTCTGGGGGCCAGAAAGATGAGGGCTAGTGAGAGTGAATCAGGCTGTCCCAGTTTTAGTTTTCTTCTCTGTAACGTGGTGAAGGCTACACTGTCCTCTCATGGTGGGATCAAACGGGAAAAGAGGTGGGAACTTACTTTGACCACTGTTCAGTGGTATGTCAATGAATGTGTTTTGATGGATTATTCTAAGATCCAGACAGAGTGGCCTAGAGCAAGCATGGCAGTATAATTAGAATGTTTCAACCCAGCTGGCTAACCTCCTCTTATACATATTCATCTAAGTGTTTTCAGTGGTAGTGAAAAACACCAGTTCGTGACTCTGGACAGGGTGGGAGAGGAGAGATAGCCTTGACTTTGGGGTTGTTATGTTGGTGACCCACCCTTTCTGAGGGAGGGGTATCCTCTTCTGGTCTCCCCTTCCTAGAAGTCTCTGTTGAGATCCCCCGCTTCCTGTCCTATTGGGAACAAGGCAATTTACTGGACTCCTCTGACTCCTCTGGACTTGGAAGTGGGCTGAGGTCTTTACATTGGTTACTTCATTCATTTTGTCCTAATTACCCAATAACCTAACAATTTAGAACTTGTCTCCCTTTTACAGCAGAGAAAACTAAAGCTCAAAGAGGGTAAGTAGCTTTCCCAAGACCCTATTGATAATGACTATAAAGGAATGTCAGATTTAAATCTGCCAACAGTCTTAGGAAGAAGATACTGTTATTATTCCTGTCTTAAAGATGAGGAAATTAAGACACAGAGAGATTAACTAACTTGCTGGTAAGCAAGGCTTCTGACCTAGGCCATGTCGCTCCAGAGGCCGTGCTCCTTTGCATGGGGATGCCAAGTTTCCCCAAGACTATTTGTGAAAGAGACTGTCTTTACCCCACTGTGTCTTCTGGGCACCCTTGTTGAAGACCAGTGGACTGTGTATGCATGGATTTGCTTCTGGGCTCTCCATTCTGTTTTTTTGGGTTTCTATGTATGTCTTTTTGCCAGTACTGTACTGTTTTAGTTACTGTACCTTTGTAATATGTTTTAAAATCAGGAAATATGTAGCCTCCAAATTTGTTCTTCTTTCTCAAGATTGTTTCAGCTTTTGGGGATCTTTTGCATTCTATATGCATTTTAGGATTTCTTTTTAAAGTGCCATTGAGATCTTGATAGGGCTAGTTCTGAATCTTTAAGTCACTTTGACTAGTATGGACATTTTGACAGAATTGAGTCTTACTACCCACTAACATAGCATGTCTTTCTATTTATTTGTGTCTCCTTTAATTTCTTTCATTGATGTCTTGCAGTTTTCAGTGTCTAAGTCTTTTGCCTCTTTGGTTAAGTTTATTTCTCAGTATTTTACTCTTTCTGATGTTATGGTGCATAGATTGTTTCTTAACTTCCCTTTTGAATGGTTCATTGTTAGTGTATAGAAGTGCAACTGATTTTTGTATGTTTATTTTATATCCTGCAACTTTACTGAATTCACTTATTAGATTTTTGTGCAGCCTTTAGGGTTTTCTCTATATAAGATTATGTCACCTGTAAACACACAATTCTACTTCTCCTTTTCCCATGTGGATCCCTTTTCACTCTTTGTCTTGCCTAATTATCCTGGCTAGAACTTGCAGTACTATGATGAACAGAAGTGGCCAGAGTGGACATCCTTGCCTTGTTCCTGATCCTAGAGGAAAAACTCTTAGTTTCTGACTGCTGAGTCTGGTGTTTGTGTGGGAGCCATGCTTTTATTTTTTTTAAGATTTCATTTATTTATTTATTTATTTATTCCTTGGGGGTGGGGGTAGAGAGCGCCCACAAGCAGCAGGAGTGGCAGGCAGAGGCAGAGAGAGCGAAGCAGGCTCCCCACCCAGCAAGGAGCCCAATGTGGGACTTGATCCTAGGACCCTGGGATCATAACCTGAGCCGAAGGCTTAACCGACTGAACCACCCAGGCGTCCCAGGGAGCTGTGTACTTTAACTGCTCTGCTCACCTGATTATCTGTTGGTGTTTGAAGCCAGACCCTGAGGTCTGTGTTCTTCTACCCCACCATGCTGTCACTGCTCTCCCTCCTCCGCCCCCTTCTCCATCCCTGCCTCTCTGCTTGGGTTCTAGCAGCAGCAGAAGGAAGTGGTAGTGCCTTCAGCTTAGTCACTGTGGCCCTGGGCCCACTCTCAGGCAGGGAGAAACTCATTCCAACCGAAGTTATTTTAGTATTTTAGTCGTCCGTAGGATGAATTTGTCATTACTCCTTATTAGATGACGGTGTCAGAGCATGAACAGTTGAACTTCCAGAATGCCAGTTGTATATTCCACTGAATTTATTTTTTTTTAAGATTTTATTTATTTATTTATTAGAGAGAGAGAGCGAGAGAGCGCGCACGAGCATGAGAGGGAAGAGGTCAGAGGGAGAAGCAGACTCCCCACAGAGCAGGGATCCTGATGTGGGACTTGATCCCAGGACTCCAGGATCATGACCTGAGCCAAAGACAGTTGCCCAACCAACTCCATCCTCCACTGACTTTTTAAAAGAAGTGTTGAGCTACCTAACTTTCTTAGAAAGTACTATTTGCCATTTATTACTTCCTATGTGCTAGACATCTTGCTAATCACTCTATAAACACTGTTTTAATTCAGTCCTTCAACAATCCCAGTCATTGTAGTTAGGGTGCCATTTTTATGGAGAAAGGGAAAGGCTCTGGCTGGATCTGCAGGTGTGCCAAGTCAAAGCCCTTGCTGAGTGTGACGAGCCTCCCTCTGACCCAGGCCAGCTGATGCCAAAATTTCTGCTCCTTGCCCTGGGTTCCCTTGCCCGCTCGGGTGTCATGGCCTGCCGTGCTTGTCTTGAGAGGGTGTAGTTTACCAGACTCCACAGGGCTAGCCTTTTCCTCTCTAACCTCTGTTTTCTCTGCCAGTGCTGAAATGTTCATTTCTTTCTTTATTCTGACTAGCTGGCATCTGCTATCTCATAGAAGAGGAGAAATGGGAAAACCACATAAAAATAAAACTCTCCTTCTGAAACAAATAATACATCATATATTTATTTAAAAAATAATAAAATAAAACACACCAATATAAAAAAATAAAATAAAACAAACTCGCATTCAGAGGAACAGGAGACTGGTAGCAGTCACAGGCGCCTAGAAATAATAAAGCCTGCTGGGCAGGAATGAGAACCTCTCGGCCCCGGCAGCGGAGGCATTCTGTGTCTGGTCCCTGCTTCTGCTCTCTGGGAGAGGCCTCCCGAGGACCCTGACCTTGACTTTGTTTTCTGTGAAGCTCTTCCTGTCCATTCTCCTCTGCAGCCATATCTGAAATGGGTGTGGAAGAGGGTGTGCACCTTGGGAGAGAGTGAGCAGGGGCCTTTCCAGGCCCAGCTGTGGCTTCCTTGGCAACATAATAACCGTAAGAAGTTCCCAGTCTTTCCCCTCTGTTTGGTTCTAGTCAGTCCCACTCAACAGTCACCCCATTCACATTTCATTCTGGACCAAGTTCTTTTTTTTTTTTTTTTAATTATTTGACAGACAGAGATCACAAGTAGGCAGAGAAGCAGGCAGAGAGAGAGAGAGGAGGAAGCAGGCTCCCTGCTGAACAGAGAGCCCGATGCGGGGCTCGATCCCAGGACCCCGGGATCATGACCTGAACCGAAGGCAGAGGCTTTAACCCACTGCGCCACCCAGGCACCCCGCTGGGCCAAGTTCTTAAGCTTGTCTGACTTCCCAGCTTTTATGCTTGGCCCACCTCTGTCATCCCTCTTCTTCGATCCCCACCTTGAAGTCCTCCAAAACATGGACTTAGGCAGGAAAGTGCACCTTCCTGTGGATCTTTACTCTAAGCCTGTGGTCCTTGGCTTCTCTGCAACATCTTCTTGAGAGGCCTTCAAGAAAGGCTGTGAGTGGTGATACTATCTTCTGTTCTTTGGGGTCCCAGCAGTTAACATTTCTCATCTCATCTCCAGATGCTGTCTGTTCCTTTGCCTCTTTGCTTACAAACTTACAACAGTTCTTCCCTGAGCTCATCTCTTTCTTGTAAGGCTTTGCTGAGAGCTGCAAGGAAGGAGCAGCCAGTGCATGTTCCCATTCTGTTTCCTGCCAGTACCTTCACCTGCAGCTGCAGGCTTCTTGGGCAGAGTTCCCAAAGCATAGCGACTTGACCACGGCAGAAGTTTACTTCTCTGTCTTGCTCACAGTTCCGAGGTGAGTGGTTCGGGTTTGAAGGGTCCCTTTCATCTTGTTTTCCCACCATCCACTAGGGCAGTGCTTCTCAAACTCTCATTGTTTATAGACTGGTTTTCTTTATTTCCAGTACCGCAAAGACCAGTAGCTGTGGTTCATACTCCTCTGATCATGCACTTTGTCTTTCGCAGTAATGTCAAAGTGCTGTAAACTTTCCTAGGTATTTATTTGCAATTTCAGTGCTTATCTCCTCATTGATAGAAACTTGCCCATGAACTATGCGTAACTGTGCTCCTCTAGGGCTTTGCCCTGCTCGAAAAGCTGAATGCAGAATGTCAGGCCAGCCCTACTCCAACTTGCAGGAGAGTGAAGAGCATGGAGGGGCACACACATGATGTGTTTTAGGGTTAACCTAGAAGTAGCAAATGTTTATGTTCACATTCCACTGCAGAAACTTAGCCTCCAGGAGGCTAGGGAATGGAGTTTGTTACAATTGGAAAACAATTTGGTAGTCTGTGCCATAGAACAGAAAGCTAAATATAGATACAAAAAAATAATCCTGAGAGAAGTGGCAGGGCGATATACAATTATGCGCCAGTGAGTTAGCAGAATGAGTTCAGTGTCGTACCAGGCAGAACAGGACTTCGGAGAAATGGAGTCAAAGGTCCTGTTAGCCCTTTTTTGCAGTCTGAGGGTCAGAGGCCTGCTGCATGGTATGGTTAATAAGGGGGCGTTCACTTGAGAAGAGGCTGAGAACCATTCTCGGGGGGAAGTCCAGCAAGGATATAGTCAGGTTTGGAGCTGAGTTAGAATCTCCAAGAGCATATCCAGAGGGCTGGAGCAGGAGCAGTGAGGACCCGGTGGAGCATCAGGGAGAGGGCCTCTACTAGTTTTCCTGGGCCTAAGCCAAACACCCAAGGTCCTGGCCAGCATGAGTGGCACAAAGGCTGTCCCATTCCAAACCTCTCTGCTAACTTCCAAATGCTGGACTACAAGCAAGGAGTGAGGCTTGACACCATCATTCTAGCTCCCTACCTTGAAAACTTGGTGTTTAAACCTATGACTTTATTCTTTTAAAATATTTTATTTATTTCTTTAGCCAAGAGAGAGAACACATGCAGGGGAAATGACAGACAGAGGGAGAAGCAGGCTCCCTGCTGAGCAGAGAGCCTGATGTGGGGCTCCATCCTAGGACCCTGGGATCATGACTTGAGCCGAAGGCAGTCGCTTAACCGACTGAGCCACCCAGGCATCCTGAAGCCTCCAACTTCATTTTTTATTGTGGTCTCATTATCTCCAAGGGCCGAAAGGAGGGACATTGCGAGTTCCAACCTACATATGTACTATGTTTACGGTGACTTTCTTCTCGTTTATCTTGAAGGCAGTCTGGGAGCTTAGCCTGGAGGGTTGTGAGAGATGTTGGGGCTTGAGAGAGTCGATCAGAAGTCATCCACAGAGAGGGAATAATGTAATTAGGTAATATGTAATGTAATGTAATAATGTAAGCAGTCGTAGTCCTGGAGGAGGGAAGTTTAAAAGGAAGAGAAGAGGAGGCTGAGGACCAGTCTGGGAGTGTGTACACGGCAGGGCTGGTGGGAGAACAGGGGAGAGAGACACTGAGGACAGCGGGAAGACACTAGGAAAGGATAGAGTCCCGGAGGCTCAGGTGGGGAGTTTCAAGAAGGGAATAACTGTCTGTCAGCTCCACAGTGAACCAACAGAAAAGAGGACTGGAAACAGAGCATTTGGGGATTAATAGAAGAGAAATGCATTTTTATTTTGTGCTGATTGCAAGCAAGTATCTTTTTGTGTTTCTCAGGACAGGGACAGGGAGACGGGATACCAGCTGTGTATGTAACAGGTTTGGAGCCAGTGTCAGGGCGAACATGCAGTCAAGCGTGCTGAAAGCCGTAGAAGAGGCACTGAGCTTTTCTCAGCCACGTTTCTTGAAAGAATAGCCTGCGCTTTCTTTTTACTCCTGTTATCATTCAGCATGATGGGACGGAGTTTCCACTGCCTTTACTCCCCACCGGCTAACTGAAACTAACCAGCGCAGGAACCGAACATTTATTGGGTATCCGCTCAGTGCTCCTCTGTTGGTCATCAGGTGCACACAGGTCAGTAAGAAACCGCCCCAGCCCTTGAGAAGCTCACAGTCTGGGGAGAAAGGTGGACTCTGGGTCGCAGATGCTCCTCCCGTGCATGCTCAGGGGCGTTCTCCCCAACGGTGGCTAGAGCAGAGTCTGAAGCTAATGTGTGAAGTGTCAGTTAGGGCAAGTCAGGGTATACGTATAGGAAGCTGAGATTTGTCTAAGCTCCAGAGTCATGGATGACCTCTGATCTCCCCCGAGCCTGTCTGTGTTCGTACTGGAGGGAGCAGGTAGAGAAGCAGGGGTGAAGAATGCTAGCGTAGGATGGAGCGACTATTGGGATAAGGACGAGCTTATTCCTGAAACATCCCCCACCCCACCCCACCCCTCTGTGCTTTGAGCCCCCCAGCTTCTTGGCCTCTTCAGGGACTCTGTCAGGCTTGTGTCCCCAGAGTTTAAAGATCGTCTGCCTTTGTAGCATCCCCAGAACATCTGAGAGAGCAGCACCAATGCGAGATTGCCCCCAGCTGGCCATGCCATCAGCCCTGCCAGGGAAGGGTGGCTCGGTGGTGCCCCTACACATAGCCCTTGTGGGATGTCTGCACGCTTTTGCCTTGAGTTAGGCCGCGCTGCTTGCTCAGCTCAGGTTGTCATTACCCCTGCCCCCGCCCCGCCCTGCCCTCCTCACAGGCATTAAAAGGAAAAGACTAATAATTCCTTCATCATACCATCGGGGTTCAAACCTGGCTAACCCTTGGGCGGAACTTAACACTTAAGTCCGAGTCATTTATCTCCATGGTATCTAAGACTAGCAACACAGGCGGAGCTGGGACCCATCCAGGATGACACAGAAGGACATCAGTGATGTATATTCCAGTGTGCTGGGATCTGGTGGAATCCAGTGGCATCACCTATATTTTATAGAACACCTCTTACTTTGGGTAAATCACCTATTGAGTAAATCACTCACCACATGTAGAGAAATTTAGTAGGTTCCGGTGCAGGTAGGGGACACTGAGGACATCAAAGGAATGGTGATACTGGTACTTGCCTTCAGGAGTATGATTTATTCCTCTTTCCTCCTCTGGGAGTTGTTATATTCACACCCAAGAAATGTCACAGTGTAAATATAACTGAAAGATTTAAGAAAACCCATAACATATTAAAACCTTGAAAATACCACTTTTTGTTGTATTACAGTGCACTGGAAATGGCATCTGTATTATCAGTGTTCCACAAGAAACACAAGATACCGTCAAACTGGTAACTGGAGCTGGAGGAGGGGGACGGTAACTTGGTCCGTGAGGGAAGGGCAGAGTTCACAGAAGCCAACAAGAGATGGCACAGTGTCAACCAAGAGCTGGGAACAGCAAGGAGCAGTTAGCACCCCTCAACCTGAAAGCCGGGGGCGGGGGAGACGAGGCTGCCTGCGTGGGGAGGCCGGCTCACAGGGGCTAACCTGGTCCATCCAGAGCAGCCCAGCAGGGAGGGAGCGAGGAAAATCAGTGTCCCAGCCTGGGCCTCCTGCCACCTGATCTCTTGCTGTCCCTCTCAGTGGCAGGAGCTGGAGGACAAGGCCCGCTGACGCAGTCCTGCAGGGTAGGGAGCGCAGGGAGAAGGGTGGAGAGGGGAGTTGGAGGGCGAAGGGGCCAGTGGTTGAGGTCAGGCCCAGCACTCAGAGGCCTTTATCTACATTTCCGTGACCTGGCCACCTTGACTCAGACGCGCCCTTTTACGTTGGGGCGGGCACAGGGTGGGAGAGGGGGGCAGGCTGGGGAGGGCTGTGAGCCTCCCACTTTCCTGATGAATCCTGCTTCCTGACCAAGGTCCAGAACTCCTGCTGGAGGCCCTGTGACTTGTTCTTTTAGCTGTAGCGTTTCTCTCCTGCAGAATCTCAGAAGCCTTGTTTACAACAGTGGTTTCCTATTGAGGCCACATGCTTTGAAAACACGATTTCCCTTTCTCTGCACTTGTAGGGTTTAGTCACGCACTGACCTGGGCTGCTGTAGTCTCCAGACGCATGGAGATGTCATTTCAGATCACCGTCGACCCATCGCTGCTAACAGTGTGGGATTGTTGGGAACAAATGGTGTTGAGCAAGAGGCTCTTCAATATCCTTTTTAGGACTGGAGGCAGGGGACAGGGTCATGAAATGGAATGAGCGAGGGAACGCAGTGCT
This sequence comes from Neogale vison, assembly GCF_020171115.1. Lineage (NCBI taxonomy): Eukaryota > Metazoa > Chordata > Mammalia > Carnivora > Mustelidae > Neogale > Neogale vison. The sequence continues at coordinate 71,799,529 of NC_058092.1, read as the reverse complement.
ATGGTTAGGTTAGGACGAAGGGTTGGGACCAAAATTTTGTCTGTTGTGGATTTTACATCTAAAGACACCTAATTTTCTTTTCACGGAAAGTCCTTGCTGTAAGTAGGAACTCTGCGAAGTTTCTCAAAATACATTTTCACAGCGACTGAGTTCTTCCTACAAGAAGAGTATCTTATTCAGCTATAAATGTCCACGTTTTAAATGTTGGCACTTTCCTCCTTCAGAGAGTAAAGCCTGTGATTGCATAATGGTCTCAAGTTTATTAGCTATGCAGTAGAACATACATAGTCATATTCTGTGTAAACATCAATTTCAAGCATTATGATTAGCATCTTTACTTTTGAGAGGGTCAAAGGACAAAGTATATCTGTCGTCTTTCTAGCCTCCTGAGTTAGATGAGATTAAAATTTTATAATAGATTAAGCAAACACAATTAAATATTTACATTATATTCAGATAAGTTATGTCAGGGAATCTGCTGATCGTATAAAACCTGTGTCTCCTTTGGTTTGGTTCTGGATGTTTTCTGGTAGGCCTTCCTGTTTAGTCATGAGGTTTAAGACGGACTTCAGTCATCAGTGACCTCTAGGGAACAATACGTTTGTCCACGGTTGTTTATTAAACAAGTCCTCCCTCCCCACAGGCCTCCTCCACACCACAGTGGCATGGTGACCCGTTTAGTGTGCGGAGCTCCAGCTGCCGGGCTCCCCTGTGGGTCACCACCTCGAGGCCGAGAAGGACTGGAGGCCCAGATGTTTGTCATTTCCCAGACACACCCCGAGGGTGCCTGCCCCTCCCCTGTGTGGCCATTTTCCAGGAGGCACTGGCTGTGTGGTGGAGACAGAGGGTCTCCATCTGTATGCCTGACTTCACCATCCCTCCTTAAGAGACAGAGTAGCGTCCTGTTAGCAAAGTTGAGTTTAGCTTTCTTGAGAGAACTGATCTAGGGGTACGGAGATAGGGTATCAGATTTGTGCACTTAACGGCACCCCGAAATCAACATATTAGCCTTACCCGATGACAACAGAGGCTTTCCGCACTCTGTCCCAAACAATCTCCATTTACACCGAGCCCCAAACAAATCGCCTTTTGTCTGTATATTTTACCCTAACCAAGGATAGGGACGGTTTAGGAAACACGCGAGCTCTGTTTATCTTAAAATTACTGGAGTATCGTGAAGTTCATAACCTCTCCTCCTCTCTCTTTTAAATCTATTTTAGAATTTATTTATAGAGCAGTTTTATATTGACAGAAAAATCGAGCAGATAGTCTGGAGTTTCCATGTTACACTTCCGTTCCTGCACACGGTATCTCCTATTATTTACATCTTCGTCGGTGTGGTACATTTGTTATCATTAGCGAATGGATATGGAGACAGTATTATTAGCTAAAGTCCATATTTTATTCAGACTTTCCTAGTTTTTACCTAATGTCTCTTTTCTGTTCTGGGATCCAGGATACACATTGCATTTACAACTTGTATCTCTATCAGTTTCTCTTAGCTGTGACAGTTTCTCAGATTCTCCTTGGTTTCCATAACCTTGACAGTTTTTGAGGAGTCCTGGTCAGGAATTTTGCAGAATGTCACCCAGTTGGGAATTGTCTGAGGTTTTTCTCATGCTGAGCCTGTGGTTTTGGGTTTTGGGAAAGAAGATCACAGAGTAAAGTGCCATTCTTAATGTATATCAAGATTACAGATTGGCAACACGACTTATGACCACTGTTGTTGTTGACCTTGATCACCTCGCTAAAGTCATTTGTTGGGTTTCTCCACTGAAACTTGACTAATGATTCCCTACCTCTAACCCCCACCTCCTGCCCTTTCCCTGCTGCCCTCTGGCAGAAATCATGTTCCCTTCTTTTAGAGCAGAATGTCTATATAATTTATTTGGAATTCTTCTGCATGGGAGATTTATCTCCTCTTTCTCATTTGTTATTTTATTCCATCATTTACTTACATCAGTATGCAGTAAGGATGTTTAGTTTATACATTGGTTTATAGTCCAGTGCTATTTTATTTTGTTGCTCAAATTGTTCTAGCACTGGCCATTGGGTTCTGTTCTCTTTTGGGAGTTTTATTTAAAAAGGATCCATGGCTATCAGACACATGAAAAAATGTTCATCATCACTAGTCATCAGGAAGATTCAAATTAAAACCACATTGAGATACCACCTTACACCAGTTAGAATGGCCAAAATTAGCAAGACAGGAAACAACATGTGTTGGAGAGGATGTGGAGAAAGGGGAACCCTCTTCCACTGTTGGTGGGAATGCAAGTTGGTGCAGCCACTTTGGAGAACAGTGTGGAGATTCCTCAAGAAATTAAAAAAAGAGCTTCCCTCTGACCCTGCAATTGCACTCCTGGGTATTTACCCCAAAGATACAGATGTAGTGAAAAGAAGGGCCATCTGTACCCCAGTGTTTATAGTGGCAGTGGCCACGGTTGCCAAACTGTGGAAAGAACCAAGATGCCCTTCAACAGACGAATGGATAAGGAAGATGTGGTCCGTATACACTATGGAGTATTATGCCTCCATCAGAAAGGATGAATACCCAACTTTTGTAGCAACATGGATGGGACTGGAAGAGATTATGCTGAGCGAAATAAGTCAAGCAGAGAGAGTCAAGTATCATATGGTTTCACTTATTTGTGGAGCATAAGAAATAGCATGGAGGACATGGGGAGGTGGAGAGGAGAAGGGAGTTGAGGGAAATTGGAAGGGGAGGTGAACCATGAGAGACTATGGACTCTGAAAAACAATTGGAGGGTTTTGAAGGGGCAGGGGTGGGAGGTTGGGGGAGCCAGGTGGTGGGTATTAGAGAGGGCACGGATTGCATGGAGCACTGGGTGTGGTGCAAAAACAATGAATTCTGTTATGCTGAAAAGAAATTTAAAAAAAAAAAAAAAGGAGCCATGGTTTCTAATGTCCCTACACACAAGGGAGAAGTCTCTTCTGTGCACTTTACTGTGACTGCCCTCCAGACCACCCTGTTCGAGGGTGGCAAACTCCTCACACCTCTTGGCCAGCTGGGCTTGGGGCCAGCTCTGTGGAGGGAAATGAAAGAGTTGTGAGATCCAAATTGGAGAGTTCACCAAAGAAGAAAGCAATAATGCTCAGTCTGGATAAACAGTGAGGGGCATACAGGCATGTGTGCACAAGGACTTGCTTTCGTTCTGCAGCTAACAAGTGTTTACGGAGTGTCTACTATGTGCTGGGCATTGTTCCAGGTACTGGGGAGGCCCCATAACGACACAGCATTCCTGGTTTCCTAACACATAAAACCAAACCCTAAGCCCAGTAGAGAGATTCAGGTATTGAGAAATGTTGCGGAGAAAGACCAGGCAGGACAGAGAATGGAATCTCAGCAAGGTGGTGTGAAGTGTACTTTTAGAGAATGGCGGAGGGATCTCCGATGCCGTGACATCTGAGCAGGAATGATGTGGGGAAATGGGCCGATGGCTGTCTGGGGGAGGAGCCTTATGGAGAGAGGGCATAGCAGGCCTGAAGACTTTGAAACTTATGGCTAAAATGAACGTCAGGGATTGTTATGTGGATTTGAATCTCCTATGCTATCCTGATTTCACCATTAACGTGAATTACTGGAAAGAATTCAATGAGCCGATGTGATGGCTTATGCAGGTCTCTTCCCTGGCTGTGGGCACATTAGCTGACCAAACCTCTAACTTCCATCTGGCTGGGGTTTTCAGAGAGGAGAGAACTGGTCTACCTTTGCAGGCCCTGGGAGAAGAAAATATGCACAGTGCCCACTGACCTCGTTTAGGATGACCCTTTTTCATCCTAGGAGGCAGAGGGGAGCATTACCAAAAGCCAGCTAAAAGGCCAGCAGCACCAGGTCCTGTAAGAGGTAGCTAGAAATAAAAGCTGCTTGAGTGGTTTTCAAATGTCTTAATTTTCATAATTGTTTCCACATTATGGGCTGGCGGAACATTTTTTCAGAGAATCAAGTTTGGGAGAATCTAAATGAGAGCTTTGCTCATGAAGTTTTCATTTGGATTCCACATATAGACTTTCTAAACCATCATTTTATGAAGTCTCAAATTACTGAAGTTTGAAGTTGTGGTAATCGCTCCAAAGTTTAACATCTTTTGTTTTGGGGTCACAACTAGCCAAATCCTCTAAACCTTTGGTATAAACAAAAAAAGAAGAAGAAGAAAAGAAAGGAAAAAAAAAAACAGTTCAGGGTTTGGTGGAATTAAAGTTTAGCAACATTAATCTTGAAATTGACCATATCATGGGTCTACTTACCATAAAATTTGAAAACATATTTTCAGGAAAATGCCTCTTCTGTGCTTCTCAAGGCTATTCAAAGAGAACAAAGAAACCCTAGGGACACCTGAGTGGCTCAGTCAGTTAAGTACCAGACTCTTGGCTCTTGCTCAAACCCCACATCTGGCTCTGTGCTCAGTGTGGAGTCTGCTTGAGATTTTCTCTCTCTCTCTCTTCTTCTGCCTCTCCCCATCTTGTGGCTGTGTGTATGCTCTCTCATATGAAAAAATCTTAAAAAAAAAAAGAAAAAAGAAACCCTAAAGGCTATTTATAATGCCCCGACCCACCTTTTTCTTATAGTGCAAGATAGTCTTTGAACGTGTTTTGATTGGCTCATTCTATTTTGGTGACACTATAGTTATTGTAAGTATGACTATAGTTCTTGGTCTGTCTGGTGTTTTGTTTGCCTGTGGAGAGAAAGTCTGATGTTATCCATAAGCACGCAGGTCGGGGAGCACGACTTCCCCAGCACAATCCAGGGTCTTCTTTTCCTGCTTGTATAACTGTCAGGAAGGGCACTTTAGTTTCCTCATCAGCAAAGCGGGTTTGATAATAGAATCTACATCACTGTTGGGAGGATTAGATGAGATGACCAGGCACAAAGCAATCCCTCAAATACTAGCAATTAAGAATAATAATAATGAAGTGGAGATATTCAGTAACTAACCAAAGAGCACAGTTAAATGAAGCTGTTCACTAACTGACCTACTTAGTGGGTGATGTGTATGTAAGTCTGCAAAGATGTTTAATCGAACTTGGCATTTTAGTGGTGGAAGAGGCAGTGTAGGACAGAGATTCATTCATCCCATCCACAAATGCTCAAGCTAAGGATGTGATTTTTTTTTTTTTTAAGATTTTATTTATTTGAAAGAGAATGAGAGAGAGAGAGAGAGAGCCTGAGCAGGGTGAGGGGCAAAGGGAGAAGCCGACACTCTGCTAAGCACAATCTTAGGACTTTGGGATCATGACCTGAGCCAAAGGCAGATGCTTTACTGACTGAGCCACCCAAGCACCCCTGTGGATGGATGGATGTGATCTTAAGAGGCAGGGTCCCTGCTGTACTGAGCGGAACAGTCTAGCAGTGGGGGATGGGCATAAAAACAAGCGAAAACTCATAACAAATGATAGGTGCTCTGTGAAGATAAACAGGTCTTTAGGGTTACTTTGAATAGATTGGAGAAGGTATCTCTGTGGAGGAGATGTTGAGGCTGGGATCACAGAATCATATTTTAAGACTTGAGAGAGTTCGAGAGACGATTCATTGATTGGTTGTTGGAAGCTCCCTGAAGTTTTGGTAATTTCCCACTAAGAAACTATGGTGATCTGTCAGTATATCCCGGGCACTGTCAACAAGCTTGGCATCATATGGCAGGGAAGGGAAAAAAAAAAAAAAGATCAAAAGCACTAATTCACAAGACTGCCAGTTATTCATTCATTTTTGGAGCTCTGGGATGATTGCATTAGGAAATGTTTTACAGGAGAGTTGGGGGGTAAGTGACGTCCTGATTTCATTATAGTTGTCAACATGTAAGGTTTTACAGCTACATGAAATCTTAAGTAGAAAGCCATTTTATTTTCATTATCACTGAAGAACTCTAAAGTGTGCTGTGCTGGAGAGAGTAGTAATAACGAACATAGTGAATCCTTGGGGCCTCTCCTTTGAACATCAATTTTGATTTTTTTGGAGCTGTATTTGTCAAAGAAAGGTTGAATCATTAAGTAGAATGCATGCTCCGGAAGACAGAATTTTAAACTAGCATTTAAAAGTCTATTTATTTACTGGGGCACCTGCATGGCTTAGTTGGTTGGGCATCAGCCTCCAGGTCAGGTCATGATCTCAGGGTTCTGGGTTCAAGCCCCACATCTGGCTCCCTGCTCAGGGGGGAGTCTGCTTCTCTCTCTCCTCCTGCCACTCCCCCTCACCACGCTCCTGTGCTCTCTTTCTCTCAAATAAAATCTTTTTTTAAAAAAAGTACAATAGCATTTTTTAAAAAGTTTGTTTTTTATTACAGAAAATGTGGAACAGAGAAAAAAATTGGAATTGTTTTAAATGATCCCTACTTCCACTTAATGAAATACTTATACTTTTAAGGTTTTTTCCTTATATTTTTCTATATTTTTAAAAGATAGTCAAGAAATATGTGTATGTATATATCTTTATATCTGTGAAATATGTGTGTATATGTATACATACATATATAATTATTTATAATTAAAATAATGGGATGTGCTTCTTCTCATATTACCACAGCTTCATGGTAAATATGATTTTCAGTGGCTGTGTAATATTCCGTCCTGTGGATTGTTTTTCAGTTTCCCCATATGAACTTTATTTGCTCTCATTGTGTTTCTCCCAAAAGTATGATTTGAGGCTGTGAGATAGGGAGCTGTTTGGTGGGAGTTCTGATTAATGATGTTTTCTTCTGGGACACCTGGGTGGCTCAGTCGGTTAAGCATCTGCCTTCACCTCAGGTCATGATCTCAGTGTCCTGGGATCCAGCCCCATATCAGGGTCCCCACTCAGTGGGAAGCCTGCTTCTCCCTCTCTCTCTGCCTACTGCTCCCTCTGCTTGTGCTCTCTCTCTGTCAAATAAATAAAATCTTTTTAAAAAATATGTGGTTTTTTTCTGTGTCTTCTCAACTTTGGAAGACAAAACTGCTTCTCAGTCTCAAGATGATTTTTTGTTAAAATATGTCTAAGAATGTGCCACTTGGGTTTTGATGGGGGGGAGCTGAATATGAAGACTTTTCAAATAAAAATCATTAAGGTTTTCTTTTTTTTTCCAATTTATTTATTTTCAGAAAAACAGTATTCATTATTTTTTCACCACACCCAGTGCTCCATGCAAGCCGTGCCCTCTATAATACCCACCACCTGGTACCCCCCAACCTCCCACCCCCCCCGCCACTTCAAACCCCTCAGATTGTTTTTCAGAGTCCATAGTCTCTCATGGTTCACCTCCCCTTCCAATTTACCCAAAAGCACATACCCTCCCCAATGTCCATAACCCTACCCCCCTTCTCCCAACCCCCCTCCCCCCAGCAACCCACAGTTTGTTTCGTGAGATTAAGAGTCACTTAAGGTTTTCTGATATCATATAATTATAAGTTTCTCCAAGTTTGTGAACCAAAGCTAAAATGTTAAGACCCCTTCCAAAGGAAATCAGGAAATCATAAATTTTTTTGGTAGTATCTTCATACCAACATCTTTCTGACATCTTAATTACATTGTTGATGAGTTAGTCAAGGATAACATAACTTTTAAATTAGAAATGCATTTTTCTTAGCTATCCAGACCATCTAGCAAAATAAAATGAAATATTTTTTATTAGTGAAAGGACACATCATAATTGCACCATGAACATTTCTCTTGAGTTATTTGTCTTGAATTTCTATATACTTCTAACACTATTGAATGCTGAATTTTCTCCTTGAATATTTAAATTGAATTTAATTAGATTAGTATCTCCTGTTCAATTCTCATATGCTGCTGGTAGGATTAGAAATATGATTTGTCTTAAGGACAGTGTGACAGCCTGTATCAGAAGTCTTTAAATAAATTTATATTCTTTACTTCAGCAACTTGAAATGTGTGGATTAATCCTAAGCAAGTAATTGGCCAAGTATGTAGAGATTAATGCACGAGAAAACAGCCTTGCTTATGGAGGGTAAATATTAGAGACAACTGAAATATCCAACATTTAGGAATTAGTTAGGTAAGGCATGTTATGATCATTACTGGGACATTGTGAAGCTATTAAAATTATATATCTGTATTTTTAAAAAGATTTTATTTATTTATTTGACAGAGAGAGATCACAAGCAGGTAGAGAGGCAGGGGGAAGCAGGCTCCCCACTGAGCAGAGAGCCCAATCCAGGGCTCAATCCCAGGACCCTGAGATCATGACCTGAGCCGAAGGTGGAGGCTTACCTCATTGAGCTACCCAGGTGCCACATATATCTGTATTTTTAATTTGGGAAAATGACCATGATGCAGCATAGGTGTATTGGCCTACTGTATGGAGTTCGCTGCTACAGCAGTTGAACATTGGTGAATGTCTGCCAAAGAGTAATTTTTGTTTTGTCATTAAAATCAAGTCCCCTTCCTTGTAATTGAGCTTCTAGAGCCATTTGTCTCTTGAGACCACTCCCAGTTTGCTTATTGTAAGCTTATTAAATGGTATTTTACCTTCCATTTGCTAAGGCACAGAAGTATGTATCTAATTCATTTAAAAGTACCCTTATACCATTAAAATATAAATTAAAAAGAACACTGTTGTCTAAGATATATTTGTATTTTGTGCTACTTCAAATTGCTTTCTGATCTGCTTATCCTGATTCTTGGATATGGTATAGGACAGCAGAATTTATGAGAGTCTTCAAAGCTAGGCATTTCTATTAAGCTTTTGCTGTTGGAGCCACTTCATTCCCATCAGTGGATTGCTCAGTGCCTGGGCCTACTGGATCTCTGGTTCTCCAGTGAACAAATCACCACCTTGTTCCTTGAAAGGGAGCCCACAGGCATTGCCACGCTAAATTCCCCAGCTTTCAGCTCTAGTCTCTTTTGACTGGACCCTTCAGAGCTGTGGCCAGACCACTGTGAGGCAGAACACCTGGTCTTTCCACCAAGATAGTTGGAGAGGCATCCTTAGCACCCCTCCCAATCCTTCCTTGGCCAGAATCCTTTAGTTTTGGTGTCCAAGAGATCTTGTTCTGAGATGAGTGTCTTCTGTCTGCCCAGTTTGGGCTGATACCCCAGTTTGGGGTCTACTTTCAGACATATGTCCCAAGGACTTGCCCTCACTTGGCAGGTATGCTCTCACATTCTTGAATGTCTGCGCAAACTCCAGAGCTCAGTCTTGTCCCTGGAGCCAGGCTCTTCTACCACCTGCTGTGTTGAAAACCCAGGGAAGGAACCTGACTCAAAGTGGTTGGGTTGGAAAATCCAGTAAGCACATTCACCACCGGTACAATCTGGATTAGGACAATAGGAAAAAGTGAACAAAAAAGGAAGGAAGAGTACTGAGAACACACTCTTCAGTCCTGTGTCACATGCTCAATAAGTGAGCCTTGTCATTATAGCTTGATACCAAAAGATGGTGGAAGGAAGCTCGGGAGTGGAATCAGAAGTGGTCGAAAAATGATCTCTTGGGGAATTCGTTTGGTTATGTGAAGAGTAACTCAGCACTCAGTTATCTTGTTGACAGTGTGCCTGGCATTACCAACTTGCCCTTGCCTAGTGAACAGAGCCCATATATAAGGAATGAGCTGGAAGCTACCATGAGAAAACATTAATGTGTTATGTCGTAATTATTACTGATGCAGAGTGGTATTGCAGGACTCAGAATTATTTGATCTGTTGCCGATCCCCGGTCAGTTAGTCAGTTAGCCAGCTGTTTGTCAAACACCTGTCATGAGGCAGACAGGGCAGTTGGGTCTTGGGATTAAATGGCGACCAAAAGAGACATAGACCCTACCTCCCTGAGCTTGCACCTAGCCTGGGAAAGAGACAACAGTTGCTGATGCAGGATAACTGCTGTAACAAGAGGTCAGGGGCTAGAATCCTGGAGCAAGGGACATTTATGTTGGGATCCGAAGGATTAATGGACGTTGGCCAGAACTGAGGCTTAGCGGGGGCAATTGGTGGTTTAGTGACTGAATTTGCAAAGAGTGATGTTTGTTTCTTCTTTAAATTTCTTTCTAGGATGTTTGGTCCTTCTCCACAATGAATGAGTGTTACTATGACAAGCGGATGGACTTTTTTTACAACAGGAGCAACACAGACACTGCTGATGAGTGGACAGGAACAAAGCTTGTGATCGTGTTGTGTGTTGGAACATTTTTCTGCCTGTTTATTTTTTTTTCGAATTCTCTAGTTATTGCCGCAGTGATCAAAAACAGAAAGTTTCACTTCCCCTTCTACTACCTGTTGGCTAATCTAGCCGCTGCGGATTTCTTTGCTGGAATTGCCTACGTATTCCTGATGTTTAACACCGGCCCCGTGTCAAAAACTTTGACTGTCAACCGCTGGTTTCTCCGCCAGGGGCTCCTGGACACCAGCTTGACCGCCTCTCTGACCAATCTGCTGGTGATTGCTGTGGAGAGGCACATGTCAATCATGAGGATGAGGATCCACAGCAACCTGACGAAAAAGAGGGTTACGCTGCTCATTTTGAGTATCTGGGCCATCGCCATCTTTATGGGGGCTGTCCCCACCCTGGGCTGGAATTGCCTCTGTGACATCTCTGCCTGCTCTTCCCTGGCCCCCATTTATAGCAGGAGTTACCTCATTTTCTGGACAGTGTCCAACCTTGTGGCCTTTTTCATCATGGTTGTGGTGTACCTGCGGATCTACATGTATGTCAAGAGGAAAACCAATGTTTTGTCTCCACATACGAGTGGGTCCATCAGCCGCCGGAAGACACCCATGAAGCTGATGAAGACAGTGATGACTGTCTTAGGTAAGGAGAAAGCAAGTGAGACCTTATTCCCATTCACTCAGCAAACATCTATTTTTTTACCAAATTACCTAGAGTACGCAAGGTGTTTACTAGGTAATAGCAATGTGGTAGTAAGAACAGTCATAAATCCCCAACCTACCTGGAGCTTCTACTCCAGTAAGGGAAGACAACATAAGTATTGTATAGAGATAAACAAAATAATTTTATAGTGCATTTTAATATAATACTTATAAAATAAGGTAAGGAAGCTAAGCAGGTCTAGGTTGCAATTCTAGCTTCAGCTAGAAGATGACTTTTGAGCAGTTGTGAAGATGGTGAGGAAGCGAGCCATGTGTGTCTGGGGAAGGTCACCAGGCAGGAGACGCAGTAAGCGTAGGAGGCCAGAACAGCAAGGCAGCCCATGTGGCTGGAGTAGAGCAAGCCAGGAGAGTGGGAAGATATGAGGTCGGAGGGCTAGTGGGAGGTACTCAGATTATGTAGGTCTGTGTAGTTATCATAAGGACTTTGGCTTTCCCAAGTGAGAGGAGAAGCCATGGGAAGGTTTTGAACAAGGAAGTAACGTGATGGGACCTGCATTTTAATGGTATTTCTTTGGCTGCCATTTTGTGAGGGGAATGGGTAAAGGCAAGAAAATTGCTAAAGAGGGTATTTCAGTACTCAGAATGGTGATAGTGACTGGGACCAGAGGGCAGTTGGGAGGTAATGCCATGTGATTGGATTCTGGATGTTTTTTAAAGGTCAGGGTGATAGGATTTGCTGAGGGGTAAGGTATGAAGCAAGGTGAGAGGAGGAGGGAGAGTGGGGCGTATCATTCACAGAGATGGGGAGGCTGAAGAGGTTTGTGGGGAAGATCAGGAGTTTGCTTCTGGACAAACTACATTTAGAATTGTATTAGACATCCAAGTGAGTTATTGAATCAGGAGTTCAAGAATTAAGTCTGGACTGGAGATTCACTGAGGGAAGAAATGGTCTTTCAAACCTCAAGACTGGATAGGCTCACCATGGCGAGGTGCATGTGGATGGTGAACATGGGGAAGAGAACCGAAGAACAAACCTTGGGATGCTCTGGTGTGAGGTGGGTGGGAAGGCAAGGAACAACTGGCAAAAGAGCCCCTCAGGAGTAGCTGGAAAACCCAGGAGAATATGGTGGCCTAGAAGCTGCGAGAAGAGAGCCATCAAGGATGTATCAGCAATGTGAATACTCTTTGGGGAGGTGGAGTTAAATGAGGTCATACTGGGCTTAGCTTAGCAAACAAGTAGTTTTTAGGTGACTTTGAGGAGATCAAATCTGGTATAGCCAAAAGCCTGATCAGAACAAAATGAAAAAAGGGAAGAGAGGCCTTAGGATAGCATGTTTGAACAGCTCTGAGGACTTCTACTTTGCACTGCCAGCCCTGTTCCCAGAAGACGTATTTGGTGCAAGAAATGTTCCCTCTGTTTTATTTTCTCTCTGGTAGGCTGCCGCCCAATTCCAATCTGGTTTATAGTTGGAATTGGTGCTGCGTGGACTCACAGGCCCTGTCTTCTGTGTCAGAGAGGGCATTTTTTAGCATGTGTGATGGCCGCAGCAGTGGGGACTGTTCCCGAGAGAGGTTCCAGAGCATGTCCTGTCAGCCCCAATGTGAAGGAATTCTTGGGCAGCAATTCATAGTCGAGGACACAGGAACTATGTGGTGTGGGATGGGAGCCATCAGGATATCTCCAGGTCCTGAACTTGCCAGTACGGTATGGAAATCAGCAGACACACAGCGTGATGGTTAAAATTATTTCAAACTGAGGGTGTATTTTAGTTAACAGGTAATTATATAGTCCTTACTAGGTGTCAGGCATTGTCCTATATGTTTTATAGATGATAATTGATTCCATCCTCACGCCAATCTTGTGATGTAGGTTCTACCGTTAGCCTCATTGACCAGATGAAGAAACCGAGCAGAGCAGCCTGCCCAGGGCCCTCAGCAATGCATGCATAAGGGCGCTAGTGTCCCTGGGCCATTGGCTTTTGGAGCCTATGTGTTTAGCACCATATTCTGCAGCCAGTTTTGATTCCTGGCTTTTGGACTTTTACTGACTTCCCTGGTTTCCTCTTTGTCCCATCTTCTGGTTTGGCCATGTCATTCTTCATTTAGCCTCTTGACAAGAATGTAGGCTAAGAGTAAGAAAAGGAAGGGGGGCGATTCACATCGATCAGTTTTTGCACCCTTGAACTAGGCAGTATATGGATGTTTTTAGCAAAGGTAACTAACATTCAGTACTTATTGGTATTGTCCATGAATTTGTTATTTTCCCTTCTTGACTTGCAAGCATCATTGTTTGGCCATGTGTCTTAAAGGCCATATGTCAAGAAGGCAATGACCTTCTTGATTAAAGAGAAAGCTCTCTTTTTCTTTTTTTTTCAGCATTTTATGTATCATATACAGGGTGAGATAGAAAAGGTGTAATCTTAGGTGGGGAGAACAGGACTCCGTAGGACAGTCTTGGTCCCTAGCTTCAGCTCTGAATGTAACTTTGCCTGGAGTGGTTACAGAGGGTAAAATACAGGACCAGTGAAGTTTGGGCAGGTCTGTTTGGATGAGGGGGGAAAAAACGGAATAAAGAGTGAAATTGCTAAGTAGGATGAGAGAAGTTGTGGTGCTGAGTAGGAACAGTGTGGAGGAATTGGTTTACAGCAGGAAGACGGTTTGATGGCGAGGACCTGGGGAAGTTCCTTAGCGGTGAGACAGAGGGATCTGGCAGAAGAGGAGAAGTCTGGAGACAGAGGAAGTGAAACTGAAGGGATGGATGGTATGAGGTTTTTGGGTTTCTAGATCCTGATTTCTTTAGATTATAGAAGGTATGGTTTTAGCCTCAAATCTGTCATTTCCTGTAAGGGGGATCTGAAGTATATTATTTTTTTTTCCCAATTTATTTATTTTCAGAAAAACAGTATTCATTATTTTTTCACCACACCCAGTGCTTCATGCAAGCTGTGCCCTCTATAATACCCACCACCTGGTACCCCAACCTCCCACCCCCCCACCACTTCAAACCCCTCAGACTGTTTTTCAGAGTCCATAGTCTCTCATGGTTCACCTCCCCTTCCAATTTACCCAAATTCCCTACTCCTCTCTAACGCCCCTTGTCCTCCATGCTATTGGTTATGCTCCACAAATGAGTGAAACCATATGATAATTGACTCTCTCTGCTTGACTGATTTCACTCAGCATAATCTCTTCCAGTCCCGTCCATGTTGCTACAATAGTTGGATATTCGTCCTTTCTGATGGAGGCATAATACTCCGTAGTGTATATGGACCACATCTTCCTTATCCATTCATCCGTTGAAGGGCATCTTGGTTCTTTCCATAGTTTGGCGACTGTGGCCATTGCTGCTATAAACATTGGGGTACAGATGGCCCTTCTTTTCACGACATCTGTATCTTTGGGGTAAATACCCAGGAGTGCAATTGCAGGGTCATAGGGAAGCTCTATTTTTAATTTCTTGAGGAATCTCCACACTGTTCTCCAAAGAGGCTGCACCAACTTGCATTCCCACCAACAGTGTAAGAGGGTTCCCCTTTCTCCACATCCTCTCCAACACCTGTTGTTTCCTGTCTTGCTAATTTTGGCCATTCTAACTGGTGTAAGGTGATATCTCAATGTGGTTTTAATTTGAATCTCCCTGAGGGCTAATGATGATGAGCATTTTTTCATGTGTCTGATAGCCATTTGTATTTCTTGATTGGAGAAGTGTCTGTTCATATCTTCTGCCCATTTTTTGGTGTGTTTGTCTGTTTCGTGTGGGTTGAGTTTGAGGAGTTCATTATAGATCCTGGATATCAACCTTTTGTCTGTACTGTCATTTGCAAATATCTTCTCCCATTCCGTGGGTTGTCTCTTTGTTTTTTTGACTGTTTCCTTTGCTGTGCAGAAGCTTTTGATTTTGATGAAGTCCCAGAAGTTTATTTTCGCTTTTGTTTCCTTTGCCTTTGGAGACATATCTTGAAAGAAGTTGCTGTGGCTGATATCAAAGAGATTACTGCCTATGTTCTCCTCTAAGATTCTGATGGATTCCTGTCTCACGTTGAGGTCTTTTATCAATGTGGTTTTAATTTGAATCTCCCTGAGGGCTAATGATGATGAGCATTTTTTCATGTGTCTGATAGCCATTTGTATTTCTTGATAGGAGAAGTGTCTGTTCATATCTTCTGCCCATTTTTTGATGTGTTTGTCTGTTTCGTGTGGGTTGAGTTTGAGGAGTTCATTATAGATCCTGGATATCAACCTTTTGTCTGTACTGTCATTTGCAAATATCTTCTCCCATTCCGTGGGTTGCCTCTTTGTTTTTTTGACTGTTTCCTTTGCTGTGCAGAAGCTTTTGATTTTGATGAAGTTCCAGAAGTTTATTTTCGCTTTTGTTTCCTTTGCCTTTGGAGACGTATCTTGAAAGAAGTTGCTGTGGCTGATATCAAAGAGATTACTGCCTATGTTCTCCTCTAAGATTCTGATAGATTCCTGTCTCACGTTGAGGTCTTTTATCCATTTTGAGTTGATCTTTGTGTACGGTGTAAGAGAATGGTCGAGTTTCATTCTTCTACATATAGCTGTCCAGTTTTCCCAGCACCATTTATTGAAGAGACTGTCTTTTTTCCACTGTATATTTTTTCCTGTTTTGTCGAAGATTAATTGACCATAGAGTTGAGGGTCCATATCAGGGCTCTCTACTCTGTTCCACTGGTCTATGTGTCTGTTTTTATGCCAGTACCATGCTGTCTAACTCTCTCTCTTCGCAGATGACATGATTCTTTATATGGAAAACCCAAAAGACTCCACCCCCAAACTACTAGAACTCATACAGCAATTCAGCAGCGTGGCAGGATACAAAGTCAATGTGCAGAAATCAGTGGCTTTCTTATACACTAACAATGAAAATACAGAAAGGGAAATTAGAGAATCGATTCCATTTACTATAGCACCAAGAACCATAAGATACCTGGGAATAAACCTAACTAAAGAGGTAAAGGATCTATACTTGAGGAACTATAGAACACTCATGAAAGAAATTGAAGAAGACACAAAAAGATGGAAGACCATTCCATGCTCTTGGATCGGAAGAATAAACATTGTTAAAATGTCTATACTGCCTAGAGCAATCTATACTTTTAATGCCATTCCGATAAAAATTCCACCGGCATTCTTCAAAGAGCTGGAGCAAATAATCCTAAAATTTGTATGGAATCAGAAGAGACCCCGAATCGCTAAGGAAATGTTGAAAAACAAAAATAAAGCTGGCGGCATCACCTTACCTGATTTCAAGCTTTATTACAAAGCTGTGATCACCAAGACAGCATGGTACTGAAGTATATTATTAACTCACCTTTTCCTGATTAAATTTCATCCTTCGAGGTGGAATAGATAATCTTTAAATTCTTTCCAATGATAAAATCCAATGATCCTGTAATAACAGTAACCGAAGTCAACACAGAGTTCAGTGTGTTGACTGTGTATCAAAGCAGAGTCTTTTTCCATGAAAGCATCTCCAACAGCAGCTCCTCAGGGAGGAGGCTTCTCTGTTGCTCACTGGGATGCATGTAAAAATTCCGTTGCCTAACACGAGTGTCTCCCAGATGATAGTATCTTTGAAAATCAGCAGTGCTGGCTCTTCCATCATTGTAGTTACTGGTTCTAAGTATGTGCTCAATATTGATTTCTGTAATGATTGTCTGATTTAATCCTTTAAACCTTTTTTTGCTTACATTGATATATATGTTGTAGGAAAGGTTAAGATGGAAATTTCCTAAAACTATGCCTTCTTTTAAATATTAGAAAGTCATTCCGTAAATATATATTAACCATCCCTTAAACAGCGTCTAAAAGGCAGAGATGCATGAATTCAGGGAGCTGTATCTCATTTCAGAGATGGAAGCTGGGATGGACAGGTGCTATTTTCCCTTCTTGACTTGCAAGCATCATTGTTTGTTTGGCCATGTGGGGATGGCTTCCTGGAGGGCTTGGGATGTGATCTGGAAGGATGGGTGGGACTGGAATGAGCAGGGGGAAAGGTATTTTAAGCCAGAGAAATGGCAGAATCAAAAATGACAGTAGAAACATCTAAACTTGGGTAGTACCACAGAGAAGGCCCGTGCAGATGCAATCGTGGTACAACAGGAAGTAGCTAAATTGTGCAGCACATAGACTAAAATTGGAATGCTATAGAGATGATGAGCATGGCCCCTGGGCAAGGATGACATGCAAATTCATCAACTGTTCAATATTTTTTCAGCCATCAAAAAAAGAAAAATGAAATCTTGCCATTTGCAACAACAGAGATGGAACTAGAAGGTGTTATGTTAAGCGAAATAAGTCTATCTGACAAAGACAGTTATCATATGATCTTACACATATGTGGAAGTGAAGAAACAAAACAGAGGCTAATGGGAGAAGAGATGGAAAACTAAAACAAGATGACATCAGAGAGGGGGACAAACCATAAGAGACTCTGAATCATAGGAAATAAACTGAGAGTTGCTGGAGGGGAGAAGGATTGGGTAAATGGGGGATAGACACTGAAGAAGACTCATGATGTAATGAGCGCTGGATATTGCATAGACTGATGAATCACTGACCTCCACCTCTGAAACCAATAGTACACTCTTTGTAAATTAATTTAACTTAAATTTTTTTTAAAAAAGGAAATAGCTGTGTTGTGAGCCAGGAAAGTTTAGTTGGCCATCCTCTTTGGAAGGAAAGAGGAAGACCAGATGACCTTCGCGTTTCTTTCCAGCATTAGTATTTTGGTTGCCTACAGAGCTTACAGAGCTGGACGGAGGCAGACTTTTTCTTTGTTGAGGGAGGTGGTAGTAGTGATGATGGTGGCGTGAATCTTGAATCTGTCTATGAGTGGAAAGGCACCTAGGCATCATGTTCACATTTTAGCAGCCCTGAGGTAGAGGCTTGCTCATTTCTGAGTCACGATGTGTGATGAGCCCTTGACATGAAAGAAGTTGCTTATTGAACGTTCCCATGGAAAAGACATTGCGGACATCTGATCCTGTTTTCTACAGGGCAGCACGGCCCTGCCTAAGAGAGAGTCATGGATTTTGAAATCCTACCTGTTAACAGGGCTAATCGGCCTTAGCAACCAAACAGAAAGCCTTCCGCATGGAAGAACATCTGTTGTCAGACAACACACCCTGTGAACTGTGCACATAAGGATGTACCGTTTCCGGGAAATAGACTGAATTTTCTTCTATTTTGCAGTGTCTTGAAAGGCAAAAGAAAAGAAGGCTGAAGGGATTTGTGAACCATACTCTTGAAATCTTACACACACACACACACACATCTTCCATAAACCTTCTTGTCTCTCAGGGTGGTGCTTTTTCAAACCTCAGGTGGTGACCCACTGGAAAGTCATGAAATCAGTGAGGAGACTGTAACTGACACTTTCTGCATGTGCACAAGATTGTGATATAAAATGTATTTTTTTTTCAATTTATTTATTTTCAGAAAAACAGTATTCATTATTTTTTCACCACACCCAGTGCTCCATGCAATCCGTGCCCTCTATAATACCCACCACCTGGTACCCCAACCTCCCACCCCCCCGCCACTTCAAACCCCTCAGATTGCTTTTCAGAGTCCATAGTCTCTCGTGATTCACCTCCCCTTCCAATTTACCCCAACTCCCTTCTCCTCTTAACTTGTGTTATGGCCAAATATGTTTGAAAAGTCATGGTTTGGGGGTCAAGGTCTCCTTTCTGGCAGATAATGACTGAAATCTTCTAAATTACGAGAAGCATTACGGTTAAGGGACCTTGAAGAGCTTTGTGGTCCTTGAAACAAAGAGCTAGATGTTTCTCTTGTCCTTTTCCCTCCCGCCACTCCACTTAGGTCAGTGCTAAACCCTCCTTGCTTTCTCTCAGTGGAGAAACAGTCCTGGGAGTGCTCACACTGGAAGGAAATGGGTGAAAATGAAGTCCATCACGAGCCTTGCTAGAGTACTAATAATGAGCATACACGATGTTTCTGTAGCACTTTTTCAGTGTTTTAATATGCATTCTCATTCCATCTCGGGAAATCCTGCAAGGTAAGTGGGAAAGGTATTATTCTGCTTTCCTGCCACTCCCTTAGATGGGCCCTCCACTCAGCTGTAATGCTTATCGTTTTTGTGTTTGGTGTCTCTAATCGTTGCACGTGGTGGAGCACCTTCCCCCTTGTTCTGTCTGGGAAACTTCCATTCATCTCGTAAGACTCAGCTCAAGGGCCTATCTCCTGTGACTCTTTCCTTGCCCTACCTGGTAGATCTGATTACGGCATCCTTTGGGCCTCCCCTCTCTTTTGTTCATACTTTATCCCCCCCCCTTTTTTTTTTTTTTTGAAAAGCAGTGTTTATTGAGGAGTCTGGGGGGAAAGTCTTGTGATAGTAAAAATAGTAAAGTCGAATGTAAAAAGCGCCCTGGGTGGCATGGCGTCCAGCCTTGAGGTGCGGAGGGTGCACCGCGGCCCCTCCCAAGAGGTGCTGGGTGCACAGCGGGCCAGTGAAGCTGCGCCGAAGGAGGGGTACTACCTGGGGACACCGTCCCAGTGAGACGCCCCCGAAGGGACCAAAGTGTGGGAAGGGCTTTCTGGCCACTGTGATTAAAAACCCCAGAATACAAGGGAATAGCATAATACACAGCAACGGGCTGCAATCTCGTTCCTCTGCCTCCGGGCGAGACAGGCCTGGCCTGCCCCAGGGAAGGGACCAGGCCCGTGCGCCACAACCAGCTGCGGCTGGTGCCCCTGGGCCGGGCCGAGACAGCTGGCGGGAGGGATGCAGAGGCCACAGGCAGGGCAGCCAGACCCCACCTGCACGTGGCTGCATAAGGTCCTTGACCGTTTCCTACGTGACCCTAATCTTTCTGAAGGCCAAGGCCGTGTCTGGAGACCGAGATGCATACTTTATCCCCTTAATGGTTACCCGCCTTCATCTTGAACTGGAGGGTGTGTGCTTTGAAGTCAGAAATGGTCCCTTGTTTCTCTCTCTTTGCATGTCTATCATGGAGCACACTGTCTGGAACATATGTGTTGAGATTATAATAGAATGAGAGAATGAATGAGGAAATGGTGGTTTGGGGAAGGTAAGTGGCTTTTTGAAAGCTGGAACTGAAAGTAGAAACTGGGTTTCCTCACATCTAACCTGGCCTTTGGCAGGATCTGGCTGTGACAGGCCTGTGAGGTGGACGGTGACCGGGGAATGGGTGTGTCTCCCATTTTATAGTATGGGAAACTGAGACCTTAGAAGGGTGAGTGATAGTGCTGTCTTGGGAAGAGGAAAACAAATGAACATTTTCTGAGCACCTACCAGTTGGAAGTCTGCGAGTTACATGTTACGCAGATCTGTTTTGTGGAAAAGGAAGTTTGGGTGGACTTAAGCGTCTTTCCCACAGATCCAAAGTAGCAAAAATAACTACAGTATCTGCTCTGTGCTATACATGGTTCTGAGCACTTGGCGTGTTCATTTAATCTCCATGACAGGTCTTTAAGGGAAGTTCTGTTATTACTGCCAGATGAGGAAACTGAGGCCCAGAGAGGTTCAGTGTCTTGCCTAAGATTAGTAGCCAAGCTGAGCTCTGAATCCAAGCAGACTGGCTCCAGGACCCCACACTTCAAGGTTAATGAGCAGTTTCACCTAAGTGGTAGGGATAGAACAACAGCAGCCCTAGTAATGAGGTTTATAACTTGTATCTCCCTCGATTTCTAGTTATTTCTGTGAAGTCACCTGGACTCTCAACATTGCGTTCGTCATTGATTTGTGCTGAAGATTTTTGCCGTATGGTGGTGACCATTGTGAAGTCATCTCTTGGGCAATGACAGCTGCCCACTCCTGAAACTTTATGCAAGATATAGACAGCAGGAGCAGGTGCTTGGGAAGAGAGAGGGAACCAGATTTCAGTCCTGGCTTTGCCGCTTCCAGGTTCTGTGACCCTGAACGATTTACCCGACATTCTGTGACTTAGTTTCTTACACATGGGGCTAATATCAGTTCCTCTGGCATGGCAAGCTTTTGAGGATGCAATGAGAGAATACGCATTACGAGAACCTAGTGTAGTGCTTGGCACATAGTATGTGCTAAGTAAACATGGCTACTCTTCTGAGGCCTTAGTTTGACTCTGAAGAGCCTGGCCCTGCATTTGGGCAGAGTGCCCTTTTATTCCCAGTGATGTCACAGGTCCTGTGGAGAGGGAGGCCAGGGGCCTACCGTCGGTACCCTCACAAGGGCCGGTTTTGTAATGTGGACAGATGGTTGGGAGGAAGTTGCCTGGGTGGGCCGCCTGACCTCTAGCGACAGCACCCGTTCAGTTCCAGAGAACAGGCTGACCAGAACATATAGGCGCCACGAAACTAAAAAGCTCCACGTTTGCCTGACTAGACCCCGTACACACCAACGCCAGCCGTGAAATGCTGTTACTGATTCCTTCTCTGACAGATGATCTTTGCATTCATAATTCATTTCACTTTTGCAACACTTATGAATAAAACATTATAAGTGAGACCCTCACCACTAAGTGTTGGCTTATTAAGAATCCCGTAATACAGCACCATCTTGTGTGTCATCTAGAAGACATTTCTCCTAAGAAACAGTCCCGTCTTGCTAATGAATCCCACCAGGATGCCTTGTTAGTCGAGCGCTGTTGCCACCTTTCCCAGGGTTGGGAAGTTGGCTCTTTGTCTGAAAACAGCTGAGACCAGAACCTGGGCCTTTTCATATTATTTATGGGTTTCCTCAATGAAGTGTCCTTTTTCCAGTTAAAAAAAAAAAAAGCGGACACACGCACATATACATACACAAACACACACACAGAGAAACCAGGAGTCAAGAAATGCTAAGAGAGTCCCAGGAAATCCTATGCTTGTTTTCAGCGTTGGTAGTCTCGGAGTAGCGTCTGCAGGGCAGGAGCCTCCCTTCAGTGTTTGCAGCCTTGCATGCCTGAGTTATCACATATCTGCTTAAGAAAAAAAGTGAAAGCTTTGCCTTAAGAAATGCTGAAACGATCAGGTCGCTAGTTGGCACGCAGGAGCTCTCTTGTTGCTGGGCAGTCCAATCAGGCCGAGAATGTCTAATTCTTTTCAGAGCCAAACCATCCAGGCACCAGGACTTACTGCACTGAGTCCAGGGCTGTTCTAACTTCTGTTTCAAAACAGCTTATCCAAGGAGCACCTTTGCTGCAGAGTCGTTCTGTGTGTGCTTCTTGGCATCGCCACGGGCGCCTTCCAGGAAGGACGCACTGGCTTGCAGGGTGAGCTGGGAGTGCTCACGTGGCCCGCCTGGGTTGTGGCCTCCCACACTACTGTTTGACACACACCCTCTGTCCTCAGGGGGACATGGTGATGGAGAAGACCTCACGGTCTGATGTTACAAGGAGGTCAGATTCCAGTTCAACCCCACCCTTGTGTGTCCCTCCATCCCACCTTTTCAAGTTGCTGTGGCTTCTTCACAGCTCACCCACCCAGACGTGTTTGGAAATCTGGGTCTCCCCGCTGTCTCTGCCTAGGTGGCTGTTTGGGTCTCTCCGGCTCTCGGTTCTTTTTTCCCCCTCCTGCTTCACTCCTTCACATGCCTCCCTCTGCAGTCAAATCTAAAGTCACTTTTCGAACTCATCATTTTCATTTCCAGTTTGATCCCCGCCCTGCCTACTTTCTTCCATTTCTTCCACTAAGCCCTTCCATTCTGTCACACTAAACATGACCCAACTTCTTTTATCCCCCTAGCACCCTTCCTCCTTCAGAACAGTTTTTCTGGCTGTTTTTCTTTTTTAAAGAAACCTGAAACCTTCTTCAGCTGGAACGAACAATTATTGACAAATAATACCCGAGTGTGAGGTATAGACTCACTTCTGTACTTCTCGATTTCTTCTCTCTTCTCAAATTCTACCTTTGTGTTTTCCTCCAACTTTTTGAAGAAGAATTAACAAACATAGCTGGGTATATTTAAAGTATCTGATGGAATGATGTGATTTACATATATGTTGTGGAATAATTACTAAGATCGAGATAATTACCAGACACAGGACCCTCCCTCCCCCCTCTACCCTGCCTGCCTCCTTTCCTTCCTTCTTTCCTTCTGCCTCCCCGCTTGCTTGCTTGCTTCCTTCCTTCCGTTTTTGCAGTCAGAATGCTTAAGATCTATTCTCAGCAGATTTCAAGTATGCAATCCTGTATTATTAACTGTGGTCATTGTGCTGTACCTTAGGACCTCAGAAATTACAGTGCTTATAACTAAATATATGTACCTTTTGTCCTACATCTCTCCATTCCCCTTTCCTTGGCCACCACCATTCTATTCTCTGTTTCTATGAAATTGGCTTTTTTCTTCTCTTTCCCGCCTCTTTTTTTCCCCTTACGATTCTGCATATAAATGATACCATAACAGTGTTTGTCTTTATCTGTCTCGCTTATTTCACTTAGCAGAGATGTTCCATTACCCAACTACGTCCAGTCCTCCTGCCAGCACCCAGCCAGCCTCCTGGGAGGGTCAGATTTCCAGAACTCAGTAAAAGCCTTTTCTTAGGGCCTCAATTTCTGGGAAAGGGGAATGTGGCTATCGCCTGTTACCCAGGTGTCACACCACTGGGCTCGTACCTGGCATAGCATGGTATGTGCTGACCCAAGTCCGTGCTAACATCGTTTGTATCTTCAGACTTTCAGCTGGGGACCGCTGCACTGTGTGTAGCTAAAGCAAACAGGTTGGGTGGGAATCGGGAGTAGAGTTGTTTTCTGGAATCATGCCCGGTCAGACTTAGGAATCAACGTAGAAGCTGGGATAGAGGGCAGGTGAACCAGAAGTATGGGCTGGGGGACACCATTGGTGAGCAGCCTTCACCCCACTCTGACGGTGTCCCCTACTCCAGCCACCCACCCTCCCTCACACCGGATTGTTGATATAACTGCAGCGTGTGAGAAGGAACGATCCAGTTACCTTGAAGAATCAGTATCTGTTGAGAGGTTTGTCCAAGTTTACCTTGTAAGTCCTTGCTGGTGTTGAGGCCAGAGCTCTGGATTTCCAAGTTCCTGCTTCTTCTAATGGGTCTCTCTTCTTTCCCTGGTAAAATATGCTTGTCCTTGGATGGCCAGGTGACCATGATATATACCAAGGGTTGTTTGTTTTTGTCAGGTCAGAGAGTTCATGGCCCGGCCATGAGCCTGTTTTATCCTTTTGGTTTTCTGAACATGGAGAGATTTCTGGTTTTTATATTTTTTTTCACTGTAAACATGTATTGGGTATCTCTGCCCTAAAGGTGCTACAAATCTGGGCTTGCTGTGATATTTTATGGTTGTCAGGAGGTGACCAATGTTCATGAATCAATCGTTGGGTCATGTGGGAGGTAGAATACACAAAGGCAGGTCCTCTCTGTTGGTTTTTTGTATGTAAGATTTGAAGGGAGCTCTGCTTATAGGCTGGTCTGAGAAAATAAGAAGGTTACAAAACAAAAAAGGAGGATAACTGAAGGAACAAATTAATATATAGAAGGGCCAAGTGAGGGTGCCCAGGCAGAAAACGCTGTGGGTTTGAATGGTCTGTGGAGGCTTCCTTGAGAGGCAGGATATAAGCCTGATCTCAGTATAACAGGGAGAGAAGAGAGGGCAAAGCCTTGCAGACAAGTGGAATGGCAGGATGGAAGACGGGCATACAGATAGCCAGGGAAACCATACTTGGGCCAAGAGAGGGAAGGGGAACAGGATAGACTGATTTCTGGAATAATGGGTTTGCAGAGTAATGACAATCTGGTTTGAGAAGTATACTGGAGTCAGAGAATGGAAGCCTTGAATCCCAAGATAGCATGGACTTCATGGTCAAATGTCTACAGAGGCTGGGCAGATGACATAGGTGCCTGGGCTGGCCTTAGACCTATAAGGCAACAGGGTAGGAAGACACCTGTCGCTGTCTACACAGATTCAACTTTTGTTCAAAGACTCTGTAGGTCTGGGGCCACAGCTCAACTGCCTCGTCTGGCAATGGAGAGCCCTTGTGGGGTCTGGAGAGCATTGATAGGTTGAGAGGAAGGTGGGAGTTGCTAAATGCAGAATTTTAGAAAGATAGGGGATGGTTGGAGAAGGAGAGATCATTTAGGAGATTGCTGGAATTGACCCAATACTCTGTGGGCGCTAGGGAGCCCAGATGCCACAGAGAAGGCAGAGCTGGGCCCTTACAGAGCAGGAAGGTAGAGCTGTCAGCAGGGGCTAAGTCTACATGGGCCAGCAGGAGCAGCCAGGGAAGCCCAGCAGCAGGCGAGTGGAAGGGGAGCAGACCAGTGGAGCACAAGCTGCAGAAATCTAACAAGAGGCAGAGATCGAATAAGCAGAAGGCCAAGGGCAGAGAAGCTTGGAAGCAGGAAGCAGAGATCCATCCTGGAAACTAAGATTCAGGGGCAGGAATTCATCCTGGAAACTAAGATTTCTTAAAGCCTTTGAGCTTTGCCCCTTCTCAACCCATAGCTGACCTTACCTTCCTTGCTTGCTTCTAACCAAGAAGATACAAGTCTAATGTGAAAGTTCCTATTACTGTCCCCTCCACCGTCTTAGCTAATCCACAAAGGCCTCATATTTACCTTCTAGCTTTCTATGACAGCCCATTACTTCCAGCCTTCCCAGGAGCCTTTTCTCGTTTTTCTTGCTCTGCTGTGTATTTGGCCTTAAAATATATAGGCTCTGACCCTACATCCCCTTTCTAAGGGCTGTTCTGTCTCTCTTCTTTCATTTCTTATCCTATTTTCTTAGTACCCCAAGCTGTAGTAAGCTAGCTCTGCCCCATTAAGATTGTGCTGATGAAGCCTCCATTGCCCTCCTAACTGCCCGCTCCGGTGATCTGACTTGAGCTCCTTGTTTCCCAGCTGCCTGCTTCATGCCACCTCTGATGCTTTCTTCCCCCTTCAGTTCCTTCTCTGTCTCTTGGTCAGTCCCTGCCATCTCTGGGCATCCGGAAATGACCTTTGTTCCTGTCCTTTGTGGCTGCCCATGTTCTCTTAAGATGACCTTCTTCTTGAGGCTTGGACCACTGCCTCTCTGTGAATGCTACTCAAAGACCTATCTCCACCCTGGACCTCTCTTCTGAGATCCAGAGATCTATTTCCAGCTGTGGATGGTGCACACACAGCCAGATACCTTACAAGTCCGGCAAACTTCCTATATACTGCCAGCCGAGGCCCATCCTAAAGAACACAAGGAACTGTCTCATCTCTTCTGGGCCCTTCTTGCATTCTAGATAAAGTCCAAATTATCGAGCGAGCTGGAATTAGGAGGCCATTTTCACAGTTCTGGTCCCAACCTTCTTCTCTAAACATCCCACCTTCCACACAGCCCAGGCTCCTACGGTGCTGAGCTTCTCCCCATTTCTGCAGTTTTGCAGGTCTGTGGGTCTGCCTGATGCTCCTCTTGGGTAATCCCTTTTTTTTCCAAAGTATAAAAAGTATATATTTTATATATTTTTTAAGTATATTTTTTATTCTGTGTAAAAATTTTTTTTAATTTTTAATTTTTTCAGCATAACAGTATTCATTGTTTTTGCACCACACCCAGTGCTCCATGCAATCCGTGCCCTCTATAATACCCACCACCTGGTACCCCAACCTCCCACCCCCGCCCCTTCAAAACCCTCAGATTGTTTTTCAGAGTCCATAGTCTCTCATGGTAAAGTAATCTCTACGGTCAACATGGGGCTCGAACCCATGACCCTGGGATCAAGCACAGAATGCTTTACCAACTGAGCCGGCCAGGTGCCCGTCTGAGTATTCTTAGTATGACAGCTCTCTAATTACCTTTTAAGATCCTTTTCTGTGATAGTTTTTGACTCTCCCGAAGTTAATTATCCAGAGCTTCTATAGCATACTACTTATATGTATAAAAGTATTTATTTAGCTCATTTTATTGTAATTTATTTGCTAAGTGCCTGTATCTCTCCTTTTTTTTAAAGATTTTATTTCTTTATTTGACAGAGAGAGATCACAGTAGACAGAGAGGCAGGCAGAGAGAGAGGAAGGGAAGCAGGCCCCCTGCTGAGCAGAGAACCCGATGCGGGACTTGATCCCAGGACCCTGAGATCATGACCTGAGCTGAAGGCAGCGGCTTAACCCACTGAGCCACCCAGGCGCCCCAGTGCCTGTATCTCTTACTAGACTGAGCTTGTCAAGGACAGCACTGTGTCTGTCTTCATTTCTGCGTGCCTGGCACACAGTAATTACTCAACAAACATTCACTGTTTATATAATGATCTAACAAACATATTAACCAGATGGGTCCTGGGACAGGCACTGAGCAGCTGCCCCAGTCTCCATCCTTGGCTTGGTCATAATCACAGGGAAGGTTCTATGGCTGTTTGGATCTTACCCTGTGATGTCATAACATGATTTGCTTTCTGGAATGCTGCCCTCGGTGTCCTGATCTTACCAATGGTCTTTTTGAGCTGAAGGGAGTTTGAAGTGGATAAGCCTTAAGTGAGTGACTCTAAGGCATAAAAGGAAATTTCTTTTGTGGGAATAGGATCAGAGGTGGAGAAATCACCAGAGAATACAAGGCTATTGTGTCTTTAATTCCCTCCTTCTTGGATGAACTGGTTACTTGGAAGGCTGTTATACAGATCTACGGACTGGACTGGCTACACAATTCATGGGCCCCATATAAGAAAGGCAGGAAAAATAAGTGCGGCCAAAGGCACTAAGATCTAAAACTCCTTCCTTTCTTCCGGACATCTCTGCTCACACTCATCCCCTGTTGTCTTGCCAAACATCGCTTACCAACTCTTAAGTTCAAAGGTAAACATACTGTGGATTTCAAGACGGAGACAGCAGATCTTGAAGTGGAGCTCAGGGTGCTGGTGAGCGTGGGCCGTGTGTGACCGTGCGGGCCACACGCCCATGAGACTGGCCTGGCCACTGATATAACTGTCCAGACTTAACTAGCCCCCAACCACATGCAGAGACTCCGCTCTCATTGACTTTATCCTCCCCCAGGATTGCAAGGGCCGACTGTGAGTGTTGTCTCACGATCCATCTCCTCCATTGTGAGAAGTCTTGTCTTACAAGCTTCCTTGTCTTCTTCAGGGAAGGATCCTTATCACCAGTCCTGAGCACAGATGGGGGTACACGGGGCCTGTGCGGCTGAGCCCTGTATCTGCTCTCAGTCTTTCTAGCTGGGCCCAAGGCAAAGCTTGTCAGTGCTCTATCCACAACAGTCCCCATCATGACTGGGCTCACCAAAAGAGCACCACAACTGGGCCTCATATGAAAGGTCAGAACTTTTTGTGTGACTTAAACAGTTCCTCCTTAGAATATCAGCGTTATCCTTCCTGGGATGTGTTCCAAGCTCCTGGGACTCCCTGGAGTTAGGCCTGATGTTCTCTTGAAGGCTCTGGGTTCTGGAGGGGTTAACACCGAGTTTGCTTAGATTGGGAAAACTGTAGCAAAGTTCCTGGGATCAACACGGCCACTTGGATGTCTGCCTTTACTCCAGGGACACACAGCAGACTTGTGAAACCCTCTGAGTAGAGTTCTGTGCTGTCCGCAGCAGCTGAGGCTCATCCTCGGGATCCTGCATTGGCCCCGCAGATGCAAGTGGTTGTGGGCTCTGCAGCGTAGAAGCTGAAACTCTGTCCTTTCAGTAGCATGGAATGGACCCTCAGAAGGACAGAGGAGTGGTCCTTCAAGAGGTTTGTGCTCATTCATGGGTTACTACTAGACTCTCCTCCATTTGCTCTGACTTGGAAGGGAAATATTGTTCCTTTGCTCTAAGGCAGCTTGCACTTTAAAGAGCGTCAGGAACCTAGAGAGTCTTTAGGCTTCCTGATTCTTCTTTCCTGGCCTCTGTATACTAAGGGATCATGCTGAGTCTTCTGACAGGGAGAGTCTCTCTAGATGTGGTGAGAGAGGCACAATGCCTAGATTCTGAAACTCTGTCATTTGGGGTGAGGGACAGTGCGACACTGGGGATCCTGCAGGGGCAGTCTGGAAGTTCTTAATTTGGGGGCTTTCTGGAATTCCTTTAAGTTTAGAAAGGGGAGGTAACATAGGAGAGTTCACTGGGTCATTGGGCTCCGTTGGGCTCCTCAGCCTGAGACTGTCAGTGATTGTGCGGTAGAGGGGCTATGACCTTCAGGATCCACGCAGAGAGATGGGGCTCTCTGCTCTGAGGAGTTCTCTGGAACTTGGCTCTGCAGCCCCTCTGAAGCACCGTGGGCTAGCCTCTGGGGACCTCAAGAGGCTTCAGGGTCTCAGGAGAAAGTCTTTAGGCTTTAGCCATTTTGGATCATTCAGAGGCTGGTGTGACCAGGCACCAGATATTCAGAGAACACAGCTGAGCCAGGGACAGCCTTGGACAATAGAAAAAAGCGTATATTAGGGTCTGAGGGTTCTGTAAGAACTCCATTCACTTACAGTCCCTTGAAGATATATTGGAGTATATTAATGCAGGTTCTGTCATTATCAGTCAGGAGACAGGAGGCTGAGACAACCCATTATTCACTGAACAGCTTTGCTGGATGCAAAGCTCATAGCACTTAAGTCTTCATTGGAGATGAAGGTCTCTAGCAGCCCCAGGGTCCTCTTGAGTTTTCTAGAGAGATCTCTAGGCATTCACTTGGCATGGGAAATAGATGGACACCTGAAGGGACATTTGGCCCCCTGGGTGGAGCTTCTCCCACACCTCCAGACCAGGAACGGCTCACAAGGTGATGACAGAAAGGGGTACAGGTGGGAGCTGCCACATTTGGATGGAACACATTTGTTCCCTTCAGGCTGCCACTGTCCACGCTCTGTGGCAGGTGTAAGGTGGAGGTGGCTGCGAGGGTGGGGCCAGGGCTGGGGATGATGCTGTGGAGCAGGGAGCTGGCTGGATGTGGGCAGGCTCACAGAGGCCCGTGCCTGCTGTGTCAGGCGGCGCTGAGGGAGCGCCGCACACAGATGAGGGGAAGCTGGCGGGTCCTCGAGGCCAGCACAGTAGCACGAGCCCTGGAATAGTGCCAAGAGCTAGCAAGGAAGGGCTGGGGACAACAGATACCATGTCCACCAACCACCAGGTGCAGGAAGCTACCTCAAAATCAGTAGCTGGACGTCGGGGAAGCTTGACTGCAGGTAAGGGGAACCTGGTCATTGACCTGAGCCAAGCTGGGCATGAAGGTGGGTGGAGGCCTCTCCCTGAGAGACCGGCAGGAGTCAGGGAGAGGCCCAGGCTCAGCAGACCTGGTACCAGTCAGGTTCCCACGGAGACCTAATTAGCGGGACTAGAATACAAAGCAGAGACCAGGAATGTGGCCGAACTGAGGCTGCAGGCTCCTCGGAGTCTTCCTGATCCGAAGTGGGCTCCAACTGGCAACCAGTGCTCGGCTGCGAGAGCTGCAGGAAGAGAACCCAGACAGTTGGTTCCAGAAGTGAGGCTTCCGGTGGGATGGGTCACTGTACCGGGATCACCCACGGACAAGCTCTCCCTCCCCTACGGCACACACACTACCACTTTGCACTTCAGCGGTCTGCTGGTAGAGCCCTGACCCGCACGTTTTGAAGAAACTACCCGGCCCCATGCAGAAACACTTCAGAGGAAAAAGAGTTACTGTGATGGCAGCGAGAAATCAGGAAACATAGACCCAAAAGGCATTAAAAGGACAGCTGCCTCAGGAAGGGGACACGTGCCACGCACGAGGGGAGCAGCAAAAGGCTGAACCCAGCTTCAGAGCTTTGAGTTTGGATGACCGAAAGAACAACCAAAAAATGCTTTGTAAATGGAATTTCAATGGAATAGACCCCAAGTAGAATCTCTGATATTCTTAGAGAACATACAATATCATATTTTTAAAGATTTTATTTATTTATTTGTCAGAGAGAGAGGGAGAGAGAGCGAGCACAGGCAGGCAGAGAGGCAGGCAGAGGGAGAAGCAGGCTCCCTGCCGAGCAAGGAGCCCGATGTGGGACTCGATCCCAGGACGCTGGGATCATGACCTGAGCCGAAGGCAGCTGCTCAACCAACTGAGCCACCCAGGCGTCCCCAATATCATATTTTTAAAACGTGTGGAAAATACCCCCTAACACCAGTCTCTAGGAGAATAAAAGTCCCTCAGAAGTTCCAGGTAGCACGCCGAAGCTGCATCATCTGCTCTGAGGGGACCCGTCTGTTCAGTACCTTTCTTCTCTCCTGCCTGTGTATCATCAAGAGACCTAGCAAATTTTTGTCATTGTCTTGTTCTTTTAGTTATCAGGAGCGAACTATTTTGTTAGGTTGAAGTCAGCCAGTTTGCATTTGTATCAGGTCTCATTTGCTCAGACACAAACAGTCCCTTCGTGGGTAATGAAAACAATTTAATGGTGTGGTTTGAAGGAGAAAACAGTATCACTCAAGCTATTAACACCAGGGGACTTCTCGCTGACCTCTTGCAATGACCTGCAAACTGTGCTTCCACTATTATTGCCCTTCTGAGGAAGGATGGAATGAAATCTTGCCCCAGAATGTTTCAGAGAGCTCTTCATGTGAGAAAGTCATGAAAGAAAGAGGGAAGGAAGGAAGGAAGGAAGGAAGGTGGGTAGTTAGGAGGAAGGGAGGGGCCAGGACAGAGAAGTAGCTATAAGGAGAGGGGAGGCAGGACTTCCAACATTAACCTGATGACAAGGTTGACTAGTTCAAGCAGCATGTCTTCAATATCAGGGCTGGAATTGGGTATGGGTAGCTGTTGGAGTCGTATCTTGAAAATAAAAATTGTGTGGGGTTCATATTGTGTTTTGAGATTCTCTAATAGATCTGGAACTTTCAAAGAATTGTAAATTAGGTGTAGCTTTTCCAACCTTAATTCTCTGTGCTATGTAGCCCTCTTTGGGGCAGGGACTGCTACATCTCATTTGTCCTTATTTGCATAGCGCACTGTACATTGTAGGACTCAAGCGATAAGCAAAGGCGTCTTCAAGAAGACAGTCTTGTATTGCTATGAAACCTCTCTGGATGGCACTCCCAAGGAAGAGAGAATAATTATTATTACTTAAAAAATAATATCTAGCAGCAATGTAATCAGTAGTTATGTAGTTGAAACATCTTTAAAATGCCTTTTTTTTTTTAAACAGGAAAATTTATCTTGGAATCCTTTTTGATGATCTTTGATGATCAGTGAACCTACTCTCTTGAATTTGTTTATTCTATTACTCGACCCAGGCTGGTGCCTGGTAATGGACAGAATGGTGTGATGTTGAGATAAAACTTGATTGCCAGCAGCTGAGGGCTCTGGAACCCACCCACCTTCTTTTTTTTTTTTTTTTTAAGATTATGTATTTATTTATTTATTTGACAGACAGAGATCACAAGCAGGTAGAGAGGCAGGCAGAGAGAGCGAGAGAGAGAGGAAAGCAGGCTCCCTGCTGAGCAGAGAGCCCGATGCGGGACTCGATCCCAGGACCCCGAGATCATGACCTGAGCCGAAGGCAGCGGCTTAACCCACTGAGCCACCCAGGTGCCCTCCCCCCGCCCACCTTCTTTAGAAGTGAGCTCTCTTACTTGAAGCCTTGGCAAAAGCAGTAACCTTTCGGATCAGGACTGCGTGGGACTAGTAGAACACATTGTCCTGCCCTCTTGTTTGTATATAACGGGAGCATTGTCATAACAAGCAAACCTTTACAAACTTTCCAGTGGATGAAGTATCCCTGTCCTCAGTTTAGTGGAATGACCGCCCCTGCTTTTTTTCTAAAAGTTGCATTTTCCCTCCAAGTAAAAGCATGTTTGTTTTAGCAAAGGCCACATTTTTTCTTTTCGTCTTTTTAAAAATCTTGACGATTTATTCTGAGGAGGTTTTCCTAAGGTCTTACGGTTTGGGGTGCATAAAAGCATTATCTGAACGTAATTAGAGGGATTAATTGGCCTTGGACCAACACAATTGCAGGATAAGAAGCTACAGTTTTTTCACTGCATTTTACTGCATTCGTTTCGTTTTATGGTTCTAAGGGTGCCTGGTCCTGCTCCTGACTGTGCCTGGTATCTTCCATCTGGGAGGGACCATGCTCCTCAAGGCCTTTTCCTCTGCCTTCTCTCTGGGTAACAACTGGAGTGGAACGATGGTTTAAAGTCGGCCTTGGATTCTAATTCTGCTGTCTGAAGGAGAAGTTTCATTTCTCTTTACCCATTTCCTCATCTGTAAAACACAAATTAACACAAATCTGAGTGTATTCTAAGGAGCAAATGAAATTTAATGCTAACAAGAAGTTTCAATAATAGTATGATAATATACATAATGGCTTCTTGAATTGACTTAGTAATTTCAAAATGTTTTCAGACTTCACCCTGTAAGTTTGCTTTAGCTGCCCAATAACCCCAAGCAGCAGACGGGACAGAAATTCCTAGCCTCATCTTGTGGCTCAGGAGTAAATAAAGCCTAGAGAGTGACAAAACCTGTGGATCTGGACATCGAGGTTAGAGCTCCGAAGGTAAATAGTTTTAAAAATATGCAAGTGCTTTGGCTCCAGATATTAAATATATTTGAAGCCTTAATTATTTTTGTTACTATGAATGTAGTCCTTGCTGGTTGCCAACATTTACATATTATAGAAACTTATGATTTAGAAAGTGGAAGTCACCCTCGGTCCTCTCTTCAGAAAGATCAGAACCACTATTAACTGTTTGATGTGTTGTCTTCTAGACCCTTTCCTTGCAAATAACGTGTGTGTGTGTGTGTGTACTCACACATGCATAATAATGATTTTTGCGTAGAAATGTGTTGTTGGGATGCCTGGGTTTCTCAGTCCACACTCTCACAAGCAGTGTGGTGTCTCCTTCTGCTTTCTGTCAACACCAGGTTTTTATAACTCACATACCTTTATGTGAAGCATTTCTGCTTTAGCACAAAACGTTGGAGAGGGTGGAGCTCTGCTTGTGTCAACCCTTGTCAGCAAACCATGCACAGAAAGCATAGAGGAGTAAATGAAAGCGGACAGGGAGATGAACATCTGTTAGGCTAGACAGGGAGCTCTATGCCTTCCATTCCTATTCATTCATTCAAATAGCGTCACCGAGGGCTGTTATGGGCCAGG
Source organism: Neogale vison (assembly GCF_020171115.1). NCBI lineage: Eukaryota > Metazoa > Chordata > Mammalia > Carnivora > Mustelidae > Neogale > Neogale vison. The sequence continues at coordinate 71,765,779 of NC_058092.1, read as the reverse complement.
CCCTATTTAGGTTCTGGGAATTGAGTGATGACCAAGATGAAGCTCTTGCCTCCATGAGCTTATATTCTCATGTGGGTGAGCCAGAAACAGATAAATTAGAATAGGATGTCAAGTGGTGTTAAGATCTCAGATGAAAAATAAGTCAGGGGAAGTGATGAATAGTGGTGGGGCAGAGACGGGGGAAGGGAAGGCTACTTTAGGTCAGGTGGTCATAGAAATTTCTCTGCAGACAGGCCAACTGCAGAGAAATCCAGCTGTGACGAGGGCTGAGCCCTGTCATGATGAGGGACAGGTCCACGGAGGCAGGCCCGGCAACAGCCAGAGCAGAAGCCTTGAAAGAGGAGCGATTTGGCTGGTTCCCTCACCTCAGAGTCTCACTGACTTTTGATCTGACACAAGAGGTCCATCAGGCTACTTGATTTCTTTGTAAAAGGCCACGTTCAAGTGAATGAACTAGTGAAAGACTAACATTTCTTCGGGAGGGTGATGCTGTTAGTTATAATTATTGATGAGATTTTAACCCCTGAAAGCCTTTGAGGGCTCTGCCAATGGCCAGCAGATAGGGAGCTGCCCACAGCCTCTCCCCCTCGCAAGAAGACCGTTTATATGAAACTGATAAAAATGTAAACCGGGCCCACTGCCCCTCCAGTGTGGAGAAGGTCAGGCCTACACACTCATGATTGGGTCCTTCCTACTTCCTTGCCTCCTAAGAACCCAGTTCACTATTACATGTGTTTTAACACAACTGAAGGGAAAAATCATCATTTAAAATGAGGTTTGGGGGCGCCTGGGTGGCTCAGTGGGTTAAGCCGCTGCCTTCGGCTCAGGTCATGATCTCAGGGTCCTGGGATCGAGGCCCGCATTGGGCTCTCTGCTCAGCAGGGAGCCTGCTTCCTCCTCTCTCTCTGCCTGCCTCTCTGCCTGCTTGTGATCTCTCTCTGTCAAGTAAATAAATAAAATCTTAAAAAAAAAAAAAAATGAGGTTTGGAGGTGCCTGGGTGGCTCAATGGGTTGGGCCTCTGCCTTCAGCTCAGGTCATGATCTCAGGGTCCTGGGATCGAGCCCCGCAATCGGGCTCTCTATTTAGCAGGGAGCCTGCTTCTCCTTCTCTCTCTTCCTCCCTTTCTGCCTACTTGTGATCTCTCTCCCTCTGTCAAGTAAATAAATAAAACCTTTAAAAAAAAAAAAAAAAGAGGTTTGTTGGAAGGTAGTCACTGGAGAAGCTGCCACATACCAGGCCTGGAAGTTACTCCTGTGTCTAAGGATGGATCACCACCCATCTTCCCTCCTAACTCAGACACCCCCAGCACTGGCTGAGAGGTGCGGCCAGGGGCTTGAGGAATAGCTGTGTGTGGGGGGAGGGGTGGGGGGAGGACATGATGGAAGAAAGGAGGCAGTTTTAAGTGTGAGGATGGAGACAGGAGTTTTCTGCAAGCTCGAGCCGCTTCCATAGGCCCTGAACTTTGGGCTCAGCCCTGTCTCCCACCAGGCTTGACTTGATCTCTGCCGGGTAATGACCAAGATGGGAGTTTCCTTTCTCCTCAGCACTTGATCCCCTTTATTTGACCTCATCTTTTTTGGAAAGGATGAAATTGCTTTGCTGTTCAGCTTAAAGAGGCTGAAGCATTGCTTCTTGGGTGTTTTATACTAATTTCTTCATGTCTCAACATGTAGCGAATCTTTTTTTCTTTGCTCTCCTCCAAGAGTCTTATGCAAGAGGGCTCAAACAAGAAAAACCTCCTTGTGAACAAAACAGCACCCCTGGAAGACTTTGAAATCCATGCCAAATGTGATATTGAACTTGAAATTCAAACATAGGACTGTTATTATTATCTTCTGCTTCTAAAAGAAACTCCCCAATCTACCCTCACTTACCTACATAAAGGAAAAATGTGCTGACTCATAAGTACTTTCACAGCTCATTTTCTTTTTAAATGACAATTTTTAAGAGGGCTATGAATAAACAGACTGATAAAGTTTATAACCTGCATGAATATTTCATCAAAATGAAAACTAATCTACTTAAGTGTATTTCTTCAATATATCTCTTTAAAGCTCTAACTCACAAAGCTAAAGGAAATGTAAAGAAGAAGATTTCTACTGATTCGTTTACATCATTAGGAGCACTTATGTAGCCCATCCATTATAGTTTTTTTTTTTTTCTTTCTTTAAACTCTCTGGGAACTTCTTGGCTTTGGACCATGGACTGAACTGCTGTTGTCTAAGACTCTAAAATTACAGGGACACCGGGGTGGCTCAATTGGTTAAACTGCTGCCTTTGGCTCAGGACATGATCCCAGGGTCCTGGGATCGAGTCCCACATGGGGCTCCTTGCTTGGCAGGGAGCCTGCTTCTCTCTCTACCTCTGCCTGCTACTCTGCCTGCTTGTGCACTCTCTGTCTCTCTCTCACAAATAAATAAATAAAATCTTTAAAATTGCAGCAAAAGATTGATCTGATAGTGGTAGATACGACGTATCTGAAGGAAACCGTATATTTCAGTTTGGGGCCCTATACCTACATTTGGAGTTCTATTCATGTATTAACTACGCTTTGGATTAGAAAAACAAGAACCAACGCTTGTCACTTAGGTGAAAAAGAAGAACAAAAGTGTCATAGAACCCAAAGGTGTGTAGATCACCACGCCTAAGGAATAGCCTGGAATTAGAGGAAGGAAAGCCCTGTGTTGTCCAGAAAAGACTATTCAATTTTTTTCATCTTAGTTTCTCCCGTGTGCTTGTTTTATTCTTACCTGAAACTGAAAATCTGAATGTGAAATCTGCTTTTCTTCCCGCTATCCCCTCAACCTCTGCTACTTCCGTTTCTATTGTATAAAACATGGCAGCCAGTAGTTCCTACCTCTATATATCAAGGTCTCTGTCTTTCTTGCATTTAATAATTTTCTGTGAAGGGACTCACCTGGCCCAATCTGGAGTCAGATGCCAACCCTTAGACCATTCACATCTGGCCAGAAGCTGCGGATTTTAACTGGTTCATTATGAATCTGGTGCTTCAGAGGAACTAGTTTTGGTCAGGAGTGGAATCAGGCCAGGAGCTTCACCTGTATAGCCGTGTGGCTGGAGGGTGCGTGTTTATGGCAGAGAGACAGACAAAGAGAAACAGAGACAGTTAGAGACAAGGAGTGTGATACTTAAATACTGAGAGAGAAACCAAGACAGAGAGATTAATTGAGGGGGTGTGCAGCTAGAAGCAGTCACCAGAAAAGAGGGAATTTGACTTGGTGTCCATTTTAATCTCAAAACATAAAGCCCTACGTACCAAATGACATCAAAGTGTAGACGCTTAAGCTTGGAGAATGTCAAAGCCGTTGAGAATTTCCCAGATCTCATGGTGGCTTCATCTATTTTTGTTTTCCACAAAAGGACAAATTCCTCTTCAGCAAAATCCAGAGCTTCTCATACTTTTAGTCATAATGGGGTCTTGTTGTTTCAAAGTATTAAAAATTAAATTAATTGAACATTATTTATCATGAGGTGCCATTGTTTTTGCAAACCTCTCAGGCAGATAAAAATTTTAATGATTTTGCTGTTTTTTAAGTAGGGTTTTATTTCTATCACAAAAATGGGAAATGGAGTTTCAGGAATTCATTTTTTAAAATTTTATTTATTTGAGAGAGGGAGAGAGTGAGAGAGAACACGAGCAGGGTGAGGGGCAGAGGGGGAAGCAGGTTCCCTGATGAGCAGGGAGTCCGATGTGGGACTCGATCCTGGAACCCCAGGATCATGACCTGAGCTGAAGGCAGACGCTTAACTGACTGAGCCACTCAGGCACCCAGGAATTCATTTTTACATGTGGTTTAGAAAGAAAAGATATGAACCTCAATGAATACTTTACTATTTTCATTGTCAGTCATTGCTAAACAATGGATTACTGCTGAGAACCAAGGGATATTGTTAGAGGAAAAATTCTGGTTGCTGTTTCTTTACCAGGAAATTCCCATGAACATTTAAATGGGTTACGGACGTGAGGCCCAAGCCTTTGGATTGCTCAGCAAAGGGTCAACTCTGAATAAAACTTTCCTCTGTGTTTTCAGCCACTGGGGTCTTCGTTTCAGTAACGTGAGCAAAGACAATGTGCGTAACAAGGAATGCAGTACTTAATTAATGCCATGAAACCCTGCCTCAATGTTTACTCCTTCGATTACATCTTTTCATAGACAACATTCTTACTTTGGAAAGACATCTGCTTTGCTTTTAAGAGCACACAACTAAATCCCCTGTCAAGGTCTGAAGATGCAAGTTTTTTCACTGTGGGGTAGTAGTTTGTTCAGGGAATTTTCTCTATAAAACGGAGCTTCTTTAGTCCTAAACATTCCGGCAAATCCAAGATGGTCCTGTTGGTCTTAGAAGACATTTCCTTGTAACCTTCTTCTAAATTTGGCCCCCACATGCAGCAGTATATCCTTTTTACAAGTAATTGGTGTGTTCTGAAACCTCTAGATCATGTCCTCTTTGGAGTCAGTCAGGAGGCCACTCATTCATCCGCTGTTGTCTTTGTTGTTGCTGTTTTTAAAAAGTCTACTGATGGGATCTTTTGTAAGACATCCTTCAGCCATGTCTTTGATTCATTGTAACAACTCTTTGGATGACCATACTTAATTTTAGAACCGGCGTACCCTTAAGGATTGTCACTTGATTTTCTTCAGCTCCTCTTGCCAGAAAATTGAGCTAATGGTATTTATTCCGTTTCATGAGTGGTTTTAGTTCCTTCACTAACATGAATGCTAATAATAGCAAACACTTATATAATCATTATATATGCTGGGAACTCCTCGAAGCACACTACAGTACTAACTTACTTAACTCTAATATGAAGTATATGTTATCATTCTCCCCATTCTAGGTAGAGCGGTTAAATGACTTGCTCAAGGTCATACAGTTAGTAATTGGAAGAGCTGAGATTTGGATGCAAAGTGGGTTTGCATCCAAGTGGGTTCTAGAATGTGCCCCAAACCTGTATCCCATATAGTCGAGCACTGTCATCATTTATTAGTTCAGCAGACATTGAGTGAGCTTCATCTAGATCTCTAAAAACCAGATGTGTCTTTTTCCTTTAGGACCTATAGTTTATAGTACAGAAAATTGGGAAGTTGTATAATAGTATGTTTTATGGTAAACACAGGGGGTTCTGGGAGCACTTAGAAGCATATAACCCAGCTTTGAGAGATTATGGCAGCTTGTTTTTAAAAGGGGAACATGATAATACTTACCTCAAAGGGGTGATGTGAGGATTAAATAACTTAATGCATAAAAATGCTTGGAACAGAACCCCTCACACTGAGTGTCAGCTACGACTATTATTAAGCCAGCACTGGGAGCTGTGGAGTCATGTGAAGAATTGGGGTGTGGATCTGTAAAGCATGTGGAAAGCAGGGGAAGCTCTAGCGACAAAGACTCAGCAATGAAAGGCAGCATGACCAGCTCAGGACATTGCAAATAACACAGAGCACGGAGGAACGAGGAGGCTGGTGGGTCAGGCATGCTGAGGTCATGAAGGTCCTGTCTGTCAGGCTGTGGACTTTGGGCTTGTCCTGAAGACTTTCCAGCAGGGAACAAGCTTCATCAGACTTTCTTTATATACAGATTGCTGACCCCGTCTTGGAGAATGAATTAGAGGGTATAAAGACTGAAGGCAGGAAGTCCATCGGGAGGGCTATTAAATTAATCCAATAGATGATGGTAATCTGATGTAAGGGATGAGTAGGCTGGAGGGAAAGAAATGAACAGATTGGAGTGATATTGATAAAGTAGAATTGATAATACTTGATGAGTGTTGCCACGTGTCCCATGAGGGGGACATCAAGGATGACACCCACATTTCTGGTTTGGACAACTGAGAGGAAAAAGATATGATGCTTGTAACTCAGAGCATATAACTGTTTACATGAAAGCAGATCCTGGAATCATCGAGAATGGGACCGCAAGAGATGGTAGAGTTTATAATGAAAGAAGGTGATCTACGAAGGAATTCATGGTGGATCCAGCATCAACCCTGGGTGGCACGGGTTTCTTAGCATTCAGGCAGAGAGGCTAATGACCAGACTATTGGCACAGGTCTGCCAACAATAGGGATCCCCACCCCCAGATACCTTTTGCTCCAAGAACCCTCCCACCCCCCCATCTCCTAGCCTCCAGGGTCTTCCCCGGTGGGAGGTGAGTAGCAACTTGTTTCTCCATGAGTTGGCCTGGAGTTCTTCCTGCCCCCAAATACGTGTTTTTCAGAGCTCTGGGTGTTCTAGGGAGATTTCTCGAAGTCCTTCCTATTACACCAGCTGGAACCTTAGAAGCCATCCAGGGCAACTATCCAGGACGGTATTTCACAAGACATGATAGGACCAAATTATGTGCATTGTAAGGATACCATTTCTGAATCATTTTTCTTCTAGTTCCAAATAATAGTTTTCACCCTAATTCTTGTGCAAACAAGAATGTAAGTTTCTACCCTTTGATTTTACTGTGGCCCAGCAAAGAGGTGCTATGTAAAGCCTCACTGCCCTCCTGTTTCCGTATCTCATTACCACTGGGAGTATTTCAGCCTTCCTTTTCTGTGGCAATATTCTGATAGTCGTGAGTGTGTGTGTGTGTGTGTGTGTGAGAAAGAGAGAGAGAGAGAGAGATGCAATAAAGACTTTACTAATGGACTATATTTCCATGTTTTATGATGAGAAACTCCTGCCTAAGTTTGGCATTTCATATACCTTCTGTTGACTCCATTAGAGTTAATGTCACCTTGTTTTCTTTCTAGAAGGGGAAAGAACCTCAGATTCTCTTTACTGGCCCCAAACTAACTCAGAATCTGCAGGGAGCACAAGGTGCTGACTTAATGGAATCGGCCTAGCAGAGTTCTCTTTCTTGAAATAACTGAAGTGCTATGTTCATAGAAAGTGAGATTTTAGAATTAATAACTGATAGAATAAGTGTTTCTCTTTCAGTGATAGGTTTACCTTTTTCTTAAGAATATAGGTATTTTAATTTGCAGGGTGAATCAGCCTTAATTGTATTATTTGCTAATGAGATTTACTTAACCCATCTGTGTCTCGGTTTTCTCATCTATAAAATGATGCCATGAGGGCAACCCTCTTGGGTCCCCTTCCTCTTAGGGACCTTTGAACTATCACTTTACTATTCCTCAATAAACTTTGTTTGGGGGCGCCTGGGTGGCTCATTCAGTTAAGCGCCTGTTTTCAGCTCAGGTCATGATCCCAGGGTCCTGGGATTGAGCCCCGCATTCAGCTCTCTGCTCAGCAGGGAGCCTGCTTCTCCCTCTCCGTCTGCTGCTCCCCCTGCTTGTGCTCCCTCACTCTTTCTCTTTCTAATAAATAAAAAAATCTTTTAAAATAAATAAATAAAATGAGGCCATTAGAAAGCACAGAAATGGCTAATTTTGAGACAGGTGGTTTTAAGGTTTTGTTCTGATCTCCTATAAAATACCATGTAAGTACCATGTATTTTGTATAAGGTCATAAAATAAGTCCTGAATTTATACTGCTTAACTATTTGTATGTTTTATGAAGAATCATATGCTCAGCAAATTGTGGAATGGATTTTTAAGTGGAAAAAAAAAGTGGTATTCCAAAGATACCACAGAAATTGAATAACAAATTAACCTGATTTACATTTTGTGATAAGGTTGAGGGGTGAGTAGATAACGGGAATGCTGTGGATGGTATGTATGTGGCTGTCCACGAGGACTTTGGTAACTGGACATACTATTCTGGTTACCAAGAACTGTGGGCAGCGTGATAGAGCAGTCAGGAATTTCACCAGTAGCTCACAATTCCATTCCAAGCCTGGTGATAAAAGACAGGATTGATATCACCCTGTCAAGAATCTCAGGAGCTGCCAGGATTCTTGCCCTTGGTCTATATTTCCCCAGCAAAATAGCAATGACTTAGAGAAGATATAAAAAAACGTTGCTCCCATCCAAGTACTAACCAGGCCCGACCCTGCTTAGCTTCCGAGATCAGACGAGATCGGGCGCGTTCAGGGTGGTATGGCCGTAGACGGGCGGGGGGGTGGGAGGTTGGGGTACCAGGTGGTGGGTATTATAGAGGGCACGGCTTGCATGGAGCACTGGGTGTGGTGAAAAAATAATGAATACTGTTTTTCTGAAAATAAATAAATTGGAAAAAAAAAAAAGAAAAGTTATCTCCCTGCCTTACCATATGTAACTATCACCAAAATAAAATGCTATAATTTTCTCATCGAAAAAAAAAAAAAAAAACGTTGCTCACATTCATGGCAAAAGGAGGCAGGAATAGCTAGTCTGTTAGGGAAGAGAGTCCAGATTTAAACAGCTGTTCTCAGAGCAGAAGGATATGCCAAAGCAAGCAAGAATAGCATTTTATAAGAATAGACCTGGTCATTAGGTTTATATAAAACATACTCATGCACACGTTGCAACTACACAACCACAAAGGTAAGGTAGACCTCCTTTAAAAACAGTGCATGTTTGGACCAAAGAAAAGAAAGATCCAAGGGTGTTTCCTGACCAGCTGTGCTGTTGTGTAGAAGCTATCATGCTGTGTGGTTGCGCAAAGAGGAATGTGGTCCTAGACATACTAACCGAACATGAAAAATCCAGTTAGAGAACTTGTCCTGTTTTCTCTGGATACAAGTTCAGTCATGGAGGCACCGTGAAGCCCGTTATGGACATCACATTTGGAAAGGAATATTGTCAGTGTGGTCAGCATCTGGGCTTTCGAAGGACCCAGAACAAATAAAGGAATTGGGGAAGTGTCACTAAAAAAAGGGGGGGGGACGTAACAGTTATGTTTTATTTTATATTTATATATATTTTAAGAATTGTTACCTGGAAAGGAAATTACATTTCAGAGGTTTGGCAGTTAAAACTAGGGTCAAGGATAAAAATTACAGAATGGATATTTGAATTCATTATTGGAAGAGTTTTATAAAGATTCAAGTTATTCTCCAGTGGAGCTGGCTGTCTAGGGCAGTAAGGCAAGTTCCCACTTGTTGGAAGTGTTACATAGGTGTTAAATGCCCCTTGTGTCTAGTGTTACTTAAGGATTCTTTCACTGTATAGGAGAGATAGACCAACTTTAAGAATTCTTGCAAGTCTCAGTCTGTGACTCTACAAAACATTTTTATTAGATTTACCTACTTGATAAGATTTTTTCATAAGTATGGGAAGATATCTTGATCTCATTTGAAAGGCACAAGCATTAACTACTTTAATTGCATGGGTGTGTATCATTTGCAAAGAACAAAACCATCCTGCCAAAGTCCCTGTGCAATCCATTAGCTCAAGATGGGCTAATTAGAACTGACAATCAAACAAGATGATTCATAATAAGAGCTCCATACAGTAAAAAACTAGGAACTGTGAAATTGGGGTTCCAGGTTATAGGAATGTTACTCCTGTTCATTTATCTTCTTCCTTGCTGTTGGCTTGGTCCTAGTGATCTCAAGGGTCAAATTTGGCTCTGTTAGTGTTAAAAAGTCTTCTTTAGGAGCGCCTTCGTGGCTCAGTGGTCAAGCATCTGCCTTCAGCTCAGGTCATGATCCCAGAGTCCTGGGATCAAGCCCTGAGTCAGGCTCCCTGTTCAGCGGGGAGTTTGTGTCTCCACTGCCTCTCGCTCTTGTGCTCTCCATCTCTTTTGTCTCTCTCTTTCTCAAATAAATAAATAAATTCTTTAAAAAAAAAAAAAAAGTCTTCCTGAGGAAGCTCCATACTCTTTTCCATAGTGGCTGCACCAATTTACATTCCCACCAGCAGTGCACAAGGGCTCCCTTCTCTCCACATCCTCACCAACACTTGTTACTTCTTGTCTTTGATTTTAGAATGACTATGTTGTACACATGAAACTAATGTGACATTTTGTGTCAACTGTACCCAAGTCAAAAAAATTTAGAAGAATAAAAGGTCTTCTTGCACTTGGATGCATACCTACATCTATCTATCTATCTATCTATCTATCTATCTATCTTTCTTTCTTTCTTTCTTTCTTTCTTAGCATTTTTTAAATTTCTTTCCAGCATAACAGAATTCATTGTTTTTGCACCACACCCAGTGCTTCATGCAATACGTGCCCTCCCTAATACCCATCACCTGGTTCCCCCAACCTCCCACCCCTGCCCCTTCAAAACCCTCAGATTGTTTTTCAGAGTCCATAGTCTCTCATGGTTCACCTCCCCTTCCAATTTCCCTCAACTCCCATCTCCTCTCCATCTCCCTGTGTCTTCCATGTTATTTGTTATGCTCTACAAATAAGTGAAACCATATGATACTTGACTCTCTCTGCTTGACTTATTTCGCTCAGCATAATCTCTTCCAGTCCCATCCATGTTGCTACAAAAGTTGGGTATTCATCCTTTCTGATGGAGGCATAATACTCCATAGTATATATAGACCACATCTTCCTTATCCATTCGTCCATTGAAGGGCATCTTGGTTCTTTCCACAGTTTGGCAACCGTGGCCATTGCCACTATAAACATTGGGGTACAGATGGCCCTTCTTTTCACTGCACCTGTATATTTGGGGTAAATACCCAGGAGTGCAATTGCAGGGTCAGAGGGAAGCTCTCTTTTTAATTTCTTGAGGAATCTCCACACTGTTCTCCAAAGTGGCTGCACCATCTTGCATTCCCACCAACAGTGGAAGAGGGTTCCCCTTTCTCCACATCCTCTCCAACACATGTTGTTTCCTGTCTTGCTAATTTTGGCCATTCTAACTGGTGTAAGGTGGTATCTCAATGTGGTTTTAATTTGAATCTCCCTGATGGCTAGTGATGATGAACATTTTTTCATGTGTCTGATAGCCATATATATGCCTTCATTGGAGAAGTGTCTGTTCATATCTTCTGCCCAGTTTTTGATATTATTATCTGTTTTGTGTGTGTTGAGTTTGAGGAGTTCTTTATAGATCCTGGATATCAACCTTTTGTCTGTACTGTCATTTGCAAATATCTTCTACCATTCTGTGGGTTGCCTCTTTGTTTTTTTGACTGTTTCCTTTGCTATGCAGAAGCTTTTGATCTTGATGAAGTCCCAAAAGTTCATTTTAGCTTTTGTTTCCTTTGCCTTTAAGAGCTGGAGCAAATAATCCTAAAATTTGTATGGAATCAGAAGAGACCCCAAATTGCTAAGGAAATGTTGAAAAACAAAAATAGAACTGGCGGCATCACGTTACCTGATTTCAAGCTTTACTACAAAGCTGTGATCACCAAGACAGCATGGTACTGGCATAAAAACAGACACATAGGCCAGTGGAACAGAGTAGAGAACCCAGATATGGACCCTCAGCTGTATGGTCAAATAATCTTCGACAAAACAGGAAAAAATATACAGTGGAAAAAAGACAGTCTCTTTAATAAATGGTGCTGGGAAAATTTGACAGCTATATGTAGAAGAATGAAACTCAACTATTCTCTTATACCGTACACAAAGATAAACTAGAAATGGATAAAAGACCTCAACATGAGACAGGAATCCATCAGAATCCTAGAGGAGAACATAGGCCGTAACTTCTACATGTATCTTTAGACCCTTCTTGTATTCACTTATCTGACCATTCACTCATTGCTAAACATTAAGTGCCCACTGTATACATTATGCTAAGAACTGGGGATACAAAAGTAAATTGGCTGAATACAGTTCTAGTCCTTGAGGTCTGTCTGGTCTAGTGGAGAAAATGGGCATGAAAATGAAAACAAATATTTGCACAATATAGAATAGAATAGAATTATGTGGACTAGATAGGACTCAGCAGGCTACTCCTGCCACTCACGTCTTTTTCACTTGGTTCCTTCTGCACAGCTCTGTTCTAAAAGACTCCCTTTGCTTTAAAATCCTCTGGGATTCCTTAGGGAAGAACAGGACATTCCACATCTCATGTAACTCTGGAACCTTAGTATTTTTTCACTTTTTTGGAAGACTCTTGACTTTGATTCTGACTGCCTTTAAACCTGGAGAGCAGGATCAGCACAGGAATGTCTAACACATGAGGTCATCTTCTGTGTCAAGCACTGATCTGTATACTTTATGAATAATCAGTCATCTGGCTCTTACAGCAACTCCAGGAGGGGACATGGGGGTAGGATTCTTATTGTCTCTATGTTATGGGTAAGGGAGAGGCATAAGGTACAGGTGCATTAAATAGGCTTCACAGATAGTGCCCAAAGGAACCCAAAAGCAAGTGGTGGGTCTTGGATTTGAACCCAGCCGTCTGGCTCTTGAGACCAAGCTGAAAAAACACTATACCATAGTGCCTCTCTCACCGGTGCCATGATAGGTTTTCCAAATATGAGATCACAAAAGGTCTTTCCTGGAGCAATCCTAAGAGATGATGATCTTGACAGTGACCTTGTGCTAAATGCTGCAATGAAAGGCCTTGTATTCTTTTTTTTTACTTGGGCCTCACCAGCTCGGGGATGGGATGAGATTTTTATTGACTCTGTTTTACAAGTGAGGAAGCAAGGCTTACGAGTTTAATTATCCAGGTTTACTTAACTAGTAGATCCTTCTGTCTAGGTATGTCATTAGGTAAAAACACCAAGTAGTCATTGTACACAATAATAAACACACTTGTTTCAGGAAAATAAAAAGGTATATGTTGAAAGAGGAAGGATTTAATGTTTTTCCTGGGGTTGGCTAAAGGGATAAGAAGATGAGCCTTTTGTTATCTATCATGATGTCTTTAGTTCTACCATTTGAGTGAGATAGTATCCCAGACTTTTTTATTTGCCCTTTATTGAATTGAGGGTATTCGGTTTGTTAAGAGATGGTCTAATTCGAGGAGTCCTTTAAACTTTGAACAATCTTTCTTAGCCTCTGTATTAATGTGATTTGGCTGTTTCTTCTTCACTTGTTAACAATTTACAAATGACTTGCTGTTTACACATTCTGACTTACTAATCTCATTTGATTACTGGGGTGGTAAAAGTTACTTTTTAAACAGAAGGTTCTTTCAAACAATGATGCAGTGTGGCTTATATGAGTTTGATGAACCCAAATGTGGAAAAGCATGGAGTGTTGGAAGAGCCGTAGATTCTTTGTTCTAGATTGTCATAAACCATCCCAATTCAGAGGAGGAGTCCTTGGGTTCCCAGGTACCTGTGATAACGTGGTTTACAGATCCTTGCGTGAGCTGTGCACTGGGAGTTGTCTCAGCTTCCTTTTATCACAGCACAAGGTATGGTGCCTTATCTCAAAGGTGCTGGGTGTATTCCTATGCTAGACATCTACCGGGTGGGTGGGGGGACAAATTGAGAGTGTTCTTCCTCTCTAGTAATTCCTGTGTTTCCTTCACGATCCCCCTCAAACCCTGTGTTCTCCATCAGGACTTCAGTCACCCCAACATGTGGAGATTTCTTCTCTGAGTTCCTATATTACTCCCCCATTCCATTCATTGGCTATGTGTCATTTACTGCCTTAATGGTAATTTATTTTTATGTGCATGCCCTTTCTGCCCTCCTAGTGAGCAAACACTTTAAGGGCAGGAACTACGTCTTATTTGCCCAACACTTACTGCTGAGAAAAATAAATGTGTTAACGATTACCGGAAGACACAAGAAAGGCAAAAGGACATTAGCATTTTGCATAGGAGTCCTTCGGGGGGAAGTAGACTATGATTGGCAGCACAGATTGGAACTATGATCATCTTGCCCACAGGGGAATGTGCTGGTTGGTTAGATAATATCGCTTTGTTAGCACAGACAGTCCTCACATTGAAGCTGGCTGCTTGCTTTCCAGGATAAAGGTATATAAACGGAGTTCAATCTAATTTTCTGTAGAAACGGTGTCTTAAAAGGGAACTAATGTTCCCACCCAAGGGCCTGGAATGTTCAGGCTTTCTCTAGAGGAAAATTTAACCAATACTTGATTTTATCAACTTTGGATTAAATACTTGTATATAACGTAAAGCGAGTGTATGTATTGAAAGTATGCATGTATGTGCATATGTGTGTGTCCCCGCATTATACAGGGTGAATAGAGTAAGCTGTTGTATGTTTTCAGGTTTAATTGAGTTTATTTTCAAATACAGAGTTGTAAGAAATGTATGAAAAGGACTGGGGGTTCTTGAAGAACTAACCAGAGGAGAGGTGCGCCTCTAATGCTCTTTGCAGGAACTGCCAGGGCCTAAGGCCAGGCGAGACTTGCGGTTTGGGTGGAGACTACTGGAAGTTCTTGCACACATTAGCAAGGGTCAAAAGGGTCTAACTGGTCAAGGATGAATCAATGAAACACCGTTGCAAATCAACTTGCAGTTAGCCTGGAATTGCCCATAAAGTAACCAACGACCGATGGGTGAAGTGGGCTTTTTTGAGGAACTCAAAGCCATGTATTCAGTTGTGCTCCTCACAAATTTTATTTTGAATTCCAGCCAACCAGCTTTCTCCATTTGGGAACAAGCCATTGAATAAATTCATAAGGTGGGTCTCCCCTGGTGCCTTACACGTCCCTTGATGGCACAGAAATGTGATCAGGGCTGATGGCCTGGGAAATGTTCTGTCTGAAACCAGTGCCTGGGGATGTGTCATTGTAGTGAAAACCCAGCAGAGAGATGATTTAATTTTCTCCTGTGACACCTCTGTTTCCTCTCTGTGACATTCCAGCTTTCCTTGCTTTTCCACTAAGCATCCAGTCCCGGTCGGGCGTTGGGAACCCAATGTGACTGTGGCAGCATGTCTGCCCTTCGGGTGCTCTCAGTCTAGCTGGCCGTGGAGGGACAAGCCACTCAGGGCATCTGGTTTGACAGTAAGCCTCTGGAGAGTACCATGGAAACGTGGAATGGGGAACCTCTGACTCAGCCTGGGGTGGTGTCTGGGGAAAGCTACGAAGAGCAGGTGACAAATGAGCTGAACTTGAGAGAATGAGGAGGAGGTAACCAGGCAGTAAAGGTGACAGAGGCAAGAAGGTGAGCAAAGTGTAGGTGTCACTTCCACTTGCTTCCTTCCTTCCTCCCTCTGGCCTGCCCTCTCTTAATTACCGAGGGGTTCCGATACTCAATACCTGCAAGTCCAGTTACAACCAGAGGTTGCCTTTTGTGCTGAATCAGAACATCAGAGACCTCCCAGCCACACAGACTGACCTTGGCTGAGAACTTTTCTCCCTGGGAGTTGCATAAGGTACTTCTGGACATCCTTGGCTCCAGGGACATTCTTTCCCCTAAGACGTTATCACCTTCGGTCAGATTTCAGTAAAGCTGTTGCAGAACCGAGAATCTCTTTAAGTGACTTGGGTCTAGGGCTTAACTCAAAGAGCAAGCTTTTTTCTCCCATTTCCTGGTTCTCAGAGGATAGCTTCCTGGCAGCTCCACGTGTGTCTCACAGTGGCTGTCTTTCCTTCCATCATTACCTTGTACACATATTCTATTTATGTCCTCCAGCCTTAGTATACATAAGCCACCCATTTCCTCATATTTCTCCCATCAAACTTCACAGATTGCCCAATACAAATTAGAAATATGTTTCCAAATTTGTTCTTTTCTTGAGTAGAAACCTGACCAATAATGGTTTTTATAAGCTCCTATTACGAGCTAATCCAATCCCATTAATGGGCAGATGAAGAAAATTGGTAGAGGAGAAACAGAAAGACCTTTTAAAAAGCATAGTCTGGGGTCTGGATTTGAATTGAGATCCCTTCATTTAAGAAGCTTTTATTAAGTACCTACTATGTGTGGGGTGTTTGGCTAAGCACTGGGTATCTCAAGTTTGATAAGATACAAAAGGGGTCTTCCTGAGGATGTCAGCCTAGCAGGGCAGCCAGATGCATGCAGAATTAGCACCAAGTGTGATAAATGGTGTGTGTGTGTATGCACATGTGGGTACTCAACAGCAAATAAAACATCCTACTGGATGTGTGCATGCCTTGTCTTAGGAAGCACAGCAGGGGAAATAACCAACACTCTCTCTCTGGGCAGTCAGAACTGACTGTTTATGTGATAAAATATTATATTCCTATAGCTTACTGTGTTTACATTTTCAGGTAGGGTGCAGCAGAAGCCTTCCTAATCCAAGAGTGACTCCAGCAAGAATTTCAAATCTTTTCAGATCTTTGATTTCATTTGGGCTAGTTGGGATCTGTCTTTAAAATTTTACCCAAGGGTGCCTGGGTGGCTCAGTGGGTTAAAGCCTCTGCCTTCGGCTCAGGTCATAATTTCAGGGTCCTGGGATCGAGCCCTGCATCTGGCTCTCTGCTCAGCAGGGAACTTGCTTCCCATTCTCACTGCCTGCCTCTCTGCCTACATGTGATATCTCTCTCTGTCAAATAAATAAATAAAATTTAAAAAAAAATTTTACCCAACAAAGACCTGTTACTTTGCCAATACACGCAGCTGACCTCACACCTTTTCTTAGATGCTGGAGAGCCCTTGTTGTAATAGTTAGTGAGGTACTGAGGTATTATTGGTCCATACATATTATGCTTAAAGAGGAATCTGGAGGTGGAAATGGTGTTCTCTTCCTTATTCAGTTTATGATTTCCAGCTGTTGCCCAGAGTTAAACACTAGAATTAGGTCTAGGCTGTGGTACTAGCTGCTTATATGCCTCTCCTTTAAATTTTATCTCGTAACCCCTTGGCAGTGAGATTTTCAATTTCCCAGAGCTGGCCGCAAACTTAAAACAAGTGTCTAAAACCAGTTGTTAGAGTCAAAAGACCCGACCGACAGAAGTGACAATAGTGTTAAATGAATCATTTGTGGAATGCTTAACTGCTCATCTTCTATTTGAAGTGTCTCAGTGTTTTCTTGCTTTCTGTAGTAAAAATAAGTTAGGTTTACTAGAAGTATATATTTTCATTCCTTTCTCGTATGTGACAGTCTATTTTCTGAATTATTGGATTTCTGTGGGTAAACGAATATGAATTTAAATGCCAACCACATCTGGAAGTGTTATTTTGAAATTATTGAACAAATTCTTCACTATCCTGAAAGCATTTCCACTTAAATGTTCTGTAAGTGTGTGGCTTGTGCATTATAACACTTCTGATCATGGACAGCTTTTTACTTTAAAATTTTATTTGAAATTAAGTTTCTTTTTAAATAAGAAGGGAGCTTCCCTTGGATGAGGTTGACAACCTAATTTTTATGTAGAGTTGTAATTTTCTATTTTGGTAAATCAGACGGTCCTGCGGCTTACTAGGTTAGCATTATTGCCTGTGCCCTGCCACTCTTTCCTGGACTGAAAACAAAGAATAACAGAGTGAACATATTTAAAATATATCCTCCTGTTTGATGAAATGAGTAGTCTATGTGCCAGAGCGTGACTATTCTGTGTGAGTGATTGCTTTTATTGTTACAGATGTTTTATTTGTGGGGCACTCACATGTCAGGATTTTTTTCAAATTGCATGTGTGAATTTTAAACTGGTGAAAATATGGGTGCAAGTCGGGCTAGTGGAACAGAAAAAAAAAAAAAGTATGAGTTTTGAAGAATAGGTTTCATGCACCTTGAGGTCTTCAACTTCAACTTCAACTTCAACTTCTGCCCATCCCCAAGAATTCTGAACTATCTTAATTACATTCCAGGGAGAGGCCCTTCTTCCAGAGGGGCTGCTGTTCTTCTTTCTGATTTCCTATATATCATGGAAGTGAAGTATTAACAAGAGGATTTTTTTTTTTAGATATTTTGAAATCTGCCAAATAAGAGAAGAGGGCTATTATAGATTTTCTAACATGATATTGATTAGGGACTTGGAAAGATCTTTGATTCCATTTGCCACCAATATTTTCATTTGTAATTCTGTCTTCTGAAGTGTTAGACATTCCTTAATTTGATATTTCTGATTACCTTAAATTACAGTCATTAAATATCATTTCAGCACTGTAATTGCATATTCTAGTATATGATTCACTATGCTTTAAAAATTAACATTGAACTCATGGTACTGGCTTTTGAGCCTAGCACTGAAACTAGTTTATTTAATTACCAGAGGAAAGCTCATTTATAGTGTAATTGGACAATTAGTGAGTCTCTTAAACAGGTACTGTGCCTCATTAGAAGAAAACCTTATTGCTTCTTGTCAATGTAACTGACCTGTCACTTGGCAATAGAAGAAAATTAGATTTGTTATCCAAATGTAGTCATCATGGGAATATTTACTCTTAGTAGCTGGCACAGGGTGGGCGATGGTTTAGTAAGTACTTAGTAAGGACATATGGCCGAAGCGCCCGCCTACTGCTGATGACTCCCAAGTCAACATTTCGGTTTGGAGCTGTCAGAATGCAGAATGCCTTCTACACGTCTCTGCCTTGAGGAGCCACAAGTGCTCCACTTACCTACCTGATGCCTAAAACTGAACACTGTCTCCTTCTAAATTGTCCCTCTTCTGCCTCTCTGCTTGGTCATCAGAACAGGTGCAGCCCAGTCACTCTCCCTCAGTCCCCACAGCCAGTTCTTTCAAGTCCTTCCATCTCTTCCTCCTTACCATCTGCTTATAACCGTCTGCTTCTGTCCATCCCCTCCAGCACTGCTCTTGCCATCCTTGTCATTCTCACCGGAATTTTAGCCCATCTTCACGTGAGTCTGCCTGTCTAGGCTGGTGGTTCTCATACTCTGCTATACGAAAGCATTCCCTAGGGTGCTAGCTCAACCTGGAGATGTCCAGATTGTACTCTCATCAGTTTCTCACTCAGCAGGTCTGGGTGGGGCCCAGAAATCTGAATTTTAAAGAGCGCCCCCATCCCCCTCCGCCCCGGGGTTCTGAGGCGATAGTGTTGAATAAGCAGAATAAGCAGACTTTGAGCTCCCTGACCACTAGTGCATCCTGAGCGTTGAAAGCTTTGCTCTGAAAAACAATCTGAGGGGTTTGAAGTGGCGGGGGGGTGGGAGGTTGGGGTACCAGGTGGTGGGTATTATAGAGGGCACGGCTTGCATGGAGCACTGGGTGTGGTGAAAAAATAATGAATACTGTTTTTCTGAAAATAAATAAATTGGAAAAAAAAAAAAAAGAACTTCCATCCACACTGCACCATATTTTAAACTAATTCAAAATGGTCATAAACCTAATTGTAAAAATCTAAAAAACTTCTAAAAACACAGGAAACAAGCACTTCTTAGATGTGAAACCAAAAAACCTATCCATGAAAGAACAAATAAATAAATTAAATTTCAAAAAAAAAAAAAAAAGACTTACATGTGTTCTGTGGTTTTCAGAGTACAGATCCTTTATGTCTTTACCTCTTCGGCTAGGTTTATTCCTAGGTATCTTATGGTTTTTGGTGCAATTGTAAATGGGATCGATTCCTTGATTTCTCTTTCTTTTGCTTCATTGTTGGTGTATAGAAATGTAGCTGACTTCTGAGCATTGATTTTATATCCTGCAACTTCACTGAATTCCTGTATAATTTCGAGCAATTTTTTGGTGAAGTCGGGTTTTTGTTTTTTGTTTTTTGTTTTTTGGTTTTTTTGAGAGAAAATGAGAAAGAAAGCTTGAGCAAGAGGGAGGAGCAGAGGGAGAGAGGGAGAAGCAGACTGTCTACTGAGCAGAGAGCCCGATATGGGGTTTGATCCCAGGACTCCAAGATCATGACCTGAGCTGGAGCCAGATGCTTAAGCAGCTGAGCCACCCAGACACCCCTGTGGAGTCTTTTGGAATTTTCTGCAGAGTATCTTATTGTCTGTGAAGAGTAAAAGTTTGACTTCTTTGTCAATTTGGATGCCTTTTATTTCTTTTTACTGAGGCTGGGACTTCCAGGACTATGTTGACAACATTGATAAGAGTAGACATCCCTGCCATGTTCTTGGGAGAAGATATTTACAAATGACATGTCAGATAAAGAGCTAGTATCCAAAATCTATAAAGAACTTACCAAACTTAACATCCAAAACCACAAAATCCAGTCAAGAAATGAGAAGAAGACATGAACAGATATTTTTCCAAAAATGACATACCAATGGCTAACAGACAGATGAAAACAAGCTCCACATCACTCGGCAGCAGGGAAATACAAATCAAAACCACAGTGAGACACCACCTCACACTGGTCAGAATGGCTAAAATTAACAAGTAGGAAACAACAGAGATTGGCAAGGATGTAGAGAAAAGGGAATCCTCTTACACTGTTGCTGGGAATGCAAGCTGGTGCGGCGAGTCTGGAAAACAGTATGGAGGTTCCTCAAAAAGTTAAAAATAGAACTACCCAATGACCCAGGAATGGCACTACTCAGTATTTATCCAAAGATACAAATATAGTGATTCAAAGGCACACATGTACCCCAGTGTTTATAGCAGCCATGTGTACAATAGCCAACATCTGGAAAGAGCCCAGATGTCCATTAACAGATGAATGGATAAAGAAGATGTGTGAGAGAGGAAGAGAGAGAGATAATGGAATCTTACTCAGCCATCAGAAAGAATGAAGTCTTGCCATTTGCAATGTTGTGTATGGAACTAGAGTGTATCATGCTAAGCAAAATAAGTCTGTCAGAGAAAGTTAAATACTATATGAGTTCACTCATATATGGAATTTAAGAAATAAGAAGAGGATCATAGGGGAAGGGAAGGAAAAAGAAAATAAGATGAAAACAGAGAGGGAGGCAAACCGTAAGAGACTCTTAACTCTAGAGAACAAACAGAGTTGCTGGAGGGACGTAAGTGGGGGATGGTGTAACTGGGTGAACGGCGGCCAGTGGTGTTCCAAGTGAGCCTCAGTGTTTGTACACGTGTGGAGCGGGGGTTGTAGTGTGAAGAGGAGTGAGGAGTCTGCCGTCAGGGGCCTTACTCAACCCCTCCTCAGCCCCTGCTCCTTATCTCTCTCCTTACAGAATCTTGGATTTTGAACTTTTAACAAGAGATTTCCTTTGGGAAATGTTTTTCCACTTTTTAAAAAACTGACTTGAAAAACCACTGATCTATAGAAGTGGCTTATACCTTGTTTTTGTTTTTTTTTGTTTTTTTGTTTTTTTTTTTTTTACATCAGGACTCACAAGAAATAGTGTACATTTGATATCATGGCCCAGTGCACATACACCTTTTTGTGTGTAACTGAAACAAATTTCATGAAATGTACTCTTACTATACCTGATGTGCTCTGATGTTTTCTGTTCTGTTCTATTTCATCTTTCAGAAAATTGCTGGTTGCAACCCACTAAATTGATTTCCCAGCTCACTAATGAGTTGCAATTGAGCCTGAAAAACCTCTGGTCTAGCCTTTCTCAATGGGATTCTTTGATGAACCATGGAATCTAGGAATATTTCTTCATCTTCCTAAGGATGCAGTAGGACTCCTACCATTTTAATTGCTTGGAAGAGAAGCTAATTCATTACATACAAGGGGCACCTAAGGGCAAAGGCTATGGGGTCTGATATCTTCACAATAAATCCAACTCTTGAGTGGTGCACGCAGGGCCTTTGCTCAGAGGTCTTGGGGCGCAGGACCTCGCCCCATGAGGCCTCTTGTGAGAGCTCCTTACCTTCCACTGCCTCGTCTCTGCTGAGTGGGGGGCTCCATACTTAGTTCTGAAGATACAGACTGGTGATGAGGCACAGCCCACACGCTGAGGCAGCTTATAACAGGCCTGAGAAAGAGCACAGGTGTATTAAAAACTACCTCCAGTTTAGTCCAATGCCCAAGAGTTTGAGCGGGGAGTCCAACCTGGGTTCAAATTGTGACTCTTTTTGTCGACTTCTAGACCCAAGACAAATTCTTGAGCTACTTCTACACTTCAAATCACTGTCTGTAAGACCAGGCTAATAGTAGGAGCGGCAGCCTCACTGGGCTGGGAGTTTTAAACACCCGGTGCGTGTAATGCCCTGAGCACACTGGCTGGCCCAGAGCTCTCCGGAGAGGTGAGAGAGAGTAAGCAGGGGACAGGCTTAGCGCCACGTGGCTGTTGTAGAGGGAAAGGGCCCCACGAGTTGAGAGGAAGCAATGATCACTGCGGTGGGACAATGGGAGAGACCCGGGGGAGGAGGCAGAATTTCAGCTAAGCTTGGAAAGAAAAGTAGACCTTAGATTAGGAGGCGGGAAGGCGTTCTTGGCAGGGCAAACCAGAGAGCCGACAGAGGCCCGAAGAGGACTTGCGTGTCTTCCCTGTGGTCTAGTTGTGCTGCTGGTATTCGTACATTTATTCATGTATGTGATGTGCTCAAACATTTTTCCAAATGGAAGCTGAAAGTACTGAGCTCTCGAGTTGCCTATTTGCTTATTTTAAAGAATTCTGCCCCCTCTCTCTTTTCCATGACTCTTTGCTAGGTCTCTACAGAGTCTACAATGTTGCTGACAGGGTCAGCTTGAATAAACCATTTTGAGTCAGCTTGGAAAAATGGTTCTGTAAGAACTGACCATGTGTCATTACCAAGCAGGGAGCTTTTCCATCCTACAGATTTCTGCATCCCACTGCAGAAGTTCTAACTATTGGGTCTGATGTGGGAACAGGGAATTTGTATAATTTTTTTTTAATTTTTAATTTATTGGGGCACCTGGGTGGCTTAGTCATGAAGTGTCCATCTTCAGCTCAGGCCATGATCCCAGAATTCTGGGATCGAGCCCCACATGTTGACCTTCTGGAATGGCCTGGGAAAAGTCTACGTGTCTTGTTTTTATCTGATGCCCTTTCAGGCTTTTGAGGCAGTTAGCACATCATGTCTTTCTTAAGCCCTTTCTTCTCCAAGGGGAACATACTTGATTTTTTCCACTGGTTCCCAAATGGGTAACTTGGATCCACTCCTATTTGTGAATGCCTGATTTAAAAAAAAAATTGTGATTAGGACTTGTCATGACCTCTCTTTGAAACCTCTGCTTATTCCCAGCTGGTATGGTCTGAGCATCGAGCCTGAATACTCACAAAACATTTTCATTAGTTTTTTCTTCCAAAACTTCTTAGAACTTGATAGGGGACTGACTGATCTATATTTCCCAGGATCTATCCTCTGTCCCCTTTGTAAGAAATAGGCCAATTGCCCATCTGTTTGTTTATGGCATCCCCTGCGTTTTCTAAGAATTTCTCTGAGATTAGAGATTCCCAAGGCCAAAACCATTCCCAATATGTTCTCCTAAATCTTTTGGGGGGCCTCATATCTATCTGCCGGTAACCTCCCCCCCCAAAAGAATGAAGTGTTAGATGAACCTCACATCTCTGCTGAGATGTGTTTGGTGCAGGAAGTTGGCTGTTGGGTGGAGGAGTCTGGGAGGAGTATCTTTCCCAGGGTTTATGCCCCATGTGCGGCCATCACCTCAGACAACATGCCGCAGCTCAGGGTCTCTGGCAGCGGAGGGTGTCTGGGCTGCTCTGTCAAAGAAGATTTGCCTCTGTTGTTCTTGGAAACAGTAGAAAGGAAAGGTCAGCAGATTTTTGTTTCTTCTTACTCCTACGGCCAGCCTATATTTTTGTTGGAATTCTTTCTCCCTTCTTTCCTCCCCTCCTTTCCTCCCTTCCTTCCTTCTGGACAGAAAATCTTTATGCTAGCAAACCAAAGCATGACTTAATTGTTATATATGAGCTTCACAGTCAGATGGGACATACACTAGATGGGACTCTAAGAGCTCTAAGTCCCACTAAGATGGGACTCTAAGCTCTAAGTGGGACTCTAAGAGAAGTGCCCTTCTCCCTCCCCCATCGCTCTCTTTAGTAAACAGACTCTGTCCATTGCTGAGCAGGCATGCATGTGGACAGGAGCACAGCCCCTGGTGCCAGGCTGCCTGGGTTCAAATTCTGGCTCTTCCGCTTATCAGCTCTATGCCTTTGACCATATTACCTCACTTCTCTGTACTCCATCTTCCTCAGGTTTAAAAAGAGAGTAGCATTAGTATTTTATTAGGCGGTGTTCATAATATTTCTAGGGCTGACATGAAGATTAAATGGTTAATGCATATAAAATTCTTATAGCAGTGCCTGGCATATATAATCATTGCTCAAGGTAAAGTTTGCGAAGTGTTGATCGAATGAATTACTGTATGTAATGCAATGCAAAGGGAAAATATACATGAATTACTACATTGTGACAAACAAGACTTCAGTTTGGAGATTTTATTTAGAGTGTTTAGGTCCCCTGAATAATCTAAACTAGAATTTTATTCTGAGGGGAAAAAAAGCTTTTATGATTTAAAAACAAAACTGATTTAAGAAACAGTTTTCAGGAAAGCATATTGGCAATTTACTTTTGTAAATGTGTATGTGTGTATATGTATGTTCAAAATAGATCATTCAAACAAAATTATAAACAACATATGTATTGTTTAAAGAATAGCACTTAAAGGAATTAAGAAAAAAAACTTTAAAAATCCCTATGTAGGGGTGCCTGGGTGGCTCAGTCTTTAAGTGTCTGCCTTCAGCTCAGGTTATGGTCCCAGGGTCCTGGAATCAAGCCCCACATCAGGCTCCCTGCTCAGTGGGAAGCCTGCTTCTCCCTCTCCCACTCCCCTGCTTATGTTCCCTCTCTTGCTGTGCCTCTCTCTGTCAAATAAATAAATAAAATCTTTTTTTAAAAAAAAGTCTATGTACCTTCCAGGCAGCATAATAGAACATTTCCAATATCTTCAGCATCGCGTATGTGGACCTGCCCGAATGACCACCCCCTAATAGAGAAATAACCGTATTATAAATTTCTTGTTAATCATCTTGCTTTTCCTTATGGTTTTTACCACATATGGATGTAATGGTAGACATCAAATTGTTTAGATTTACCTGTTTCTTAAAAAGCAATACCACAATTAACATTGAGCTTGACTGTCAGTATATTTGGATTCATTTCCAGTATCTTCTTTTGTTCTTTCTTTGTCCCACTTTTCTATGTTTGACTTTCCATCCCTCCTCCTTTTCTTATGTTGAAATCTTGTTTTCCTTTCCTTTGGCTCCATCCTTCCCCTTCCATTGGTTTGGAAGTTAAATACTTTATTAAATATTGACATGCATATTTAACAAAGTATAAAGTTAATCAATATTTTTCCCTCTTTCCCATTAACACAAGGACATGAGAATTCTCCCAGTGGGATTTCTTTGGAATTATGCAGTTTCACACAGAAAGGAGTCTTCACATCAAAACTGGCAGCAACAGCTTCTGATGTCTGGTTTGTTTAGTTCTTGCCTTTTGACAACATAGTAACCCTCTCTCGGGAAGAACAGAGAACAAAAGTGTTACTGTTAGGGGAAATACAGACCATTAGAGCTGGAGGGGCCTTCAAGATTACCTAAACTAGTGTTTTCCAAACTTTTTGACAAAGACCAACAGTAAGAAATAATAGTTTACTTCATAACCAATATTCACGTAAACATAGTATGTAAAACTGAAATGAGAGTTGCATGAAGCAAAACTTCCCTTGGTCTGTGCAATATACTCTGAGCAATTCCATTCCATTCTTGCATTTAAAAATCCTCCAACTTGGGGTGCCTGGGTGGCTCAGTGCGTTGGGGCCTCTGCCTTTGGCTCAGGTCATGATCCCAGGGCCCTGGGATCGAACCCCGCATCTGGCTCTCTGCTTGGCGGGGAGCCTGCTTCCTCCTCTCTCTCTCTCTCTCTCTCTCTCTCTCTCCCTCTGCCTACTTGTCATCTCTGTCAAATAAATAAATAGAATCTTAAAAAATAAAATAAAAAAATAAAAATCCTCCAAACTGTCCAAACCTATTAAATTGATCACATACCCACTAAGGTGCCCTGGCCCCAAACTGGAAAAACCCAGCACTTGCCTAAAGTTCTCAATTTGTAGTTTAGGAAGCCAAACCCCAGACAAATGACCTGGGTATCCCAGGGTTGTACAGTAAGTGAAGGATAGGACCCAATCTCTGATCTCTTATCTCCAAGTTCTTTATTCACATATGTCAGTCAGAGCAAAAATAACACAGAAAGGAGTGAAAAGGGAACCATTTGTGAGCTGTAATTACGAAATGGGGAATTAAACCCTCCTGATAACTCCTAAACATCTAATTTTGGCCGATGGCTTTGACAAAGCATCTCATGACAGCCACCACTTAGGGAACCCAGCTCAGTGTTGGGCACCACTCGCCATGACTTCTGACCTCTCCCAACCACCCACACAGTCGGGATTGTTATCCTTATTTTATAAATGAGGGAATAGGAGGCCGCTGGGGTGGCTTGGTTGAGCTTCTGACTTTGGCTCAGATCCTGATCACAGGGTCCTGGGATGGAGCCCCACGTCTGGCTCCCTGCTCAGCAGGGAGTCTGCTTCCCCCTCCCCCTCTGCTCCTCCCTCACTCATGCTCAAGCTCTCTTTCTCTCTCTCTCTCTCAAGTGAATAAATAAAATCTATAAAACAATAAAAAATGAGAGAATGTGTGGTCAGAAAAATACAGTGATTTGCCTCATTTGTGCAGCTCATTAAGTGAGGAGCTGGGCCCACCTGTCTGACCCTGAGGCCCACGACATTTTATGGCCTCACACAGCCGTTTTATGGCTCTCGACTTGTTAGTGTATCTCTCAGAATGAAGATAAAGCGACAAGAGGAAGACCGTGCAGGACTAATTCTAACCAGTCAGAATAAGTAGTTGGTGATGTGATTTATAGACTTGCTTGTTTATTCTGTCTCCCCGTTAGCACTTTAGCTCCTGGAGTGTATAGTCGTTGTCTCTTTTACTGTCTAGTACAGGCCCTGACACACTGTAAGCTACAGGGAATGTTTGTGGAATGGATAACCAGGGGCGTTTAGAAATGATAAGGACTTTGGGGGAGGAAACCATATCACAGTACCGAGACAGGTCACATACATAGTGGCCGAGAGCACAGCCTACGGAGAAAGACTGCTGACATTCAAAATCAGATGTCCTTTCCAAGCTGTTTGATGGTGAGCAAGTTACTTAACTTTCCTTGCACCTCCTTTATCCTGGGGATGATAACAAGGCCCGCCTCACAGTGTGGTTCTACCAGTTAATAAAGGAAGGCATTCACACGAGCGCCCAGCTCATAGTAAGCATTGCGTAGTGTTGAGCTCTCGCTGATACCCAAGGTGATGGCGACAAAGTAGGGGAGTAATTGAACCTCAGGCTTATATTTTAAGGAAAACGTGTCCGAAGCTTTAGTGGTTAGCCAAGTATGATCAGATGTCTGGGGACTCAGAAGACACTGCCCTCCATGTGCAGTTGGTGCTAAAATTGTGCTAAATCAATCAATCTGCTACAAGCACATCTCTACCTCATCATGAAACAGAAAGATTTATTTCTGACAACAACCAACGAGAACAAAAAACTGCACCCAGAGCAGAGAATTAAACAGATGGCCCATGAATCTGTCAAAAAGGATACGGTGCTTACTCAGCACCAGCACAGATTTACAAAGAATAGCATTCGAGAGCTGGGGACTTAGGAAGAGACGAGGAGAATGCCACAGTGTTGTGTGTCTTCTTGTCAGGAGAGCATTTAGAACATCTGAGTTAGAGAACAGTGGAGCATTGGGTGTAGGCCTTTCCACATGCACTCCTGGCATCAGGCCTTGGTTTTCTCATCTGCAAAGCAGAGATGATGACCACAGCAGCCTCCTAGTGTGGTTCGGAGAGCTGATGGAGAAAAGGTCTGTGGAGTGCTTAGTAAGCGGGAGGTAACTGTGAGCCCCTCGGGACGAACCCTGGG
Source organism: Neogale vison (assembly GCF_020171115.1). Taxonomy (NCBI): domain Eukaryota; kingdom Metazoa; phylum Chordata; class Mammalia; order Carnivora; family Mustelidae; genus Neogale; species Neogale vison. The sequence goes on along the minus strand of NC_058092.1, from coordinate 71,738,279 downwards.
TAAGCAGCTAAGGAGTTGAAATAGAGCGTGGTGGACAGTCAAGGGGGTGCCTGGCTGTTGGTGTCTAATAAGCCCAGGTCTCAAGCCCTCAGAGGAAGGGTAGAAGTTTGCTTTGCATTTGTCAAAACAGATCCTTAAGGTCCCTTGGTGCCACTGACTGAAAGCTGGGCCAGAAGAAACCCCAGTAAGCAGCCCCTTCCTTTTGTCTCCCCGCAGGGGCCTTTGTCGTGTGCTGGACCCCAGGCCTGGTGGTTCTGCTGCTTGATGGCCTGAACTGTACGCAGTGTGGCGTGCAGCATGTCAAAAGGTGGTTCCTGCTGCTGGCGCTGCTGAACTCTGTCATGAACCCCATCATCTACTCCTACAAGGACGAGGACATGTACAGCACCATGAAGAAGATGATCTGCTGCTTCTCTCAGGAGAGGAACCTGGACAGACGTCCCTCCCGCCTCCCCTCCACCATCCTCAGCAGGAGCGACACGGGCAGCCAGTATAAGGAAGACAGTAGCAGCCAAGGCACGGTTTGCAACAAGAACAGTTCCTAAGCTGTGGGTGTCCCCATGCCCACAAGGGCCTCCTCTGGGAGAGGAGCTGTGAAGAATGGCTGCCTGTCTCTAACAACACCCACCTACAGTGTTATTTCAGGTCTCAACCACTGGTGGATTTTTTTTGAAAAATTATTTTACATAGTTTCAAAGCATGGGCAGCAAAGAGGGGACATGCTCCATTTGGAGAAAATGCACAAAAGAGGGAAGACAGTGCAGTGGAACCCTCAGTGATGTCCTTGGAACCACTCAGAGCACCAACCCCGGCCCTGCCGCCATCTTGTAGCCATTCTCTTTGTGTTTTAAAAGGATGTTGTTGATAGAGGGCTTAAGCCAAGATAAATAATAATGTTACTTGAGCCACTTGATGTAGCTGCTTGGAAAGCCTATGTAGTTCTTTCTGCATGCATTTAAAATTTTGAAAACGCTTCATCTATGATATTTGTTTCCTCAAAGAAACCATGGCCCATAGCTCGGTGTTCAGTAGGGATCTCAGAGTCACAAATCAGTAAGGGCTCCAGATTAGACTTGATTTTTAACTAGAAGAACATTCTGAGGAAGAAGATTTAGTTACTAACAAAAAAAGGTAAATGTTAGAAACTTTCCTTGAAGCAGGAAAAAAGGCCTTGATGTGGTCATCTAAGTGTGCATGGGTGTGTGCACACACTTGTATGTTTAAACATTTCTAATTTGTATTTAAAGACCTCAAGGACAGTAATGGTGAAAGAAAGTCACTGGCCATCGAGACTGTTCAGTCTAGGACTATAGCTGTAAAAATGACCTGTTGTGTTCTAAAAGAAAAGAGAAAGAGGTGATTCATTGGCAAATAGACATACAGACATACAGCAGGGTGAAAGGTGATATTGATAAATGGGCTGAATTCCATTCATATAGGATAAAATAGGAGGTTGACTTAAGCCTTTATCTTCATTACCTTTATACCACTAATGGCTTGTCAGACTTAGTATGTGGAATAATTTTCTTGTTTCATATTTTGCCCACACTTACCGACATATATTTCTGGTACTTGTCTTACTTATGAACTGGATTTTGATCCATGCTCAATTTTAAAATTTTCTCCTTCAAAGAACTAAGTAAGCAACATGAAAAGCTAGTCAGTTAAAAAAAAAAAAAGTGTCATACACATAGGCTACTGACCAAAGTTTTTTATATAAAGAATTTAGAATATATTCAGATTTTAAAATAAGAATAACTTCAAGGCAGTTATAGTATTTATGTAGTTTGCAAAAGAAGTTTACATTTTTTTGCTATTGTGATGTAACATTTACGTGCAAGAACTACTTGGAATAAAAGGATTTGAAAAGTTGAGCTTTTTAGATGTAATAGCCTAAAATGGAGAGTATTATGATTTGAAGGTGTAGATTTCACAAACTCCATGTAGTAAGTGGGTCTATCTGAAGCTTATATCAAAGCTACCGATAAAATAAAATAAAATAAAATAAAATAATTTGTTCTCTCTTGTTGAGGCACATTATTGCTTTGGGTATTTTCTAAGTAAAAATACAGTCTGTGGTGACAATAACACACATTTCTATTGCAGAAGAAAAATCAGATTTGCCCTGAAGTACATACCCTCAGTGTTTTGTGGAAGCATTTTGAATCTACAGCTGACCAAAGGGTGGAGGATTGAAATTGAATTCCAGTCCCTGAATAGCTACTAAGGGATCTTTAAAGGTTTTATTTTGAGGAAAGCACCATTTTTAGGACTCTGCAGCAGAATGTCATATTCAGCATAGTGTCTGGAGGGGATCCAAGTGTGGAAATTCGTGATGGAAATAAGTAGCCTTTGTTTTTATGTGCACACACATACCTCCGAGATGCTGCAAGAGTCAAGAAGTTGTGTGTATTTGAAAATGACAAGTGACAACAAAGCTCACCCAGAGCGTGGCGAGTCCATCTCTTAGTTGGAGAAAAAAATGAAGAAAGAACATGTTTCCTCAAATCCTGGGACCCCACGCTTACCCGCAAGTCATTGAAAGGATGATTCTAAAAATTCAGCCTAGACCTGTTCAGACCAACCCTTGACACAAAGCATGGGCTACTCCCTAGCCAAACAAGATTTAGTTTTCTTAGATTTTAGCAGTGCCCAACGTGTTCTCATATATCTGTGTTGGTGAAGTTTGGTTCTTTGTGAGGATTGCCTACTTGGAAAGAAAGAATTTGCAGAAATAAGTTGTTGAAGATTTTTGGTGAAATTTGTTTTAAAGTGAATGGTAGACTTCGGGCCATAATGTGACCTTCAGAACACTAAGCACTGAAATAATTATGGCCCACATTTGTGTAATTCCAAATGCAAACAATACTAAACCATAGAATAAATATAAGCCTCTAACAGAGCTCTACTTGCCCTCACCATCACCCCTTTGATGCTTTTTTTTATAAATACTAACAATCAAAATTTAGAAATTTTACTGCCCTTGTTTTACTGGGCCCGCTAAGCACATGCATAACCCGTGGTCCAGTGGGCCAGGATCCAGGACTGGGTGACGTCAGCAGCATCAGTACCAGGTGGCAGGCGGGGGGAGGGGAGAGACATGGGAGCAGGTGGTCCAGCTCTGTTCATCTGCTGATGCCACCCTTCAGACTATAGGACATACCATGTCCCGGGTCTGTAGACTCATTTCATGAGGTTGAAGTGTTTTGTGCTTATTAGCTCATTAATCCTTTAATCATTTGGGGCGGGGGAGAAGAATACTTAGCCCTCTTTTAATTAACTGAATAGCCATAATGAAGGTAAGCCTGTGGAGACACCTGTGAAGGTGACTTGGTGACAGCCTCAAGCCCTATTAGAACCTGGAGTAAAAATAACCAAAATGTTATTCCACACAATTATCTATCTCACTGTGTACTAAAAAAAAATTTAAAACTTGCAAGCACAGATCTGACTCCTGGGATGCCTCCCAAAGGATTCTCTCCCCTTGGTGGACTAGTAAGTATAATACTAAATTGGAAAGCCCTAGGGCTCTTTCCAGTTTACACAGCCTTTCAGACATAGGTGCAGGGGTTAGAATCACTTGAAGAAATGAGAAAATTGTAAAGTAAGGGAAGCTACATTTTGTGTGTATGATGCTCTCTTGAACACATGACTTAATTTAACATACTCATCATTTAAGATCTGTTTTCACCGAAGAATAATGTTGGATGGAAGATGCTGTTGCTGTGGGGGTTGGGTTTGGGGGGTCCTAATGCTGTATTCTATTTTTACATCACTCTCTCTGGTACTTTTCAGAGTGTGCTCCCTCCATAATTAACAGATGGTCAACTATCAATGCTAATGATTAAGACTGCAGAGTGTTTTATCATCTCTAACTTCTGAGCTAAAGGTTTGTAATGCAAATGGCAGTACAGTGGTCACCAGAATCACATGTGGAGGTTCCAACGGACATCAGTAAGAACGTGGGTCACAACTGGGCTGTGGATACAATGCAGTACCCTTGCATCCCAGTCCACAAACATGGTTTGCAATTCCCTGGGTCAGCTGGCCTTGGAATGCACAGTGCTTGCCAGCTTTGTCGGGAGTTGCAGTTTTGTATAGCAAAACTTTACAAAATTTTTCTATATCAGCCTCTTCAAGTTTGAACAATTCAAATTTCCATAAACCATCTGTGTTGTATTTGTTACTGAGATTAGAGCCTAGCACATTTTGTATTAGACGGTTATATCAGAAAAGTGGGGAGGGGAGAGGCTGCCTCTCACAAGCCCAGGTTACGTGTTTGTGCATATTAGAAAATGCTAGACCTTCCTCAAGATACTCAGCTTGCATCTATTGGAAAATCATCTATACTAATTCTGTTAGAAATTTATTACTATGTATCAAAAAACTGTACTAATATATAAGCATGTCCACAATATGATTGGCATACTTAAGAGTTGTTCATTTCACCACTCATACAAATGTCCATGACCGTCATCTTAAAGAAAGCAGTAGATTGCGGGCGCCTGGGTGACTCAGTGGGTTAAGCCTCTGCCTTCGGCTCAGGTCATGATCTTGAGGTTCTGGGATGGAGCCCCACATTGGGTGCTCTGCTCAGTGGGGAGCCTGTTTCTCCCTCTCTCTCCGCCTGCCTCTCTGCCTACTTGTGATCTCTCTGTCTGTCAAATAAATAAATAAAATCTTAAAAAAAAATAACAACAGTAGATTGAAATTCAGAATACCAGGATTCCAATTTTTGTTCTGCCCTAAACAATGAAACTCTAGGTATGATTGCTGGCCTACTAAATGAGGAGGTTAAATGAGAGGCTTAAATGATCTATAAAAACATCTTTAGCTACAAAATCCTGTGATTCTATATATCGCCTCCCATATATGAATCATGTAAAGAATGCTAAGTCTTTGGATTCTTGCGATTTCAGTCCTTGTGGACATTTGAAAGAGAAGGAGCTCTATGTTTGCTTATTACAATGATTCTCAAGCTTGGGGCACCTGGATGGCTCAGTCGGTTAAGCATCAGCCTTTAGCTCAGGTCATGATGTCGGGGTCCTGGAATTGAGCTCTGTGTTAGGCTTCCTGCTCAGCAGGGAGCCTGTTTCTTCTCCCTCTGCCCCTACCCCCACTTGTGCACTCTCTCTCTCTCTCTCTCAAATAAATCTTTAAAAAATGGTTCTCAGGCTTTAGTGTACACTAGAATCACCCAGGGAGACTGTCTAAAATCTATGAGGGCCTCCGGGGTGGTCCAATATGTTATACATCTGACTGTTGATTTTGGCTCAGGTTGTGATCTCAGGGTCTTGGGATCGAGCCCCACATCCAGCTCCCCACTCAGTGGAGAGTCATTTGAGATTCTATCTCTCCCTCTCCCTCTGTCCTCCCCCCAAGCACATGCTCTCTCTCCCTCTCTCTCTCAAATAAAATCTTTAAAAAATATATGTGAGATTAAGGTAGATGTAAAATGTGTAGTTATAAATTCATCACCAATACAGGAGAAAGGATTTCTGGAATAAAATTAAATTGCTTATCAAAATAGAGAACCTAAGAGACCTGATGGCCTGCTTATCTTTACTAAAGTGAACTTAAATGTGAAACATGTAAACCACTGATTGCTCCAATTTAAATAGAAACCCACACATTTATTTTGACATTTACCAAAATCTTTGAACATTCCCTAGGTGCTAGGGAACAAATAAAAAGTCCTATCCAGGGGCGCCTGGGTGGCTCAGATGGTTAGGTGTCTGCATTCAGCTCAGGTATGGTCCCAGGGTACTGGGATCTAGCCCCACATTGGGCTCCCTGCTTGGCAAGGACCCTGCTTCTCCCTCTCTCCACTGTCCACCCTGCTTGTGCTCTCTTGCTCTCTCTGTTAAATAAATAAATAAAAGCTTAAAAAAAAAAAAAAGTCCTACCCTTAGGGGTGTCTGGGTAGCTCAGTTGGTTGAGCCTCTGACTCTTGGTTTTGGATCCAGGTCATGATCTCAAGGTTGTGAGATCAAGCCCCATGTTGGGCTCCACACAGCATGCAATCTGCTTGAGATTCTCACTCCCTCTCTCCTCCTCCCCCTCTGCTCCTCCTCTCTCTCTCTTTTTCAAGTAAATAAATAAAATCTTTTTTTAAAGTCCTGCCCTTAGAAGAATTACAAAATCATAAATCAAATACATGTATATATAGATAACCCAAGGGACATAGAGTGAAAAGGAGCTGAAGATACTAAAGAGGGACGGGAATAGATGTAGCCATCCTCCAGGTATCACTTTGGAACGTTGGTGATACTGGAGTTATGTTTTTTAGATCTGTCCTCTGTGGTGCAATTCTTTTTTTTATTTTATTTATGTTTTATTTTTAAGATTTTATTCATTTATTTGATAGAGAGAGAGAGAAGGGCAACACAAGCAGGAGGAGTGGGAGAGGGAGAAGCAGGCTCCCCACTGAGCAGGGAGCCCAATGTGAGCCTCCATCCAAGGACCCTGGGATCATGAGCTGAGTGAAAGCAGACACTTAATAACTGAGCCACCCATGTGCCCCCATAATTTTAATTTTTTTTCCAATTTATTTATTTTCAGAAAAACATTATTCATTATTTTTTCACTACACCCAGTGCTCCATGCAAGCCGTGCCCTCTATAATACCCACCACCTGTGGTGTAATTCTTGATATAGAATTCTTAAGACCTGGCAGAAGAAAAGGAAATCACATAAAGGGGTGACTTTTTGGGTTAAAATTAGTTTACAGTTTATGGGTTAGGGATCTGTTACTGGTAATCTAAATTAGATTTGTGTTTCTCTTAGGTGAAAGCCTGATCACAGGTTTATATAAATTTGGAGATGGGACACATCAACCAGGCGTTGGTTGGGAAAACAGAAACCATTCTGGGTACTTGAAACAAGAAAGTATTTAAAATAGGCAACTAGGCACTTATAAAACAGTTGGCAAAGTTAGAAGAGCAAAGGTAAGGGAAGCCCATAACCTGTTCTCAAGGTTTGCAGCTAACTTTCTGGGATATGTTGCCACACTGGTCAGGATCTTTTGGAAACTGCCTCCTGAGGCAGGTAATTTGTGAAAGGACACCCAGAGACCAATACAAAATCCCACATCCATTGCTAGAGGAAGAATATGGCTTCAGCTTCCCCTCTGCCTTCCTCATCTCTCATAACTGTCTGACAGCATCAGGACTGGGATATTTGCTGGCTTTGTGTTCCGGGAAATATGGTTCCCATGCTTCCAGCCTTTCAGATTCAGGGGCGATAGAAAAGATTAGCAACACAGCAATACAGCTGATGGCAAACAGCCAATCCAGCACATGGAGAAAGGAAAAAGGGAGAGGGGACTTCTTGGCTTCTAAGAATTTCCCCTTTCTGAAATATGTGTGTGTGTGTGTTTTAACTGAGGGTAGAAGGTATAGTTAGTTCTGCAATAAGGGGTGAAAATTCTCTAAAAAATAATGTGTTGGTACATTTAATTTACAGGTTCCACATTTTGGTATATGTAATTTCTGAAGGCTGAATGGGAATAAGACAAGAAAGAACATAAAAGCAGAGTTCACTTATTATTGGTTATTCATTATCCAAACCTATAATATCAAAGTTAAGATTAAAACATGAGAAATAAAATATTTTTATCTCATACAACCGTGACAAATATAGCTTATTCAATCTTTCCTTCAGGTTCAGATAGTCTAAGAGGATCTTGAAACAATTAGGAATGAGCCAACATAGATGTAAAACTCAGATTTGCCAGAGTCAAGATGCCGGAGAAGTAGCAGGCTGAGACTACTTCAGGTAGCAGGAGATCTGCTAGATAGCTTATCTAAAGATTGCAAACACCTAAAATCCAAAGGGAGATCGAAGAGAAGAACAACAATTCTAGAAACAGAAAATCAACCACTTTCTGAAGGGTAGGACTGGCGGAGAAGTGAATCCAAAGTGACGGGAAGATAGACCGTGGGGGGAGGGGCCGGCTCCCGGCAAGCGGCGGAGCAACGGAGCACAAAATCAGGACTTTTAAAAGTCTGCTCCGCTGAGGGACATCGCTCCAGAGGCTAAACTGGGGTGAAGCCCACGTGGGGTCAGCGTGGCCTCAGGTCCCGCAGGGTCACAGAAGGATTGGGGGTGTCTGAGTGTCGCAGATCTTGCAGGTATTAGAACAGGGAAGTTGGCTACAGAAACAGAGCCGAGGAGTGAGCTCGCAGCTCAGGGTTATCTTGAACTGGTCACAGGCTTGGTGAGCTCAGAGTGCGGCCAGAGGCCAGGGAGACGGGAGTAATTGGGCGCTATTCTCTGAGGGCACACTGAGGAGTGGGGCTCGGGGCTCTCGGCTCCTCCAGGCCGGAGACTGGAAGGCCGCCATTTGTATTCCTGTCCTCCGGAACTCTACGGAAAGCGCTCAGGGAACAAAAGCTCCTAAAAGCAAACCCAAGCAGATTAGGGCCCCTGGTAAGGGCAGTGCAATTCCGCCTGGGGCAAAGACACTTGAGAATCAATACACCAGGCCCCTCCCCCAGAAGATCAACAAGAAATCCAGCCAGGACCAAGATCACCTACCAAGTAGATATATTTCAATACCAAGGAGAGCAGCAGAATTCCAGAGGAGGAGAAAGCAAAGCACGGAACTCATGGCTTTCTCCCCATGATTCTTTAGTCTCACAGTTAATCTAATTTTTTTTTCTTTTTCAATTTTTTTCTTCTTCTGCAAATTTTTTTTAACTTTTACCCTTTTCCTTTTTAACGTTTTCTAACTAGTTTATCTAATATATATATATTTTTTCTTTCTTTTTTATATTTTTTCTTTATTCGTTTTCTTTTTTTAATTATTTCTTTTTTTTTTCTGAACCTCTTTTTATCCCTTTCTCCACCCCCCCCCATGGTTTGGGATCTCTTCTGATTTGGTTAAAGCATATTTTCCTGGGATTGTTGCCACCCTTTTAGTATTTTACTTGCTCCTTCATATACTCTTAGCTGGACAAAATGACAAGGTGGAAAAATTCACAACAAAAAAAAAGAACAAGAGGCAGTACCAAAGGCTAGGGACCTAATCAATACAAACATTGGTAATATGTCAGATCTAGAGTTCAGAATGACGATTCTCGAGGTTCTTGCCGGGATCGAAAAAGGCATGGAAGATATTAGAGAAATCCTCTCGGGAGATATAAAAGCCCTTTCTGGAGAAATAAAAGAACTAAAATCTAACCAAGTTGAAATAAAAAAAGCTATTAATGAGGTGCAATAAAAAGTGGAGGCTCTCACTGCTATGATAAATGAGGCAGAAGAAAGAATTAGCGATATCGAAGGCCAAATGACAGAGAATAAAGAAGCTGAGCAAAAGAGGGACAAACAGCTACTGTTCTCTCCCACAAGGGGAGAATTCGAGAGATAAGTGACACCATAAGATGAAACAACATTAGAATAATTGGGATTCCAGAAGAAGAAGAAAGAGAGAGGGGAGCAGAAGGTATATTGGAGAGAATTATTGGAGAGAATTTCCCTAATATGGCAAAGGGAACAAGCATCAAAATCCAGGAGGTGCAGAGAACCCCCCTCAAAATCAATAAGAATAGGTCCACACCCCGTCACCTAATAGTAAAATTTACAAGTCTTAGTGACAAAGAGAAAATCCTGAAAGCAGCCCGGGAAAAGAAGTCTGTAACATACAATGGTAAAAATATTAGATTGGCAGCTGACTTATCCACAGAGACATGGCAGGCCAGAAAGAACTGGCATGATGTATTCAGAGCACTAAATGAGAAAAACATGCAGCCAAGAATACTATATCCAGCTAGGCTATCATTGAAAATAGAAGGAGAGATTAAAGGCTTCCAGGACAAAAGAAACTGAAAGAATTTGCAAACACCAAAGCATCTCTATAGGAAATATTGAAAGGGGTCCTCTAAGCAAAGAGAGAACCTAAAAGTAGTAGATCAGAAAGGAACAGAGACAATATACAGTAACAGTCACCTTACAGGCAATACAATGGCACTAAATTCATATCTTTCAATAGTTACCCTGAATGTTAATGGGCTAAATTCCCCAATCAAAAGACACAGGGTATCAGAATGGATAAAAAAACAAAACCCATCTATATGTTGCCTACAAGAAACTCATTTTAAACCCGAAGACACCTCCAGATTTAAAGTGAGGGGGTGGAAAGCAATTTACCATGCTAATGGACATCAGAAGAAGGCAGGAGTGGCAATCCTTATAATCAATTAGATTTTAAGACAAAGATTATAATAAGAGATGAAGGACACTATATCATACTCAAAGGATCTGTCCAACAAGAAGATCTAACAATTTTACATATCTATGCCCCTAACGTGGGAGCAGCCAACTATATAAACCAATTAATAACAAAATCAAAGAAACACATCAACAGTAATACACATTCTTCTCTAGTGCACATGGAACATTCTCCAGAATAGATCACATCCTCGGTCCTAAATCAGGTCTCAACCGGTATCAAAAGATTGGGATCACTCCCTGCATATTTTCAGACCACAATGCTCTGAAGCTAGAACTCAATCACAAGAGAAAATTTGGAAAGAACCCAAATACATGGAGACTAAACAGCATCCTACTAAAGAATGAATGGGTCAACCAGGAAATTAAAGAAGAATTGAAAAAATTCATGGAAACAAATGATAATGAAAACAAAACAGTCAAAATCTGTGGGACACAACAAACGCAGTCCTGAGAGGAAAATACATAGTGGTACAAGCCTTTCTCAAGAAACAAGAAACAATAAACCTCTTTCGCAAGAAACAAGAGGTTGTGTACGTCTATAGGTACACAACCTAACCCTACACCTAAAGGAGCTGGAGAAAGAACAAGAAAGAAACCCTAAACCCAGCAGGAGAAGAGAAATCATAAAGATCAGAGCAGAAATCAATGAAATAGAACCCAAATAACAATAGAACAAATCAACAAAACTAGGAGCTGGTTTTTTGAAAGAATTAATAAGATTGATAAACCCCTGGCCAGACTTATCAAAAAGAAAAGAGAAAGGACCCAAATAAATAAAATCATGAATGAAAGAGGAGAGATCACAGCTAACACCAAAGAAATACAGACAATTATAAGAACATACTATGAGCAACTCTACGCCAACAAATTTGACAATCAGGAAGAAATGGATGCATTCCTAGAGACATATAAATTACCACAACTGAACCCAGGAAGAAATAGAAAACTTGAACAGACCCATAACCAGTAAGGAGATTGAAACAGTCATCAAAAATCTCCAAACAAACAAAAACCCAGGGCCAGATGGCTTCCCGGGGGAATTCTATAAAACATTTAAAGAAGAACTAATTCCGGGACGCCTGGGTGGCTCAGTTGGTTGGACGACTGCCTTCGGCTCAGGGCGTGATCCTGGAGTCCCGGGATCGAGTCCCGCATCAGGCTCCCAGCTCCATGGGGAGTCTGCTTCTCCCTCTGACCTTCTCCTCGCTCATGTTCTCTCTCACTGTCTCTCTCTCTCAAATAAATAAATAAAATCTTTAAAAAAAAAAAAAAGAAAGAAAAAGATACAACTCTCTTAAAAAAAAAAAAAGAACTAATTCCTATTCTCCTGAAACTGTTCCAAAAAATAGAAATGGAAAGAAAACTTCTAAACTCATTTTATGAGGCCAGCATCACCTTGATCCCCAAACCAGACAAGGATCCCATCAAAAAAGAGAACTACAGACCAATATCCTTGATGAACACAGATGCGAAAATTCTTACCAAAATACTAGCCAATACGATTCAACAGTACATTAAAAAGATTATTCACCACGACCAAATGGGATTTATTCCAGGGCTGCAGGGTTGGTTCAACATCTGCAAATCAATCAATGTGATACAACACATTAATAAAATAAAGAACAAGAACCATATGATACTCTCAATAGATGCTGAAAAAGCATTTGACAAAGTACAGCATCCCTTCCTGATCAAAACTCTTCAAAGTGGGCAAATATCATTCTCATTGGAGAAAAACTGAAAGCTTTTCCACAAAGGTCAGGAACACGGCAGGGATGTCCATTATCACCAATGCTATTCAACGTAGTACTAGAAGTCCTAGCCTCAGCAATCAGACAACAAAAGGAAATTAAAGGCATCCAAATAGGCAAAGAAGAAGTCAAACTATCACTCTTCACAGATGACATGATACTATATGTGGAAAACCTATAAGACTCCACTCCAAAACTGCTAGAACCTGTACAGGAATTCAATAAAGTGTCAGGATGTAAAATCAATGCACAGAAATCAATTGCATTTCTCTACACCAACAACAAGATAGAAGAAAGAGAAATTAAGGAGTCAATCTCATCTACAGTTGCACCCAAAACTATAAGATACCTAGGAATAAACCTAACCAAAGAGGCCAAATATCTATACTCAGAAAACTATAAAGTACTCATGAAAGAAATTGAGGAAGACACAAAGAAATGGAAAAATGTTCTATGCTCCTGGATTGGAAGAATAAATATTGTGAAAATGTCTATGCTACCTAAAGCAATCTACACATTTAATGCAATTCCTATCAAAATACCATCCACTTTTTTCAAAGAAATGGAACAAATAATCCTAAAATTTATATGAAACCAGAAAAGACCTCGAATAGCCAAAGGAATATTGAAAAAGAAAGCCAAAGTTGGTGGCATCACAATTCCAGACTTCAAGCTCTATTACAAAGCTGTCGTCATCAAGACAGCATGGTACTGGCACAAAAACAGACACATAGATCAATGGAATAGAATAGAGAGCCCAGAAATAGACCCTCAACTCTATGGTCAACTAATCTTTGACCAAGCAGGAACGAATGTCCAATGGAAAAAAGAGAGCCTCTTCAACAAATGGTGTTGGGAAAATTGGACAGCCACGTGCAGAAAAATGAAATTGGACCATTTCCTTACACCACACACAAAAATAGACTCAAAATGGATGAAGTACCTCAATGTGAGAAAGGAATCCATCAAAATCCTTGAGAAGAACACAGGCAGCAACTTCTTTGACCTCAGCCGCAGCAACATCTTCCTAGGAACATCACCAAAAGCAAGGGAAGCAAGGGCAAAAATGAACTATTGGGATTTTATCAAGATCAGAAGCTTTTGCACAGCAAAGGAAACAGTTAACAAAATCAAAAGACAACTGACAGAATGGGAGAAGATATTTGCAAATGACATATCAGATAAAGGGCTAGTGTCCAAAATCTATAAAGAACTTAGCAAACTCAATACCCAAAGAACAAATAATCCAATCAAGAAATGGGCAGAGGACATGAACAGACATTTCTGCAAAGAAGACATCCAGATGGCCAACAGATACATGAAAAAGTGCTCCATATCACTCAGCATCAGGGAAATACAAATCAAAACCTCAATGAGATATCACCTCACACCAGTCAGAATGGCTAAAATTAACAAGTCAGGAAATGACAGATGCTGGCGAGGATGCGGAGAAAGGGGAACCCTCCTACACTGTTGGTGGGAAGGCAAGCTGGTGCAACCACTCTGGAAAACAGCATGGAGGTTCCTCAAAATATTGAAAATAGAACTACCCTCTGACCCAGCAATTGCACTACTGGATATTTACCCTAAAGATACAAACGTAGTGATCCTAAGGGGCACGTGCACCTGAATGTTTACAGCAGCAATGTCCACAATAGCCAAACTATGGAAAGAACCTAGATGTCCATCAACAGAGGAATGGATCAAGAAGATGTGGTATATATACACAATGGAATACTATGCAGCCATCAAAAGAAATGAAATCTTGCCATTTGCGATGACGTGGATGGAACTAGAGGGTATCATGCTTAGCGAAATAAGTCAATCAGAGAAAGACAACTATCATATGATCTCCATGATATGAGGAAGTGGAGATGCAATGTGGGGGGTTAAGGGGGTATGAGAAGAATAAATGAAACAAGATGGGATTGGGAGGGAGACAAAACATAAGTGACTCTTAATCTCACAAAACAAACAGGATTGCTGGGGGGAACGGGGTTGGGATAAGGGGGGTGTGGTTATGGACATTGGGGAGGGTATGTGCTATGGTGAGTGCTGTGAAGTGTGTAAACCTGGCGATTCACAAACCTGTACCCCTGGGGATAAAAATATATTATATGTTTATAAAAAATTTTAAAAAATCATAAAAAAACTCAGATTTGCCAGGTCAATTAAAGTTAGAACTCAGGTTTTCATGATCTTAAAAGATGCAAAGGATTAACACCCTCCTGAGTAGAACAGTCATAGATCTAAGTTTCCGAGTTTGTGGTTTGCTTGGGGGGAAAGTAACTCTAAAGTTTCTTCTTTTGACAGTAATTAGGACCCGATAAGTGTATCTTTGTGAGGAAGTTGTAATGTTGCGATTATCTTGAATTTACAAATACAGAAACTGAAGACCATAAGATTGAATAAGTATGTCAGATTCACAGTGACTAAATCAAGGGTCAAACTTAGCTATTTCTCTAGATTTTCTTCTCTTTTCAGAGAACAGTCCTTAATAACCATAAATGACCTCAGATTTCAAAAAGCCAATGTTAAATAATAATAGGTGAGCCATTTTAAGGATTAAGAATGCTCATGCTCTTTGAGCTATTCAACTTCTGAGAATGGTTCTAAATTAGGAAAAGGCTTTGTACCCAAAGGTGGTCAAAACAACATCTCTAACAGTGGAAACTTCTGAACAATGCAATTATTCAAGCACCGTGATAAACAAATGTAGAGCACTGTAGGCAAGCACGTGGACTCTGGAACCCTACTGCCTAGGTATCTCAGCTTTTTCATTGCTGGCTCCGCGACTCTGGGCTAGCTCCTCTTCAGACAATTCCACCTATCATAGGCTAACGGAGATTAAATAAGTTATGCCAAGCATTTAACACAATGCTGGGGCACTCTGCATGTGTCTTTATTGTTATGGATGGAACGCTTTTCAGCAATTTTAAATTAAGGGCATGGTTAATGTAATAATATTGAAAAACGTGTATGATGAAGGATTTGCTGATGGATTGGATATGATAGCGAGAGATGTGTCTTAAAGAGACTTTTAGGGTTTGGGTTTGAATTTCTTTTTCCTTTTTTTTCTTTCTTTCTTTTCTTTTCTTTTTTTTTTTTTAAAGATCAACAGCTTTACTGAATGTTGAGAGGGGAGCTCCCTTCCTCCTGCAGTGCCAGCAGCCTGGGCCTCAGGGTCAATCATCTGGGGCATCTGGCAGGCAGACCACCGGTCAAAGGTCAGAGGCCAGAGGCCAGAGTCCAGAGGTCAGAGTCCACCTATGCCCGGTGGGGCCCCAGAGTAGCGGCACATGTGGGAGCGTGGCTTTCACCTTCCTACCCCAAGGTGGGCTGTGAGCTGGGGACCCGGGCACCGCTGGGGTGTCCTCTCACTGGGAACCACAGACAGAGCCACAGGTGGCCAAAGCCAATGCTGACCTCCCAGCTATCACCCCATGAAGCCCTTGGGAGTTGGAGGGAGTAGGGGCAGGGAATGTATCTACAGCCACCAAAAGTAGAATTTCTTCTCTCTTAGATGGAGAAGTTGGTTGGAGCAGGAGGTTTGGAGGGGTAGGGGAAGGAATCAGGAATTCAGTTGTAGTGTGACCTTCCACGTACAGAGACAAAACCAGGTGGAGATATCGGGAAGGCAGCTGGATAAACAAATCTGTCCAGGCAAGAGAGGTTCATCTGGGAGTCACAGTATATGAACGGCATTTAAAGCCATGGGGTTAGACTAAATCACATAGACAGTGAGTGTAGATAGAGATAATAAAAGGTCTGAGAACTGACTCCTGGGCATTTGCAGTGTTTGTGGTCAGAGAAGAGTCCGTTAAGAAGACAGAAGGGGCAGCCAATGATGCAGGAAGAGAACCAGCAAAGACCCAGAGTGATCCACTGTGTCAAATGCTACAATGGGAGGCTTGAGAATTGACGATGATTTGGCCTTGGAGGTTTCGGTGGCCTTGACAAAGCTGTTTCATGGCAGTGGTGGGGACGAAGGCTTGACTGCAGGGGCTTTAAGGGACACTGGGAGGAAAGGACCAGGGACAAGTAAGGACTAGCTAGTTTTAAATTGCTGTTTTCTTTTCCTAAAAAGGGACCCACAGGTGGGAGAGTAGTTGGAGGGGTGTGTGCAGTAATGGGGGGCTTTTTTTTTAAAGATTTTATTTATTTATTTGACAGAGAGATCACAATAGGCAGAGAGGCAGGCAGAGAGAGAGGAGGAAGCAGGCTCCCCACCCAGCAGAGTGCCCGATGCGGGGCTCGATCCCAGGACCCTGAGATCATGACCTGAGCAGATGGTAGAGGCTTAACTCACTGAGCCACCCAGGTGCCCCGGGGGGCTTATCTTAAGATGGGAATTATTATAGCATGTAGTCACTGGTGGGATTGGTCCAGTAGAGAGGGATTAAGTGATGATTCAGGAAAGTCATGGTGATGATTGCTGGAAAGTGTGAGCTTCAGGGTTTAAGGGAGGATATGGTCTGTCACAGCAACGGGGATGTTCCATTCACAGTAAGAGGAAAGAAAGCAGGGTGTGCACGCAGGGAGCCAGAGATGTGCCGATGTGGTATGCTCAGCGCTTTCCTCCTGTCTTATCAGTGAGTACCACAGACCAGACCGTTAGCAGAGGGTCCTGATAAGGCAGGAGGAGTTCAGGAGTTGAGGGAGAAGAGGAAGTGAGAAGTCACGCCCAGGAGAGCGGCACAGTGAGTGGACGAGGAACTCAGTAGGGCTGCCGCACCAAGGCCCACCTAGTGAGGCGAGTGGGTACAGATTTAAGACCATTCAGAAAGTTCCTGTATTTCCCTCCAGCCTATCTAGCTGCTTGGCTGCAGCCATGATGCAGACAGAGAGCTGGATTATCTGTCAAGTAACGCCTGGGCTCTGTCCCAACCAATTAAGTCAGAATCTCTAGGATTTGGACCCAACCATGGTGTATATCTGAAGGGATTGCCATGTGCAGTCAGGCTTCAGAACCATGGATTAAAGCAAGAAGGTGAAGGGAAGGTTCAGGGAAGAGCCTACGATCCAGGACCCCCTGCTGTGAAAAATTCAGTGTCTGTTTAATTACTAAGTGGGGACTGAAATTTTAGGAGCAAAGGAGCCCAAGAGAGGAAACTAACATTAAGTGAGTGCCTACTAGGGTTAGAAATTGTGCTGTGTGCTTCACATGCTTGGTCTGATATAATAATTAGGTAAAACTCTTAGAGGTAAGAATTTTTAACCTCTGCTTTGCGGTAAAGAACCTGAAACTCAGAAAGGTGATGTAAGTGGCCCTTGGCAACCCGGCTCACAAGTAGTAAAGCCAGGACTTGGATGGGGACCAATTTGCTCTAAAGATTTTGCTTAAGAGTTCATGAAAGATGTGAGACTACAGCTGTTGTGTTCAAGGAGGAAGTGGATTTTGATTTTGGACATGTAAGAGGGCTTCTCAGCCGGAGGGATAGTCAGAAAAAAGGCCTGGAGGCAAGAAAGAACAGGATGAATATGAGGAATGTTCGGGGAGAAGGACACCTCCTGTGGCCAGGTGTGTTGAGGTGAATAAGAGAACATATGATCCGACCAGCCAGCAAAATAGATGAGTTGGGGGCGTGGCTGTCCTCGGCGGCCAGATCACCGGGCAGCCTGCCAAGGCACTTGGGGCTCAAGGAAGCTGCATTGCAGAACTGCTAAGCAAATGTTCCCTGCATTGTTTGTACAATTCATTATTTTTAAAAAATGATAGCTGTTGGGCTCCATTGAGATAAAAGATGGCCTCTGAGTATAATCTCATTATCATCTGTCACCATGGCTGGGGAGCTTTATGTGTCCACAGAATCTCAGAATCTATATTTCTCTAGCTTTAATCTCAGGGTCGATATCCCAACACAGCACTGCTCATAATAAATAGCTCGTAGTAAATGATAAAGTAGGCTACTGTGTTTTATTTTATTTGGCTTTCAAGCCAATCAATTTTATAGCTGTCTGTTTGAGTGCTGAAAAAAAATTCTGGAGACAGCAAAGAATCCGATGAAAAACTAGAACACACTGACAAAATGAATCTTAATCTCCCCGGCTTCTCCCATGGAAAGAGGCCCTAGGTAGACTGTTGATTACGCATCTAATAAGGCGGCTGCCCATGGAAATGATCCTTTTGATTGGTTTGCAGACGAGCTCTATTTTATGCCCCTTTGGCCAGTGATAAAGCTTCTCATATGCACTGGTACAATATATTCAGTTATGACATTGGTTTGCTTGCCTTCTGTCAGTGATTTTTTTTTTTACTTTGAGAATATGGAAAATCATAATTTCTGAAATGATAGCAAAAGTGAGAGAGAGAAAGTGATGAAAAATAGAAATAGCATCTGTCCTCAATAGAACTGCTGATTAAAAAACAGAATCTACTCTCTTTCTGCCTAGTATTCTTCCTGGAAATATATGTGGTTCATATAAGGTGGAAGGTGTCTTCCCTGTCCTGGGGTAGAAAGTCTACACTTCGGAGTTTTGTTTTTTTTCAATGTTACATGGGGAAAAGAAAAAATATATATAAATGATCTGGTCAAAAACTATGCCATGAATTTAACAAGAAAGGCAACTTCTAGGTGTAATTGCTATGCTTGTTTGTGTTTCAAGTTTCTGACCTAGGAAGTCTGTTTGGTTTGAGCCATTCTTCAGGACAGCAGGCACTATTCATTCATTCCCTGAGCAAACTTGACGTTAGACAGTACCTACCATGAGCCAGACAGTGTGCTCGGTATTGAGAAAAATCCCAAGGGAAATAAGATAGACCCTGAGTTCAAAACCAGCTTACACTAGCGACTAAGGGTCTTCCAGTAGATATTCATGGGACAAGAAAGGGACTGATAGTCACAGGTTGCACCCGCTGTTCAGAATGCATGACCAAAGTTATGGCTATTCAGAGTGCGATTTGGATCGCCTTTGTCCAGCTTGTAGGGTATAGTATAAAGGTCACGATTGCTGTGGGATCAACAGAAATCTTCCTAAGAACCAGTGTCTGCGAGGGCATTTGCATGAGATATGTATATTTTATGTATATTATGTGAATGAGTTGTAGGCATACTTTTAAAAAATCATCATGGCTACCCTGAAGTGTATGTCTTGATTTTTATTTCCTTTATTATTTTTTAATTATTAAAATTCATTCGATTCCCTTATGGAAGTCAATGCAGAAAGGTAAAAGATGTTTCGCTGGAGAGGAAGAGTCAGGGGACATGGGGAGGGCTACGGCCGAGGTGACCCAAAGGGGCTCGCTGTCAGCACATGGAGGACATTCTCAGAGTCAGCTGCAGACTCTGGCGCCATGGAGAACACAGCTCCTTGGCTTCCACGGCCAAACACTCTCTTCATTGTCCCTTCTCGGTCTCTTTTGCTGGTTTTACTTTTCTGCTTCACATTTTAATCCTGGTGGGGCCCCCACCAGGGACCACTGGTCTCGCTCTCTTTTCCTTCTCCCTTCACTCTTGGTCACATCGTCAAGTCACTCGGCTCTGAAGGCCATCTATATGCTGACCACCCTCAAATGTCTATCTCTACCCAGGACCTCTCTCTTTCTGTCTCTTTCAAACTCTAAACTCAGGTAGAAAAGTCCCCTTCGGTGTCTAGTGGTCATTCCTTCTCACCCCAAACTTGCTCTCCCCACAGCAGGCCCCATCTCAGTTGACGGCAGTACAGTCCTTCAGGCTGCTCAGGTCAAAAATCTTAGCATCTTCCCTCACCTCTCTTTTCCTCACCCCACATCCTATATATCAACAAATAGTGCTTTTCAGCATAAAAGAAAATCTGACCACTTCTCACCACTTCTAGTACTGTGTTCTGGTGTGAGCTACCTTTGTCTCTTGTCTGATTTCCTGCATACCCTCTGATTGGTCTCCCTGCTTCTACCCTGCCCTCCTACTATTTATTCACACTGTGGCCAGAGTGATCCTTTTAAAATTCAGGTCCGATCCTGTCATCCCTCTGCTCTTGGCCTTGTGATGGTCTCCTATCTTATTAAAGGGGTGCCAGCGACCTTCATTGTCTAGGCCTGTCATCTCTCTACCTTTTCCCCTTCTACTCTCCCCCTCTCTCCCAGTACTCAAGTTACACAGTTGTCTTGCTTGTCCTTGAACGTGTCAGAGATGCTCCCAACTCAAGGCCTTTACACTGTTGCTTCCTCTGCCTGAAATGCTGTCTCACATGTATCTGTATAGGACTTATTCCCTCAGCCCCTTCAAGTCTTTACTCCAGTGTCCCCTTCTCCATGAGATCTGCCCTGACCATCCTATCTAGATTTCAACCTGTCCCACTCCTGGCACTCCCCTGTCCCCTTCCCCTGCTCCATTCTTTCTATAGTACTTTTCACCTTCTGTAAGCCTCCCCCCTGCCTCATCCCTCCATGAAACAGGAATGATTGCCCGTTTTATTCAGTCATCATCCCATGCACTTAGAACAGTGCTCAGCAAATACTAGGTGCTCAATAAATATTTGAATATAAAAATGAATGAATATATGATATGCAGGAAGGAACCTCCTTTTAAGGAACATTTCTACCTATACCAAATTCGTGTTCAAATAGTCCCTAAGGATCACTTCTCGGCCTTTTGGCTAAGATCAAGTGTAGTATCTGTTCTTATCAGTTTAATATCTGATACGTCCTCTATCCGAGGACAATATATTAAATGGATTTTTGGAGCAGGGAGTTGGAATAGGAGCTTGCTCCTCCCACTCCACGCATCGACCTGGTGTTGCAGTACCTCCAGGAACGGTGTACCCTCCCCACTAAAGTAGTAAATAAAAGATTTGTTTAAGAAAAAAAAAATAGTCCCTAAGGAAACATGGAAACACTCTTCTGAAATTCTAGTGTTCTAATCACTAACACTTTTGGTGTGATTGTTATAAACTGGGCACTGAGAAAAGTACTGTATGTGCACCATCCCTCTTAGACCTCACAACCCAATCAAGTAACTTGGAATGATGTTACCAACACCTTATATACAGGCTACACCAGCTCAAAAAGACTAGGCAGTTTTTCCAAGCCACCAGCTTATACATAGAAGAGTTTCTTTACCACTCTACAGTGCCATCTCCTTTAAGTAAAGACCTACTATTGAATTGGTTCACTGAGACTCATTTTTTCAACAGCTTGTTCAAAGTCCTAAGAGAATTCCTAACCAATCATTTGCATCTGCCAATGGAAAGACCTTAGAAGTATGAACGACTAGCCAGGTAGAACCATAAGAGAGATACAGAAATTCAATTGGATACTCTTTTAGTAGCCCTAGATATTGATGATTTTAACTGATTGGAAGGATATGAAAAGAATCCAGGATTCTGTCAAGTACAAATGTCTTTAGAGATAACCACACAATATATTTATATACGTTAAGAGTCAATAAATGAAAAACCTAATTGAGGAAAGTGTGTAGTCCAGGTGCGAGGAAGTTAATGCAGAAGTCTGTGAGGAAATAAAAGAAATCCAGTAAGACAGAATGGGAACTCAGAGCTGTGCACTATGAGACAAGCTCATCAGAAAGGCACTGATAGTGGTGTTGTAAACAGAACTAGGAAGTCAACCAGTGTTGCTGCCAGAAAGGCACTCAGCTACCACCTCTGGGCATTACCATGATTCACTGGAATGACAAGTCCCCTTGTAGGTAGAGAGGGTTGAACAGTGGTGGCTCGCACCCCCCCCCAATATCTCCATAACCAAATCCCTGGGACCTGTATATGTTCCCTTCTTTGGAAAAAAAGATCTTTGCAGATGTAATAAAAGTAAAGATTTTGAAATAAGAGCAGCCGTCCAATGACAAATGTCCTTATAGGAGACAGAAAAGGAGGGACACAAACAAGGCAATGTGAGGCTAGAGACAGAGACTGGAGTGATTTGGCTTCCACAAGCCAAGAAAGACAAGGAATGCCCAGAGCCACCCAAGCTGGAAGGGGCAAGGAGGGATGCTCCTCTCAGCCCTCCCGAGGGAGCAGGGGCTGACCAGCACCTTGATTTCAGACTTCCAGCCTCCAGACTGAGAGAGCAGAAACTTCTGTTGTTTCAAGCCACCTCATTTGTGGTCATTTGTCACACAGCCCTAGGGAGCCAGTACAGCACCTAAGTATCCCTCAACCCCAGTCTGCGTTAGGTTTAAGTATGGATGTGTTTAAGGAAATCAACCTGTTGTATATTAATATTATGTGTGAGGGAGAAGCTTATATTTAGTGTTTCATGTACCTGTAATGTTTGAGACAATTTGACCTAATATTAAAATAAATAGGATTTAAACTCCAACTTATAATGTATGAATAATTGCTTTAGATTTTTAAGTTATGCTTTTATTAAGTTTATATATACAGTATTATAATATTTGAAAGGTTAGCCCTCCTTACAAGTTTGACTTACTAGTGTTCTTTGTTAGTTGAGTACTCGGGAAGTTATGTTATTTCATCAAAACATTGAAGAAATAAAAAAACAATGCATTGAGTTATAAATGCAATTTAAAATGCTTGAAGGTATTAGCTTAGAAATAGGATCACATATTATTCAAAGGCCTTTACCATAGTTTAAGAATATGTAACAAGCTATATACATAATAGACAAGGAACAGTAAGATTTGATGCAGAACTTAAAAGCTTCAGGAAAAATTAGTTTTTTAATCTGCAACCTTAATAAATTGAATATTAATTTTTAAAAACAATGTTAACCTCTGAATCGTTTTTATTGCCTCAGAACCACTCAAGGGCACCAAAAAACTCACATTTAATAGAAGCAACATAAAAGAAACTTTCTAACTATGTCATCCTTCAAGAAGAGGGCCAGGGGAGGCAGTCAGCAGGAGTGAAATCAGTGTCTGGACAGTGTGAAGGTGATCTGTGCTCTGGTGGGAACAGCAGAAGGCCGTGAACTTCGCTGGTGGGTGCCTTTGTTCTGAGTCAAAGCGTTCCTTGGCACGCGGAGGAACATCAGGTCCAAAGGCCTCTAGTGACTGAACAGATAACGTGAATTCCATCAAAGCTCAGCTCCGCTCATCCCTGCCTCTCCTCCCCAAGACGGTGCAGGGAGTGTGGCATTCAGGCAAGCATTTGATGTTCTCTTTCTTTATTAGTTTAATTTGAGGAACCAACTCTGTCCCCTTGGAGAAAACCATAGAATGATCATTTTGAAATGGTAGCCACTAATGGTTTTAGCACTCAAATTCTTATTCACTGCTGCATGTGTCGCTGGTTTCCTTACATGCGGCTGCTGGTCCTAATTTCCATTTGCTTCTACATTGGGCTGTTGGTCGGGTCGGAAGGGCAGAGCCCTGGGCAGGTGCTTTCATGACCTGGAATACAGGGTGTTGATCTTCACGTTACTTTAATGAGAAGTCAGAATCATCACAGTGGACGACTGAAGACCTGTAACGGGGCAACCATAAAGAAACAGAAATGATTTTATATGAAGAAGATGAAAGGGGACTTGATAATGATCTTAAATTATAACCAGTTTTAAGGCTGTCGGTAGTTCTGGCCACTTTCACCTTATGTTGACTTCCAAGCTCCCGGGGTGCCCTAGGGGCTTGTAGAGGACAGTGGGGGAAGCAGGGTGGAGGGGAGGAGCATGTGGTCGGCAGTGTCCTGCAGAGAGGCATTCCTCAGTGTTGGATGCCAGTCTGACTCCAGCTGCAGAAAGCTTAGTACTCTTTCTCTGCTCTGGGCTCTACCTGCCAGTTCCAGAAAAATAGGAACCATTCACTTGCTACCTCCCACTACCCTACGATGAGAACAAGAACACTGGTGTGTGGTGGGTTGAATCAGAAGGGTATTTTTGTTTTTCCCTCCAAGGGGATTACTTAGGAGGAAAACAAAGCCCAGCGAACCAAGATTTTCATTATATTTCACTGGAGATTGTTCCCAAAGTTCTTTAAAGAAGTTCAGTGTCCAGGGGCACCTAGGTGGCTCATTGGGTTAAAGCCTCTGCATTTGGCTCAGGTCATGATCCCAGAGTCCTGGGATCAAGCCCTGCCTCGGGCTCTCTTCTCAGTCGGGAGCCTGCTTCCCTTCCCCTCTCTCTTTGCCTGCCTCCCTGCCTACTTGTGATCTCTGTCTGTCAAATAAATAAATAAAAATCTTAAAAAAAAAAAAAAAGTTCAGTGTCCAGCTCTGAGTGATGAAGGAGACCACGCATGCGCCTCCCCTGCAAAGTCTTCCCGGTGCCTCCTGGCGGCTCCCCAAGAAAGCTGGTTGTGCTGCCATCTTTCTTCCATTTATCTGACTAACCCTTTTTGGCACTTGCTGTCCTGGAGATATAAAAAGAAAAGTCTTAGTCTCGGACTTCAGGGAGCTTTTAGTATAGCGAAGAGAGAGAAAAAGAAACAGTCATCACGCAGTGTTATAAACACTAATGGAAGTGGCAGGGCTGCTGCGTCCCGTTATGCGAATGGTGTACCTCGCCACGCTGGGTGGGGGCGGGGTGCCTCCAGCGGCAGGCTGGTGAATGCGCAGCCACGTGGGGCAGCTGTGGGAGGCCCAGAGGCAGATTGCAGGGGCAGCTCTCATCTGGGCTGATGAAAAAGAGCAGAAGGCGGACAGACTCTACAACGCTTCCCATCCTGCCATCTCCTGCATTCACATCCCTCTGTGACCCCTTCCAACCACAGTGTGGCTGGATCTGCGACTTCACTTTAACTCCTATAAGTCAGCGAAGACAGTGGATGTCCCTTCTGGATTGTTACAGAAGATGGTAATGCCCCTCTAGCCGGGAGTGCCTCTCCTTTGCTGGCTTTGGAGAAGCAGGCGGCATGTCCAGAGCATCCCCGTGGAAAGGGGGACTGGCATGCAATGGTGGGGAGCTGCTGGCTGATGGCCAGCAAAAAACTGAGACCCCGAATCTGACAGCCACAGGAGCCAAACACTGTCGGGGACTACAGGTGTTTGCGGTCTTCCGATGAGAAGCCAGCCCTTGCTCTTGGCTCGACGGCAGGCTAGTGAGAGACCTGGAAACAGAGGACCCGCTACCCCATGCCTGGACCCTGATTCCAGGGCTGTGAGAAAATACATGGGTGTTTTTTAAAGCTGCTAATGGGGTAGTGACATCATTAAGCAGCAAGAGATAGCATCTCAGATCACATTCACACTCTGTTCCCATGGCATTTTGGAAAATCCTTGGAATGACGGATCATAAATGTCTGATTTCTCTCTCGAAGCCAGAGACCATGTCTTATTCCCAAGTTCCCCATCTGTAAAATAGGATAACAATACTTAGGGTTGCAAGTTAGCTAATTTAAGCAATGTTCTTAACATTGCACCTGCCTTAGTAAGTGCTCACTAAATCCTACCTCTAAATCTCCAAGACTTAGTACAGGACCTGGTGCATGCTTTATAAATGTTCAGTGCATGCATGGCTAGATGCAAGAACTGATGGAGAAGGCCACTGTGTCAGTGCCTTATGGCAATAGGGCAAGTATCAGAAGCTTGGCCATCATCCCTCAGGGTGAGCCGGAAGGAATCAAAGAGTTATGAGACAGGTGTCAGGGTGACTAAGCATACCAAGCCCCAAGCGGGCCCAGTAAAGGTGGTGCTGGTTAGGAACTGCTTTGTGGTTCTGCCTACCGTGAACACCAGCTTCTCAACTGGAATAGATACGTGACTTTCAATCAGGAGTTCTTTCTTTTTTCAGGTTTTATGAATCCACTTTTCATACTGAGAGCTGTAAACAGTTTACTCACCCACATACAAGGTGTATCTCGTTTTATGGTGCTTTGCTTTATGGCACTTTGCAGATACTGCTGGGGGTTTTTTGTTTACAAATTGAATGAAGGCTTGTGACAACGCTGTGTTGAGCAAGTCTACCAGCACTGTTTTTCCGACCACATTTGCTCACGTCATGAGTGCTTAGCGTCACATTTCAGGAATTCTCATGCTGTTTCCAACGTTTTCATCATTCTTTCTTTGTTATGGTGGTCTGTGATCAGTGACCATGACTCACCAAAAGCTCAGATGCTAGTTAGAGTTTTTTATTGTTGTTGTTGTTGTTTTAGCAAGAAAGTATTTTTTTTTAAAGATTTTATTTATTTATTTGACAGAGAGAGATTACAAGTAGGCAGAGAGGCAGGCAGAGAGAGAGAGGAGGAAGCAGGCTCCCTGCCGAGCAGAGAGCCCGATGCGGGACTCGATCCCAGGACCCTGAGATCATGACCTGAGCCGAAGGCAGTGGCTTAACCCACTGAGCCACCCAGGTGCCCCAAGAAAGTATTTTTTAATGAAGACATGCATATTGTTGTTCTAGGCATAATGCTATTGCACACTTAATAGATTATGGTAGAGTGTAAGCATAACTTTTGTATGCATTTATCTGACTTGCTTTATTGCCATCTTTGCTTTATTGCTGGGGTCTGGAGCCAGACCTGCAAAAATCTCTGAGGTGTGCCTACATGAGAAATACAGGAGAATCAGCAGATTCTGCTGTGACTCTTTAATCCCTCCTTTCTATGGATCTGATAATAATCTTTACACTCCCTTTGCAACTTCTTTCATTCATTATGCATTCATGTATTCCACCCACAAACATGTATTGAGGACAACTCTGTGCCAGTTTTTGGGGAATACAGTGGCTCCTGGTCCTAGGGCTCATGAGTGTCACATCTGGTCAGAATCTCTTCTGTATGTCTTGAGCACCAACGCCCGCCCCAACTCTCCACACCTTGCTTTGTGTTGGGCTGGAATGTTCTACTCTTGTTTGGGGGGTCCTTAGAATTCTTTGCAGTCTGTACCCTTTACTTACGCACTTCCTTCAAGAAGAGTCTTTATAAGGGTGCCTGGGTGGCTCAGTGGGTTAAGCCGTTGCCTTCGGCTCAGGTCATGATCTCAGGGTCCTGGGATCGAGTCCCGCATCGGGCTCTCTGCTCAGCAGGGAGCCTGCTTCCCTCTCTCTCTCTCTGCCTGCCTCTCTGTCTACTTGTGATTTCTCTCTGTCAAATAAATAAATAAAATCTTTAAAAAAAAAAAAGAAGAAGAGTCTTTATATATAGAGTCTTCATCAATCAAATTCTGGGGAAGTTTCTTCTCCCTCCAGTAAGCTTTCCCCATGGGACTAGGAAAGTGATTTTGCAACTAATAGCCTCTTTAATCCGGATGTTCTTTGTGATCTCTTTTCTGATATTTTCTCTGAGGAACTGGGGAGATAAGAAGGCCCTTTGATGGTTAAAAAAGCCTTTATTACTTGGAACATGAACTTGAAGTGGGTCATGCATTGCATAATACCCCACACTTACAGACATTATGGAAGGAAGATGGTGGGATACCCTACCAAACTGTGGAGAACAGCTCTAGTTGTGGGATGGGGAGAAGTCATCACCAACAGGAGCATGGCAAGCAGTAAGGAGAGAGCCCAGCCACAGGAAATATGACGCATCTGCCAGTGGTCACAGGGGACCAGCACCTGACACCTCAGTTTCGCTGTTGCTGGTGTTTTAGCAAAAGCTGTGGATCCACCAAATAGAATTGTAAACAGGGGAAGACTTGTGTTCAAGTTGGCTGTCTGATTTTTTAAAAAACAAACAACAAAATGTGCAGACAACTTACAAAACTATCACACAACCTAAGAAATGGTACATTATAAATATCATCACTGAGTAGGATTGTCATATTTAGCCCAAAACAAGCAACAACAACAATAAAATATTCCCTATTAATTTTAAATTTCAGATAAACAATAAGTAAATTTTAGTAGAAGTATGTCCTGTGCCATATCTGGGATATAGTTACATTAAAAACATTATTCATGTTTACATTTGAAGTTACCTGACCCCTCCCCATTTTTATCTGGCAATACTGTCTTGCCAATCACAGACCTATGGTGCCTCCCTGATAGATAACCATTGTTTTTAAATTTAGTTTTATCATCCCTTTGCTATAGTTTATATTTTACCATATATATATATATCCCTAAACAAAATATGGCTTTGCTTATTTTCCAAGTTTATTAAAATATCACATTTCATGTATTCCTTTCCTCTCAACATTCCATGTCTGAAATTCAGTTATATAGCTCATTCATTTTTACTGTTATAGCCATTTTATGAATATACCTCAATTGATTTGTCTTTTCTTCTGTTGAGTTGTGTTCCGTTTTTTGTTAATAGAAACAGTGCTGCCTCAGACATATCGCCTGGTGCTCATGTAGAGAAGTTCTTCTAAGGATATTCCTGGGAGTCATAGGAGACATGACATCACAGCTACACTAGACATGTCAGAAGTGATTTCCAAAGTGATTGTATCACCCGTTGCAAGTGTGTAGGAGACCTCATTGTACTGCTTAAAATGGTCAGGTTTTATATTTGTACCAGTTGGTAGGTGTATAAATATCTCGTTGTCATTTCATTTTGCTTTTCTTGATTTCTAGTGAAATTAAGGTACATTTTTTATATTGATTGGCCATTCATGTTTCCTCTTCTGTGAAAAGCTTTTCATTCCTATTGCTCATTTTCTATTGGGTTCTTTTTGTTTTCTCACTGGTTTTTAGGTGTTCTTCATGGATTCTATATACTAATTTTTAGTTAATGATGTGCATGACTAATATGCCCTCTCAGGTTTTGGCTTGTCTTTTTACTCTCTTTACAGTGTCTTTTGATAAAAAGAAATTCATAATTTGAATTTCTGTAATTTATCAATCTTTTCCTTATGGTTTGTATTTTCTGGGTCTTATTTAGAAAATACTTCCTTACCAAAAGTCAAAACTATTTTTCTATGTTGACGCATAAAATTTTTACAGTTTTTCTTTTCACATTTAAATCTTCGTTTCAACTGGACTTTATTTTGTATATGATGCAAGGGAGGAATCCAATATCATTTTTATCCAATATGGATAAACTCTTGTTCTCACACTATTGAACAGTTCACTTCCTGCCATCCCCTCTACATCTGCCAACTATTCTAGAGTGCCAGCAGATCAGTCATCAGATATTTATAGATCCATATTTGGGCTCACCATTCTTTCCTTTGGTCTATTTGTCTGTTCCTGTGCCAATATCATATTGCTTTATTTAAATAGATTTAGCAATCTTGATATTTGACAGGGCCGCCTCATCTTACACACACACACACACACACACACACACACATCACTTGTTCTTATTCCTCAAGAGTATCTGAGTATTTTGACTATTCCATGGCCTTTGCTCTTCCAGGTAAATTTTGGAACCAGATTAATAAGGCCTATGACCAACCATTGAGAAACTGATTTTAATTGCACTGAATTTGGGGAGAGTCGACATAATCATATTGAGTCTCTCTACCCATGAACATGGTATACCTGTTTGTTAGTTTTGGTCTTCTTTACTGTTTTTCAATAAAGTTTTTCTCCATAAAGGTCTTGCCTTTATTTTATTATAGTTTTGATTCTATTGTAATGGTATCTTTAAAAAATTCTGTTACTATGATTTTTATG
Organism: Neogale vison; assembly: GCF_020171115.1. Classification (NCBI taxonomy): domain Eukaryota; kingdom Metazoa; phylum Chordata; class Mammalia; order Carnivora; family Mustelidae; genus Neogale; species Neogale vison. Next base: position 71,708,906 of record NC_058092.1, on the reverse strand, counting down.
GCTGCTGTATGGAAATGCAATTGGTTTTGTATACTTAGCCACTTCACTAAATTATCTTCTTAATTCTAATAATTCAACTATAGATTCTATTGAATATTCTCTTCGGGCATCATATCAATCTGCTAATAATGATTATTTTATTCCTTCTTTTCCAATCTGCATACCTTTTATTTCTTTTTTACATTTTGCTCGTGCAACTAGAATAATGTTGAATATAACAATGACATTGGGCATCCTCAGCTTGTTCCTGATTTTAAAGGGAAGGCTTGTAAGTTTTACCGGGAAGAATGGTATTTGCCATAAGTGGGGTCTTTTTGGCTTTTATCTTGTTGAAATTTACCTTCTTAATTATAATCTTCAGAATTTCTGTCACAATTTACTCAGATATTTTTTCTGCATCTACTGAGATCATCAAATGGTTTTCTTCATCCAATCTGTTAATGCAATGAATTAAATTAATCATCTTTATAATGTGAGCCCAACATTGCATTCCCAGGATAAATCCAATTTAGTATGATGGGTTATCTTTTTCATACTCTGCTGGATTGGTAATTGTTTAGAATAGTTTGAGGGTTTTTTTTGTGTGTGTGTTTTTGTTTGTTTTTGCAATTTGCTTATGAATAAGATTAACCTGTAATTCTCCTTTCTAGTTCTGTTTTGATTTTAAGATCAGAGTTATATTAGTCTCACAAGATGAACTGGAAGAATTTAAGATTGCTACAAGAAGATGTTCAATCAAGTTTCAATTGGCTATCAAGATTCAAGATATAAACTTACAAAGTGAGATGATAGACCAAGATAGTCTTTTCAGAAGACAGATCTAGGAATCAGTTCCTTGACATTAACAACGCCTCATCCTTTCAAGCATGTCAGTGGCTTGACAGAGGGAGGGTGATGAAAATTTTGAAAGAGGATTTCTTTGGCAAACATGGCTGCTCAAGCCAAGGAGAGATTCAGTGGTTCCCCTAGGAACTAGGGGAGGCCTAGTGGACTTGTGTCTGTCTCTTATCTGAAACACAAAAGGCAACAACAGGGCTGACTAGCTGCTTTGGTGATGGAGTGAAAGAAAGGCACTCCTGGGCTTGAGTCAGTCTGCATTCCCCAAATTTGCCTGGGCAAGGAATCCACGAGTGTTCCTTTGGCTCAGTTACAGCCAGATGCACACAAAAGAGCTGGCACGGGGTCATCTTATATTGTCTCAAATAAAGTTGGCTCAGTTGGAGAGGTAAACAGGTTTCATTAGCGGAGAAGCTGGACACTGCTTATTTGGCCATTAAATGGAGGTTAATAAGCAACTCCCAGAATACAGTGCATTCATTTAGATCAAAGGAAATCAGCAGTGATGGGGTAAGAACATAGGTTTGCCAAAGTTCACATGAAAGCCCTCCATGAGAAAGAATCAGCTTCAAATACCCAGCAGGTCCAGAGAGAGCAAAGCATTCTAATCACAGAACTAGTTAAGTAAGGGCTTTCTGTTCCCTTCCTTCTCTATCTCCCCAAGCTGGAGAGGATCAGAAAAGCGGTGAGTGAATGGGGGTCTGACATTTATTAAAAGTCCACCTTTTTTTCCTCTGCTCTGTAATGCTAGGGCCACCCTCCTGAAAACCACATGCCTGATTTGCCAGCTCTTCCCTGTTGGGCTCTGGTAGTCAAGGAGCTGGACGGGGACTGGGAGGCTGCAGGAGTGGAAGGGGTGTGCTCCTCCCTCTTCCTTCCTGCCTGGTCCCTGTGAGTGTCCTGCTAGCACAGCTTCTTCACCCCATCAGAGACCATTCCTTCCATAGCAGCAGCCAGTCCCATTTACAGTTTCAATAAGACTTGTGAAGCCAGACTCCTCACATCCACCCCTTCATCCTAAGATAGGACTACATCCTCTTCAGACTTTGGGTCCAGCCTCATGAGCTCCCTCCTCTGAGCTCAGGCACACCAGTATCCAGAGTTTCAACTCTGTAGGGTCCTTTGCCTGTGGTTTGAAGTTTCAAGAATTTTAACATCTTTCTTTTATTCCCTCAGCCCGGGGAATGGTAGCTTCAGCTTGAAATTGCTACACTTATGATACCTTAGAATTTTCTTCTTGTCTCATTAGTCTCATCTGGTTATTGACTTCAATTTAATTAATGATTTTTCACATTAATTTTGTTCTCAAATCACTAGCATAATATCAGTTTCTTGATTGAACCCTGACTTATAGATGGGGCAGTGGTGGAGGTAGGATGGGGGTTGGGGAGTGATTGGAAAGGTACGAGAGAAAAAGAGAAGAGGCTGACTCCGTTTCTTTTCCCCAAAACAGGTGGTCAGTGTGCCATAGCCCCAAGCTGGGGAAAGAGAAGTCTTAACTTTTAAACTGAAAGCCTATCTTCTATTGTAAGAAGATATTTTAAGTGACTAATTTGAGTTTGGGTTTATGACTGCAGGATAACACAGGCATTTCTGTTACTCAGTAATAACCTTAAAAGTCAAGGGGCTTGCCTGAGTTTTCATCCAACGGCAGAAAAAGGGTTACCTTCACTGAGAAGATTTAAAGGGTTAGTAGGAGACAGCAGTGTAGTAACCGTCTTGATTACATCCCATGAATCCTGCTTATTTAGCATACTGGTTATAATCTGAGGCTGTAATTGAAATATCTCCTAGATCGCTTCTCGGCCTTTTGGTTAAAGATCAAGTGAAATATATCTCCTAGAACTCCTAAATAAAACCCTCAAAGCATAGGATTTCTTTCATAGGAAGATTTTTACTGCTGATAATGCTGGTTCTCTATTTCTTTTTTAGTCAGTTTTGGTAGATATTTTTTTCTAGGACTTTTTCCATTTAAAATGTAAGTTCCCCAGTTATCCTTCTATAAGAGACCAACCCTAAAGGCCCTCATTGGCAACCCTGTCAGAACCCCTGTCACTCTTGAGAACTTTCCCTGTATCTTCACTTAATAAACTTCTATCACTTTACTCAATAAATAAATAAATAAAATGTACATTTTCAAACTTATTGGTGCAAGATTTTTCCATCTTGTATTTCTGTTATATTTGCGATCTTTTGTATTCTTTTTTATTCCTAATATCATGTGTGTCTTCTATTTTTTAGATTTCCTTATCAGTCTTAGGGGTTCATCTCTTCAGAGACCCAGTCTTTGGCTTTGATGATCATCATTATTATCTCTGATATCTGTTTCTTTAAGGTTGTTATTCCCTTCTTTTTAGTTTCTTTGGGAATATTCTGTTGCTTTTTTCCCCTCCCTTCTTACATTTGGTAGCCCTCTTATTCATTTTAAACTTTTCTTCGTTGTCCAAAGAAATATTGAAAACTGGGCATTTTCCTTTATGGGTACTTTGGACAACTCTTCATCCTTCTCTGTTGCAACTTATTTCCCCTTAAACTGAATGAGTTCACCACATACCGTAAATGGGTGTAGGGTCATGCAGTTCTCATTTTTCATACTTTATGATTTCTTTTAGTTGATATGCTTTTTTATTTTTAAGCTCTTCATTGAAGCATAATATAGAAAATGTAAACATATATACATAAAACAAAGAAAAATGCACGTCATAAGTGTATGGCTTGAAAAAGTTTCACAAACTGTACACACCCGTGTATCCATAGATGAGGCTTTAAACCCAGAGTTATAATGAGCACTCTTTTTCATTCAGGTGGAAATTCATATAAAGGTTACCAGATTGAGGTGTACAATTCATAGAAGATTAACCAGATGGAAGTGCACTCCCAGTGTTGTACAACTACCACCTCTGTCTAGTTCCAGCACATTCTCATTACCTCCAGAGAAAGCCGCAGACCCATTACATAATCACACCTCCTTCCTCTCTCCCCCCAGCCCCCCACAACCACGACCTGCTTTCTGTCTCCGAATTTTAATTATGCTCTGAAATTTCTAAATGTATAGAGGTTTCAAGGTATAAGTTTTTACTGATTTCTAACTTAATTGTGATGCAGTCTTATGATACTGATTCTTTGAAATTTGTTGAGATTGGATATTCGCTTTATGTCCTAATTCTTCATTAGTTTTCATAAATGTAATATGTCATCTGGGAAAGAAAGCGTATTCTCCACTGGTTGAGCGCAATGCTCCATATAAGTCCTTCACAGCAAACTTGTTAATCATGTTGTTCAAAATCTTTATAACTTTACTGAATATTTTTGACTGTTTCATCTATCAGTTACTAAGAAATATGTGTTAAGTCACTCACTCTAATCAAGGAATTGTCAATTACTCCTTGAAGTACTGTCAGTTCTTGCTTTCATGGTAGACTTTTCAGATAACACAGAGAGGCACTAATCAAAGCAGAAACTTCAAATGTGCTACATTTACAAAAAGGCTATCAGCTGCCTTAATCTTTTCTGCCATATTAACCCAATTTGGTCAAAGTCTTCCCAGAACAAGGCAGCCCCACTGTCACTCGTCTCCGCCCCCTCTTTTCCTTCCTTCCATTCTAGAAATGCATATATTTAAAATCAAAAGAATGGTCAAAGATGATGTTGAATAAAAAATACTGTAGATCCTTGGGATTTCCTTATTTCATTTCAGCAAGAGAGTGACAAATATCAGCAAATTATTGTTTCACTAACCACTGCACAAACTCAGGGCTTGCCGTCGCACACAAGGGTCTGTGTGCATCAAAGGCAGCGTTAGATCAGGAGAGGTGTGGGCACTGTTGGCGTCCCCTGTCTGTGTATTCTCCAGGGTTGTGCTGCCCCTTTATCAGGCAGCAAATGATGAATACTGAGTCAGTCTACATTGGGGGATGCCTCTGTCATCGCACAGCTGAATTCACTCTGTTTCTTTGCTACCTTAGGACAGGAGAAAGCACACATAATGAATGAATCGTTGGGCTGGGTCCAGCCTCTTTATTCCTCATTACCTTCGACACAGAATACAATTGCTAATTGAAATAAGTACTGTCTTTACCTGGTAGCAGCAGTCTATTTTGCTTATAAGACAAGCTGACTGATGTGCTTTGAAAAAACAGCAAAACCTCTTTTGCTGAGCTTGGATTCATTTCCCTTAGCAGATGATTTCAATAACTTCACATCATTTTTCATCTGGCAAGTCAAGGGAAGCCAAGTTTTGAGAGAAATAAAGCTTGTTTCTTGGAGTGGAACAATGCCAGGGGAGGGGAAACAACTTCATTTTCCACACAGACATGTGGGCCTTCTAGTTTTTGCACGGAGAGCTGCCTGGATTTGCTCAAATCAACTTGTGGTGCTCATACTAATTGGTTGTTTGAAATGGGCTGGCCAGCTGGCAGCTGTCTGGGACGCTCAAATGGCCCTTGGGGTGCTGATTCATTTCTCTCCCTCAGACTGAATGGCCTATTATTTGAAAGCGAGGATAGAGCCAGCCCGGTTTGCCCCAGCTTGCTGCGGGTGACCTAGGAAGCAGGCCGCTTCTCCGGGGTTTCTCCTGAACTCGGAAGAAGTCGTTTTGCACCTTAGGACAATAAACTGGTGCCACATCTGGTGCCCTTGAACCTCAAGGTCAAAGACGACCAGGAATCTGCCGGGACAGTGTATAGTGTGAGGAACAGATGCAGTGATACCCTGAGGTGTGTGAACCGGTCCGCTGGAGGAGTTTCCAGTATTTTGGACTTGTTCCTCCCCCCCCAGGATTAACCTCCTCCTACTCATTTTCCGGGACTGAGAAGCAGTGGCAAAGGAGCAGGTGAGGCCAGCTAGCGTGGTAATTAACACTTTCATATGCATTTACACAGCCACCGGCATCCAGCAATCAATGAATGCATCTAGATATAGTTACTGAACATCGGCTATGTGCAAGGAAGGTGCTAGATGCTGTGAGGGAAATAAAATAGAAATCTAAGAAGACCACAGTCCTCAGCCTCCTTTTAGTCTAATTAGGGAGCCCAGATATAAACACAAAACATTAAAGAACAACACAAGGGTTCAGAGAGACCAAAGTCATATACATCAAGGCAATGCCGAACTCACTCCTCTCCTCCAGAGGAGGGTGGGACTAGAATCTTCAACAGAACTATCTAATAGTGATGAACATAGGCAACATTCCTGAGGGCTTCCTGTAGGTCGAGCATTTGTAAGCACTTTACCCATTATTTTGTTTCACTTTTAGAACAATCATTAAAATATAGCAGACTTTTTTTTTTAAGATTTTATTTATTTATTTGGCAGAGAGAGATCACAAGTAGGCAGAGAGAGAGAAGGAAGCAGGCTCCCTGCTGAGTAAAGAGCCCGATGCGGGGCTCCATCCCAGGACCCTGGGACCATGACCCAAGCTGAAGGCAGAGGTTTTAACCCACTGAGCCACCCAGGGACCTGTAAAATGTAGCAGAAATCTTAAAGAGTGAAACATGATTCAGGTTTAACACTAGATGTGACAATAAACACTTTGAACTTCCGCCTTGGCCTGGTTTGTGTCAAAGCCTGGAAATAAGATTCTTCTTTATCTTATAACATGACGCATGTTGCGTACGAGAAGCTGATTCAAGTCTAGGCCATGATTGTGACATAGACCTGTAAGTGTACAAATAGGAGCATGTACTCTGATGTGCTGGGGCATGTTTCCACTTGGGACACTGCATTGTAGGGGGTTGAGGGCGGGTGGCAGCAACAAACCCTTGTGAACAGGAAAGTTTCATGGAAGAGAAAGCATTTCAAGTCAAGTCAAAAGCTCTATTTATAGATTAGAACTAAGAGGTTGAAACTTTCACCCTATAAACTTTCAACCTGGTATCTGAAGATTAGATATCCATTATCAAATTAGTATTTTTTTAAAGATTTGTTTATTTGAGAGCATGAGCAAGAGGTGGGGGGTATGGGGCTGGGGCAGAGGGAGAGGCGGAAGCCGACTCCCTGCTGAGCAGGGAGCCCAATGGGACGCGACTCGGGGCTCCATCCCTGGATCCTGGGACCATGACCTGAGCCGAAGACAGACCTTTAACCAACTGAGCCACCCAGGAGTCCTCCTCACCATTATCATATTAACTCAACAGAGGAGCAACTTGGATCTGATATGGCTTGTTTATACTCCTTGGAAGGCCAGAGTATAAAACTGTGATCTTTAGAGCTTGACTGGTTGGTGTTCTCAAGAGGCTTCCTCTGGGGTGGTACAGTGAGGAGCAAATAAGGCATAAACCTGAGTGCATCACCCGTGTGCTTCAGACTCTTGTCCTCAAAGGTCAAGTCAGGCCCCAGCTCCTCCAGGAAGGCAGGGTTCAGTTCCATGCCCTCCTCTGTGCTTCCATTTATTTTGGTTGTATTTCTGGGTGTGACTTAATCCCTAGACTGTATGTTCCCTAAGGGTAGAGATGTGTCTTACCCATTTTGTATCCCTGGCACTTTGCATAGAGCTTGGCACATAGTAGGTGCTCAATCCTACGTTGAACTGAACTGAGGAGGAAAGGTGGGTTGGGATCCCATTTGGGGGTTTTGTCGTCAGGGTCCCCTGGGAGAGCGGGGGTAGGGTCGCGTGGGGACATCCATGTGTCAAGCGACTGCATGTTTGCTTTCCCCCGGGAGGAGTGTGGTGTGTCACAGATGGTGGCCACCTCTGCCTCCGTGGGCTAACCTCCATGCTCACTGGGGCCATGCCCTACTGGAGAGAGGGTGGGTAGACCCAGGCCCGGCCCTCTCCCCTGCAGTGGGGGTGGGTAAAAATGAGCATAGGTGCTACTGACTGAAGTGGATCACACATGAGGATGGGGAAAGAAAGAAGGAGGGAGGCCAAGTCACTGTGCAAGACGCTGTGGTGGGTGACCACCTGTACAGCAATTATCATCAGGAAGCCAGGTGTGGAAAACTAGAGGGACAGAAGCCCCGAGAACCTGTGGCCCACATGCTGCTAGCAGTTACTAAGAATCACAGTGAGAGTAATAAACACTCACAGGGGTGTTGCTCTAAGCTCATTTATTTAATGGGAATAGCCAGGGAAGAAGAGGTCCAGGTCCATGAAAGGGGTCCACGGAAACCTGCTCACTTCTGCACCATTTCGAACATCTCCTCAGGGGAGATCAAGGTTAGAGTGAACGGGGTGCATGTAACCCTGAGTTTGGCCTCGAAGAATTAGAGAAGCCACTGACCTGTGCCCCCAGCCTGACCCAGCAGCCAAGCCTCCAATGGGCAGGGGCTTGGGGACGCTCTGGGCTGCACATCCCCAGGAGCTCAGGGCAGCTCCTTTGCGAGTGCCCTGCTAAGCCCTGGCCCCCTAGAATCTGCCCATCAGGATTAAGCACCCTGCTGGGGAGAGTATCATACAGATAGAGCGTGGCATCTTTAAACATTGTGCAAGAGCAGAGGGACAACAAGGTCCAAACGATAATATTTTGAAAAGCCACAGGGAGCCTCTGCCGCTGTTGAGTTAGAATTGCTCCTCTTTCATGTGATTAAAGAAGCCCTTGTGGGGTTTTTTTTTCTTCTCCTTAGAGACAGGAGCAGGTTTCCCCCCCCCCCTCCTACTACGGCACTGAATGATTTCTAAGGTTTCTAAGTACACCGCATTTACATTTACTACTCGTTGGTTCTCTAAATGAAAGGCAGCCTGAAACACATTAATGAGCCTTCTGATTACTGCAGCCCTTGAGAAATTAATTAACGACAATGCAGCACACACTTAACATCCCTCCCACTCTCTGTGCCTGGAACGGCACGGAGTATGGCTTCGTCCCCACCCGCCCGAGAGTCACCGCGTCTTCAGCCGAGGAGCTGCTTCTCCCAGGGAAAGCCAGTCCCTGGATAGTTAAATGGCAGCATCTCTCTCATGCCCTGGAATCCCCCTGCCCCCAAAACCGGTCCCTTCCTTATACTAATAGCCAACACTTAAACGTTGCTTAATTTGCCAGGGACTGTGTGTGTGTGTGTGCGCGCTTGCGCGCGTACACATTTGCTTATTAAATTTCATGACAATCCTGGGGTAGGGGTTACTATTATCCATCCGACATTTTTCATCTTTAACCTTCACGTGCATGTCTTTCACGAAGGGTGAACTAAAGGTTCCGAGATGGCAGGTAAGTTAAGTCCCTTAAGGTCACACCGATAGTAAGCAGCAGCATGATCTAAACTCAAAGGGACCGGCTCAAAATCCATCCCTTAAGCACTAATCATATCTGCAGCTACCCAGAGGTGTATTTGTATTTGGGGTTCCTTTGGGGCTTCTTAAACCCAATATGCGTATATGGAGATGGTTTCACAGTCGACTTCACTCTCTGTGCTATTTCTCCCTGAAGGGATATCCTTCATTGACCTTGATTTGCCTCCCCAGGACAGCAGAAGAACCAACACACAGAGCTACCATTTGGGCCTGGGTAAGTTCCAGAGCGATTTCATAGCCTCCGGGTTTCTCACATCTAGGAGACAGGAACTGAGCTCTGCACCCAGGCTCTTCGTTTGTTAATGTGTTTCCTCTTCTCTTCTGGGGAGGGACAAAGGAAGTCTTTACAAGACGCGTATTGTCTCGTGGATATTCTCTTGTCAATGCTGAAAAGACTGGGAAGAAGTTGGCCTGATTATTCCCGTTTTGGAGATGAGGACTGGGAGGCTCCAAGAGGAGTATTAACTAATCTGCTCCGAATCATGTAAGGGTTTTTTGTTTGTTTGTTTTGGTTTCTGGTTTGTTTGGGTTTTTTGTTGTTGTTGTTGTTTTGGTTTTTTTTTTTTTTTTTGGTCTGACTCTCTAAAATTTCAAAGCTACTGATTTCAAATTGCTGTCCATTCTACCTAACTGCACTGTGTGCCTATGGTTCTGCGGAATCAACCATTCACCGAGATGGCTTTCCTTTTATAATCACTTCTGATTTCAGGGCTACCATAAGAATGAAACAGCCTTACACATGAGGGTCCAACACGTCAGGGTCTTGAAAGAGGTGTGCAACTTTGGGGCGCCTCTAAGACTCCCTGAAAGAAAGCTAATCAGAATGACATTCATGGGCATCCTGGTAGCAACCACCTTTAGCTTGTAAGAGAAGCAGCAAAGACTCAGGAGGCCACCCAAAAAAGCAATTTTGGTTGAACAGTATATTTAATTAAGATTTTATTAATTTGGCCGCCTGGGTGGCTCAGTCGTTGAGCGTCTGCTTTCAGAGCAGGTCATGATCCTGGAATCCTGGGATCGAGCCCTGCATCAGGCTCCCTGCTCAGCGGGAGGAAGCCAGCTTCTCCCTCTCCCACTTCCCCTGCTTGTATTCCTTCTCTCGCTGTCTTTCTCTGTCAGATAAATAATTTTATTTATTTGAGAGAGAAATCGCACAATTTGGGGGTGGGGGGCAGAGGGAGAGGGAGAAGTAGATTCCCTATTGATCAGTGAACCCGAGGCAGGGCTTGATCCCAGGACTCCAGGTTCATGACCTGAGCCAAAGGCAGATGCTTAACCGGCTGAGCCACCCAGGTGCCCTGAACAATATTTCTAAGTAAGAGAGAAAACACTCATGTAAGAATGCAGTTTGGATGTGAGCAAAGCACCTTCCAAGCAACATACAGCTTCAAAAACACTCTTTCCTCCACACTGAGCCCTGAGGGTCTGGGGGTACCCTCCAATACAGCAGCATGGAAAATGAGCTCTTAGAGGTTAGGGACGTGAGTGTTTGGACTGAGACTAGACCCAAGCTCCAGCCTCAATGTCGTGTCCTAAGTATGTGAGCTGAGGCCAATTAGGTCATCTTCGGTCACTGTTTCACCACCTGTAAAATGGGAGAATCATTGTACCCATGTCAAAGGACGCTTGTGACCACTAATTGAGATGGTGCATATAAGAAGTGCACGAGGTATAAAAGTGCCTAATTACATGCGTGGTAAGCACTTCGTAACAGCAGCTGCATTCAGTGCCCACCGCGCCCTTTGCCAGATTCTGCCTTCTACCGAGCACTTGCTGTTCCCTCTGACACGCTCTCCATTCAGGACTCCCTGCTCTAAGGCCACCCCACCCATTGCCGCTCAGATCCTCCCTCCTTGCTTTATGCTCTCTGTGCCACAGATCACGGACAGATGCTATATTTTCCACTAATATGTTTATTTGTCCCTTGTCTGTCTCTTCCATAAGAACGCCGGCCCCACGATGACGGCAACTGGGTTCACTACCGACGTCCCTCTGCTGAGAGCAGTGTCTCCCATCTGGAGGGGACCAAGGGCGTGATGAAGGCAGGTGAGTACAACGCAGCTCTTCTGAATCCTCTGTGATTCTTTACTATGGTGCAACCTAAAACCGGACGTCAGGCCCTGGAGCGGTAGTATATATAGGGGACCAGCCTCCAGCAGAATGCCTGAGAAAACCTGGCCCACGGAGGTGCTGAGCTGTGCTCCAGTGAGCCCCGCAGGCCTGAAGTGTGAAGCAATCACCGAGGCAGGCTGGAGGGGATCCGGACCGGCTCAGCTGTTCTCTTTGCTTGGAGAGGAGAGTTATAGCTGGGAGTGACTGCCCTGGGAGATCCCCTCCCTGGTTTGCATCTCGTCCTTCTCCCCCCCCCCCCTCCCGGAATCCTTCCTGGCTGCTGCAACGCCCTCAAGGACACACTACCTGTGGCAACAGGTAGTTTGCTGCTTTTAAACTCACGGGTTATTTTTTAATGGCAGCACGTGGCTCAGATCCCGTGATTTTCAATAAGCAAAAAGCAAAAGTGGGTTCTGCTCCTGGCTCTACCTGGGTGTGGCTGGGGGGCAGCGATCTGTGCTCCTGACTTTAGGGTCCCATAGCTGGCACTGGCGGGGAGAGGTAAGAATGGCCTCCCTCCAGCTGCCATCTGGGGAAGACCAGAGGAACCGAGGGCCCGCGAGCATTAAACATGAGTTTTCCGGGGCGCCTGGGTGGCTCAGTGGGTTAAAGCCTCTGCCTTCAGCCCAGGTCATGATCCCAGGGTCCTGGGATTGAGCCCCGCATCGGGCTCTCTGCTCCACAGGGAGCCTGCTTCCTCCCTCTCTCTCTGCCTGCCTCTCTGCCTACTTGTGATCTCTGTCTGTCAAATAAATAAATAAAATCTTAAAAAAAAAAAAAAAGTACTAAACATGAGTTTCCCCCCTCCCACTAAATCCAGGTGAGAGCAAACTGGACCTAACAAGGCACCTCAGAACCACTAGTGGAGACGAACTGAGAGCCTCCTCAAAAGGGCATGGAGGGGGGCGCCTGGGTGGCTCAGTGGGTTGGGCCGCTGCCTTCGGCTCGGGTCATGATCTCAGGGTCCTGGGATCGAGTCCCGCATCGGGCTCTCTGCTCAGCAGGGAGCCTGCTTCCTCCTCTCTCTCTGCCTGCCTCTCTGCCTACTTGTGACCTCTCTCTGTCAAATGAATGGAATCTTAAAAAAGAAAAAAAAAGGGGGGGGGCATGGAGGTTTCCTAAAGCGCAAGGCTTATAAATTCTAAGCACTTTAATTTACAATAAATACATTGTAAAGAGATTGCAATAAACAGATGTGTTCTCCAAAGCCTGCATTGAGCTGAGACTTCAAACGAGGGAAGAATAAATTAAATAAAATAACAAAGCATAAAAGAGAGGATGCTCCGAGTTGACCTCACAATGCCCATACTTTGTTTTAGAATTGAGTTTCTCGGGACGACGAGCAGCAGATTGGCAACATAAGGATTCTAGAAGTTGCCCTCCGTCCTTAACTGTGAGTTATTGTCTGTGCCGTAGACACTGTTTTCCCATGTTAATATATATGCTCTATAATGTAACTATATACTGAAACTACTGGATAGGGCATATGAATCATTGCAATCATTAAGAACAGTATTACCCTGGGTGCCTGGGTGGCGCAGTCAGTTAATGGTCCCACTTGTCATTTCGACTCAGGTTGTGATCTCAGGGTCGTGGGATTGAGCCTCGCATTGGTCTCCACGCTCAGTGCAGAGTCTGCTTGAGACTCTCTTTCCCTCTGCCTTTCCTCCCATTCTCTCTCTCTCTCTCTTTCTCTAAAATTAATTAATTAGTTTTAAAAAATAACTATATTACCCTGAATCATGCAGGGAGAACACAGACTGTCATGATGATGTGCGATGGACCCAGCAGTGTGCCGTGCAAGTGCTTTCCCCTAGTTCAGTCATGTCCCATCACATGCCCGTGGCCCACCAGATAAAGCCAGCTGGATTTCTTGGGCGGTGTTCAGTTCTCGGTGCATGGACTACTTCTTCCTTTTCTTTCCCTGGTTTACTGTAGCCCCAACTTGGAGCATTTCCTCAGTAAACATAGCTCTTATCGAAGAAAACATCTATTTGGGATTTCCTGGGCAAGACTGTGCCAGAGGAGTGGTCTTTCTTTAGACAGCCATACTCGTATGGACAAATAATGAAGAAATTAGGATCATTGTGGATAATTAGGATGCTGGAAATCTAGTGTCCTGGCCATCTCCCTGGAGCTTGAAGAATGAGATTCATGCCCCAGATGCTGGTTCCCAGCAGACTGGATGGGCAGACATCCGTGACCATGAGGACGGAAGCCTGACAAGCAGGTGTAAGAGTATCTGGAGGAGCTCCAGGTTTTGACTTTCATTCCCAAAACATCTGCAGGTGGGGGGAAGCTCTCCTACCCTCCTCGCTCTATCTCCTTCCCCACAGGGGAAATAGAGGCTCCTGCTTTGTGCCCCCACTGAATCCGATTGCTTACTTCTGACACATCACCTGTAACATTTTGTACTGATTTCCACCCCTACCCCATGTAAAGTCCTCCCGAGGACCCGCAGGGTACCCTGAGCCCCGCGCCGGGACTAGAGCAGAGTACTCATAAAAGCTCGTTCCCTTATTTGTCTGCAGATGCTTCCCTCCTCCTGAGGAGGGTGGCTGAGAAGACATGCATGGGATAGCCTCTGCCTTACAGCAAAACGCCTCGGCAAAATACCAAGAAATGCATGATAGAAGGCCAGGTGTATGAAGAAATCAGACATGGTCGCTTAAATCAGAAATCCTCACAGAAATTTCCTTATCCAGTCCCAAAGGTAAGGATGGCTCAGGTAGGGGGGTTCACTTTAGCCTGAACAATGGAGTGTTGGCTCCTCTCCTGTAAGGCCCTCTGTGGAATCCTTGGAGACAGAAATTTAGTTCCCCATCTCAGTTGATTGATAACAAGTTCACCTCTGATGCTGATTTGAAGTCTGTCAAGTGAGGGCCACCTGGGTGGCTCAGGCATTGAACATCTGCCTTTGGCTCAGGCCATGATCCCAGGGTCTTGGGATGGAGCCCTGCATCAGGCTTCCTGCTCAGTGGGGAGCCTGCTTCTCCCTCTCCCCCTGCTTGTGTTCCCTCTCTCACTCTCTCTTTCTGTCTCTCTCTGTCAAATAAATAAAATCTTCAAAAAAGAAGTCCCCCAGGACCCAAATTCTCTTCCGCGGCTAACCCTGTAGCAATGATCCTTGCAAGTTTGAAAGCCTCTGGCCTCCTGGGGATTCTGTGATTGAGGAATGTATGGCTAATAGTGGCAGAAAAAGGAATGGTCTTGCAGAAGGAAGCTTGGAGCCTGAGTAGCTGCTGGATTTCTTTTATCATTGGGCTTCTTGGCGGGTCAGCCTTAGGGCCTGTGAAGGCTGTTCTGTTGTTAGATCAGAGGTCCTGCATTTGAACCAAGGGGATACTAGGAGAAGGAAAGGCCTTGCCCAGAGGCACTGACGGCAAGACAGAACGCTCCAAAAAGCCCCTGCCTTCCCCACACCTGAAGCCAGGATCCAGAACCCCTGTCTAATGGCTCCAAGACTTGGATGTGGTTACTCCTCACTGCGGAGTTGCCAGGCTGCAAAGAGAGGGCTGTGTGTTGGGGGGAATCCCATCACACTACGAGCCAGGTCCAGACCCTCCCGGGAGACAGTTCATGGCCCACAGAGCTTGGGGAAATCCTCCCTAGTAACATGTCAACTGCATCCTTTTCACCTGGGATTTTGGCAACATGGATGTTTTTTTAAAGGGTAGGTTGGTTTCTTGGCAAACAAAAGGGCGTTCGGGCTCCAGAGCCCTGGATGGGCCCCACAAGTCTCCTCCTATGCCCAGAGCCGGGCCACCTTCTCCACCCAGGCATCATCCTCCCTCCTGGGCCCCGTGGGAAGGCTCCCCGCACCGCTCAGGACAACAGCGCTGCCTCCCGGCTGAGCAGGATGGGTAGAGCGCCGCAGGCGAGGCTGCTCTGTGGGAACAGAAGGCGCGGGCCTGTGCTCGGGGCAGAAGCTCCAGGGTGGCCCGTGAGGAAGCCGCCAGGGTCCTGGGTGTGCAGTCAGGGGAGGCTGGTAGGCTGCGCGCTCGCTGCCAGCCAAGAAACACAGAATGTTCCTTCACAGTACAGCAGGTCCCTCTGGGCGGGGGAGCCCCGGAAAAGCCAGCCAAAGCCATGCCTTGGCCACTTGGAAGGCCACAAGTCATCAGTGTTTGTTCAGATGCCCCTCTGTGAGGCCAAGAAGGCTGGCCCCATTGCCACCCTGCCCTCGGCTCCCCTCCATTCCACCGGCCCCCTCACCCCGCCCCCGGCAGACTGCGATTTCCTCTCTGCCTCCTACCTGTCATTTAAGAAGGTACAACCTTTAGGAGTCTCTCTTGGGACTGGCCAGGAGGAGAAAGGCCTATTTTAAAGAACACATGAAGCTTTAGAGCATTTATTAAAGGCTTCTGGCCAGTGTCCTGTCAGGTGTTAAGATTTCTATCCTGTGGAAAGGAAGAAACACATCTGTGGAGTGTGTAGGACTGCTCAGGCAGAGAGCCCTCTGCCACAGCACCATTAACCTCCCCATCATTGTCATCGCCACCACCAAAAAGCATCTTCCAAGCCCTTGATTGCCATACAACCAATAAGGAGGGAGGCTCCGGTGCGACATAGTTAAACTTAAAGGGAGGAGACCTGGATTCTCATCCCAGCCTTGCCCCTAAGTGCCTCTCTGCCTGTGAGCATGGCATGGTTTCCCTTGCCCCTCTCAAATTCTTCCATAGGCCTCCACATTTGCCCAGGCCTTGCCCACTGCAGACATGGCTCATCAATCACCATCCCACAGAACCTCAGAACATAGGCTTAGAAACCTCGACAGAACTCCCAACAGCCATTGCTCACGGATTCGTTGAAGAGCAGTCAAGATGAAACCGATTTGCCTCCGCTGCCTTGTTGGAATTTATAACCTGGGAATGGAATTCTGCACCAAGAACAGGCCAGGTCCCTCAGAAACTAACAAAAACAAACCCGAGCCTTATCGGTAAAGCAATAAATCTACCTGAACAGTCTAGACTGGCCAGGCGGATGATACTTAGTTTCTAGGCAAAGGTAACTTCACTGAATTGTTTTATCTGGGTAGACCCAGGGCTAAAGATATCGAAGCGTGCCCCAAATCAGAAATGCCCCTCTTTATTGCACAGCGGAGGAAATGAAAGCCTGTGATTGTGACTTCCCTGACCCTGCTAGCCTGGCAGCCCTGTCAAAAACCCAAATTTCCTGGTTTCCAACCCAACGGTCTCTCTACCCACTGACTACGTTGTCTTGTGTGGCGCGCACGCACACACACACGTACGTGCGCACACACACACACACACACACACACACACAACTATTTCAGGTACAGGCAGCTAATGGTTCTCAATAGTGTTTGTGGTGAAAATTAATGAAGTAGTGGCCCCTCCTTGAGACCATAGAAAAAAATTTCCAAACACTGAATAACTGAACAGCGAGTCAGAACTCCTTCGTTTTATTGTAACTCCGCCATTCCCTGTTTGCATACATGGGGGGAGTCACGTAACCCATTTTTGTCCTTGGTTTTCTTGCCTGTACAATGGACAGCAGTCGCGCTGCCTGTACGTGCCTCATCAGGAGAAGCTAAAAGCAAGAGATGGGGCACAGCCGGTTAAGCAGCAGTTAGCATGAGAGGAGTGACGAGCAGTCAGGCCGTCATCCTGGGGTCGACGGCAACATTTGACAAAGGCCCCAGCATGCGGGATAAATGCACCGCAGCCCAGGATGGCTCAGGTGATTCCAGCTGGGGTCAGGCAGGCTTCAGAAGCCATCTTTATTTGGATGAGTTTAACCCAGAGGGGTGTACCAAATGATGAAGGATGGTTCCAGTTCATCAGCGGGAGACCCACGGGGTCCTTCCCTCCTCTTTCTGCTGCAGATGTCTGGAGGAGGGCTCTGATAGCACGGCGAAGGCTCAGGATGGAGGCCCGACATGCATGCTTAAGGAGTGTTACCTGGGGAGCAGCTGAACGCCGAAGGACCAGTGTGTAACAGAGTAGCACACAGGGAGTCACCCAAACACACCTCCTCCGGGCTGCATTTATCAGGGTGCCGCACTGGGGGTTGCTGACATCTGAAGAAGAGCCTGGCTGGCAAGCACCTGCCCACCACACCAAAGCCTCTGCCGTAGGAAGTGGTGTGTTTGCACAAAATATCTTCCTAGGACATGAATTAAACATGTATTTCTCCCAAGTCTGGCAATTTGCCGCACTCCTGCAACCGGGTTGAACCTGCTTTGTTCTTTTGCTTGGACTGAAATGAGACCTGAGAGCAGAAGGGATTTTAGGGGGGAAAAATGGTTCTCTAGATTGACCGCTAGATGGCACCAGAGTTCTACCAGTGAGACTGAGAATGGCCCAAGGCCCTTTTAAGGAATTTCTGAAAGGAATTTTTAGCTTCCAAGAACTTCAAAGCAGGATGGGGAGTTAGAGGTCATCTAGTCTGACCCTATCATTTTAAGGCCAGGTATGAGGAGCTCAGAGAGATAAAAGGTCTTGCTTGGTGTAAACAGCCAGTTAGTGCAAATCTGGGCTGAGAAATCAAATCTCCTACCTTAATCTCATTCAGTCAAACCATGATGTTTTCCTTTCTCTACTTATGCCGTCCTGGATTTTTAGCCACTGGTGAACCAGGAAGACATTTCAGTATTGAAGATTAAACACAGGAGGAGCAGGAAGTGGAGTTGCTAGGTCTCTTCCCAGTGGTGTGGACAGGCCTCTCAGATGCGCCCAGGGCCTGGGTCACAGGTACAGAGAATTCTCCTGGGGTCCTGCCCACGCAGGCTCACAGTCTGGGGATGCTGTCGTCCTGCCGTGGTCAGATCATGATAGTCGAAGGCAGGTGGGAACCAGCCTGGAGACCTCCATTCTCGCTGAATTCTGCTCACCACTTGCCAGACTCGGGTCACTGTTCCCAAACCTTGGTCTCCTGGCATTTAGGCAACATGACAAAGGGAGGGTCAACCCCACTATCAGGTTTCCATCCAAGGCTAGGGGGATCCAGAAAGCGAAGCTGTCGTTATATATTCTTCGTATGTTCTTTATTACTTCACATAAGCCCTACCACGTTCCAGAAAGGAATTAAAGAGTAATGAACAATAGAATATTTCACAGATGCCAAGATATATTTGATGTTAATGACCATTCATTCAACAAAAATCAATCCAGAAATACTTATTGGACGCCAAGTTTGTTTTTATATATAAAATCTACTTTATATGCCATTCCATCCAGCAGAAATCACATTTATCGGGCACATCTGTACTTTTGCTTCTAAATAGTAATGCATAGTTATAATAAATGGGGCACTGCACTCGCAGAGAGGCTCAGAATGCAGGATCTGCCCCGGTTTGAACTTTTCTGCCACTTCTGCTCTGTGTCACATGGCGAATCATGTAACCTTGCTAATCCCTATACTTCTCATCTCTAAAATTGGAATCATATTTTGATCTAAATTATCTTATAATGATAGAGAGTGCCCCCTAGCATCCAGGTCTCGTTTTCTAAAAACCGTTCTCCAATAAAAGGAGTCAGGGCTCCTTTGGAAGTGGTTGGTTGTAGGACTGAGGTAAGGAAAACCCAGGATGAGTCTGGAGCACTTTGGTGTGCCAGAAAGTAAGGAAGTATCCACGAAAGGACAGCAGCATGTCAAAAGGGCACAGGAGCTAGCGCGAAAGAGCTTCCAGTAGCCAGAGCGGGAACAATTTGAGCAGCAAAATAAATAATGCTAGTACTGGATTATAACTCATAGAATGAAGTAACTACAAGTCAGCACGGATCAGAACAGAGAGATGAACAAATAAATAAATGGGGAAGGGACACATCTTCTTTGCAGAAGAATTACAACTGGTAAGTGAAGGAATGAGGGACATATGACTTATGACTTTGAAACCCCACAGGCAAATCCCACAGATGGGTGTTCAAATTACGTGCAGACGTTTGAAGGGAATCATGTTATTTGAATAGTCTCCAAGAATCTCTGCCAAGACACTTATCCATTACAAAGAGAAAACAATGACTTTACAGTGGAGAAATCCAGGCGACATCACCTTTCTCAAAGAATCGTGGTCAGCATTCCTAGTGATGACGCACCAGCATGCCGTGCCCCCTGATATGAGCGACCAAGGACACATCGCTTCTAAGGCATTCTTGATAAAAACCCCTAACGTCAGACTAATCATAAGAAAACATCAAGTAAATGCAGTGTGAAAGACACTCTGCAAAAATAACTCACCCATCCTCTCTGAAGTTCAAGGTCATGGGAGACTAGGGAAGACGGAGGAGCTGTCACAGACCGGAGGAGACTGAAGAGACAGGCCAACTCAGTGCTATGTGGATCTTGGATTAGAGCCTGGAACAGAAAAAGGACATTCATGATCCAGGCAGAGAGGACAGCATGAGGAAAGGCCACGGGCTAAACAAGACATGGACCCTTCAACCTCTGGTTAGAGGGGGTCTCGATCAGACTCTGATGCCCTGTGCTGTACAAATATTATTTTGTTTTACATGTGCCACTATGACAAGGAAGTTTGGCAGCACTGAGCTTGAGGACCAGACAGTGGTGAACATTTCCCCTCCCCTCCTGCTTCCACCATGCACATTGGCCAAGGGCCAGGAGCAGACTCTGAAATCAAGCTGGGGCTGGTGTGCTCCAGGGCAGACCCCTCAAACTCCTCACACCCACACCTTCTGGGCCTGCTTTCATTTGGGGGAGACAATACAGAAGTTACTTAAATAGACAGCAGGAAAGGCTTTGGGGTACAACACATGTGTGTTTAAATTTTCCTCAGTTTCATTATCTTGCAGAACTTAACCTCTTCGATCCTCGATGTCTTCATCTATAAAATGAATGTTAATAATTGCACTTGCCTCTGAGGGCTGCTCATTGGAAGGATTGAATGGGATAGGGTAGAGGCTCAATTAATAGGTTGTTTTCCTCTGTCTATACCTGTGTCTTTGATGGTATTGGCAATAATGGCTGGTTACTCTGGAGACATTAGGTTTCTGTTTATTTTATTTTTTTAAGATTTTATAGATTTATTTGACAGAAAAAGAAGACAACACAAGCAGGGGGAGTGGGAAGGGAGAAGCAGGCCTCCCTCTGAGCAGGGAGCCCCATGCTGGCCTCGATCCCAGGATCCTGGGATCATGACCTGAGCTGAAGGCAGATGCTTAACGACTGAGCCACCCACGCGCCCCTAGGCTCTGCTTAAAGAGAGACTACCTCCTGGCTGTCTGGAATAGCTCAGTCTGTGCTGGTCAAACTACATCACTAACAACGCCACAAGTGGCCTCTTTATATAGGGAATAGGTAATGAACCTTAAATCTAAACACAGATTTAAGGAGAACCAAACCCTGAAACAGATCAGAGGTCAGGACTCAGATCTTGGGAGTGAAGGAGCACAAGCAGAGTAAAGATGGGGATGAGACACGTACTGACTGTTTCTGTTCTGCGCACATCCTCCCCTACTTTCCTAGTAATGAGCTCAAGGTGTATGCATGGTGCCAAGACACCAGCCAAAAGACTACATTTCCCAGCTTCCCTTGCAGACGGTGATACCCACATGACTGACTTCTGCCAATAAAGTATAAATAGGCGCTACTAGATGGAACTGCCAGGAAGACTCCTTAAGGAGGAAAAGTAGTTGAAATGTGCTCTTTTTCTCTTCCTCTCTTCCTTCTGCTTCTTATCTGGAAGGGCTTAATGGTTGGAGCCATTGTGACCAAACTTGAAACAGGAGGCAGCGCCAAAGGGTTAACCAGAAAGATAGAAGAGCTTCGGTTCCTGCTGACAGTGCAGAACTACCAGACCTGGCATAGGCCACCTACCTCCAAACAACATATTTATTCAATACTATTTCCTGTCTGTTGTCAGCAGCCAAGAGAAATCCCGAACTGATACAGGAGTATGGAAAGACATGAGCTAGAGCAAAGTGTGGTGAATGGTGCTGGCCGTCACAAGGTAGTGGTTAGGGAATGGGCTCTCTTTGGTGGTCTTCCCCTGCAGAATTTCAATGCATAAGGAAGAACGCTTGAAGGTAAGAATGGACTAAAAGCACACGCACGCACATACACACACATCCTGATCCGTTTCCATAGACGAGGGATTTCTGGCAATACAGGAGAACAGGTGATGTTGTCTGGGCTAATGATCAGAGGTATGGCGTGAGTGCTTTGCATTGTTCCTCAATCCTTGCTTCAACATCTGCTTCCAAATTTAGCAATCTATTTAGCAAATGAGACAGTAACTATAGCCCTAGACATCAGATTATCTTGGCTACTAGAAGCCTCAACAGATGATTATTGTGAACAGTTTGGTGGGGGAGGGAAGGGTGGCAGTCCTGTGAGTATAATAAAGATCATTTTTTTTTTCTTTGCAAGAAGCAATTTTCTTAAAACTCCTCTGTGAAAGTCATGTCTTTTCTCTTGGGAGGGAAAAAAAAAAAACCCATATTATATAATGGCCTTACAGCATATTTAGATGTTCCATCAAAGCAAAAGACATCTTAGCTCATGCCGGGCTGTAAGACTATTCATTGTATTCTTAACTCAGGTAGAAACCTTCCTGAGTAGACTGTAAAACATCATTCGTTAGGGTTTTAAAGTCAAAAGTGCCAGATTCCCATAAGAGTCTGATTCTGATGCTTAGGTTTTGATATTATACAGACAAAAGGCTACCAGGCCTAATGATGGATAAGAAGGAATTCTACAAAGACTCTGGGGTTACTACTTGTCCATCTGTCTCCCCATCCATCTATCCATCCATCCATCCATCCATCCACCTAACATCTGCTTACGGGAGCCTGTGTGCCAAGCATGGAGCTTAGTGGTGAATAAGAATAAGACACAACCCCTGCCCTTGAGGAGCTCCTACTCCAGGAGCCCGACGAAGAATATGAACCATTCAACAGATGCAGTGGAGCCTCTGAGACCTTGCTTTATTTCTCAGCACAAGCTCCAGTTGGGGAGTTGGCGATAATTGAAAAAACTAAAGAAACTAAAAAAACTAAAGAAACTAAAAAGCATGGGGCGCCTGGGTGGCTCAGTGGGTTAAGCCACTGCCTTCGGCTCAGGTCATGATCTCGGGGTCCTGGGATCGAGCCCCGCATCGGGCTCTCTGCTTGGTGGGGAGTCTGCTTCCCTTCCTCTCTCTCTGCCTGCCTCTCTGCCTACTTGTGATCTCTCTCTGTCAAATAAATAAATAAAATCTTTAAAAAAAAAAAGAAACTAAAAAGCAAATAACTGCCGATCCTTGTTTTCCGCACATATGAATTATTATAGGTTACGATTTAGGGAGTGATAGCTTTGTGCCAAGCCCTTGACATGCACAATCTCAGTTAATTCTTACAACGATCTTCCTGAAACAGACATTTGTATCAGAACATCTTAAGTCACAAGAACCTAAATACTGGGGTCTCACTGGCCTAAATCTTAGAGTCATTTAATCATCTCTTCAGCAGGGAGGAAGGAAGCTCCGGGGTTGTGGGGCAGCTCGATGGTGCCAGGCATCTCCATGTTCTCCCGACCCTCCCTAGCGACATGCTTATAGCAGCCCTAAATATCGCATTCTCTCCTATGACAGCCTCCAGAGCAGAAAGAGAGGAAAGTAAGAGAAAGGAATCTTCTCCATGTCTTTTATTGTAGAGAAAACGATTTCCCCAAGAGATTTCCACTGTCAGCCCATTGGCCGGATCTGTGTCAACTCCAGCTGTGAAAAGGGATGAGAAGACGCGGAACCATTATACTCTGCTTCTGATGGGAGGGAGGCAAGGAAGACGGACAGGGCTGGGCATGGGCTATCCTTATAGGATAGCACTAGGAACCAGAGACATGGGAAGTTTTTACTTATACTTGTCCCAGCCACGCAGCTGGAAGTGTCAGCATTGGGACTAAAATCCAGGAAGGTCTGATCTGGACTCAATCACCACCGGATACTTTCCTCACCTGCTGTCCAAGACTGCACTGAGTTTAACAACTTTGCCCATCAGGGGTATTTCCCTGTTCTTCCCGTCCGACTTCCATGAAGCTCTGATGTTGTAAATCCTTTGAAGAAGGCAGGAGGCATGTGCAGTGTCTTTCCAGCAATAGTGATGGAACGGAAGTGACTGTTGAAATAATGAACACCCCAAGAAGGGAGCCACAGAGCAGCGCGACAGTGGAGGCACATGTGTGGACCACGCGGGGCAGCGGCTGGAAAACCACCACACAGGCAGGGAGGGCTGGTAAACGTCTGCTGTTCGACTGAAGTTTTGCCACCGAAATGAAGTTAAAGGTGAAGGGCAGATCTTGCTCTCCCCACCACACTGGTTTAGCATGAGTTGTATCTTGCACACAGTACAGTTTCAGTCATTTGCCCCCCATGACTTTTTTTTTTAAGATTTTATTTATTTATTTGACAGATAGAGATCACAAGTAGGCAGAGAGGCAGGCAGTGAGAGAGAGAGGAGGGAGCAGTCTTCCTTCCCAGCAGAGAGCCTGATGTGGGGCTCAATCCCAGGACCCTAGGATCATGACCCGAGCCGAAGGCAGAGGCTTTAACCCAGAGCCACACAGGCGCCCCTGCCCCCCATGACTTTTAATGCTGCTTTCATTGGAAAGTGCATTTTAATTTCCTACAAGGTACGCCAGGACTCAAATGCCCCGTAGGTGTCATGGTGAGTCAAGGGCTTCTTCTAGCAAGTGGGTGAGGAAACATAAAGAAATACTCTCCCTCTGCCAAGCCCCAGGGAGCGGCCAAGATGGAGTGGGAAAAGCCTCAGGAGGTCTGGGCTCAGGGGCGTAGGCAGAGGGTCCAAGCTTCCTGTGAATTTTCTACCCGTAAGTTGGCAGAAGTGCCAGGCTGTTCCAGAATGTGCAGCTCAGGACTCAGGGGACCGTGAGCTGGATGGGATGGGCAGGGAACATGCTAGACTACAGAGCTGCTTGTGTGGCAGTGTTCCCTGCTGGTCTGGGGACGGCCAGCTCTGCCATCTCCCCCGGTCCCATCAGGCTCACCTTCACCTTGGCACTTAGGCTGTCCTGACTGCTGAGGTGAGACTAGAGGAGAATGTGGCAGACAGAATGATGGCTCCCCAGACATATCCAGTCCTAACCCCGGGAACCTGTGACTATGCTACCTCACTGACCAAAGGACTTGGCCGATGGGATTACGTTAAGGATCTAAAGATGGGGGAGATTAGCTTGGATGAGTCAGGTGGGTTCACTCTACTCACCACACACCTTATAAAGTGTGTGTGTGGCCAGGTGGGGAGGTTAGGGTGGGGTTAGGAAGGAGGTTCAGAGAGAGATTTGAAGATGGAAGAAGCAGCCATGAGGCAAGGAATGGAGGCAGCTTCCAGAAGCTGAAAGACACAGAAATGGATTCTCCTGAGCCTTGCTGATACCTTGATTTTAGCCCAGTGAGACTGGTTTGGGACTGCTGAGCTCCGGAACTGTAAGAGAACAAATGTGCTTTATTTGAAGCCACTTTGGTCTGTTTAGGTGGTTATGGCAGCCAAAGGAAACCACCACAGGGGAGACACAGGTGCCTAGCTGAGGGCCTCTAGACAAGGACGGGATGGTCAAAGCCCCATGCACGCAGATGGTGGCGGAGGTGGTGGTGGGGTGGTTGCTGTGTGAGGACATGGCCTCAGCTGCTCTGTGGCCCCCTCCACTGCTGTCCACACTTGTCAACTATCCTCCCCATCCCAGACCCTTTCCCAAAGGGTGTGGGAGATCCCTGTTTGGAGCCAGGAACCCGCCTCTCGTTTCTGAGCTAGAAATACACAAAAAGACTTTTTTTTTTTTTTCAGAGCAAAAGGGCTGATGACTGGGCCCTTGATTTAGGGGCTTCTACCCACTT
Source organism: Neogale vison (assembly GCF_020171115.1). Lineage (NCBI taxonomy): Eukaryota > Metazoa > Chordata > Mammalia > Carnivora > Mustelidae > Neogale > Neogale vison. The sequence continues at coordinate 71,683,920 of NC_058092.1, read as the reverse complement.
CCTGGGTCACACTGAAGTGCCCCCAGAGTGCTTCTCTTCCAAAGTGTTTTCCCTGCTCTAGTTTTAAACGATTCAGATTCAGCTGATGGGCCTGCTGGCTCCCTCCTCTTTCCCTCGGGCTTCCTGGGAGTCTTGGTTCATTACACCCATTAGCACTTCCCTGCTTCTCCCCAGCAGGAGATTTTCAAAGCATTAGTTCAAATGACAGCCGCCTCCCCTGCAGCAGTGTGTGGGCCTCCTGGCTCTGTTCTGGTTCCCTCCCCTGTCCCTTGGCACTGGAGACATCCCAGGTGGCCTCTGCTTTGTGAGACCAGTTTCTGGTTCGAGAAAGCTGTGTGCCCTTGGGCTTTACAAGGATTGCATTCCTTTGCAGTGGCTGTTCCCTGCTTGGGAAGGTAATCACTTTCAGATCCTATGGAGAAAGTGGGGGGAAAAAAGACCCAGGGTGCATGAAACCTGCTTTCAGCCTGCATTCTGGAGTTTTCCTGGTTTTACCTGAGTTGACTGTGATCACAGGGCACGGCATGGGTTGTCTGACTCAGGTTAGCCGCCTCATTAGAGAGCGTCTGAACAAAGACAAGGGACTTTTCTCCAGCTCCGGGCACAAACGCCCCTGCTGTGGGCCCCTCGTCAGATAAGGCTGGGAAAAGGTATATCTGGTTTATGGCAAGAGCGTCTTGCTCTCTGAATTGTTGGGTGGAAATTGGTCTGCGCTTCGCTGGGAAGCATCCAGAAGACATGATTAATTGAATGTAGAAGACCGCATTGGGCAGGATTAGCTCTGCAGATAACCAGCAGCATCTGAGGCTCAGAACATTGAAAACTATGAATTTCGAAGAGTAAGATGCCCTCCCAAGTCCAGATGTCAATGGAAGGTATTTAATCCAGCTGCATATTTTTTTAAAAGATCCTTTTCTCATTATTTAGGCAGAGCTATGACTGACAGGAACTTTTAAAAAAAATTTTTAATTTTTTATTAACATAATGTATTATTAGCCCCAGGGGTACAGGTCTGTGAATCATCAGGTTTACACACTTCACAGCACTCACCACAGCACATACCCTCCTGAAAGGAGCTTTTATACAAGCAAAGGCCTCCACGAATCTATGGGCCAGATGGAGATGAGGTCAGTTGGAAGGGCAAAGGCTAAGAAATGGGCTCCTAACAACCAAGAACATATTATATTGACAAAAATTTATGAGCAACTGGGACTATGTTATATTAACAACAACGAAAGTACGTGCCCTTTGGAAGCTTCTGGGGAAATAATTTTTTTCAATGGCATGTGTGCTGGCACCCTCTTCCCACGGCAGTGGCAGGCATTAGTAATTGACCACCATACCTTCCCTGCTAGACCAAAATGTTGCACGAGAATCCTTCTCTGCACAGCTAGCGGACAAGCTTTGCCATGGTAAGATGAAACTCTGGTCCGCACATTAGTCCCCCCATCAGAAACTTCCTTCAAACTCCCTTCGGATTTTGAGGATTTAGCTCCATAGGATGTCTACATATCTAGAGCAGTGAGCTAGGCACTGGGACAAAAGGGATGTAAGGGAGGTTTTGTTGAGCTAACTGGAATTTGTAAGATCAGGGAAATCCTCCCAGGAGGGACAGTATTTCAGTTCGCCTGTTTAAGGGAAAGAGGGACTTGAGACCAAAGAGAGAGCCAAGAGCATGAACAGCCTAGATGATTTAAAAAAAAAAAAAAAAAAAAAGCTCCTGACATACTCCAGGTCACATAATGATGGGGTGGGGGATATGGGTAGGAAAATAGGCTGAAGTCCTTGGGAGAAGGGACTTGCATGCTGTACTAGGGGTTTCCTGCAGCAAATAGAGAGCTGATGAATGTCTGTGAAGAGCGACCCAGAGCCTTCTATGTTTTAGAAAGGTAACTCTTCCTGCAACATGTGGAAGCTTTGCACCAGGTAGACCCAGAGAAGGGAATCGAATACCTTAAAGGAACGGATGTAATCCCTCCATTTCCCTTCTGACAGCATAAAGCCTTACAGCTCTGTTCTGGATTGATGACCTTCATCCAGACGTCTCTTCTTGCATCATGGGAGAGCCTCTCCTGCTCCCGTTCTCCCCCTGCTGGCGGCCTCTAGTGGCCTGTTCTACTCTAGACTGCCCCACTAGACAGGACTCTCCCTGAGGGCAGGGGCCTGGAGAAGTCCCCTGTCATGCCAGTACCAGCCTATACCCCACCCACCCATAGATGTTTGTGGAACGAATTCCCTGTGGGAGGTTCCTCTTTTTATGACCTGCACCCCTACCACATATTCTGCCCCCACTGAGCAGATCTCCCCATTTACAAGCAGGAAAGGCTCTTTCCAGGCTCCAATCTCTGACCCCCTTCCACCTGAATGGAAGGTGTCTTTCCTTCATTTCCCCCAAACCCAGTCCACACGCCTACCTCCTACGAAGTCTATTCTGAGTAGCACATAGACATCAGTCTAGAGCTTGGGTCTTCTGAATCCATGGGTGTACGCTCCTTCCATGCCCCTGCCTCCTGGGAAGGCCTCGCTGCCCCTTCACTTCCAGAGGCTTAGTTAGCTCAAGCTCAGAAAAGGGTAGAACTAGCAGCAGCCGCCCCCAGCCCCCTCTGCCGTGATATGGTGGAGAACTGAAGCCCTCCTGTCCGCAGTTTGTGAGTGGCAGAGTCAGAATTAACTTGGTCTCCTGACCTCTCTACCATCTATAAAAACTTGCAGCTGTCTCTCCTGTTCACGGAGTACATGATCCATGAACTTTCTGCAAATAGTTGCTCATGGAGGTGACAAGCACGTATAGATTACTGACTCTGAAAGAAACATTTTTTTCCCCCAAATAAAATCCATTTTACACCACAGTGGCATGGAACGTGATTTTTAGGGGGGGTTCGTGCTTCAGAAGGCTCTCCACAGTCTTTTGTCTCCTGGTGTTTGCATAAATCCCAGTTGCTGTCACTGTATTGGTAAGGAGGTCAAAACGAATTAGCACTGCAGGGGGTGCAGAGTGAGTAGACAGGGCTCCAGAAGGAGGGAACCTTGATCAAACCGGCGCCACAAGCCTGGCCTGGACTCGTTACTTTGTTGTTACTGTCGTTGGTGTTTCTTCCTGTTTCAAGATGCTGCAGCTCAGGTCTGAGATGCTCCATTCTCTCCGAAGGACCTAGGAGACACCCGGGGTAAGGGGACAGGACTGACGGTTGACATTCACGTATTCAGTTCCAGCTCAGGGTCACAGACAACCCTGGCTTCCATATCTCGTTTATTCCTCGCACACCCAGCAAGGCAGGCATGGGCTGTGACTCTGTCCACTCTGGGGGACTTTGTTACCGCTGGTAACGTCAGGGTCCAGTTGTCAGCTACACGCTACTGTCTGGAAAGTGATACTTGAACGTTGTGTTCATTTGTTTATCTTTGCATTATGCATCCTGTTTTAGAACATAAATAATTTGCACAACGGGTTTCCTTTCCGTAAGACGGGTTAATAATAGCTCTTACTTACGCGTGCGGTCATAAGAACAACAGAGGTGATGTATGTAAGCTAATCAGAACAGTGTTGGGCACACGGCTCCCACTCAAAGTCTCTTTTTCAATTGTAGTTACTATGCTGATGATGGTTGACACTGTTTGTGTGTGTTTGGTATGATATGTTTTCTTTCCTTTCAACATGAAGCTAATTCTTTTTCTAAGAACAAAAGTGACACAAGGAAAACAAAATGGAGACTAGCAATGAATCATATTAAACACTTTTAATACCTTGGCTAGATTATTTTAGATCCTTTCTGTATACATATGCACATACATACATGTAAAATGTATTTCCAGGGGAACCTGACTGGCTCAGTTGGAAAAGCATATGACTCTTGATCTCTGGTCATGAGTTTGAGTCCCACGTTGGGGGTAGAGAGAACTAAAAATAAAACTTTCCAAAAAAAAAATGTGTTTCCAAAACATTTTAAGCTACCAAGAATTTAACCCATGAAGTGTCGTTCATTTAGCCACTTGCTTAAACAACAGCTATTGTTGAGAATTGGTACGCCCAGCACTGCTTGGAGAAGGTATTGAGTGAGGCTGTACTGCCTTCTCAGAACTTTGAGACACTGGCTTGAAATGAGTGACTTTGAGAAGCTTATAGGATTTCTGTAAGAGAAACTTGGTTTGCCAACACCAGAATAGTCCTGTAGGCTCCTTCATTTGATCCTCCTCAAGAGCCTTAAGGACATCTGCCCCCACCCCCGATGTACTCCCATCTCAGCCCTCCCCTCCTCCCCAGACCCCATGCCCTCATACCTCAGACCTCCTACCCCCTTTCCCCTACACCTCAGCCCTTCCTTTCCGCCACCCCACCCATGCCCTCACACATCAGACCTCCCCTACCCCCTACCCCATGCCCCTACTCCTCAGCCCTCCCCTTCCTTGATCCCCCATGCCCTTACACCTCAGACCACCCCTCCCTCCTCCCCCTTTACTCCCACACCTCAGCCCTTCCCATCCTCCCTCCCATGCCCTCCCATGTCAGCCCTCTCCTCCTCCCCACCCCTCAAAGCACTTAGACCTTCCCTCCTCCCTCCCCTGCCCCACCTTCACACCTCTCTCCCCTCTCCCCAACACAGACTTTGGTCAAGGTGGTGGGGATGGCCACTATTCCAACTGACCTTCTGAGAAGATTCTTGGGTTGTATGAAAATCGAGATGTTAATTTTTATAGGGAAACATGATTGTCTCAGCAAAAAGCTGATATATTTATTCACTGATAAATATAAAAAGGGCACCAGCAGGACTAGTTGCTGTTTGCATTTAATCAGACTTCATCCATCCGGTGGTAAAGGCCGGCCCTCACACCCAGTGGTGTTCAGGGAGCCGTTTAGGCACTCGGAGCCACTGTGAAGACTGCCAGTAAACCCCGGCCAGATTGCCAGGGAAGGAGTAGTGGGTGTGTATTATTTATGTTCCCTTTTCAAAACAAGCCCAACAAAAGAACAAAGCTTTCCTTCTGCTGGCAATGTCAGCAGCTCCGGCATATGGCGCTCCCTGGCTCTCTCTGCTGAGGGGTGGGCGTCCAGGCTGCTGAAGGTACTGCCCGCAGCCATCTGCCAAGTGCCACCTCTTCCCTCGGAGAAGAAACCTGCCTGTGAAGCAGGACTTCGGGAGGGAGGCAGGCGGAGGAGAGCGGCTTGGAGAGAGGACAGGATCTGGTGACACAGGAAATGTGCTCGTCCAGATTGCTGCTCCTTGCGTGTGTGGTCCAAGTCCCATCTCCAGGAGAGGCGTGAGATGATGCCTGTGAGAGAAATGAAAATGAAGGGCAGGGGCAGGAAGAGAGGGGAGCAGGGAACAGGGAAGCTTAGGCACGTGAGGGAAGCTATTTGTAGGTTCCTGACCACAATTTCTCTCTCCAAGATATTTTGTTATTTCTAGCCTCTCTCACAGATGCTTATGAAAACAGTCACAATGAAACCACCCACAGGGGGTGAAAGCTCTGTTTGCAGAATTGACTTGGGCCACAAAATTAATGTGTCGTTCAATGTGGCATAACAATAATCCTTTTGTGCTCAGGGGTTCTGAATTGAAAGACGGGGAAAATCCAGGCAGAGCTTGTGGCATCAGTCTGGCCCTTTTTTGTGCAATAAACTTGACTTTTGTGTCCCCGTAATCAGACATGTAGCACAGGAGGAGGCAGTGGTAGAAGTCCCAGAGCATTGAGCCTGGGGCGGGACAGGTGCGGGGGTGCACACGTGCAATTGCTTGAGGCAATTACAAATACTTTCCATGTGTGATTTAGAACGTCACAGACTGCGTGCTGTTGGGCGCAGAGGGACTTGCCATTGTCTAGGCACACTGATGCTAAGGGACCTGCACAGATGCACACACATTTTAAAAACCAACACGAAACGCACATTTGTCCCTGGAGATGATATAATCCCCTGAAGACGGATGTTTTCTTGGCTTGAACTCTGAGCTGTGGAATTTATTACCTTAAGCTAAGATGAACTGGGCTGGGCCAGGTTTTCTTCCCCTTTGTTTCTCCTCCTCCCAGAGACCCAGGGGTCTCACCGACTTCCTGAAATGGCATCCTCACACCTGTGAGAGTCACAAGAGGAGCCCTTATCTTCTTGCCCCCAGCATGCCTGGAGACCAGAGCCTTTCAAGAGTTGCTAATCCCTCAGCAAAGAGATAGGCATCTCTTTAAGTTTAAAAAAAAAAAAAAATGAGAAAAAATTAGAGAAATTGGAGCACTTTCATTTTCTAAAGAGAATTTCTCTTCTAGGATAAAAATAACAAGATGTTCCCTGACTTTTGCCTCTCCATCCTTCCCTGGAGGAACCCTTTGGGGTAGTCCAAGGACCTTTGGCCTTTGTAGGTGGGATGCCCTGGGGAATATCCCACTGATGCTGATGTCAGGCAAAGTCTAGGATCTGTTACTACTATTTCTGATGCATCCTGTTCCTGATGTTTGCCTCATGGAGCTCTTTGCGTTGCCTTTCTTCCCAGCCAACAAATAAAATCTGAAAGTATCAAATTTAATTTGCAAGAAAGAGGAGAGGGGGAGGAAATGCAGTACTTGCTAGTTCGAACACGCATTCCTTAATACTAGCTCCAGGTTTGGCCCTGGTGATGCTCTGTCTCCTGCAGGGACCCTCTGCTCCACAGTGAGTGAGTTTTACCACGAGCCACTTGGATCGAAGCCACGTCTGAAAACAAGGCGTGCTTTGGATCCCAGCCCCTCGCAACTGGGGGAACTGCCATCCCTGAGGGCTGGGCTCAGCACACACTTCCTGTAGAGGACCTGATAGTAAGCACTTTAGGCTCGACAAGCCAAGAAGCAAAATTTAGCAACTGTTCTCACTGCAAAGCTAACAGACCTTTGGACATTTTACAATTTACATTTTCAAATGTAAAGACCATTTTTAGCTCTTGGGCTCTACGGAAGGTGAAGGAAGCCAACACATGCTGCCCCTTGGCAGGCTCCCCAGAAGTGGCTGTGCTTACCTCCGAGCCAGAGGACACCCCTCGCCTCTCGGAGTCCCCTGATCCGTTTGAAGGCCACAAAAGTTTTGAAAGAACCTGTCTTTAGGTTGAACTACACTTTGCCTTCCTGTAGTTATTCCTGAAGAATACTTTAAGAACTGGTTTAAATCCTTTTCAGAGCTGATTTAAGTGTCTAGAAGTCTCTTTCGGTGGAAATGCTCCTCTGTTGCTCATTCCCCTTCTTTGCAGCCACGATGAAAGCGTCTGTGAATGTGCTGGAGTCCTCACGGGAATAAACGCTTGTGTTGTGCTGTGAGGCAAAGAAACGGTGAGGAGGCCCTGGGGTTTGGTGGGGGGCGCTCTAGGCCCTACACGAAGTGTCCCTGTGTGGCACTGCCCATGAATTCCTGGTTCTTCTTCCATGTTTTCAGCCCGATCCCTTTTCCCAGGAACGTCACCCATGCCGGTTCTCCTTGTCTGCCCACCCCCTGAACCAGCTCAACCCCCTCTTGGAATTCAACGCTTCTGAGCTTCCAGTGGGCTGGAAACCTGGCTGCCGAGAGAACACAGACCCCAGGAGCCTCGGGGGTGGGGGGGGCTTTGGTATTTGACTCAGATACTTTCTTCAATGACATATTTAAATCATTCGGAGGCAAATTCTCCCTCTTTCTCTATTCCTCTCTCCTTGCCTCCCACTCCCTCCTAAAAACCAGCTAGGTTTTTGAGGAATCCTGAATGCCTGCCAGGAGTGTGGCTTATCATTTGTGTCATTTACCGATTATAAATTCCTCAAGGGCAGTGGCTTTCTTAACATCTGAGCCTTAGATCCTGGTCCAGTGCTTTCCTGGTAGTAAGATTAAGATGCATAGATCATAGGGTTTAGTGACCAAAAGCAATCAAGCCTTAGGGATATGACAGAGGGAGCCAACTTCCCGTATGCTGTCTGTTTCCACAGATCAGTCACCGGCTGTCAAGTAACCTGGATGTCCGTGGTTTATGTAAATGTGAACAGTCTGTGTTCGTCCTGTTGCTCAGGTACGTGTGGGGCTCCGGGCTTGGCGGTGTGGACGTGGTCTCTGTTTGTAGCTCCAGATTCTGGGAGGTAACCATGAGCTTTAACTAATTATACCCTACATCACCCCCAGGAGGTAGGTAATGATTATAGATGTGCTGGGCTGAAGTAACTCAGAATGTCTTAATAATCACTTAATAGAATCTTATCATGAGAAGCAAATTGCATTAAATGGGCAAATGAAGTTGACTGTGAGAAGCAGAGTTAGGAAATAAAATGCTATGGGGGGTTTTATATGGGAAAAATCCAATTAACACCTTTTTAAAAGAGTTGGCCCCATGGCTTTTTCATATCCCTCGCAGTGCCTATCACAGGGTTATGCCCTGAATGAATACTTTCTCAATCAATGTGAAGGAAATTATGGGTAAAGGGGGGGGGTGCCTGTGAAGGGTACGTGGGGGGATGGGGAGGCAGGTGCAAAAGCCATCTGAGATCACAATTCCACTCAGCAGCAAATGGCAAAATGATTTGATTGTGAAGCCACTGGGACAAGCTTTACAAGGAAGACCCAATTTCCCCCTTCATTTTATTCTTAAGCAAAATGGCTGGTATGCAAAATGCCAACCAGGTATTGAGTATGCTCAATGGATGGGCACTCTGTTTATCCAAATCTGGGGAACCATAGTGTTGAAAGGGCCAAGCCTGGATGTTAAGGCAGCAAGATAACAAAGTTGGTGAGAGGAGGGGTCAGGTAGTGTAGGATCCATATAAACATCCTAGGTTTGATGGCTACAATTTTGTGTTAGCCGGGAAGATAGGGAGACACCATGGAAGCTGCTATGAAACTCTCACGACTCTGAAGACACGGAGGAGGCGTGCACAGAATCGAGAGAGCATGTCCAAGATCCACAGGTCCAGCACGATATGCAGGGCAATCAGCGTAAAGCGGCAGACCAAAGCAGCACCCAAAGGTGGATGCTTGTGCCTGAGACTCAAACTGGACCCCAGTTGGAGCAACAAGAAAAACTGTGCTTCAGAAATAGCACACAGGGGGCGCCTGGGTGGCTCAGTGGGTTAAGCCGCTGCCTTCAGCTCAGGTCATGATCTCAGGGTCCTGGGATCGAGTCCCGCATCCGGCTCTCTGCTCAGCAGGGAGCCTGCTTCCCTCTCTCTCTCTCTCTCTCTCTCTCTCTCTGCCTGCCTCTCTGTCTACCTGTGATCTCTGTCTGTCAAATAAACAAATAAAATCTTTTAAAAAAGAAAAAAAAGAAATAGCACACAGGATCATTGGGTCCTAAAGCTGAATCCCACAGCCAGAACACACACATATATGCACATATGTATATATACATTCATACAAATGGAAAACTCCCAACTAGCCCAAGAGGACCCCCTAAGGAGAGCTGAGTAGAAAGGGGAGAAGAGTGAGCCTTCACTTTTCCCACATACAGTTGTGTTACTTGATTTCTTCCTTTTTATAAGGAACATGCATCCAGGTAAAACAACTACCACATAATATGTTAAAAAATAAAATGGGAAGCTAGTAGAAGTGCATATCACTTAATGGAAAGGACACTGGGACTTTGGTGTTTGTGGAGAGAAATTGCCTCCCTTGTTACTTGAAAGATGGACCCTAAAGTTGTTTCATAATGTTTAAAGGGGTGCTGGGATTTATTTTTCTCACAACGAAAAAAAATTCTTTCTTCTGGATGCTCTTGTAGCTCCAACCATACTAGGAGCCTTTTTGTGACCACCGTTTGCCTGCATTTCCTTTACTTAGCACCTCACGTGCTTACTGCAGCGATGCCCTCCTGCACTGCGTGGGGTCCCTAAATCAGCCTCATTTTCCTGGTTCTGAGACCCAGGCACCGCTCTGGCCATTACCACCTAATGGCATGTTCTGTTGCTTATGTTTGTCTCATATCTGTGATGGGCAGACCTCGGGGATGCATTTTCACGTCATTCTAATTGAGCACGGAACATTCTGTTTTTCTGCCCTGTCTGGATGACTAATGAGAGAAAACAAGCAGGTGCAATGTGCGGTCAGGGTCATTTTCCTCCCGTCGAAGACCAGCAGCAGCAGAGGGCACAGCAGCAGAGAAAATGAAGAGGTGACGCACACTTGTCCAGCATCGCCCCAAAACTTGAGTTGCCTGCTGCGGCTTCCTGGACCAGGCTGGCTCTCCCCACAACATCTCCGCATTAATAACCTAATGGATTCTCCGAACTGTGCTCAGATGTGAATCGCCGATGCTTCCAGAATGCAGTTAGGTCTCTCAGCAGAACAGATTTCTGCTGACTCCTTGAGGAATTTTAATAACATGTCATTTAGCAAATTAGAAGGTGAAGCAAATTAAATACAGTAAATCAAAGCAAAGCTGGAAAAACAAAGTAGATGCAAGCAGATCTTTTCAAAGCATGCAGATTTGAAAATGTAAGGTTTCCAAAGGATTAGCAAAAAAAAAAGGGAAAAGTTACCATAGCAACTCCTGAAGTCCTCCTTGCTAGCTAGCCTCCTCGAGGTTTCAAACGCTCCGCCCCATCGAGGGGGAAAAAGTGGGACACGTTTAAGGACGGTTTAGGGTTGGGTTTGTTTGTTTTAAATAAGGGAGATAAAGAAACAAGCTTGCCTGTGGAGGATTACAGTTCACCTTTAAATGCCCTGAGCAGCTCTCTAATGTAGATTTCAGGAGAACAGAAATGCCTTCAGTAATGACGACTGATCACTAGGTGGCGCTGTTGTTCCGCTGCTGGGGCTTTCCCCTCGCTAGAGAAGCATTCTCCATACACAAGCAGGTGCTCTTCCCTGAGCCACCCTAACATCCATGTGTTCAAAGAAGTATCTATAAAGTATCTACCAAGTGGCAGAAACTTGTGGGTTTCTCAACTAAACAGGTGAACAGAACAGTCTGCGGAGCTCCGAGAGCAAGAGAGGCAAGTGATCAAATGCAATAATTACATGATGTGGTCAGATCAGGCTTCTGAAATAGAAAATAATGGTGGGCAACTGCCTTTACACAAACTGGTCAGGAAGACCTTTTTGCTGAGTTTTTAGGCTTCACTCCACCATCTCCCACACACAAAGAGATGGAGGATGAGGACCAAGCAAAGGGAGGGTGGGGGTCACCTTGGCCGGGGCACAAGCAAAGAAAAGAGGAGTGTAGGGAAGGATAAGCAGAGAAGGGCTGGATGGTACAGAAACTTGTAGTCATGGGAAGGCCTCAGTTCAGCTTTTGTTCTTAGGGCCAAGGGAAGCCTATGGAGAGTCTCAGTAGTAAAATGAGGTTATTCAACTGAAATAGTTTGCTTTTCACACAGTTTTAATTCCTGTTTTATCACCTTTATTTTAGATCTGTGGAAACACTTAGGAAAAAAAACACATTCAGGAGAACAATTTCACATTTTTATGCAGCTATGTTTTTTTAATAGTTATAAACTATAGGATATAAAGCTTAAAATTTTTGCTGGTGGGGAAGAGTTGAAGAAGTCGGAGAGAAGCACGCAAAATATTCAGTGAGAGAACACTAGGTTTTGATAAGTCAGAAAGCTGAATTTGGCAGCCCCTCCTCCTAGCACTTCATACTGTGTTGTCATTACTTTCTACCTTGTCTTCTGCCCCCACTAGACTCTGGGCTTGGAGGCAGGAGACACACTTTTAGAGATAAGGACTCTCTTGTCCTTCTGAGTAACAAATTATTAGCATAGGAAAACCGTAGACTCCAATGTTGGAGGGTTGGATGGATGGATGGAGGGATGGATAGATGGAGGGAAGAATGAAGGATGGAAGGAGGAATGGATGGGCAGGCAAAAGGTAAGAGGTGCCACAGCTGGATAAGTGACACTGACTTCAGCATTTTAGTGACACTTTCTCAAAGATAAATCATTTTCAACTTCCAAGTGTAAAACAAAACATTTCTCTGGCCTACTTGCAGATGTACCAAATATCAATTGAGCACCCCCTGTGTATTAGATCAGGTATACAAACATGAGTAAAACATTGCAACAATCCTCAAGCTACTTACGGCCAATAAAGAACATGAGACTGAGCATAACTGATCCACAGTTTATTTTTTTGAGATTTTATTTATTTGACAGAGAGTGAGAACTGGAGAGAGAGCGTACATACATAGAAGGAGAAGGAGAGAGAGAAGCAGACTCCCCGCCAAGCAGGGAGCCTGATGTGGGGCTCGATCCCAGGACCCTGGGATCATGACCTGAGCAGAAGGCAGATGCTTAACTGACTGAGCCACCCAGGTGCCCCAATCTACAGTTTGGAAAGTGTTACGCACACAAAATGAGGTGTGTGGTAGGTGTTGAGAAGAGGAAAACTTTCATAAAAGTGACATGCGAGGGTGCCTGGGTGGCTCAGTGGGTTAAGCCACTGCCTTGGGCTCAGGTCATGATCTCAGGGTCCTGGAATGGAGTCCCGTATCGGGCTCTCTGCTCAGCAGGGGGCCTGCTTCCCTCTCTCTCTCTGCCTGCCTCTCAGTCTACTTGTGATCTCTCTCTGTAAAATGAATAAATAAAATCTTTAAAAAAAAAAAAAGTGACATGCGAGGTCCATCTCAAAGAAGGGGAGCTTTCCTTCTGGGATGACAGAGCCCTGAGCCTCCACTGAAAGCTAGGAGTGGCGGCTTCTTCCTGAACAGGCCGTGCCTAAAGGAAAAGGAATGCAAAACCTTTTCCTACCCTCTCCCCATTTTGCGAGTCCAGGGTGCTTCCATCTCCCAGGGCATCTAGACAGCCCACCTTCCCAGACCACAAGCTGTAGGCCACCATTGAGTATGTTCTGAAAGAATGTTTTTGTTTTTCTGCCCTGTCAGGGTGACTTTCTGTCAATGCTCTGAAGAACGTCCCTCATCAGGTAGGAAAATACAGGTCAAAATACCCCAAAATGTTTGGGTCAGGGAGTCAGCCAGAGCTTCACAAAGCCACGGGGCCTTTTTAAGGGCCTCCATTTTGTTAGAATTGTTTACAAACATGTGATTTCCACCGATAATAGATTTTAGTCCGATTCTGTTTTCTACCTTATTGATGGTTTATGGAAGATTTCAAATGCAGGTTTTGAAATCCATATGGATGGAACCAAGTGGTGGATGGAAGCAAGCGGTGTATAGCTTGTCATCTAGAGCTCGAGTCGCACTCAGAACTCTGCAAGGTTTCCTTTTTAGGATGGGACTGTGGAGAATAACACATTGAGAACAAAGAACGAAACTCCTCCTTTCTGAACCGATTGAAGGCATTTTAATGATTGCACCCCAGCCTCAGCCTCCTCAGCCGGGCAGGTAAAAAGTGATTGCCCCTCCTCTAAAGAAGATCCGAACCAGCCTCTAAAATGAAGCAAAATACCCTGTATGCTGTGTGAAACACAGTAGAGAATCCGGAATGCAGGTGAGCCCCGGCGCAAGTGTGCCCAGAAATGGCAAATCATCCCTCTCCCTACGGTTCTGAACTTGTTTCCACAAATTGCAGGCACCTCGCCGCCAGTAAGATTCCAAAGGAAAGAATGGAGATTTTGTCTGTTCGCCAGTGGTCAGGGACAGCAAGAAACAAGCTGGTGACGTCGGTTCAAATGCACATTCGGTCACTTCTTCACATGCTCAGATTTCCTAGATTTGGTATTCCAGCTACACCAGCGCTTCCGGACACCGCCGCCCCAGCCGAGCAGCCTACAGAAGGGGAAGCGTGGGGCGTTATGTAGTTGTAGGTACGGCAGCCGCAAGGATTAGGTTAGAACCTCTCGCAGTGGGTCAGGTCAGGGCTGGAGGCTGGGGAGAAGCCATAGCTGCTAGGCCATGTCAACCCACCTGGAAGACTCTGTCCTCCACCAGCAGCCAAGGCCACCTCTGTTCCAAGATTCCTGAGACTTTCTGTAGGAGATTTAGGGAATAGTTGAGTCTCAAGCCTTGGGTCTTAGCAAACACCAGCACCACTTGGCTTCATCACAGAGGACCTCTGGCTCGCCTGCTTACGACTCACCATCCCCAGAATTCTCAGGAGCAGAGCTGACCTAGAGAGAATCCATTCTTGGGCCATGGCCACAAGTCTCCATCTGGATCTATTCATGGCCGGAGTGGGGGGGAAGGGGGGGGGTTGATGGTGGTGGTAGAAGCCCACTGCGCTCAGCAGGTAAGGCAACCTGACTCATTCTAGGCTATCTTGCATCCAAGAGCCTTGGGAAAGTGAGTATGAGCAATGAAGAAGTCCGTGTTCTCCCTCCTGCTTCACAGAAGAAAGTGTTTTCTTGTCCTTCGTGAGTAGGATTGCCTATGTAAATATCCAGAAATGAAACCACAGGTAACCAAGCAGTGCTGACCCGCCTGCTGACAGCCTCTTCCAGGACTGGAACAAACTCGTGCATTCCCAGTAAACTGTCAGTCAAGCCAAAACATTTAAGATTTTATTTTTAAGTAATCTCTACAACGAGCGTGGGCCTTGAACTCACAACCCTGAGATGAAGGGTCCCACGGTTGTCAGAGCCAGCCAGGTGCTCCAGGTTAATTGTTACAAAACTTAAGCTGAGTAAATAAAAACTGAATGAACCGCAGCTGACTGAATGGAAACAAGGGTTGTTCGCCCTGTGTGATGGTGTTCCCCTGTGGATTCTCCTGTAACTCCTCTTTGAAATCGACCCTTGAAATGGACCATGTGAATATGTCACAACAGGATGCCCAAGGGGGGGAGGGGCTGACTGGCTTTTATCCCGGAGTGGGAAAGGAGGGCCATGTTCAGCACATGGTCACCGGTATAAATTCATGCTTTTCCCTCACTCCTTCACATTGTCAGCATGCTCCACATTGGTGCTTGCAGACAGCTGGGGCCTTTGTTTGCGGTGGGGGGTAGGGGGGCGCTAGCCAGGAGTCTCTTCCCAGGGTTTCTGCTGCTTAGGACAGTGTCCTGGCCTCAGCTGCTTGGGCCATGGGTGGGGCCGGATCATTCCAGATGGCAGCTACTGAGTGTCTGCACCCCAAAGCGGGTGGCAGGGGGCTGCCTCAGATGTGCTGGAGCTCAGGTTAGTCCAGGAGGTTCCTGGATTCACAGAATCCAACAGCAATAGGCTTATGTAGGGTTCTATTATAACACAATTTTTTCAATATCTCCATAGTTACTACCAGAAAATATTTACTGAGCTAATTTTGACTAAATACCAGGCACAGTGCCAGGCAACAAGTACAAAATCAGCAAGACAGATCTCAGCCCTAAGTGGAATGGAGAATGTAGATAAGTAAACGAATAAATAAAAAGATATTAGCACTGATGAAAATATTGGTATTAGAAGTGAAGGAGTTACTCATCAGTGCCTGTCTGAATTGGCCAATTTGAGCTCCGTTTTGAAGGGTAAGTCAGAGTTTTCCAAGTGAACCTGGCTGGAGACTCCAAGCAGAGAAATGAGAGTGTGGGTGAGTAGGTTGCCTTTGGAAAACTAGGTGCACTTGTTTCTATTCCTGCTTTTACAAATTACCATAAACTCAGCAGCATCAAACCACACCGTCGAGTTCTGGAGGTCAGAAGTCCAACATGAGCTAAAATCAAGGTGTTGCTTTCCTTTCTGGAAGCTCTAGGGAAGGGTCTGTTTCTTTGCCTGTTGTAGCTTCTAGCCACTGCCACGTTCTTCAGCTCATGGACCCTTATTCCATCTACAAAGCCAACAATGACAGTTTAAGTCTTCCGTATGTTCTCTTTTCTCCTCATTATGTCTCTCTCTGACCACAGCCAGAAAAAGTTCTCTGGTTTTAATGATTCATGAAATTAGGTTTAGCCCACATGAATAATCTAGGATAACCTCCCTATCTCCAGGTCCAAAACTTCAATCACATTTGCTAAGTCCCCTTTGCCATTTAAGGCAACATAGTCATAAATTCTGTGAATTTGGGGATTAGGGGGTACACGTCTCTGGGGGGGCCGTACTTCTGCCTCCCATACCGTGCATCAGTTTACCGAGTGACTTAAATGGGCCAGCATGATTAGAAAGGGTAAGTTGGAGTCCGATCATAAAAGGCCCCTATGTGTTGGTTTAAGAAGTACTCAATTTATCCTTTAAGGGACCAAGAGCCACTGAAGGCTGTAAGCTAGGGGTTTCCCTCTTAGAGATGTCTTTACTGTACTGGTTGGTCATAGGAATCAATGGAGGGATTGCTTGTTAGTAAGGCTGATATGCAGACTTGAGATTCTCATTGAGTAGGTCCAGGGTGAAGGTGCAGGGACTGGTTTATGACCAGTCGGCTTTCCAGTGCATGACTAGAGAAGGTAGTGGAGAATACGGCAAGTCTGGAGGTGAGAGACCAGAGAGGAGGCTGTGTCGTGGGTCCCAGCGAGAACTAATGAATGCCTAAACTAACATAGCAAACAGCTCTGTGGATGGAAACAAGTAGGCGGATTTCGGAACATTTAACAGGGAATTTTGGCAGAACCATTAGTGATCTATTGGATGCTGCGCTGGCAATGCATGTTGTAGAATCAGACAGATGTGAGTTCAAATCCTGACCCCGGGCATCCCCTATAAGCGAGTGGACTTTACTGAAATAGTATCACTGAATTCTAGGATCTTTGACTATTGCATGAGGATAATAGTATGAAATTTACAGAATTTATATGGATTAGCAAAAATCTGAGGCGCCTAAAATATAATAGGCACTCAGAAATGGCTGCCCCTCTTTTTTTTTTTTTTTTTTTTTTGACAGACAGAGATCACAAGTAGGCAGAGAGGCAGGCAGAGAGAGAGATGAAGCAGGTTCCCCGCTGAGCAGAGAGCCTGACTTGGGGCTCGATCCCAGGATCCCAGGATCATGACCTGAGCCAAAGGCAGGGGCTTTAACCCACCGAGCCACCCAGGCGCCCCATGACTGCCACTTTTATTATTGTTGTGGTCGTGTTTGATGTTGTTTTATGGTTATAAAAGGCGGTGGTGGCTGACAGAGAGGCTAAAGATAACTCTCGGGGTGCTGGGCTTGGACGGCCAGAGGACTGGAGGGGCCACTCACCCAGACAGAAAATCAAGGAGGGGGAGCAGACTGGGGGTGCAGGGCGATGAGTTTCGGTCCCGAACGAGCTGAGCGGGAGGTGCAGTGGGATTCCGGGTGGAGAGTCCAAAATGGAGGGAGATATACAGGTTTGGAGTCAGAAAAAAAGAAAATCTGGGTAAAAGCTACAGTGGTTTTTCCATGGATCCAAAACTTTTAAAAGATGTCTTTGAACATGAGCCGCAAAACTGTAGGAATCAAAAGAACTACTAATTCATCAAAGCCTTTTTACTGCTTAAATCACTTGGTGTGTTATAATAATGCAAAAGTAATTACCATGTTCCTGTTAACATAATAATACCCTGACAACCGAAAGGCGTGCTTAGACAACCACAAGGCCCTAAACATTCATTCTGAGCCCTCACAGAGCTGTTTGGTTTATGGTTTTACAAGTTTGCTGGAATCGGGGTCACGAGGAGGTTAATAGACGGAGCTAGGATTCCTCTGGGAGCATGGCGGCAGCCCAAGTGCAGTTCTCTGCAGCACCTGGTTCACTCTCTGGCTTTGTTAACCCAACCCTGGGCCACCTGTGAAAGGCCTGCCTGTATCGTTAGCGTGCCCACTTCGGGATCTGCTAATTTGGCTCTCCTTCCTGCTAGACCTTTAAGGCGTCCATTCCTTCTTGGGAATGGACTTGGGAAGAGGTCCAATTCCTGTTTCTCACTGGTACCTGAGGACCCAAGGGTGAAGCCTAGCTGCCTTGGGGTCCCCCAAATCTCTAAGACATATGATCCTTGTGACTTGGAGTTCATCTCTAGAACCTTCCTTTCAGAGTCAACGCTTTGGTAGTCTACAACTAAAATCACTTGGCAGATACCCTCATCTAGGTCCCCTTCCAATCCCTCTAACCCACAAGCAGAAGAGCTCGGGACTGGGAGTCAGGATTTCTAGGACAGAGTGCTGGGCTCCCCATCTTCCAGCTGGGTGACCTGGAACCAGACACGTAACCTCCCACTATAGCAAGATGTATCCATTCCATGTTTTCATTTTATTTTAAATACATATCCCTTGTTCAAATGAAATCTGAAGTAGAAGCCAAAAATACGAAGCAGGGAACAAGGCACTGTGCCGTAGAGGTGTGAGGATGGCAGTCCCAGCATCTGTTCACTTGCCCCCAGCAACCCAGCGGAGCCCCTGAGGCAGCCCTGGGCATCTTTACACAGTACACTGCAAGAGGTCCCTTAGTGTTCTCATGGTCTCCCCTTTAGAAGTTCTGCTCATTCCATCTCCTTACTGGAACCCGTCATTGGCTACCCAGGGGTCCAGAGATCGTGTCTAAACTCAATCTTTCATTTCAGGCTCCCCACAGCCTGACTTGGACTGACGCTTCTGACTTCAAATTCTACTACGTCCACCACTGTGACCCTCTGGTCTCATGATGGTCCCTGAATCATACTTACGTTGTCCTGCCCAACTTTTCTCCCTGACTTACACATGTATTAGTTGTCTGTTGCTGCTGCCCCACAAGACCATATCTCAGTGGCTTAAAAATATACATTTGTTATCTTACAGTTTGAGGTCCGAGGTCAGACACAAGTCTCTCAGGGATAAGTGCCAGTGTTGACACAGACTCCTTTCTCTTCCGGAGTCCTTTCTCTTCCAGAACCTGGTGTTGGCCCTTTCTCCATCTTCAAAGCCAGCAATGTTGGCATCTCTCTGGGCTTTTGTTCTGTAATCACACCTGCCTCTGCCTTCCCTCTTCTCCCTCCCTCTTCTACTTCTGTGGATCTTTGTGGTTACAGTGGGCCACCCAGATAATCCAGAATAATCACCCCACCTCGAGACCCTTAATCACATCTGTAGAGCTGTCTGATGTAATCACAGTTTCCAGAGCCTTGTACAGTTTTGAAGGCCACAGTTCTGCCCACCACACAGCCCCGTAGCCATCCATCCATGCCCTGTGTGAGCAGCAGACTTGACTGGGGAGTGAGGAAGATTGCAGGGATAAATTAATGCTTCATTACAGCCACCCAAACTACTGCAAAGGAACTCCCAGCCATAATCCTGTGGGTCTTCCCACCTCTGAGGGTGGTTCTCTGGCCATTTCCCACACAGAGAATGGTCACCTCATTCTGTTCCTCCCACTGCCTCTGCCCCCTCCCCCTTTTGCTTCTCCACTCTCTTCCTCTTCGCATGGATTGACACTGAGAATTCTAGGTTCTTCTCACTCTGTTACACAAAACACTTAAACTTCCTCCAGCCCTGGGCTTCCAACCTCGGCAACCTTGAAAGGGCTCAGCTGAACAAAATGGCCTCCGTCTAATGAGAGTTACCGCCTCAGAACGTGATTAGTGTTGTCAGTCTCAGTTTGTCCCTCATGGCGGTGACATGATAACATGGTGACTTGTCCACAAACATGGTGCCACTATCCACGTCAGTGCCACATTTATACATTTTCTCTATTTTAGATGAAGCTACCTCAGGAAAATGTTTTAGGAGTTATTGCCGGGTATGGCAAAAGAATGGAAGCTGGAGTTCATACTTTCCCTCTCATGAAAGTAGAGACAGTTGACATGAGTGATGACTCTAAATAAAAATGTGGACTTTTCAAAGACTGGTTAAAAACTGTAAGTTGCATCCCTCCATGGTACTCCAGGATGAACCCTGTCTGCATTTTAATTGATATAATTAATAGATGCAGTCTTAAAATCTATTATTTATTTTTTTCTTTTTTAATTTTTTATTTCTTTTCAACATAACAGTATTCATCTTGGTTAAGTCAGTATTCATCTTGGTTCTTTCCACAGTTTGGTGACCGTGGCCATTGCTGCTATAAACACTGGGGTACAGATGGCCCTTCTTTTCACTACATCTGTATCTTTGGGTTAAATACCTAGTAATGCAATGGCAGGGTCATAGGGAAGCTCTATTTTTAATTTCTTGAGGAATCTCCACACTGTTCTCCAAAGTGGCTGCACCATCTTGCATTCCCACCAACAGTGGAAGAGGGTTCCCCTTTCTCCACATCCCCTCCAACACATGTTGTTTCCCGTCTTGCTAATTTTGGCCATTCTAACTGGTGTAAGGTGGTATCTCAATGTGGTTTTAATTTGAATCTCCCTGATGAATAGTGATGATGAACATTTTTTCATGTATCTGATAGCCATGGCTCCCTTTTAAGCAAAACTCCCAAAAGAGAATTTCCCTTTCTGTATTTTCATTGTTAGTGTATAAGAAAGCCATTGATATCTGTACATTGACTTTGTATCCTGCCACGTTACTGAATTGCTGTATGAGTTCTAGTAGTTTGGGGGTGGAGTCTTTTGGGTTTTCCATATAAAGAATCATGTCATCTGTGAAGAGAGAGAATTTGACTTCTTCATTACCAATTTGGATACATTTTATTTCTCTTTGTTGTCTGATTGCTGTTGCTACGACTTCTAATACTATGTTGAACAAGAGTGGTGAGAGTGAGCATCCTTGTCATGTTCCTGATCTCAACGGGAAGGCTGCGAGCTTTTTCCTATTGAGGATGATATTTGCTGTGGGTCTTTCACAGGTAGATTTTATGAAGTTCAGGAATGTTCTCTCTATCCCTATACTTTGAAGCGTTTATTATTAACACTAATAAATAACCCCCCACACCCCTGCACATGTGGAGTCCTGTTTTTTAACTTGGAAAGGAGATTGCCTTTTCTTTATGTTCTGGGATATAGAGGGTGGGTTGTGTTTCCCACCACCAAGTGAGAATTGGTGTAAAGGGAGGTGAGTGAAATAATAGATATACCCTTTCACCCGGGATGTTGGAACAGAGCATTGGCATAATGGATGGAGTGTTTTAAAGCCACACATTAGTGTTAACATCTGTGCAAAAACAAGCTTTCAAACTGTGAACCAACAGGATTTACAGCAGACTATTAATTCTCATTCTGCTACTGAGTTGGATGTGTATTCTCAACAGTGAGTCACTCACAGACCCGAGTTCCAAGAAACAGCAATGTACAGTCCCTTCCCCCCAAGAAACACCGGGGAGACCTCTGAAAATTAATTCTCACTCTTGTAACTAATGACAGATCTTCCTCCACTTATGATGGGGTTACCAATAAACCCACCATAAGTTAAAAATACTGTACGTTGACAATACATTTAATACACTTAACCAACCCAACAAACATCATAGCTTAGCCTAGCCTACCTTAAACATGCTCAGGCCACTTAGCTCACAGTTGAGCAAAATTATCTCACACAACACCTATTTTATAATAAAGGATGGAATATCTCCTACACTTTATTGTATATTATACTGAAAGTGAAAAACAGAATGGCCGTATGCATAGAACGGTTGTAAGCATGTTGGTTATTTATCCCTGTGATCTGGGGCTGTCTGGGGGCTGTGGCTGCTGCCCAGCACCACAAAAGAATATTATGCATGTATGACCAAGGAAAAGATCAAAACTTTATAATTCAAAGTACAGTTTCTCCTGGAATACAAATCACTTTCCCATGGTCCCAAAGGAACCCAAAGGAAACAAACATTTTGTTTCCTATGGTTGGCAAATAGAACCCTTTTCCTATAAAGTTTGTAAACAAAATGTGAAACTTTCCTTTATATAGTGGGGACTACCAGAAGAGGCCGTCTGTGGAAATGTGAGAGTATTGTATACCTTTTCCAGTAAGACGTGCAGTGATTAGGAGGGCCCTGTTCATTGTGGTCAGGATATAGTGGAGAAACATGGAGAAAAACAAAAGCTTTCACTTCCAAGAGTACAGCTAACTAATCACTTTTTGTTAAGACAGAGGAAGGGTTAAGTCACTCAGTTCCGGGGTTCCGGGGTGGCTCAGTCTGTTTGGCATCTGACTCTTGATCCCAGCTCAAGTCATGATGTCAGGGTCATGACATCATGGCCCTGCGTCAGGCTCCACACTCAGTGGGGAGTCTGCTTCTCTCTCTCCCTACCCGCCACTGCCCCCCCCACCCTGCTCATGAGCACTTGCTCTCTGTCTCAAATAAATGAATAAATCTTAAAAAAAAAAATCTCCCAACTTCAAGAAGTGAATCAATTTCATACCTTTATCACTTCTGCCCACCCAAGCAAAATGAGTATCACCCATGCAATTTTGAATATCACCTTCATCCCTCAATAATTAGCTCGTCATTCATTCATCTGGCAAATACTCATCAGGCACCTACTGGCATTGTGGTTGGTGCAGTCACGGAGAAACATACTTGGCAAGGAGTACATCATTCAGGCCAGAGGGCAGGAAGGGGGAGGCATTCACTCAGGGAAGTGGCTATAGAGCTAGGCCTCAGGGGGAGTGGAGAAGCATTGGAAAGCAGGGGGGTGATTCCACACAGCAGGAGAAGGAGCCAATGGAAGGGGAGAGGTAGAAGGTACAGCGGAGAAAGAGCAATGGCAGGTAGAATTAGATCGGGAGAAGGCGGGGGAAGTTTGAGGTTAGGGACATAGGACGATTGATTAATAGTGAATGAAAGAAAATATTTTTTCTTAATCCTTTGACTCTAGTATAAAGATACCAAAAAGAAATATAATAACCAAAATGAAGGAGGGAACAGTTTTGGAAGAACCTTAGGAACTCCTGGGTCCCTGACAGAAGCAGTCTGGGGATATGGCGACAGGAGTTGGAGGAACACTTTGATAGAACCAGGCACCCAGCCTATAAAGAAGGGGATAGCTTAGCTAGCAAATTAGAGCACAAAATTTAGGGCTGATTTGGAAACCCCTGAACTGAATACTGTCCAGCTGAGGATATGGAGCTGGAGAAGCCAGGTACATTATCTGGAGCTCTGCCAGTCCTAGGGTCTCCAGGTCTTAGGTTCCCACACCTCCTCTCTGCTTAACCTCTTGGGAATTCCAACAACTGTCTTCTCCACCCCTACCCCAGTGATCTGGAGCACAAGGACTCCAGCAAGGGGTTCTGGTGACCTCAGTTCTGGTCCCAGCCTCTGACTTTCCTGTCATAGATTAGAAGTCAGGTTCTGAAGTCTCTTCTGGCCCCAGACTCTATCAGTCTTGTGTCCAGGACACCTCAGCTCCAAGATGGACCTTAATCTCTAGAGGAGTGAAGTGTGTAAACCTGGCGATTCACAGACCTGTACCCCTGGGGATGAAAATACATTATATGTTTATAAAAAATTTAAAAAAATCTCTAGAGGAGAATGTTCCAGCATGAGGATACATCTGAATTTATAGACCAGTGCATCCACAGAAGCATCCTGTGCTCCCCTGAGGGAGCCATGATGAAGCCCCATGACAACCATGTATGTCCGAGAGACTAATCTGTGGTGTTATGTAAAGCTATGGATTGTTTTTTCATTCCTGCTTAGTGTCCCATGGTGTGTATCTACCAGAATTCACCCATTCTTCAGGCGTTGGGTGTACAGTTGCATTGTTTCTATTTGGAGCTATTACAAATAATGCTGCTGTGAGAATTTTTCCATCTGCCATTGGACTCACTTGCATCAAATGTCTGTAGTGTGTCTGGTAGTGGAGTCACTGTCTCACAGGACATGTGTACATTAAGCTCTGGTAGATTTATACCGCCAGAGATGATTGTAAAGTGATTTCACCAATTCTACACTTTCATGAACAATACACTAGAGCTTCTGTACCTTCAACCAACATGCAGTATTGAGAGACTTAAATTTTTGCCCATCTGGTGACCTTGTGGTTTTCATTTTCATTTCCCAAATGAATTGATGCCCATCAGTTGCTTATTGGCACTCAGGACTTCCTCCTATGTGAAGTGACCATTCAAGTCTTGCCCATTTTCTAATTAATTTGTATGAGTTCTTTATATATTTTAGATACTAGTCCTTTGCGTATTTTTTTTTTTAATCTATTCCTTTGAGACAGAGAGAGAGAGAGCATGAGCAGGGGGAGAAGAGAGGAAGAGGGAGAAGCAGGCTCCCGGCTGAGCCAGGAGCCCAATGCAAGGCTCCATCCCAGGACCCTGCGATCATGACCAGAGTCGGAAGCAGACACTCAACCGTCTGAGCCACCCAGGCGCCCCTCCATTGTGTATTTTATATTGCAAATATTTTCTCCCATTCTGTTGCTTGTCTTTTCATTCTTAATGATGCTTTTTAATGAATGGAATTTTAAAATTTTAATGTGGTCTATATTTCAGGGCTTCTCAAATACCTGTGGCAGACCCATTTTGGGGGATGGGGAGACTTTAATTTCCAGTCAGCCATAGAGTGATGTTTCTATGAAATACAATACAAATCATCTAATATTCAACTTAAGTAGAAAACACATTAAAATATTTATTTATAAAAGGAATAAATATTTATATAAAAGGGGGGGGTAAGAGAATTAAGGGATGTGAAAGTTCCAAAGCCAAGTGAGTAGTTTCAAGCTCCTTCATAATTACCTTTGTCTGCACACAAACCCTAAGACCCATGGGCACACACTTCCCTGGTCTGGCAGCCACAGAGGTCGGGCCAGATCACAACCAGTCAGGGGGAGAGCAGCCCATGAAGGCTCTTGCCACCTCCTACCCTGGTTTAGTTCGCTGGACTTTCCACACCAACAATTCAGTCTCTACCTCAGATACCCATGGACCTTGCCAGGTAGCATCACTCAAACCTCCTTGCTAAGGCTGCCCTTTATTTGAGCCAAAAGAAATTGCCCGACTTTGAATTCCATGCCAGTTCTTTTTCTTTATTTAATTTTTTAAGGGGGGGGTGGCTGGAGGAGCAGAAGGAGAGAGAGAGAGAATCTTAAGCAGACTCCACTCTGAGTGCAGAGCCCAACACGGGGTTCAATCTCACAACCCTGAGATTATGACCTGAGCCAAAATCAAGAGTTGAGCACTTAACTGACCGAGCCACCCCCACACCCAGAATCCCATGCCAGTTCTCAGCAGATCTTGCCTGTGTGATGATCACAGTCTTAAGCAGGATAGTGATTTTAAACACATATCCTCCCGAGAGAGAAAGAACGAGGAGGTGTTACTGCCTCAGAGGATCACGCCTTTACAGCTTCCTCCTCTTTTTTTGATGGGCTTCTGGTGAGAAAGTATATTTCTCAGGCAGTTGTAAAGACAAAATGGAAGTATAGAGACAATTACTGTCAAAATTAAGCCAGTCCTTTCTGCTTTCTTCACTCCCCAAACAGGATTTAAGTACTGGCTTGGAGGACTATAGTGTATGCAGTCATTTCCCATAACCATGACAAATAACTACTATAAGGTCAACATTATTTGGGTTGTAAAGTAAAATTCCAGAGTGAGCATGAAACTTTATCTTCATAGCCCAGGCAAAGAAGCGAAGGCCCCAGAGGTTTAAATAATTTCATTCAATGAACAGTGATTTTTTTATAACTTTTTATCGTGAAATAAAACAAAAATACAGAAAACCACACAAAACAAATATATAGCTTAGTAAACTATCACCAGTCAAACCCTTGTCATCACCAGCCAGTTGAAGAAATAGAACTTCCCCAACACTTCGAAGATCCTTCCATGTGCTCTGACTTAAGTAAAGTTATAACTTTACATTTCTTCAAAAGTAACCATGCTGTTGATTTGTACAAATAATGAATGTCCTTATGGTTCTTTATGGTTTCACACCCAAATGCAGGTCCTTAGTGTAACTTAGTCTCACTCATTTAAAAGGTTTTGATAGATCTCTCTTAATCGATAGCTTCTCTTTCCCTTTTCTTTTCCTTACACTTCCATTAAAGAACCCCGGCCATTTGACTTAGGGCATTGGTTCTCAAACATAAACCTGCATCAGAATCACCTAGAGAGCTCATTACAGTATAGATTGCTGGACCTCACTTCAAGAATTTCTGATTCAAGGGGCATTAGAGAGGAGAAGGGAATTTGGGTAAATTGGAAGGGGAGGTGAACCATGAGAGACTATGGACTCTGAAAAACAATCTGAGGGGTTTGAAGCGGCGGGGGGGTGGGAGGTTGGGGTACCAGGAGGTGGGTATTATAGAGGGCACGGCTTGCATGGAGCACTGGGGGTGGTGAAAAAATAATGAATACTGTTTTTCTGAAAATAAATAAATTAAAAAAAAAAAAAGAATTTCTGATTCAGGGGCACCTGGGTGGCTCAGTGGATTAAGCCTCCGCCTTCCACTCAGGTCATGATCTCAGGGCTCTCTGCTCGATGGGGAGCCTGCTTCCTCCTCTTTATGTCTCTGCTGGCCTCTCCGCCTACTTGTGAATAAATAAATAAATAAATAAAATCTTTAAAAAAAAAAAAAAGAATTTCTGATTCAGTAGTTCAGGTTGGGGCTTGAGAATTTGCTTTTCTAGCAAGTTCCCAGGTGATGCAGGTGTGGCTGGTCTGGGACCACACACTGGGACCTGTGGAATTTTCCACAGTTATGGTTTTGCTGATTGCATCCTTAAGATGCATTCAATATGTCCCACTGTCCTCTGATTGGGAGCTGGATTCAGAGGCTTGACAAGATTCAAGTTCTCTTCCTTTGGGGAGAATAGATATCATGTGTTCTTTCATCAGGAGGCCCAGAAGGTGTGGATGGCTCTTTTTTATGATATTAACAGTGATGGATGTTCACTAGATACATTAATTCACTGGTAGTTGCAAATTAGTGACATTCAAATGATCTAATTTAGTTTTCATTTATTAGCTGGAATAATTTTATAAAGTGATACTCTCCTTTTCTACTCTTTGGTGACACAGTAGTAAAGTTCACATAGGAAAGGCAGGATGAACATTTGATTCTTTCCATTTATTTACCAGTTTTCAAGATAATTATAGTTTCCCTATTATTCTCCAAAGTTGACTACTTATTTTTATATTTTAAAAATATTATGAACTCATCAATTCAAGTGTATTTTATGTGATGCATTCATGGTAGTTATTGTCATTTACTGACCTCAAATTACTCCATCTTTGACCAAGGGAAACCTCTTCAAGATGGCCCTTGAGTTTTTTTTTAAGATTTTATTTATTTATTTGAGAGAGAGAGAGAGAGTACATGCATAAGCAGGGGAAGCTGCAGAGGGAGAGGAAGAAGCAGGTCCGCACTGAGAAGAGAGCCAAAGGCAGAAGTCAATCCCAGGACCCTGTGATCATGACCTGAGCTGAAGGTAGATACTTAACTGACTGAGCCACCAAGGCACCCTGGCCCTGAGTCTTTCTGACACAACGTTGTATTTTTGACAGTTTCCTTACCCTCTGGGATAACAGATATTCCAGGATCATTCCAGGCAGATATTTCTTGCCCCCATACCTGAAATCAGCCGTTTCTCCAAAAAAACAATAAGTCTTGGTTTTTTGAAATAGTGTTTCAAGATGATAGTCTGAACATTAGGGGTATTCATAGGTACCTGGGTTTGTCCCTGTTTCTAGAGCTTTTCTGTGAAGATATACAGATGTACACACACCCACACACATGCACACACACACACTTGTTTTTTAAAGATTTTATTTATTTATTTGATAGAGATCACATCTAGGCAGAGACGCAGAGAGAGAGAGGAAGAAGAAGGCTCCCTACTGAGCAGAAAGCCCAATGCAGGGCTCCATCCAATGCAGGGCTCGATCCCAGGACCCTGGGATCATGACCTGAGCCAAAGGCAGAGGCTTTAACCCACTGATCCATCCAGGCACCCCATACTTGTTTTTTTAAATACTTCATGTGTTCCTACTGACATTTCCATCCGCATATCAAAACTATAAATTTCAAGACTCTTTTCTTTCATATAAGAGCTCTGGGTCTCAGGGAACCTGCACAGCTCAGTTGTTAAGCATCTGACTTGGCTCAGATCATGCTCACAGGGTCCTGGGATGGAGAGTTGGGTTCCCTGCTCAGCAGGGAGCCTGCTTCTCACTCTCCTTTTGCTCATCCCCCAGCTCCCTGCCCGTGCTCGCTCTCTCTCTCTCTCTCAAATAAATAAGATCTAAAAACAAAAACAAAAAAAGGACTGATTCTCAAGAACACAGTGGGTGATAGGATTAGAATATCTCATCAGTATTCTCTCGCTTGATCCCACATTAGAGTCTCAGAATAACAAGACTGACGCTATCACCACGAATTATGATTACTGAAAATAGCTACCCATTTTTTGCAATGTTATCCTTCTTCTCCTTCTCGTTTTTTTTTTCCTTTTTTTTTTTTTTAAGTATAACTGCTTTACATCTACGTTGTCACACCGTACCACCCTGACATGCGGTGCTCTCTTCCTATCAGCCGGCAATCAGTCTCAGTTCAACAACGAACAACACCTTCAGTCCTCACCATCAGCCAATACTTCAAAGTCCCTGGAATCATTTTGGCTGTCTCAGGAAGGGCTCAGGGGGACAATATTCTCAGCCTTCTTGCATGCTGATAACAGGTTGTGCTTTTTATACTGGAAAGTCATTTTGTTGGATATAATATTCTTGACTCATTTTCTTTCTCTGAGCATCTAAGATATGTCATTATTCAAAATTCTACGGCATGGAGTGTTGCTGTTGAAAAGTCTGAAGACATTCTATTTTCATTCCTTTATGAGGCACTTGCTCTTCTTGCCTACATGTCCAAAGGCTTTTTTCTTTTCCTTTAAAATCCAGTAATTTTATATACAATGTTGGTCATCTTGGGTTGCTAGGGTTAGTTAAATGGTATCCTCTTTCATGATACACTTTCAAATCTTTTTTTTTTCCCGAGAATTTTTTTTCCTTGAATTACAGTTTTAAGTATTTTTTCTCTGGCATTTTTTTTCCCCTTCAGTGGCTTTTATTATCTGTACAGATTTTTTTGCATGTTTTAAGTATTTGTACTTTCTCTCAATATCATTTTGATTTTTAACATGTTTCTTTTTTTAGCATCAACTTCTCTTAAGACATATTTATTGTATTTATTCCCTTCTGTGTTCTTCATAGCTCAGATATCATATCGAAAATAACTTTTTCTTTCATTCTTCATACTGAGTTCTTGAGTTTTGTCATCTCATTCCTGTGTTTTATCAAATCTAATTTATGCTGTTTTCTCATGTATCTTCTTTTCTGGATGTATTTTAGCTTGCTTTGAAATAATAGGCTACCAATTTAATTTATTTTAAAGGCACTGTCTTTCTTGTGTGCTTTATTGACTGCAAGGGATAAATCTGTCCCTTATTCTCTTTGTAATTTTGACAACTTTCTTTGGGATTTGATCTTGATTCCTTTCTGCGGCTCATTTTTATTTAATATTCATTCAAGATAGCTTTTCTAACACCACAGAGCTCCCCCTTCTGTTTATTTGGTTTTTGTGTGTGTGTAGGTTTAGAAAATGTGAAGAAGTTGTTTTCTAAGATCTGGCAATTTCCTTCCACGACTTTTATGTGTACCTCTCTTTCCTCGATCTCTCTTGTCTGTGTCCTGCTCAACTTTTTGATTCCACTTCTGGAAGGTGTCCTCAGTTTGAGTTCCTATCCTAGGAAACCACTGAAAAGTTTGGAGCAAAAGAAGTGACACAATCTAACTTAAGTTTTACAAGGATCCCTCTGGCTGTTCTGTGAACAAAGACAGCAGGGAGAAAGCCAGAGGTAAACAGGGAGACCCATTAGGAAGCCATCCTACTACCAGAATTGACAAATTTTATGCCTGAGGAAAGCAAGACGCAGATGGTTACTCTTTACTCTGAGAGTGGAGCGTTCCTACCTTCCCTATGCCCAAATGGCACAGAGTGCAGAAATAGTGACCTTCGTTTATATGGAAACATTTTTTGAGTGTTCCCAGACCCTAAAACTAACCTCTCTTAGGCTTTTCTGATACTTCAGGACATATCTTGCTAACAGATGCACGAAAAAAATTGAGATAAAGCACAGAGGCTCGAAGACACAGTTCACAGCTGTGGGCTTCCGGCTGAGCTCCTGAGTATAGTTCCCAGTTGCTCGGGAAGGAGTTTAGTGGCCCTGCTCTGCTTCAGAGGCTGGGGGGAATGAGGGAGTTGGGGGGTGGGGACGGAGGGGACACGCTGCCTCTGGGACAGCCCACTGTGACCTCCCCACTTAATGCTGCTTTCACTTTTCACTTTGTGGTTGTAACCTAAACACGAAAATACTCTTCAGCTCTCTTTCCGTTAGCAGAAGCAGGTGCTAACGTAGGGCTTTCCTAAAAGCAAAGGGGTATAATGTGAACTTTCAAGAAGCAGGGAATGCCCCTGTAACTTTCCTGAGCCTCACAGCTGGCAAGCGGCAGACAATATTTTCAGACCCAGGCGCTTGGATTTCAGAATCTGTAGTAGACAGTTGCCACCTGAGGCTGCCCCCCATGTTTCAGACCTTCTCTACACATTTTTGTAGTTTTCCACGTTATAAGCCCCAAAGCAGCATTTCCCAGATTCCTTGGGGCTACAGGGCAGAGGCCTGTAACTTGGGTTTCACTCATCAGATGCACCCAGATTTAGCAAATACTTCAGGATGGTGCCTAGTTAAATTTTTCATTTGTTATTTTTTTTATTGTGATGTAATTCACATACCATAAAATTCACCCCTGTAAAGTACAGTAGCACTTTACAACGCAGTAGTTTTCAGTGTATTCATCATGCATGTGGCTACCACCAGTATCTAATTTGAGAATATTTTCATCACCTCCAAAGGAAACCCCATGCCCACTACCAGTCATGTTCCATTCTCCCCTTCCTCCCGTCCCTGGCAGGACTCATTTCCTTTCTCTCTTCCTGGTTTTGCCAGTTTGGACATTTCATGTTAATTACATAATATGTGGCCTTTTGTGTCTGGCTTCTTTCATCTTAGCAGAATGTTTTTAAGGTGCATTCATGTTACAGCATGAATCAGGCTTCATTCCTTTTTGTGACTGATAATACTCCATTGTATAGATGTACCAAATTTTGTTTATCCACTCATCTATTGATAGATAAGCAGGTTGTCTTTACTGTTTGGCTATTAAGAATAATGCTTCTAAGAGGGATGCCTGGATGGTTCAATCAGTTAAACACCTGCCTTCAGCTTAGGTCCTGATCCCAGGGTCCTGGGATTGAGTTCCCCATTGGGCTCCCTGCTCCGATGGGAGCCTGCTCCTCCCTCTGCCTGCTACTCCCTCTACTTGTGCTCTGTCTGTATCTCTCTGGCAAATGAATAAATAAAATCTTAAAACAAAAAAAGAATAATTCTACTATGGACATTCATGGGCAAGTTTTTGTATATTCACATAATTTTGACTCTCTTAAGTTAGATCTGAATTTCAGATAAATAATGAAAAATATTTTAATATAATTATAGCTCAAATATTGCATGTGGCAAACTTTTATTTTAAAATTATTTGCTATTTCTCTAAAATTCAATTTTAACCTGGAATTCCATATCTTATCTGTCAACCTTACCGAAGGGAGTCTTGGATAAAGAATGCAAGAGAAATGCAAAACAATGAGAAATGCAAAACAATGCTAACAGTGAATTCCATCAAATAATTAAGAAAGAAATGATACTAACTCTACATTATATCTTCTAGATAATTGAAGAGGGGGAGCACTTCCCAGCTCATTTTCTAAGGCCAGCGGCATTCAGACAAAGACATTATGAGCAAAGAAACTCTGGGCCAATATCCCTCCTAAGCATAGATGCAAAAGTTTTCCGCAAAAAATATTTGCAGCCTGCTCGCCCCCAACCCTGCCATGAGGATAGCTCTAGAAGCACTCTCTGAATTCAAGAGTATCCAGGATGGGTGGTACAAAAATCATTATTCTCGAGTTCACATTCTGCTCATAGATCAAGCTACAGAGAGTGACTTACTGAGATGAACTATTTTGTTCCTGTGTAGAACTCTTTCTTTGTTTTCCAGAATTAGTATTTTAAGATTCCCTATCATAAATGGTGGTATGTATGAAAATCATACATGTACATAAGATGTACACATTTCAGTAGGAATATTATCAAGGGTCTTATCCATGACATTTCATGTTTCTAGGAGACTCAGAATCAAGGAAGACTATATTCTTCTCTGGAATATTAAGTTTTCCTTTTACTTTATCTTATGGAACATTCTAAATCCTGTAATCAATTGGATTTCTCACTTCCTTTATCACTAGAAATACTAAAGCCAGATTTGTGGCTCATCTCCAACAAACAGAAAAGGACATTGTTAACATTTTGTGTGCTAATCTTACCTTTGGCTTTGCTATCCTCTTAACCTTAAGAGTGTCCTATTAAATTTTTTTTTTCAAAAGACATAATCTGTAACATATGTGTGTAAGGTGTTCCAAATTCCTTGTAGAACACTTGGTTCTGTTTCTGCGGGTAGACCAGCCAGGGTTTCTTTACAGTGTATGCTGATAACAGCAACTAGCAGGATCCTTGACAGCCTAGATTCAGAAAACTATATGATATTTTAAATTACTATTTTGAAGGGGGGGGGGAGATGTGTGGTGTGATTGAATTCCAGAATTAGAATGTCAGGCTTATAGCACAGAATTAAATCCTGGAGATCCCTGCTCGATTTCAAAGTAGGTGCTCTTCCTCTTGGTTAATTAGAATTCAATGGCAAATTCTGGTCCCTCTGGAATTTGCCATTTGAGCAGATTTGGGGGGGCAGGGCTTGAGAATTTCAATAAATGCAATTTTCCTGGAACTTCCATGTATCTCCCTTAACTTTTCCTTAAAGCCAGGAGTGATATGATTATTGTGGAGAGGTAGCTATGGATTTTGTATATTGTTTATATTTTTAAAGAGAAAAAAAAATAACCCCAGGGATTTGGCAAAGCCACAGATGCACATCCCATTTTTTTCCAGAGTCAGTCTGCTTTAAAAAATACACAAAAAATATAAACCCTGTGATGGTTAATACTATATGTCAACCTGGAGGATGTTTTTAGATGGGATTCAAGTTTAAATTGGTGAACTTTTGAAAGCAGATTGCCCTTCTTAATAGGGTAGGACCTCATCTAATCAGTTGAAGGGCCAACTAAAACAAAAGACCAACAACCACCTGAAGCAAGGGGGAGTTCTCCAGGCAGCCAGCCTCTGGACCTCAACAACGCATTGGCTCTCCCAGGACTACCAGCCCACACCGCAGATTTTGGGCTCGCTGGCCTCCGTTATTACATGAGCCAATTCCTCGTAATAAATCTCCTTCTCAACATATACACATAACTTATTTCTTCTCTTTCTTTAGAGAACCTTGAGTAAGACAAACCCACAAACCAACCAACCAAAGTCGTGTTCCTACTTCAGAAACAAGGAGTTATAAATTCTACTTTATGTCTATAAAACTGTGAGATATAGCACATTCAGATCTCTTTTTCACTTTGAGAGAAGAGAAAAATAAATTCTTTCAACATGCTTGCAAGACTCCACATGCTTTCAGAATAAACTCACAGAAATATTACTTAAATGCCACTGCAAGGAAAACAGGCAAGTTTTGTTTAAATAGCATGTCAGAGATTGTCAGCCTCTAAAAACAGTGGCTGAGGCCTATACAAAGGATGGAGAAGGCCACCAGGGACCTGGGTTCCTCTGGGCCTCAGCACCCACCACTTTCAGTATGCAACTGCCATGCTCATGAAGACGATGAAAGTTTCACAAGCTTCATACTAGAGAATGGTTAAGGTGAAAAGCTAAAACTGCCTAAACCACTTCCTTTTAAGAGCTGTCTAGGGATGGTGGCTCAGTCAGTTAAGTGTCTGACTCTTGATGTTGGCTCAGGTCTTGATCTTAGGGTTGTGAGATCCAGCCCCACAATGGGCTCCATGCTCCATGGGACATCTGCTTTAAATTCTCTCTCTCTCCCTTTCCTCCTGCCCTTCTCCCAACTTACACGTGTGCACTCTCTCTCAAATAAAGAAAGAAAATCTTTAAAAAAAAAAAAAAAAGAGCTTTCTAGAAGCCCTGCCCAGCAATTCTGCTTACAACTCCAGCCTAAGGCTAAAACCATGTCTCTTCATCACTGTTAGTTACACAGAAAATGCAGTTGGGCTCATTGTCACCTTGAGCAGAATTGGGAATCTCTTGGTCATAAAGAAGGGGAGAACTGATGCTAGGTAGGCAGTAGGAGTATCTGCTACTCGTAATTATGCTCAGGAACTATGAAGTCATTCCTGGGATTTCAACTGCTTGGGTGTCCCTGTGCCCTCTGAGTGTCCGGCAGGAAATTAGCTAAGAAAAAATTCAGCTTTTGTCAATTTCCTGGTTACCTTCCTGTGGACATAACAGTCCTGAGTGCACTGGTTAAGAAAACTGAAAGGTCACCCTAAACCATCAGAGAATCAGTGTTCTGTGCCTTGCTTCAGGATGCTCTGGCAGGAGGTGGCTAGGTGTGAGATGATGTGGGGTGAGGTGAGGTCCACTTCTTCAACATAGCTGTGGGATCCAGCTCGGCGGGCCAATGGATATATTCTGGAACATTTCTGAACTCTCTAATTTTTTTCTATTTTCATCTTAGTGATCCAAGAAGAATTTTTTTTGTATATTATATCAATAAAACTTCTATGATAATATATACTTGAACATTTTAATCGAATCAGACATTACTTAAGGAGGCATTTCTCAGCTTGGAGTTTGCAGACACATTCTTAGGGGCTGTAGCACTGTTTTCCTTCATGTTTCTGGTCAGTACTCAAGTTTGAGCAACCTGCTCCAGGGGCTTTGAGCAAAGGCTTTTGAAGAGAGACCTACCTGGCATCGCTAGTGTCCATTGGCAGCTTAGTTTCCTTGGAGGTGATGCTGAGACACTTGGTCCCGGCACTAAGGATCAAGCCCTTCTCACAACACTGAGTCAACAGGCACTTTAAGAGAATACCACGTAGGGAGAGGGTGGTGGGGTTATGGACACTGGGGAAGGTATGTGCTATGGTGAGTGCTGTGAAGCGTGTAAACCTGGCGATTCACAGACCTGTACCCGCGGGGCTAATAATACATTATGTGTTAATAAAAAATTAAAAATTAAAAAAAATAAAGACTATACCTCAATTTAAAAGGAAAAGAGAGAGAGGGAGAGAGAAAACTACCACGGATGGAAGCAGGATGTACCAGGCATTTGGGGGCGCTGCTCCTGCTAGCAGAGGGAGCTGCCTGGGACATCTTCTGCTCCTTGTGTCCGCTCTTGCTGAAGGGAGCCGCCAGGGGGCGCAACCTTGCTAACAGGAACAAACCAACCCGAGAGCACGGATAAAAAGGCAGGCTGGCTGCGAGAGGAACCCGTGGCGAGGTTACCCAGGACAAGGACCACGCTCGGTCTTATTAATTGTTGAAATCCCAATACTGGGCCACTGACCTGCTACACGTTATTGACTTAATAGTTTAAAGAACTGTATGCTTTCATACAATGAATAAATGTATGATTTACATCATGATGAATGTAATGAATGAGTACATTCATTCATTAATGTATAAATGAATGAATAAATGAATGGTGACCAGACAAAAATGATTAATATTTGGATTCACAATCATTTACTATCCCCTTTCCTGGGAATTTAGTTTTCTGCCTGCTTAGCTTCTCTGCCTCCCTTTCCACCTTCTGAAGAGACTTCTGTCTTCCATAAACTTGTTCTTTGGGCTTTTATGATGAAAAATAGAGAGACAGATGGGTTGGGGGGTGGAGTTTGGCTTTCTGGTGCACTGTATCAGCGCAATTCCCTCTGTTCTCCGTGGATCCTCCCACTTCCCCCATCAGAACCCACAGGGATGATCACGAACACAGAATTCTAAGGCTGAACACGGATTTCTTTGGCGGTTGTCCTCTATCCCCCAAATACGTCTCTGCATAGTAATAAATAGAGGAGACACTAGATCAAGAGCTGAAATAATCTAAATAATGTGGTACTGGCAGGTAGAGGAGTTATGAGGACAAGTTTGAGGAGAGAACCATGAGGCTTATGACAGAGTGTGGGAAAGGCTAGAAAAGGTGGGGATTTGAACAAGTGTCGACATTTGTTAGGATCCCATTTAACGTTCTTTCACAGATCTTCTCTTTTCAGAGATTTTCTTCACCTCCCAGAAAGCTGATAGAATTCCCTTTGGCAATGCTTCTTGAATGTTAAGGCTGCTATGATACTAGAGCGTACTAATCTCTGGGTTTAGAAGGATTGCAGAGTAAGTAAATGAAGAAACAAAAGGACAAATGAAGAATGATAATGTCTCTTCTTCTGTCTCACATTCTAGTGTGAGTCATCCTTGACTTAAGGAGGAAAATGGAGATTGTTAGCTTTCCCTATGGAGACAGGGTAAGTTTCTACCAGGTCACTGAGCTCCGGGAGCCCAAAGAAACTCTGGGAGAGATGCAAACCAGGTGTGGCAATCTTGAGTCACAACTTGGACCTTTCTCCCCACCGAAAACTAGCCAGAATGTATTCTGTTGCTTTTACTAAGAATGCTATTTAATTCAGGATAGATAAATACACAGAGATTATATATGTATCTATAAATACACGGATAGGCATCATTATAGCTAAACAGGTTAAAAAGAAAACCTCGATATGATAAACATGGTTTACTTACTTGAAAATATGCTCCTCTCAGTCATCCATTTTCCCCTCTTGTTCTTAACATAGCTAACTTCTAAAAATATCAGTGGGGGTGCCTGGGTGGCTCAGTGGATTAAAGCCTCTGCCTTCGGCTCAGGTCATGATCGTGTGGTCCTGGGATTGAGCCCCACATGGAGCTCTCTGCTCAGTGGGGAGCCTGCTTCCCCTCCTTTCTCTGCCTGTCTCTCTGCCTACTTGTAATCTCTCTCTGTCAAATAAATAAATTTTAAAAATAAAAATAAAAATATCAATGAAGGGTGCCTGGGTGGCTCAGTCATTAAGCATCTGCCTTCGGCTCAGGTTATGATCTCAGGGTCCTGGGATCCAGTCCCGCATCGGACTCCCTGCTCGGCAGGAAGCCTGCTTCTCCCTCTCCCACTGCCCCTGCTTGTGTTCCCTCTCTTGCTGTCTCTCTCTCTGTCAAATGAATAAATAAATAAATCTTAAAAAAAATCAATGAATAATATTTGAATAAGAAGATGAAGCACTGAACTTTATAAATTAAATGGGTTTGTTTGTTTTTAGTTTAAGTTAGTTTTAGCCACATCAAGAAGGGGCATGGCCAAGACAGTGGCTTATCCCTCCTGCCTCTGCCTGACATCCTGGCCACAGCCTGTTCATCAGGTTCAGGTCGGGGTTGTAAGGTCTGCTTCAGAATTCTCAGCTAGGCCTTTGAGTTAGGGTAGGGCGTGGGTGGGAAGGCAAGCCCTGAGACAGTTAAACTGCTCCCTAAAGCAAGTGATTATTTACTGAGAAAGGGTTGTCTTGGTCTAGTCAGTCTTGAGTTCCACAAGCCTAGCATGGAATAAAGAGGGAGAAGGAAAGAATGAAAGTCATTGCCAAGGCACTGTTGGCCAGGAGGAAAGCCAGAGAGGATTCACTTGTGGCTCTGACGCCCATCTTACCCCTCAGGATCCAGCCAAGCCCATCTTGGCAAGGGCAGCTTGGACAGCAACCACCAAACATGTCTTTGGCCTTCCTTCAACTCTTTCAGCATTTACAATTGTGTTAGAGGTGACCACTTAGTTCCCATTGCTCATATGCCCATAGAGGGAAAAGAATTTCCATTCTACTATCCAGAAGAAAAGAACACGATCAACTTCCTTCTGCCCCTTTGCTACCTCTTCCTCAGGGAATGAGGAGGACTTATCAAACCCATGAACTTGGTAGTGGAACTGAGCACACGTGATTTGCGCGCTCTCTCTCTCTTCTTCTGAGCTGTAAGCCTCCGAAGGCTATGTCTGTCAGCTCCACTATATGTCATAAGCTACAGGGCCTGTTCCTATTGTGGAAAGGTCGCATGTCCGAGCCGGTCCCTTGGTGGATAAACTTTTAGAAGAGGGAGAATTGGGGTAAATTCTACGAATCTAAAGCCACAGATCTAAAGCCATTTTTGTGTCATCTGTATCTTATTTCTTAATTCATTTGAACTTTGGCAGGACCTAATACAGTGACAGATGTGAGGAAGAGAGGAACAATAATAATTATACCACCCTCAGCAATGGCTCAACTTGGCCGACTCAATATCTCTTAACCCATGCTGTTCAAACTGACTAATAAGAGACCAGGTGGCATACGGTGGCTTGCCAGCGTTCGTGAAAAATGTGGGTATCTGATTACTTCCTCACAGATGAGAAAGGTGATGAGTGTTAACCTTTGAGTGGCCAGAATCTCTTACTCCAGTCAGTCACAGAACATGGCTTCCTGCACATCATCAGCTCTAAGGCAGTAGGACAAAACACCAGCCAACCACACTGAGAAGATCTAGAAACCATGGACGGCTACTTAGGGCCATATTTGTGGTTTATATTTGCAGGAATATAAACCTAGATTTTAGTGATGCATCAGTTCACAGAGTTTGGGAAAGATGACCACAGTGCACATGTTGGAAAACCAGGATGCCAGGTCTTTTTTGGCCCTATAAAGATATTCAATAGGAAGAAGAAGGGCATAAAGTCTAATCCTTCTCCAGTTAAGCCTGGGAAGATTAAAAGAGGAATTCCCAGCTATGAATTAAACTCTGAAAGATCACTGTCATTAGAATTTCATATTTGCTAGTCAGAAACATGAAGAGGATGAAGCGGGAGGCAGATTTGCTGCCATTTCAGGGAAAGAAGAGCCAACTGCCAAAAATGGAAGAAAGCCATAAATCTGGGCACTGGCCTAATTGGAAAGTAGAAAACAAAATAACCTATTGCAATTTAGTCTCTGGATGGAAGGCTCTGAAGATATCATAGTGTGCATTACCAACACTCTGTAAGAGAGTCACATGAGAGTGACCCAGTTTGACCTCCAGTGAAACCCTGGTCTTGGTGGAGAGGGACCCAATATGAGGCGGGGCAGGGGGTGGGGGGCACGCGCAGAGAATATGCTGAGTCAGCAATTCTCTTCACACATTGCCCCACCCCGCACTCCCAGCCCGCCTTCAGGCATTCTGTGTTTCCACCTATGAAGGCTGGGACATGGTTCCCTAATAACTTGCAAACACCATGGAAAGGGACTTTATGGTTCTTTGTCAAAGAAGCAGCTTCTTTCCTCAGTTATATTTTTTCCTAGGCTGAGGGGCATGGACACAGTTTTCATCTCAAATGAGATTTGAATAAAGTGTGTCTATAAAACAGCAGCAATCCTGACAGTATGACTAGGTATTTGACAAGAGGTATTTCTTGCTTTTGTTTTATATATTGAATACTCAAAATTACTAATCCCCACAAGAAAGCTCACCTTAATACCCACTTTGTTTAAATTTCATGTGGAAAGACCTTTGACCCTTAACTATTTGAACATTCGGCCGGCCGTAGCAAAACAAACAAACAAAAAACCCCTATAATTTCTATAAAAGGACCTTTCTTTTTAACCAATGACCTGATTCAACTCTGTAAACCCCATAGTTACCACTAATTCATAGAAATTTGACAAAGAAAGTTTCAGCTTTTCACGTTGGTGGAGAACATGGTGATCCGTAAGGGGAAAAAATAACATTATTCTTTACTTTCAGGGAGCTAGAACTTCTGGGAATATGTGAGATTGTAAAGTTAGGGAAATACGTGCCCTTTTGGTTCCTTAACTGCTAGAATACAATGAGTTCTTTTTCTCTTGGTCTTTAAGTTGGGTTAAGAACTATAGGTTCAGGGGCGCCTGGGTGGCTCAGTCATTAAGCGTCTGCCTTCGGCGGGCTCAGGTCATGATCCTAGGGTCCCGGGAATCAAGAGGCCCACACTGGGCTCCCTGCTCATCAGGAAGCCTGCTTCTCCCTCTCCCACACCCCCTGCTTGTGTTCCTTCTCTCACTAACTCTGTCAAATAAATAAATAAAATCTTAAAAAAAAAAAAAAAGGAACTATAGGTTCAAGGAGATGTTTATTTTGAGGAGGGAGTCTCTAATGAGTCCAGTTTAAGTGTATGCTGGTTTAGAAAGCGCCGTGGTAGTGGCAATGTTTTCAGCTGCGGCAGCAAAATTTCTTTATCTTTGTTGTTCACCGGATTTGCGTTAGAATGATACTTTGAAAATTCACTGGACCGGTGATAACACAATGGCATTTAACCTGATACTCAGAGGGCCCAATGCCTTCATGGCCCTGCTCTGTTCACACAGTTACACACCAATAAAGGGCCTTTTCATTCTATTCTTTGCCTGTTCCCTGAAAGCCACTGTTAAGGATTTTTTTTAGTCTCACGTCTCCTAACAACACATTTTTTTAGCCCATAATAACTGATGTTTCTGGCCAAAATCCTGGTTTAATCCTGATTTAATGGTTTTCGAAGTTCATATGCATAGACGGTCAGGTTGGATTAGGAGACAGCACAGCACGGATTGCTCGCTCCTGCTTGTGCCTGAGCTCCTAGTACAGGGCCTGGCACATAGATACTCACAGATCTCTATACAGACATGAAGGCATAAATTGGTAAAGCCACCAGCACGGTGGGATCGCCAAACCTACAGCAGGAGGAGATGACTCAGAACTAAAAGCACAAAATTTACTTTTACTAGCTTCTGTTGGGTTTTTCAAAAAAAGGCCTTCCTTGACACTTGCACCTCCCCCTAAAAATTCAAAGTATGCCAATCTGTGAATGCTATCTGCTTACATGTCTCCTGGTCTGCAGTTACTTGCTCTCACTGGTTCTGTTGGAAGAGGTTTTATGTCTTTGTGGAATCTAATGAGGCATAAATCTTTGTACCTGTAGGTCCACACTGAAGGATCCATCATTCCTTTGGGGACTGAGTTAAAGGTGGACATTCAATATGACCATCATTCTGGATGTTCTGAAACCTGGCCAAGGCTGTTTTAAAGCTAATTATGAGAATCTGTGACGGTTAAATCACTCAGCTATGTCTGTTTCCCATTCATGCCTCATTAGAATGGAAGCAAAAACAACTGAAACATTTATGGACGTATTCTCCATCATTTCCTCCCCTACCCCTTTCATCAGCTACTCTTTCTCTATCTTCTCAGAGAAGGACTATGATAGGAGGAAACAAAGAAGAGGGTACTTTTTCCAGTATGTGAGTTGTAAAATTGCACAGAAAAATATGGGAGGGACTATAGTTGCGGAAGAGCAAGTGTTCCCCAGGTTGCAAGAGAAAGCAGTGTTGGAAATGATAGCTCCCTGGGAAGTTGTCTTGGTAGGTCTTGGAGAAAGACCCTGAACCAGCTCCTGGGCTCATCCTGGACTGGGGAGTAGTGGAGAAGGATGAAGCTGGACAAAACCCCAACTATGATTGTAAGGTGCAGAAGATATTAGTCTTTTCTCTCCCAGGGAGAACCTCAGAAAATAAAAAAATCCCAGCGAAGAAATGGCCTTGGAGAAGCTCACAGATGGCCCACTGGGGTGGGCGCAGCAGTATGCATTCCAAGGACCTAAAACGGACCTAGAGGTAGGTTAGTGACCCACCCAACCTGAAGACAGGAGAAAGAGAGCGAATGCAAAGATGAGTGGGTCAAATGGGATGATGGATGTCTCAGCAGATGGTAAGTGCAAACAGAAGACTTGAGGATCAGATAGACCGTCCGCCACCCAAACCCCCAACTCCAACACTTGGATTTCTAGACACCTCTGCAATTTAGATGCAACTACAAGGAAAATTTGAGAGTATCTTAGAACTGACAGGTTTTTCTATTATCTTGCTAGAAAGCCATGTTAAAAGAGACATTAAAGAGGGCACGTGATGTAATGAGTACTGGGTATTATATAAGACTGATGAATCACTGAGCTCTACTTTTGAAACCGGTAATACACTATATGTTAATTAATTGAATTAAAAATTTTTTAAAAGTATTTAAAAAAGAGACATTATGTTTAGTTGTAGAAAAACAAAGCTGGGGGCACCTGAGTGACTCAGCTGTTAAGCGTCTGCCTTTGGCTCACATCATGATCCCAGCGTCCTGGGATCCAGCCACACTTAGGGCTCCCTGCTCAGTGGGAAGCCTGCTTTCCCTCTCCCTTGCTCATGTTCCTTCTCACTATCTCTCTCTGTCAAATAGATTAAAAAAAAAAAAAAAAAGCCTTAAAAAAAGCGCTGTTTCTTATACATTTGTATTTGTAGGCCAAGATTTAGACCCACAATATTTAAGAAAATTCGAGTTGGCTAACATTTATTGAACACTCATCAAGTGATGTACCTGGCATCGTTTTAAGTGCTTTATGCGTGTTCATTCATTTAGAAGAGAGCTCCTTTGTTTACGAAATTTGATTTGATTTTTACGATGTCCTTATATAAGATCACTTTAAAAAATACTGTAGTGCTGGAGCACCTGGATGCCACAGTCGGTTAAACATCCAACTCCTGAGCCCAGCTCAAGTCTTGATCTAAGGGTTGTGATTTCAAGCTCCATGCTGGGCATAAAGTCCACTTTAAAAAAATATACCGTAGCGTATTTCCTTTTTTAAAAATTTTATTATTTATTTGCTTATATATTTAAGTGGCCTCCGCACCCAAAGTGGGTCTCAAGCTCGAACTTGCACAAGCCAGTCTGGCACCGCACAATAGTGTATTTCTTTTTTCTTTTTTTTTTTTTTAAATATTTTATTTATTTATTTGGCAGACAGAGATCACAAGTAGGCAGAGAGGCAGGCAGAGAGAGAGGAAGGGAAGCAGGCTCCCCGCTGAGCAGAGAGCCCGACGTGGGGCTCGATCCCGGGACCCTGAGATCGTGACCCGAGCCGAAGGCAGAGGCTCTAACCCACTGAGCCACCCAGGCGCCCCCAATAGTGTATTTCTAACAAGAATCATTTCCATTTTACTATTTAGAACTGGATCATCTAAAAAGAGGTTTTTATTCTGGATAAATTCTAACAAATACAAAAGTAGAGAGGATAATATTACAGAACTCCATGTACCCACCTCCCAAGTTTTAGAATTATTAACCATGAATAACCAATCACATTTCCTATCTTGAACCAAATCTTAGAAATCATATCATTTTCTCTCTATATATTCAGTATGTGTCTCTAAAACATGAGGCTTCATTTCATGAAATATCCAGTGTTTGAATATCCCCCATTGTGTCAAGACTTTCTTTCAACATCATTAAAGTCAAGATCTAAACAAAGTCCACACATGACACTTGGTTGATAGGTCTCCTGTCTCTTTTATTCTTTAAGCTTCCCTCTCCTCTTTTATTTCTAACCTTGTATCTTATTTTTTGGAAAATCCGTGTCACCTGTCTTGTAGATTTTTCCACATTGTGGGTTTTGCTGATCTCGGCCTCATCATTTAGGATATTCCCACGGCTGTTGGTTCCTGCAGTGCTTGCTAATCTTGCTAATTTTTCTGACTCTACTCCATCCTTCCATCCTACAATGTAACAGAGCCCTGACTAAAAACAAAACCAATTTACAACGGAAGGTTTGATAGTGGGGGGACGTCATCTTTACTTTTAAGGATGCTGAAGCTTTCACCTGTGAAGTCTAAATCTCTCATGTTTTGCTGAATGAGAAATCCCCACTTCCACCCAACTCCGTAGTCTATCTGGACAGTGATTTGCAGATGACTCACCCCTTGTCTCCGAAATCTGCATTTAAACAAAGATAAACATTAACACACGTAAAGCATTAATTTGTCTTGGCTTTTGTGTCATACTCCTGTGTTTCTAATTTCATTTTGTTTACCAGACAATGTCTGGTGCCCTGGGATCTGTGATATGCTAATCTGCTCCCCATTCACTGTGGGATTGAGGTCATCCCTCCGGGAACAGGCTTTCATCTGATTAGACATATTGAATGGCTGATTTATTTCCATTCTGGCCTCTGTAGAGCAGACAGACAGCGGGCTCTCCCTTGGGAGAAGGTGGGCCTGGTTCTAGACAGCATTTGATATACTCGCAGCTGAGAACTCGGGAAAACAAAGCGGGGGCGGGTGGGGGGATGGGAGGAGG
The DNA here is from genome assembly GCF_020171115.1 of Neogale vison. Classification (NCBI taxonomy): domain Eukaryota; kingdom Metazoa; phylum Chordata; class Mammalia; order Carnivora; family Mustelidae; genus Neogale; species Neogale vison. The sequence goes on along the minus strand of NC_058092.1, from coordinate 71,640,169 downwards.
GAGGGTGTGTTGTCTTCAGAGCAGGTAGTTGGCAATTTGCTGATGAGAGAAGCCGTCCTCAGGTTGACATACTATAGTTGACATGTGTGAACTATTATTATTTTAGCTTTGACCTTGTGGGTGATAATAGCGTTGACTTTCATTCAGTCCCTCAGCTGGCCTCAGAGCTCTGCTATCGCTCATGCTCTTTAAAGGCTAACGGCCCTGTTAGGTAAGGCATACAGGTTCTAGGCGGCTAACCACATCCTTAACTTGACTTTGTTATAAATAATTCCCGCTTACATATAGCTTCCAGTCTATTTTATCTCTGGGGTGAATACAGTTATTTTTAATGCATCTGAGTTCTGGTTTATAACAAATGAATTTGCAAGCAGAAAAAAAGCTTAGAGAAATGAAAACCCAGAACCATATTACTGGAGAAAGCACCTCTTGTATTTGAATGTTCTCTTTTGAAGAAAGATATTGGTACACCCAGGAGTAGAAACTGGTGAACACTATTGGACCCACTAGGCCGGGAGGGATATCAGAAGCTTGTGAGTCCCCTTAAAACCGTGGTAAAAATGCCTTTAAAGATTGGAGGGAATGAAAAGGAGGCTGCTTGGGAGGTAGGGAATAATGCTTAACTTTACAGGCTTGGCAGTTTACAAAATACTCTGTCTTGCATTTTCTCATTTGAACTTCATGACAGCCTTGGGGAGTGGGATACTATGACCATTTTTCAGAAAATAAGTGAGGTAAAGGGAGAGTAAATGGATCACAGAGTCAATAAGTAGCGGCATATGAAAGGAGGTCTTTGGAGCCCCTCTGCACACCCCCACACTACAAGGCCTCTGCACTTCATGGGCTCAGCCTCCTTCCCCTCCCCCTGCCCTTCTCCTTGCTTGCCAGTGGGCTCTGAGCTGCTTCTTCTGGTTTCTGTAAGGATGACAGAAACTAGTTTCCAGTCCTCGTTTTCTCTCGAAATATACTGCTCGATATCAGTCTGTTGACTTAACAGGGTCTGCTTGGGCAAGTTGTTTTTCCTCACTGGGCTTCATTTCCTTAATCCTTAAGATTTCATTGTTAAATGCTTTAAGTTTTTAAAGGAAATCTTAAAACTTAAAGCAAATGAAAATATAGCTGCCATTCCTTGAGCACTATTTGGAAATAGGGACTGCATGGAATCTCTTACAGGTGTTGTTGTGAACCCAGAAAAGCCCTGCCATGTTGCTTATGGCTGCTCTCCCCAAACCCAGACACCCCCATCATCCTTCTCCTGAAGCATCACAGTAGCTTCTTCTTTTTTTTAAAAAATATTTTATTTTTTTATAAACATATATTTTTATCCCCAGGGGTACAGGTCTGTGAATCGCTAGATTTACACACTTCACAGCACTTACCATAGCGCAGTAGCTTCTTAATTGGTCTTTCTTCCTTTCCCATCCCTCTTAGCCAACCAAAGCTCAAACTCTCAAGCACTTTTTTCCTCCAGACTCTCTGGTAGTCAGAATAATGCCCCTTACCCTGGAAATGCCTATATTCTAATTCCTGGAGTCGATGAAATTGTTACCTTACATGGCAAAAGGGACTTTGTGGGGTTGATTAAATTAAGGAACTTGAGGTGGGGAATGGCCTTTTGGCTGATCACCCTGGATTATCTGAGTGGGTGCAACGTAGTCACAATGGTCCTTATAAGGAAAAGAAGGTCACGTGGTGAGGGTGGGGTGGAAGACAGGGAGAAGTCATGGAGGGATATGAAGATGCCAGGCTGCTGGCTTGGAAATACTGGCAGTCTCTAGAAGCTAGAAGGGGCAAGGAAATAGTCTCAATAAGTTTATGGAGGATGTATGGCCCTGCTGGCACCCTGCTTCTAGCTCCCTGAACCCATGTTGGATTTCTGCCTTCCATAATTGTAAGATAGTAAGTGTTTATTGTTGAAAGTCACTAAGATTCTAGTAATTGTTACAGCAGCGATAGGAAACTAATACATACTCTACATACTAATACATACGAACACGCCAAGCTTGTTCTGACTTTAGGGCCTTTGCATTTGTTCCCTCTGCCTGGAGTACTCTGTCCTAAGATTTTACAAGGACCATTCCACCTGAAGTATCCTGCCTGCCTGTCACTTTCTGTCACATACTTTATTTTATTTTTCTCATTTTATTAATACCATCTGAAGTTACCTTCTCGACTAATTTGTTTTCTTTTTGTTTCAGCCAACAGCAAGTATAAGGTCCCTGAGAGAAGTGTCTTATCTGGCACACTTTTGTTGCTAGGTCCTCGATGTTGGGGACAGTGTCACACAGTGTTCCTCTGTCTCACTGTAGTCAGACAGTAAGCAATTTCAGAGGAAGGTTAGGAAAAGAAGTAGCAGAACAGGTACACAGACTCGGGTCAGTTAATTTCTAAATATTTATAAGATGGATCTCTTTCTAAGCCACCTCCTCTCACTCTAGAAGGTTTTTTGCGGTACCTTGCTGGATTTGGAAATGAGTGAGAAGTGAAAATATCTCACCATGCCTTTCTCTTCATGGTTACCATTTTGTTAGTTTCCAAGTGAGGAAAAGAATGGATCCATTTTAGAGGTCCTTGTTGACTATGACACTCTAAGACCTTTACAATACCTGGGACATTTTTATTGTATACAGAGTAAATTCAATGTATATATTCTATTTTTGTAATTAGAAAACTCAAATGTCCATTTAGCTCCTTTCCAAGGGGCCAAATCTAAAGAATAATGAAATTTGAGTGATTCCTTACAAACAGAGATTTCTCTCCTCCCCCTACTTGTATGTGTATTAACAGAAACCGTAATGCCATGCATTTGCATGGGGTAACATGGATCTTCTAGAACATGTCTTTTGGCATTTGTCAGGGAAATATGGGTATCAGTGTTTCATAGATGTCAATGAATTGTCCTAGGGTATCTCAAAGAGCTAGGAAATGTTAATAAGTGGAAGGGTTGCTGAGCTCTGAGGGCCTAGGCAGAAGTCTGCAAAGGCATTCCCCAATCTCAGCATCACAGTGGTTGATGTAAGTGAGAGGTAGGGAGATGCAGAAGAGAAGGGGGAAATGACCCCAGGCATACCAGGCATATAGCACTCCCCATGGATAGCTTCCCAGGAGCAGGAGTACTGTCTCTTTCTGAGTCTCTCCATCCAGAATCCCATGAATGGATCTCACTGGGTTCTATGCCTGTCCCTTACCCAACTGCCGTGGCCAGAGGGCACAGTACTCTGTACTTGAGAGTACTGTGGAAGGCGGGAGCAAGGCTTTCTGAAGGGAAACAGGATGTTGTTACCAGAAAAAGAAATAGATGCTGGGCAGGCAAAAGCAACATATGTCCTCTACCTTCCCCAAATGCTGAAGGTGGAGTTTCAGGCACCAGGACTTGGATAAGGGAGATATTTCTGAAGTGCTTTTTTTGGGTCCTCAGATAACACCATGCTACCACCAACCTACTTAAAAAGCATTAAAGAGCCATCTGGCCTGGGCTTGACTATTCTATCCATATTGCTTGCAGTTCTAGCTTAAATCCCTTGGCTTGTAAATCAGGTAGCAGCATTGAAATACGCTGAATTCTGAAAATGTTGAGATTATAAATAGTTTATCCTATTTTATAAAGGCAAACAGCAATTCTGAGAACTCTAGCATCTCAAAGCCTCCAGCAGGGTTTCTGGGTGTCCCTGTCTTATTGTGTTTGTATTATATAGTTTAAAAAAGAGGACATTTTATTATCAAAAATTATTCTTACACTAAACAAACCCTATAGCAAAACTTTCTGTACAAGTAAAAACTCCAAATGCTTATTTCGGTCTCTTTCTGGTTTTTTACAGTAATCTCTACATCAAAGATGGGGCCCCAGCCCACGACCCCAACCAGCCAAGCACCCCTGCTTATTTTTGTTTGTTTCTTTTCTTTTCTTTTAAAGATGTTATTTGTATATTTGACAGAGATCACAAGTAGGCAGAGAGAAAGAGAGGGAAGCAGGCTCCCTGCTGAGCAGAAAGCCAAACTTGGGACTTGATCCCAGGACCCTGAGATCATGACACGAGCTGAAGGCAGAGGCTTTAACCCACTGAGCCACCCAGGAGCCCTTATTTTTGTTTCTTTTATTTTTTTTATTTTTTAATTTTTTATAAACATATTTTTATCCCCAGGGGTACAGGTCTGTGAATCGCCAGGTTTACACAGCACTCACCAAAGCACATACCCTCCCCAATGTCCATAACTCCACCCCCCTTCTCCCAACCCCCTCCCCCCTTTATTTTTGTTTCTTAAGACTATGTTCACTTGAATATTTCAGAACCGTACTCGTGTTTGTTTGTTTGTTTTTACTGCCTCTACTAGTTTTGTGGAAAGTGTGTTAAATTTAAAGTGAGTTAAATTTAAAGCGTTTTTTTTCTTAAGCAAATGAAAAGTGATGGGTATTAATTTTATTGCTCTGGTAGTGTCTCGTGTGTTGCTGATTTGCAACATATAGATTAGATTCCTCTTACCTTTTTCTAAATTTTACCTTACAGAGCCCTTGCTTAATATTATTTTATAATATTTTATTTCTCATTACTTATATTTTATACTTCGTAGATGATTGGACAAGGTATTGAAATTTATTTTACGGACTCTGGTGACAGAATAAATTTGTAATTTAAATATATTACAATCATGTCTTCTATGATTTGTCTGCCATCCACTTTTCCCAGTTCCTATTCCATCTTAAGAACTATATTACAGGGGGCACCTGGGTGGCTCAGTTGGTTAAAGCCTCTGCCTTCAGCTCAGGTCATGATCCCAGGGTCCTGGGATCGAGCCCCGCATCAGGTTCTCTGCTCAGCAGGGAGTCTGCTTCTCTCTCTCTGCCTGCCTCTCTGCCTGCTTGTGATCTCTGTCTGTCAAATAAATACATAAACTCTTTAAAAAAAAAAAAAGAACTATATTACAGGTATCTATTATTTTCATTTATCCTGCATCCCTTTTTCTTTGGTAAGAGCACCAGCCAATTTCACTGCTCCTCCTTTGTTCCACATGGTTCTGGGGGGACTGCTCATTGTGGTAACATTGACTCTGGTGGAGGATTTTAGTAGTGGTCCAGGCTGGCGTGGTTGAACTTGGTCCTTAGGACATAGTGATTGGTCCAAGGTGGGCACATCACCTAAGCTGAAACAAACAAAATCTCTTCCCAGAATTTTCTGAAATAGATACCATTCTCACCTCTTTTTGGTGGCAAGCAATAAGGAAGTGCCCAAGAGCTACCATTATCCATGTTCCCTACCTCGTGGAGAAATCTCGTCTACAGTGGAATAGAATGTGGTCAACTGTGCCAAGGGAGGAAGACGTGAGAGAAGGAGACAGAGAATGTAGGCAAATATTTTTTCAGGACAATATAATGGAAGAAGTAAAAGGCCAAGAGAGGTGAAAATATAGTTATTTTTAAAAATATTTTATTTATTTATTTGAGAGAGTGAGAGAGCAGGGGAGGAACAGAGGGAGAGGGACAAGCAGACTGTGCATTGAGCATGGAGCCTGATGCAGGGCTCGATCCCATGACCCTGAGATCATGATCTGAGCCAAAACCAAGAGTGGATTGACTCAGCCACCCAGGCGGCCAGAGAATATACATAAAGAAGTGCTTATAATGCAAGACCATGGACTCTAAGCTAGGTCAGGAGGGAATAAGAATCTGAGGAATAGAGACAAACAGAGTGAGGGGACAGTAGGGTCAAATGAACAAAGTGCCTAGAGGAGTAGAAGAATGATTTGAGCTGAGGTATAAGAAGGCAAGTGCAGGAAATATAGAAGTAATACACTTGAAACTGAGATAACTGAGGGGTACAGTTGTAAGTGACAGGGTCTAAGGATAACTGGGTTGGTGGCTGAAGGGGAGCAACAGAGGAAATGACCACTGCAAATAAAGAGGCTGAGGAATGGAGAGGCCATGATATTGGATGGACCATTCAGGTAGGAAAATGGAAGAGAGAAAGGGCATACCTGGTGTGGAAACGTCGAAGAACTGTGGGAGTGTCCTGGAAGATGGGAGAGGGCCACCACAAGAGGGTCTAAAGGGACGTGCAGTCTGATGGCCTCAGCTTCAAGGAAGCCCATGGGGGAGATCAAGGAAGAAACCATAGTTTGGAAGTGGCAGGGAGAAGAAAGAAGAGGACCTGTACCACCTTCTGGCCCGGTTGGTACATGGTGTGCGAGAGGAAATGGCTGCCACGCATGAGGGCTGCAGGGAATTCAGCGTCCTCGGGGAAAAGCCAGGTTTCCCTCTGAGCCAGAAGGTGAAGGGCCTGGTCAGAGAAGACAGTGGGTATAGGGCACTTTTCTGATGGCAGAGCCATGTAGGGATCGTGATTTGAGTGGTGAATTTGACTTGGGAAACTTGGGCTTCTTGAGGTCACCGAGATAAATCTCTAGACAAGACGGGGTACCCTGGTGGCAGCTTAAAGTGAGGGGATAATTAATTCTAATTATCCTCAGAACTTGACTCAGGCAACTCTTAGATGAGGAGAAAACAAGAATTAAATTCATTGGAATCCAGTTGATCCAATAAGCTGTCCATCTTTCTTCCTTAACAGCTGGAATTGGGCCCCTTCTTATCCCCACTGATTCTGTCCTGACTTAGGTCCTCATTACTTCTTCCCTGCATTATTATGGTTGCCTCCTAATGGGTTTCTCTTGCTGACCTTGCCTCTCTCTAATGCATCCTCTACCATCTCTGCCAGAGTGTTCTTTCTAAGTCACTCATTTAATCAGGCACTTTCTCTGTTGTGACCCCACTGAGGGCTGCTCTAAATGCTTCAAGATAAGATCCGAATGTCTGGAGGGGAATGGCCCTCAGTGAGCTGACCCTTGTTCTGTCCTGCAGCCTCCTGGAGCCCAACTCTCCCACAGGCTCAGGTTGTTCTCTTTGTCTGCAATGCTCAGCCCCCCTTTTTCACTTGATTACCTTTATATTCATTCTTTTAAAATAGAATTCAAATCTTTGAAAGAGTATACAAGAAAATGGCCAGCCTGGTTATGCTGAGGAGGGAAACTGGGCATCCTGGTGGGGTGGGGGTAGGAAGTACAAGGGGAACCTTTCATAACATGCTCCTTTGCACATTTTGGATTTTATGCCATATGAATGCGTTGCCTCATCTTTAAAAGTAATGAAATGTAAGAAAAAACTTAAAACATCAAATGGACCCAAAAAAAGATATATGTAACTGTTTCCTCCTCTCTCAAATCTTCCTCAACTGGACACTTCCCTCCATTGAGTTATCATTGTGCTTCCCATGTTCCTCTAGCACAGGGTTTATCATTTTATATTGTAATAATTGCAAACAGGTAAGCAGACTTCATACTATCATAGCCTAAAAACTCCTGGAGGAAAGAGACTCAGTCTTAACCATTTTTGACTCTCTGGCACCTTACCTCTAAGCTTTGGTACATAACAGGTGCTTGGTAAAAGTTTGTCAAATTAATGAATGAATAGAATTTCTGTGCAAAAGGGAAACAAAAGATGTGGAAATAATCCTGGTTATTTTTACAAATAATGAAATCAGGCCTAGAGATGTTATTTATTAAGGATTGGTAGCAGAATAAAACTAAGAATCAAAGTTCTCTGGAGTCTAATTCTAGCCCTAGAATAAATTATAAGACTTTCACTCTAGATAGCCAATATGGTGTGAATGGTTTCTACATATTTGACCCGAGGCCCTGGATTTTCAGGAAATTTCTGATTTTCAGTAAACTGCTGGTTTAACCTCCAAAGGACACTTTTATGTATCAGGTCATGGGTCCTAATTTGGCTTCAGAATCATATAACCTAGGTACCTCATAAATTTGACTTTAGAAATCATAAAACCTGGGGTGCCTGGGTGACTCCGTTGTTTGGGCGTCTGACTCTTGGATTTGGCTCAGGTTGGGATCTTAAGGTTGTGGGTTGGAGCCCTGGGTTGGGCTCTGGGCTTGGCAAGCGGTCTTGTTTGTTCTTCTCCCTCTGCTCCAGCCCCACTCACGCTCTCTCTCACTCAATAAATAAAATCTTAAAAAAAAAAAAAAAGAAATCATATAATCTAAGTAGCTCATAGAACAAGCTTATATTCACAGAACTCACAGGAAAATCTTGTAGTACAATTCTTTATCTTAAATGTGGTTTTAAAAGCTGTGTTTTATGTTACGTTTTCCTCAAACACACTGTGTGGTAGGCATAGCTATACACAGTGTCTGTAGGGATGAAAGAACAGCATAGGGAAAAGTGCCCACGTCCACTCGAAGTGGTATATTCAGTTCTCATTTGTCAGCATTTACTTGCGGTCTCTCCAGGGCATGAAAGCAGTGACTAATTTTATTTTATTTTACACAGAAGTCATGTTTTTATGCTTAAATGGTAGTGTTAGTGATTACCTGGGCTAGATTTTAATTGGCCAAGGAAGATCTTCTGGGACTTCATGATCACTGGTCTTCAAACTTTGTGCTTACACACCTCCCTAAAAGAATTTTGAAAAGAACTTGTATCCCTCCTATGTTTTTATGTTGCCACTTGTGATTTTCATCATAACTTCGCAATGGGTGTGATTTCTAGTGTATTGCAACTCTTGAGGTTTTAAAATAAAGTTGTTAGGTCTTTTTCTATGTATCCCAAAGAATTTAAATCCCACAGAAGTTGTTACCCAACATTACTCACTTAGATATATATAAACTAGCCTTTCTTTAAAACAGTCAGAAAATTTGTATTTTTCCTTCTTCTTGAGCTCATTTCTAATTTCCCCACAGAATGGCATTTCATTATATATTTTCATGCTTGAAACATTTTTATCGATCATTACCTCATTCTGTGTAGAGTGGACATTTTAACTACATATTTGCATGATTTTATTCCATGTGATTCTGGGTTCTAGGTGTTAAAAATGTCTCTGGATGAAGTTATCACTAAGATTATTTGTCGTACACAATTGATCAAATGGTGGCTATATTAAAAATTGATAACTACCTTGAAATATAAAATATAAGAACTTATTGGAAATGTATGTGTGACTGAAATGGAAGGGGCCTTTTCTTTTCCAGGGGATTTGTATATGAATATTATTTATATTCTGAGTGTATTACTGAGATCTGCTCCGATTCTTTTCATGCATTTGACACTGTTTGTATGGATAGAAATGTTGAGGTGCTTTGTTCACAAAAATAAGTAGATGGGAATGGGAGGAATTTGCTGTAGCAGTGTTCCTCAATTCTTTGAATTCTCCATTATGTGCCAAAAGTCATGTGATGATCTATCATTCGAATTATTTTTAAAGCTCTGTCAGGAGACAGTTCACCACTTATCATAGTCATCTCTTTCTCAGGACTAACACAGGCTTCTAATTTTCCGTGTTTTTTACACCTGGGTCAAATCACCAAAGGAAGGAGTGGGATCTGTGAGAACGACTTTCTTTTGCTAAGTAGAAAAATGGCAGTTGTGGAAAGGGGGTGGAAAAGAGACCGCAAACCTGTTCTCAGGCAGATACATTTTAGGAAATTGTAGAAATTGAGGCTGTGGAATTCTCTTCAAAATATACCCATGCTCTGTACCACTTGGAGAACCCCATGTACGTGGGCGGAGGGTAGTGAGCACATTTCAAAAATTACTCTTCACCAATCAGCAGGCATTTGAACAAAAATGATTGGACAGCACCAGAGATAAAGGCGGTCCTAAGAGGTTGGTGATGACAGGGTGGTTAAGGGAAGGGGCCCTGTGAGCTCCAGTTCTGAAAGGTACCTTTTGTGTGATTTTGCACCAATTATTTAACCTCTCCCTGCTTAAATCCTGACTTAGAAATAAACGCAATAATGATACCTGCCTTGTAGGGTTGTCGTGAGGATTAAATCAATTCATATGCAAGGCACCTAGAATGCTTGACCAGTAGTAACCACTCAGTACATCATCAGCCTTAATACTAGGAAATGATTAAATATGACACGAAAGTGAGGGCGATAACTCCTGAGGAAGTTAAAATTTACTACTACTTCACTATTACTGAAGTGAACAGGTGTAGTTGGTACATTAGTGAAAAGGGAGGTTTCCACTGCAAATATATGGCAGAGCGAATATTCTCGCCCGGGGTTTGCACTCTTAACCATCAGGCTACCCTGCCTTTCCAAACACAAGGGCAACAAAAATAAATGAAAAAGAAAGTGGATGAGTTGTAAAGTTGTTCTTCTGCAGTCAAAGAGCAGCCTTACGTTAGGCAAAACGTATAGTATGTTTATTTGCATCGCGGAATGAAAAGCGTTCAATATATTCTCTCCTCCTCTTCTGCAAGCACAGAAAAGTCCCATTATTTCCATCTAGGACACCGCCCCTCCCCCCTGCACATATACTTATTACTAAATATATCATCCAACTTTTGGTGCTTAGAGGTTTGGGGGTTTTGCCTTGCTACTGTCACTGGGGCCTCGGGCAGATCATGTTCATCAGTTTTATCTTTGTTAGATAAAAATTAGAGGTTTTTTCCCGATATTATTTTATTTCTTTGGTATTTCTAATTGTCCCCTCCCCCCACCCCATTCTAAATTTGGGTTTTATGTTTGCTAGCATATACCATAAATTGAAAAACACAACAAAGAGCTTGAAACCCCTCATTTGAATAACATCGACTTCAGGAACAGCTGCTAAGATAAAATAAATCCAAGAGAGCTCAGCAACCAAAATGCAATGGCTTTTCTTTTTAAAGGGACAGGCAGATTCACATGTGATTCTCTGTCTTAAGCTGTTACTTTAAATCAATACCATATTTTAATTGATATCGGAGTTTTTCAAATCTGAAATTTGATGTGGGCAGTTTAGCCAGCAGATAGTGGATTCTATTCCACAATATTTCAGCTTGAGCAATTATTTGATGACATCATTGATAGTGGTTTCTAAAGCAGGAAATAAAATCCATCAGGAACCAAGTCTCCAGATTTCTTCTTCACTGAGACTTCAGGAGAAGAAACTTTGCCTAGCAAGATATAAATAATGAAATCAAAAAGAAGTTTAAAAGTAATATAAAATAGAATAAAATAAATAAAAATTTATGAATAAATAAATAAAAAGAATAAAAAGATATGAAGTACTTTGTTGATTGCAACACTCAGCCTTTGGTATTATGATTCTTATTAGAAAAAACTCTTCATTAAAAGAGTTATATAAAAGTCTGGGTTATTATTTTTATTTTATTTTTTTAAAAAGATTTTATTTATTTATTTGTCAGAGAGAGAGGGAGAGAGAGCGAGCACAGGCAGACAGAGAGGCAGGCAGAGGCAGAGGGAGAAGCAGGCTCCCTGCCGAGCAAGGAGCCCGATGTGGGACTCGATCCCAGGACGCCGGGATCATGACCTGAGCCGAAGGCAGCTGCTTAACCAACTGAGCCACCCAGGCGTCCCTATTATTTTTATTTTTTAAAGGTTTTATTTATTAGGGAGAGAGAGAACATGAGTAGAAGGAAGGGCAGAGGGAGAGGGAGAAGCAGACTCCCTGCTGATCAGGGACCACCCCCCCACCCCCACCCACCCCCCGCCCTGCAACATGGAGGAGATCTTGACCTGAGCCGAAGGCAGACACTTAAGTGACTGAGCGACCCAGGGTCCCCAAGACTGGGTTTTAAATGATAAGTAAAAGCCTTCTAAGACTATCCAACATATTAAAATATCATCTTATAGAATGTATAATAATAAAGAGATCATTTATTCTATAAAGATGTCATTTGCTTACAAAAAGATTTATCATAGTTTTCTTTGAAACACCTGGTTTCACTAGAACCTTTAGAATATGATTTGATTTCTGAATGAATAATTTACACATGACTTTTTCTGAAGAATATCTATAACCTATAGAGCAACTACTAGGAAGAAAACGGTGGTATGGTCTAAAAATTTCAAATAGCAAATCATTTTGTGAACAGCTGTATTGAAATATGCTTTAATTTTTCTGTGGTTTCTGGCCTAGTTAAATTAGTAAAGAAAGAAAATATAATTCAGAAAAACAATGATATCTTAGCTATATACATATAACTCAAATTATAGAAACCATTCCACATTTTACCCACTTCTTTAATTATTCTACTCAATCAATCCTTTGTTAATAATCCCTATTCTTCATTTTTCATTTTTTGGCTCACTTGACTATTTCCACTTGTGAGACTTGACTATCATACCCTCTGGTCACTTTATTCAAGTACTATCATATAGGATGTTTTTGGCTGCAAGTAACAACCTAACCAGCAGTGACCACAAAGAATTTATTGTTTACTAAACTGAATGTCCATGGGAAAGGAAGCCTCAGGATGGTTTGGGAGCTCAGTAGGGTCAACATGGACCCAAGCAGCTGGGCTAGTCTTTCAGCCCAAGAAGTCTGACTCAAGAACCTTGGCTACACTCTACTTCTTCCCTAAAATACTTAGACTGTGACTGTTCTGTCTTCCTGGGAGATTCTGAGTTCCTGTTGTGAGCAGGGACCTTATATCCCTCAATGCTTGGCACATGGTAATCATTCAATAAATATTCATTGAACCATTGAGGAAAATTTCAAGTGGAGAGAGACTAGGACTATGTGAAATAAAAGGGTGCGTTGGGGCAGAATTAAATCAGTTACAACTATTCAATTTAATGCTGGACTTTTGTGCTCTGTGGTTTTTAAATAGGTTTCAGTATAACTAAAAAGGATTTGGGGTCATTTATAGCACCCCCCCCACGTCCTTGGAGGGTCTTTTGTTGACTGATCAGTGCTCTGGGTTTAAATTTGCAAGTTTAGAAGAGTAGAATGAGTCAAGTTGCTCAGAGAAAGGTTTAGAAGTCACTGTAGTCAGCAAGGTTAGTTTTATGCATGTGTTTGTGTATGTACTGGGGAGGGGTGAGGGTGGGGGATGGTGGTGGTGAGCAAAAACAAGGAGGCTGAAGGTGACACCCAATAGCAGATATGTATGATAGGTAACGTTTAATTTCTATATTTTATTATTTTTAAAATTCCAATATAGTTAACATACAGTGGTACATTGGTTTCAGGTGTACAATACAGTGATTCAACAATTCTATACATTACTCAGTGCTCATCACAACAGACACACTCATTAATTCCCTTCACCATTTCACCCATCCCTCCAGCCACCTCCTGGTAACCATCAGTTGTCTCCTATAGTTGAGAGTCTGTTTTTGGGTTTGTCTCTTTTTTACTTTGTTTTGTTTCTTAAATTCTATACGGGTATGAAATCATATGACGTTTGTCTTTCTCTGACTTATTTCAGTTAATCTCTTACTCTCTAGATTCATCTTTGTTGCAAATGGCAAGATTTTTTATGGCTGAGTAATAATCCAGTATATATGTGTCTATATAATTATATATTTATATCTATCTATCTATCTATCTATATGTCACATCTTCTTTATTGATTGGCAAGTTTTTAAAAAGTGAAGTGTTATACACTATGTGATGAGACCCCATAAGTTTTCAGTAAAAATATAAAAATCATATACTTAGTAACACTGGATACTAAGGGAGATGAGTTTGTGTCAACGACTTGTGTTAACATGCTCTATGTGTTTTATATCAGAATTCAGGACAGTCCCTCTTCATGTTCAAAATGCTCAAAATGATGGCCCAGTGTGTGTGTGTGTGTGCCCGTGTGTGTGTGTTACGTGTGTTTGCTGCATTTACCAAGGGAAGTACGCTTCTCTCCTGGAAAGGCAGGGTTTGAGAACTACTCTGGTTGATACCTTACCACCTTTCTATGATAGTATCTTATGATCGCTTGAGTGATTTATGCATAGTTGAGTTTTGCACCTCATATTTTAAAATTAACAAGTCAATCTGGGGACAAGTGGAGAGTTGGAAACCAAAGTGTGAGAACTTAATAAAATTCACCTGGCATTCTTGCTCAGAAAGAAACCTTACGAAAAAGAGAAATAGGAGAGCAAAAACCCTCAGCAGACCAGACAACAATCTAAAGCACTAAGAATGGGATGCCTGGAAGGTGATCAGGCCATTGTCTACTGTTCTGCCTGTGTTCCTAGGTGGCCCGGTGGGGTGGGGCAGGTCATGTGGAGGGATAGTTTTGTTTTGAAATCTTCTCCTCAGTGGAGATGAAAAGAAAAGGGAACCGCAGTGGTGGGTTTTTCTGCAAACCCAGTAACACTTTATAAGTGGCTCAGGACTGTCATTTCAAGCTGGATGACTGCTGGCCCAAATCCAGAGGGACTGGCCAGAAGTGAATCATCTTTGGAAATGTGGCACGATGCAGAGAGTCAGTCAGCTAGCGAGGGGAGTCCTGTCTAGCCAAGTGGAACGCCAACTTTTAGAAGTCAGAAAGCAGAGCTGGTGGTCTGGTCTCTGCCTTTTGCCAGCCTAGCGGAGGGAAGATGGCCCCAAGGCCTTACTCCAGCTCCTTGTCTCTGTGGAGTACTCCCTCACCACCCCAGCCCACAGGGAGGACTCTGAAGTCTCTTGGCTCTTGAAATCCATCCTAAACCTATTATGCAGTTAATTACAAACAGGCTTAAATTGATCTTGTAAATAAAATGAGGCCATGAATAAGAGAGTTATTAGTACAATATCCAGTAAGACCTTGTTTATCCATCATGCCACCCCTGGAAAGGTGGTCCTGGCCAGAACACAGAATTAATAAAAGTGTTGCCATTCAGGAGAAGTGACTCAGCCCATCTTCTCATCTGCTACAGCATACAGGCTCTGACAAGAAACATTCTCATCTCCATCCAGAAATTGTTGCGGTTATTGAAGTCATCCAGATGGTATGAATTGCCACAGAAAGCCTTTATAAGTTTGTTCATTACTCTCCAAATTTAAATATACACATCAGGAGAAGCTGTGGGACCTAAAATTTTCCTGTGCTATGTGAAACACTGGTTTCTAAGGCACACATATGAGTAAATAGGGAGTGGGTTATTAATACATGTACTAAAGTCAGAGGCTATTTCAGCAGAATGAAAATATTTTAAAATTACAGGAAGTCATGCTTGTAAAGATTCGTGTATAACAGAAGCTAATGAAATGTAAAGCAGATGTTCCTTCCCTCCTATCTCACTCCCTCCCAATCTCACAATTACTAGTTTGGTCAGCAACCCTTCCGTGCGGGCACGGAGGGGCTGGGGCTGTGGAGACAAGCACACCCAAAGTCTCTGTCTTCATGGGGCTTCCATTCTTGTGGGAGGAGACAGACCACAAATAAGGAAACAAGTCGACAAATAGAATCAAGCCTGGAAAGCTTACCTTATGTATGGAAGTGGGGTCTGAATGATGAAAAAGAATCAGAGTTTAAACCTCTGTGGGAAGAGCCTCCCAGGTGGACTGAATGGTAGGTTCAAAGGGGCCAGAGGACCGAGAAGGGGACCGCTGCATCTCTGGAACTTTGTGTGCCAGAGTGAGATTTCCAAGAGGGGGATGGGGGCCAGATCATGTGTGTACGATTGGGTAGGGAGTTTAATTTCATGCTAAGTACAATGAGAGGTCATTGAAGGTTTTTATTGGGGGTGGGGTGGTGGATTTTCATTTTTGAAAGACTCTGATGTTGAAGGCGCAAGAAGTCTGAAGACAGTTTGGAAGAGATTCGTTCATACACGTACATACCACACAAACATATATATATATGTATATATGTTTTATAAATACTTTAAAAATATATTTATGTATATATACTCATATATACACACATATTTTTTCTGCAACGTTACTGGTATGCATTTTTAAAACTCTTCCTCTTTGAAATTATGTTCAGAGTCAGTTTATTGTCTTAGAAAATCAAACACATCTTGTTTTTTGACCTTTCTCTATCTATCCAAATGTAGTTACTTCGTTGGAAAAACACACGTTTGGCACTTTAACATGGCTCCAGAATGTGTTCATTAGATTTGGCTCAGGATAACTTTTGGATTGTTCCAAAACTCAGATTGATTCTTAAAGAAAGAATTTGTTTCAACAAATTCAGTACCAACTGATGTGATACCTTTTGAGCAGCATCTATGGACTAGGTCATATATACAGCCCGCCAGGGTGATTACTTAGAAATGAAAAACCATTCATTTGAAGTTATGTTTCTTCATTTACCAGATAAGTACTGAGCACCAACCACCAAGTACCAGGTACTGTTTTAGGCACTGGGGATACATCATAACAAGCATGTGAGCAGTCTGGAGGAGATAGGCAGAGACAGGATAGGTTAACTCAGCCGCTCAGTGGTGTTTGGGTTCTGGGCTGCTTTTCCTGTATTTTTCTTTCTTTTCTCTCACTATTGTGGGATGAACCACAACAGCTCCAAACATGTCTTACTCACTGGAGGACGACAAAAGCAAGAGATGAAGAAAAGACTTTTCGGTTCTCAGGGATAAAACTCTTCCCCCAAAGTCCAATACCCTCCCACTTCATATTATATACTCCCCAGAATTAAGTCATATGCTCAGCTTCTAAACTGGTAGTCAGGGGGCACCTGGGTGACTCAGTGGGTTAAGCCTCTGCCTTCAGCTCTGCCTTCTGCTGTCATGATCTCAGGGTTCTGGGATTGAGCCCCACATCAGGCTCTTTGCTCAGCACAGAGCCTGTTTCCCCCTCTCTCTCTGCCTCCCTCTCTGCCTACTTGTGATTTCTCTCGTGTGTCTAATAAAATCTTTTTTTAAAAAAAAGAATAAACAAACTGGTGGTCAGCAAACAGGGACAGAGCATCAAGACAGGTTTAGACCAGTGGTTCTCAAAGTATAATCTTAGGAACCCTGAGGCAGGGGACATTGCCAACTCCCTTTCAGGGAGAATGCAGTCAAATCAATTTTAATTATAAAGCTAAAATGTTATTTGTCCTTTTTACTGCCATTCCTTTATGAGTGTAGAAGCCTGAAATAGTACAACAGACTGAATTCAGTGGATATAAAAATCAAACGACCTTCCATTAGACCAGACATTAAAGAAATCTACAAATTTTTTAAAATCATGACGCTCTTCACCTATAGGAGGAAACTAGTTATTTTCCATAAAAATGTGCCATTTATATTAAGATGTAATTTTTATTTTTTTAAGTAAGCATCTTAAATTTTAAAAATTTCTAATAGTGTAAACATCAATAGATGTAACCCATATAAACAAAAGCTCCTTGAGGCCCTCAATCATTTTTAGGAAAGGAAAGGGTCTCCTGAAACCAAAAAATTGAAAACTGCTATACAGAAAGATCAGACACATCCTTGGGGGTGGGGGCGGGTTGGAACTTTCCAGAGTTCACTTCAGCCTTACCCAAACGTTCTTAGAATCCAGCTCTGTTAGTGGTTAGATCACAAAAGTGTGTGCCAGGCACTACTTACTGAATTGATTGATCTCAACTCTTTTAGCTACCGAAGAGTGAGCACTCCCTTTTTCATTGTGGCGGGGGCGGGGTGGGGATTGGGGGGAGGATGGTCAAAATGAAGCCTTGTTATGTCAAGAAAAAACTGTGACGTGACATTAAGCTGTTTCCTAGGATGGGAAGAGGTGTGGAATTCTGCAGGCAGACAGTGGACATTTCAAAACCCCTTTTGGGAGCAGGAGTAACTCCCTTCCGCCCCCATCAGTATCCTAGGTTAGTGGGTTAGGTAATCACTGGTAGTGATTGGTTTCCTCTTCCCCATTAGCCCTGGGCTCATAGCGTTCTTAGGAAGATGGACCCTAACAGGCTCTTTGGGCGTCCTTCACCTATGCTTAACCAGCATCCAGCCAGTCTCCTGATGGCTTAGGCCAAAAGCAAAGAGGATTTCGTTGTGCTCGGAAGTTGTCACCACAGCGCGCTCATTTTCTTGTCTCAGTCTTTCATCCAGGATTGCGGGTCAGTGCGTGGCCACTGGAGGCGGGGGAGGTGGGAGCACTACTCCGGCCCTTGTTCCTCAGTGTTCATATTTCTTGTTTTTGTCTCATACTATTTAGGTTTCAAAGTGCTCTCAGAAGCCTCCTTAAAATACCAAACCTGTTTCTCCTCTCTTGAGTAAATTCACTGGCTTCACGAAAAACAAAATGCATCAAAGCACATCTTTGTGTTTATAACTCAACTCGTATGCCTGCGATTTCACCATCTGATCCCCTTTTTTTCTCTGGCCTCCTTTCCTCCCTGGAGAATTTTAGGCTGACATGGAATAGGGGAGGAGCGGATCTGACCCTGGCTACCGGTGCCGCACAGGCATTCATTCTCTCTGCACATATTTTGTCGAGTGGGTGTGGGACATTTCTGCATCAACTTGTAGTTCACGAGGGCCATCTGTTAGTACTCTCGCTCTCTTCTGCCCAGGTCCGTTTCTTTGCCCTAATTTTACATCTAATTTAACCTGGGTCGGGTTGTTTGCAACTACAATCCCCGACGCCTGACGCTCCCTTCCCCTGGGCCTGACCTAATTCTGGGTGCCGGCTGTTGTGTGGTTTATTTCTCCACTTTTGCCAGCGCACGTGGGTCTTCTGGGAGCCTCACTTTTGCTTCTCGGGTGGGTGCTGGGGTTCACTGAGGCTCGGAACACGCGCCTTAAAGCAACCACGACTCGCTTCGCCCACGGAGTCCAGGGGCCCCAGCTCTGCCGGCGTAAGGAGGGGGCGGGGAGCAGGACCCGGCCGGGTGAATCACAGGGCGTAACAGGTGCCGCAGCCGCAGCTGCGCCCGCATCCCGCTCCGGCTCTGGGGATAAGGTTTTCTTTTTCTCTAGGTTTTTTTGGAAAGGGGGGGGTGGGTAGGAGGCTCCGGGGGCCAATGCAGGCCGCGGTTGTTCATCGCCTAGCAACTGGCGGAGCCAATGGGAGGCGGCTGGGCCTGCGGCGCTGGCGGCGCGGGGGCGGGGTGGGAACCTTGCGAACCTGCCGATGCAGGGGGTGGCCGCGAGGGGCGGAGCGAAGCCGGGCCGGGGGCGGGGAAGGCGGGAGCCCGAGGCGGAGGCGGGGCCGCAGGCGCTGGGCGCTGCGTGCCGCCGCGCCTGTGCGGGCCCTCGGGGCTGCGCGAGCCGGTCTAGGTCGACGAGCGGTGCGTCCCCGCCACTCTCGGGGGCCGTGACGGTGAGCGATCCCCCTGCGACGGGGATTGTGACGCGCCCGCCCGTAGAGGGGCGGGGGCGCCGGCAGAGTCTGGGTCGGGCGCCGGCGGGGAGCCGGAGGGCGGGCGCGGAGGTGAGCGCCGGCACCTGGCTCGGCGCCCCGCTCCTCGGCGAGAGGCTCGGCGCGGCCGTTGGGGCCGTTGGAGGAGGCGGGCGAGCCTTGACCCCGGCAGTGCCTGGAGGAGGAGGTGGGAGGTAGGTGCCAGCTCGGGTCCGCTCCCGCAGGCGGTTGCCACACTGAGCCGGCGAGAGGGCTCTGGCCCGGGGATCCCAAAATCTTCTCTGGGATGGAGAGAGGGTGGCGCCTGGTGTGGGATGACGAGAGACGCGGGGACGTGGGGGAGGTGGGGGTGGCCAGTTTGGGGCTGCGGTGTGTCGCTCGCGGAGGCTGCGGAGTTTGCCGGCTTCGGGATTTGTTGGGGCGAGCCGCAAGAGGCAGTCCTTAGAATGAGTTACTGAGTGGCCCGTGGCCGCTGCAGGGGAAGAGATCTAGTTAAAAGTCAAGGGGAAGAGCTTACATCATCTGAACGGCAGGCAAGTGTGAAAATATTTTGGTATAGAATTTTATAGTCAAGAACGGTAAACCGAATTGTGAGCTCCCTGCCCGCTTTTGAGCCTATGCTGGTCGCCGTTTTGCAAGTCACTTGGGCCCAGAGATGGAATCAGCTAAATAATCTGTGTTTAGCACATGTAATGGGGGGAGGGATCTTTAGATTGTTACCTCATTCCAAGGTCCATAGTTGTGACTGCCAGAATGTCATCTTGCAACGCCGATGCGTTCTTGTTGAATCGTTGAGAATTGAGATCTCGCTCTGGGAGTGGGGAGCGCCATGGGGAGAGGATTAGAAGAGGCAGTCCTCCAAGAGTGGATCAAAAGTGTAAGTGGAAGCTACCTGCAGTTTGAGATTGTTGGGCTTCCCTGACAACACAGATTAGAGTCTGTCTCTGGAGTTGGTTGTGAATGTTGGATGCCTTGGAACATTGCGTGGCTTGGAAGAAAATTCTGGTAGCTTGATCCAGAACTGAAAGGTAGGTGTGACTTGACACATTTAAGAGACTGAATAAAATTTGAACGGGAGGAGCGATCTGGAGAGAAACAAAAATGCCGTTAGAGTTAAACTTTAAGTCAAGCTGTCTTGAAATTTAGAAGAAGTTAGAGGTAGATTTAGGAACTTGGATTCAGTCAGCAAAAGTTAATCCATCAGAACTCCTCTCCCAGAGCTATCATAACACAGAGGCCTGGGGAGCTTAGGTTATTCATTCACACTAAACAAGTAAAAGCTAATGACCAATCTGACCCTCTGTTGTGCTTGCTGTCAGTGAAAGTTCCTCAAACAAAATGGTTCTTTGAAAAGAGGATTAGCAGCGGGTGGTTAAAATGAAGGCTCTTTGGGGGACTTGTGGGGCCTCTTCAGCTAAGTCATTTTATCCCTTCCTTCCCTTCTCTTTCCCCATCTGTGCCATGAAGATAAAAAAGCCCCAGGATTAAGTAACATGGGTGCAGCAGCTTGAAGATAACTGCAGAGACTGTTATTGTAAGATGAAATGTGAAGATCTCCTCATAACACATCGTGCCTTGTGACAAGACTTGTTAAAGCACATTCCCTTCCAGACATGCTGAGGCGCTATATGAGAAACTACAGTGTTCCTTGTTCAGATGATTTGTCAAAAGTCTGAAGGCCACCACAAAGATGATATTCTTGGGTTCTCAATAAACCTGACCTCCTGCTCTTTGGCAAAGCTGGATATGACCCGGGTTTCATTAAAGTAGACATTTGAGTCTTCTGGGTAGTATGCACCTACAGATTAAAAGGTTGAAAGATACTGACCCAGAGTTGTGTGATTTTAATTGATTTCCCATCCTTAAATTGGAGACATTCCAAAGTGTTTTAAGTGATTGGGGGGTGTGTGTGTATCTTTTACAGTAGTTGTGAATATGTCTTATTGGTTTGACTCTTTGCTCAGGACACCAAGGATTTTGATTCTCTGAGGGCCTTTTTCGTGTCTTTAGTGATGGTGATTATGATTAGCTGGTAATGAATTCACAAGTTAATGAGATGAGCTAGAATAGAGAAGTGCACCATTCATTATTGCTAATGGAAAACAACCTGAAATCTTTACTTTTGATAGTGGGTCAACAGTATACATGGTACCAGCAGAAATACTGAATCCTGCTTTAATAAACGCTTTCAGAGCTGCTTCTTGCCAGGCCTGAAGAGAGAGAAAAGATGAGTGTTGCCTTGAGGAGTTTGTTTTAAGGAAATTAACAGTGCAGTAAGGGAGAGAGAGCAAAAATAGAAAATGAAAATTGCAAATATGACAAGACTTTAGGAAGGGAAATTTCAGCTGTGTCTTGACAGAAGAGAAGGAGTTCACCTGGTGAGTGCATGGTGTCAGGTTCTGCCGAATACACGGTTGAGGAAGTACTGGTGGATTGGTCCTTGGAGGCCCGTGCTGGGTGTGAGTGATGAGGTTAGAGAACAGGGCTGTGACCTTTGACCAGTAGGTGCTAGGGAACCTTTAAATGATAAATGATCCAGGGAAGGTCATTTGAATTTTTAGAAGGGTATTTCCACCAAAATCGGTGACTTGAATGATCTGAAAATGTTCTGAACACAGTCTAAGTAGCATCTAGGAGACATCAGTCCTACTCAGCAATTAAAAACTTGAAAGATATTTCACTGAAGCCCACAGAAACTTGAGGAAGGCAGAAATGATTATTCATACAACCAAGTTTTATTGAGTATGTTTTACTTTTAAGATTGGGGGAATAAGGATACAAAAATAAAAAAGATACAGCTCCATTTTCAAGCAACTTGCAATGTGGTAAGAGCTAATAAAATTATAATGCAGTACAGAATCTTTGTGTCCTAAGGGCCATAGGGAAAAAAAAAGATTCCAGCAGTGTAGGATTCTGAGATGAGAGAAGCCACAAACTCTCTTTCAAATTAAAAACAAGTTCTTAAGTAGAAATTAAACTACAACCAGTTAGCCAGTAATATTTACAGTTCTCATCTGTTAACTCTTGCTTCCCACAGTGCCCTCCCTCCCTCTAACTCTGCTGAGTCAGACTTTGGTTTTGACTATCATACTATTAACTACACAGTCTTAGGTTACTCTTAGAGCTTATTTTCTCTGTGCTTTAGTCTCATTTGTAAATTAGGAATAATAATATCTACTTCTTAGGGTTGTGATTAAATAAGAAAATATGTTAATATCCAGAATGGTGCCTGGAAAAATAAATTTATTGGGTATTTAATATTATTTATATTTGATATAAAAATGCTATAATTGAATAGGAATTAACTCAAGGACAGGTTTTTTTTTTTTTAGTTGCTAGTGAATACATGAGCATCTAATAAAACCTTTCTACATTTAAAGAAGTCTGTTTTCACATTCTGTGAAATGAAGCTTCGTGAGCAAATGATTTATTGTCTCCTTATTTGCTGATCATTTTTCTGAAATCCGATTTTCATTTCTACTGCTCAGCTTTGTCATAAAGTCACTAATTGCCAAATCCACTATATTTTTCTATTCAGATCTTGCTCTTTCATGGCATTTGCTGCTGTTCATCACCCCATCCTCTTTAAAAAAATTTTTTTCCCTTGGCTTTCCTAAAACCCACCCCTGTTTTTATCTCCTATATATCTAGGTCCCTTTGGCTCACCTGCTACATGTTGATGTTCTTTGGGGTTCTTTCTGCTGCCTCTTTTTTCTTTTTCTTTTTTTTTGCCACTTTTTTCTGTATGGATTCAACTACCCGCATATATGTTGATGACTCCCTAATTCTGCCCTGACGTCTTTTTGATCTCCAAGCCCTAGAGTTTTATCTCCATTTAAATATCTTATGAGGGCTTCTTAAACCCAGTAAGTTCTACACTGAGCTCATTATCATCACATACTTAAACAAACCCAATTTTATTAAACTTACTTTTCTGTTCTCTTTATCTAAGTGACTTTGTTCTCTGTCTACTACCAAAGACTGACTTTTACATGAGAGAATAAATGCCTCCCTTTTGTATATGTGCTGCTGAAGCGAGCACAAACCTCGCTTTTGTATACTTGTCATCATGTTTGTCAGTCCAACTTCTGAAGTATTTACCTGACCTTCACAATTCTCATTATCATGGCTAAGACTATCAGCCAGGCCCTGGCCATTAATTGCCTAATTAGGTATAATACTTTTGTGCCAGGGCTGCTAAAAATGGAACCTTAATGTTTTGGAAACATCAAGTTGGGAGAATATTGCTGTAAGTGTATTACTCTAAAGAAATCATGGCACTATAGATGAATTTAAAATCAGGTATAGAATTTAACAAGTGGCCAGTAGCTACCTACAATCCAAGATGGGTACCAGGCATTTCATCTGCTCTTTATCTGAGAGTTAGTCTATGTTATGAGGATCCCAGTCTTGAGTTTGTTGGTCCTTTGCCAGTAGATTTGCTTGTCTGTACTTTCCTATCTACAGGTTGTCATCTTCAACATTAATCTTTTATTCTGTATTCAAGTTCTAGAAATATCCTTGCACGTAAGATCTAAAATATAAACTCAAGAAGACATCCTAGAAATCTTCAATAAATGCAACCCATCACCAGCTGTGTTGTTTTGTAATGAAGAGTTGGGCCCAGAGAATTTATATCATTTACTTGGGATACTTGGTGAGAGTCAAGAGGAGGACAGGATCTGTGAGGCTTTGGAATCATAAATAGCTAGTTTTTATTCTTAGCTTCCATATTATTAAAAGCTAGGTTTTTATTTCCGCCCCCAGGTTTATAAGTAGACAAGTTACTTAATCTCTCTGAGTCTGATTCTTACCTCAGTAAAATGGTGTTCTGTGTCCTCCTTTCTGGGGCCATTGTAAGGATGGCATAGCTGATGACCCACATCAACTGAAAGTTGAGTGCCGCGCACCCCCCCAAGTTTCTTGTAATTAACTAGTACAGAAGTTTCAAGTCTTCCCTCCTTGTCCATGGATTCCATGTAGATCTGAATGGCTCCATAGTTGCTCTGAAACTATAGCCGAAACTGCTTGTTCTTATACTTTTAAGATGGGAGAGTCACTGGCTTGTGACCCCAAACAGGTTAGCCCCTGCCTTGCCAGTTGTCAGGCTGAGGACCCAGAGCTCTTAGTGTGTCATAGCCAGGACTGGGTAAAATTTAGAAGCGTTTGACATATTTGAGGAACAGTGTATATATATATATTTTTTTAATTTATTTTTTATTTTTTAAAAGATTATGAGACAGAGTGCACACACACGTGCATTTGTGCATGCACACGTGAATGGGGGTTTAGGGGTAGAGGAAGAGGGAGAAGCAGATTCCCTGCCAAGCAGGGAGCCCAATGTGGGGCTCAGTCCTGGGACCCTGAGATCATGACCTGAGCCAAAGGCAGCTGCTTAACTGACTGAGCCACCCAGGTGGTCCTTTATTTTTTATTTTGTTTTTTTAATGTAGGCTCCATTTGGAGCCCAGTGCAGGGCTTGAACTCATGACCCTGAGATCAGACCTGAGTTGAGATCAGGAATCAGATGCTTAACCAACTGAGGCTCACAGCCACTCCTATATTAAAAAAAAAGAAAAAAAGAAAGAGAAAGGAAGGAAGGACGGACAGACTTTCAGGTACAAAGAATTAGTTATATGGCTTGGCTTAGGACATATTTTTGTAACTGATCTGTTTACTTAGTTTTAATACTCAGTGCTAGCTACCATAAGTAGGACCTTGACAATAATCTCTATATGACCATTAGGGCCCATCCAACCCTTTGCCCTACTTGTCTCACCTGAGGCAACTGTTTACTGAATTTTTTTTTTTTTTTAAGATTTATTTATTTGAGAGAGAGAGAGGCAGAGTGTGAGTTGGGGAAGGAGCAGAAGGAGAGGGACAAGCTGACTTTGCTGAGCCCAGAGCTGGATGCAAGGCTTGTTTGTATGTTGCTGAGATCAAAACCTGAGCCAAAATCAAGAGTCAGTCACTCAACTTCCTGAGCCACCCAGGCACCCCCTGTATACTGAATCTTATAGCCATCATTCCTTTGGTATCTTTTAAAACATAGCTTTATTGCATCTCTGAGTTTTCCAAACACATTCACGATTAACACCTATGTCACATGCCCTGTCTTCTGAGGCGTTTTTTCACTTACTATAATGCTGAAATTCATCCACTTAGTATTTGCTGACAGTCCTCTAGATTGTGTGTCACTGCAGCTTCTGATTGTGGCATGAGATTCCATTTTGCATATGTGCCACAGTTTACTCATCCTCCTATGGAGGGGTGTTCACGTTGCTTCCAGGGTCATGCTCTTGTGCTCCTTGGCTCCTGTGAGGATGCCACTGTTGATGTTCCTGCCTCTTGGCACGCAAAGGCAAGAGTGTCTCTGAGATTTGTAGCTAGACGTGGACTTGCTGGGTTGTAGAGTGTGTGAATAGGATACATCAATCTCACCTGTCGAATTTGTTTTTGAGAGGTTCTCCCACCCACTGTGGTTTAGTAAGCCTTAGCCAGACACTCTCTAGGACTATTATGTTCAACCTCCACCGAGTACTCTGGAACATTTTTGCATTATTCCTGAAATCCATTCTGCAGCACCCTTAAGAAAGAATCCTTTCAGCATTCCATATTCTAAACTGCTTAAGTAGAATTCTAACTTCTTCTGAAGCACATTCTGTAGAGTAGAACCATGATCTCAAGTTTGATGCATCAGAATCCCATGGAGGTTCTGTTAGAACATTGATTTGTAGGTTCCACTCCCAGAGGTTCTGAATCTTTAGGCTTAGAATGGGACTTGAGAATTTGCATTTTTTTTTTTTTTTAAAGATGTTGTTTGAGAGAGACATTTTATTTGAGATCATGACCTGAGTTGAAGTCAGAAGCTTGACTGACTGAGCCACCCAGGTGCCTGGAGAATTTGCAATTTTTTTTTAAGATTTTATTTATGTATTTGACAGACCGAGATCACAAGTAGGCTGAGAGGCAAGCAGAGAGAGAGAGGAGAAAGCAGGCTCCCCGCTGAGCAGGGAGCCCGATGCGGTGCTCGATCCCAGGACCCTGAGATCGTGACCCAAGGCGAAGGCAGAGGCTCAACCCACTGAGCCACCCAGGTGCCCCGAGAATTTGCATTTTTAACAATTTCTATGTGCTATATTGATGCCACTAGTCCTGGGACCATAATTTGAGAACTGTAACTGATGACTGAATTTGAGCTGAGTCATTGTAAAAGCTACTACAGATACATGATTACAGTATTACAAATCCATGAATTATGGTAGGTTTTGTTGTTGTCATTATTGTTATTCCCATTGTCTTTAATACATTTAGGAATAAAATACCAATGAATGGTAACTTTTTTTACTTGATTTTTTAAAAGATTTTATTTATTTATTGACAGAGATCACAAGTAGGCAGAGAGGCAGGCAAAAAGAGAGGGTGAAGCAGGCTCCCTGCTGAGCAGAGAGCCCAATATGGTGCTCGATCCCAGGACCCTGAGATTATGACCTGAGCCGAAGGCAGAAGCTTAACCCACTAAGCCAGCCAGGCGCCCTTTTCACTTGATCTTATTGGCTACTTTTAACCTTACAAAGTAAAATAGATGTTAAAACAGTGCTTCTTTTTTGTTCTTAATCCTCTTGTAAGAATATGATGCTTTCTTACTTATACATTGGAAGAATTTGAAAGTGGTGGACTATCTCTAAACTGTCATGCTCTTGATTGATATACAGGGCCACCTTGCTGCTTCCCTGGCACCAGTCAAGACTGAATTGAACACCATTCCAAGGTGCAGCGTGGCTGAAGTGTGGATTCTTGTCTCTCACAGTATTAAAGGAGTATACCTCACACTAATACGTCATTGAACTTAGTTGACGTTTGTTCAGCGAATGTTTTACTGGATCCTACCATGGGTCATTTATGATAGTTCATGGCAAAGCAAAGTACAAACAGTACGATACCAGGCCTGTTGACCAGGAGCTCCGTTTAGGTGGTGGAAGAGAAGTTTCAGTACAGAGAGATCTACCTGAAAGCACAAATAGAAGGGAATGGCAGTTTGGGGAAAGCCTGGCAATTTGATGTCTCTATTCACTAGATTTTTTCAAAAATAATTTTTTTGAATTGCTATAACATCTAATGTTTTGTCTGCTCTTACGTAGTTCACATCCCTGTCACTCGTTTGGAATAAGGGTGATCTGATTTGTAATTTCATCTCAAGGTGACTTGGTAGAAAAGTGAGTACCTGTGTGTGTTCAGTTTGAAAAGCAACTCATGTACTATATATTCCCTCAACTCCTACAATAAAGACAGTAGGGTGTAATAGTTAAATGTGTTGGAATCTTGGCTTTGTCACATTCTAGCTGTATGACCTCAGGCAAGAAAGCTCTCTGATTCTCAGTTTTGTCCTCTGTAATGGGGTGGATAACTCTTTGGGCTATTGTGAGAGTAAATGAGTTAATACATGTAAAATGCTTTAAATTGTTCCTTGTAAATGGTTTATGCGTAATAAATTGTTATCAGGATTTGGTAGCATCTTGTTTGTTGAACAAATAGCTGTGAAGACCAGGTGTGCACATTGTTATAACAATGTAAAGAAGACATTTTGATATGAATAGCTCTACTCAATTCCATATGAAGTCCCATGAAAATGTAATAAACATAGATAATAGGCAAAAATTCTCTAATGATCTTCTAGTTCAACCTCCTTATTTTACAGGTGTGGAAACTGAAAATGAGAGAAATGGTGAGCAGCTCAGGGTTGCTCAGGAAATGCTAGAAGTGGCCCTGAGAACCCTAGGCCCTGCCACCTGGACTCATGCTCTTTCCCCATCCTGTGCGTCTTCCCTGATGTGACAGTGCCGTGAAAGACAAACAAAAAACGACAACTAACAAATCATTTGGGGAGCCACGACCAAAACAGATGAAAAGATTAGCAGTAGAAGTCAGTGTACAAAGAAGTATCAGATGGTGTGGCATAACTCTTAAGTACACACCTCTGTGACTTCATCAGCTGCTCTCTTGGAGAGAAATACACCTATCAGTTGCTTGAGTCATGGAAGGTTGGCAGAGTAAGAACATTATTTTTTGAAAAGAATCTCAATAGTTATAAATCAAAGTCAGTCTCTCCCCTCTTTTCTCCTACCAAGTTTAGATTAAAATAAACCAGAGGAACAGTTCCCCTTTGCCAGGTCTGCCAGTACTCTTTCTGTCTTTCCTCTTCACAGCCTTTGGGGTTCAGGGTGGGGAGATGGGGCGAGTCTTCCCTGATGGGCTAGATCCCCACAGATTATGCTCCGACAAAGCAGGGCCTCAGTGTGAAGACTTGTAGGCATGAATATGTGGGAATGGTGCTGGAAGTGTTAATTCATTGGTGGAAAGAATTTATCATTTGTCTAAGTTATTTCCACTAAAGGGTAAGGTTGCTACCATCTGGGATTGAGGTGGGAGTATTTCCACACACAGTATCTCATTAATTCTGCATGAATCCACTGCCTCTAAGAATTTTACAAAATAATCCATGCCCCTAAAACACTCCAGCTATATCAAAATGTACTATTGAAGAAGTGAATGTAGGTTAGGTCCACCCCTCCCTATACCCAGCCATCTCATGCCACAGGATTGTCATATGAGTAACAGTTTGTAACTTTTCTAGACCTTTCTCCTAAATTTAGGTAGTATTTAGATAGTATAATTTTAAAGGAAAATGGTGATCATACAATTCTTATTATCAATAACTTGTTTTTTTTCTTTCTATACATGCAGATCTGCCTTAATAATCCCAAAGTAGCCCATCTTTTAGCTCTACTATCCATATTGGCTTTTGACTATTTGTGGGTGACATTTAGATTGTCTCTAGTTCCTTGCCATTATGATTTGCTTGCTTATTTGTACGATGGGATATGTAGTAATAGATGCCCAAAAGTATAATTGATTAGTGGAAAGGTTTATAGATTGCAAATTTTTGTAGACTACTAGATTGCCATCTAAAACTACCAATTACTGACCGTTGCTAAACATTACTGACCACTGTTCTGTTGCCCTTTAATACTTGGGTATCTTAGTAGCTCTAGGACATTCGTATACTTTCTAACCAATTTTTGCCCAACAGAGCTGCAGATTGATTGGTTAATCTGGAAATAAATATTTCATACTTTTTGTTACTTATGCCATTCTACTGTTAATTTTGGTGGTTGAGAGTGATGCTGTTCACACCCATCGCATCTGCTTATCACTGTAATGGCTTTTTAAAAACATGGGTCCCCCCCCATTTTAAGATAAGCACATTCACTTATAGAAAATTTAGGAGACACAAAAAAGTAAGGATTACCCATGGTTATCTGTGTGTGGGGATTAGTATATAAAGAGATAAAGTTCTTTTTTTCTTAACAGATTGGTTTTGTTTTCTGTTTTTTCCTGTTCTTATATAAAGTTCTATGTGTGTAGAGCAGAATTTATACCTATGTGTATATACTCCTATAATTTGGGGGGTTTTTAATGACCAAATAAGGTCATGTTAGATAATCATTCTGTGACTTTTTTAAATTAATAAATACCAGGAAATGTTCCCAAGTTACTAAACTGTCTAATAATAGCTAACATTTATTGAGCACTTGCCATGTACCCAAGACCCTGTGTTAAGCCCTGTGGATGCATAAACCTATTTAATAAGATTATCAATTAAATTTTAAAACTCAGTGTGTTACTTAGCCATATGATAATCCTTTGAGACTAAAGACTGTTTTTACTCTCCTTTTGCAAATGAGGAAAATGAAGGCCAGAAATCGTTCAGGGCCACTTCATTTGTGGGTGGTGGAACTAGGGTTTGAAACCAGGTGGTCTGACTTTTAACCATGTGCTTTTTTTTTTTTTTTAATTTATTTATTTATTTATTTATTTATTTTCAGAAAAACAGTATTCATTATTTTTTCACCACACCCAGTGCTCCATGCAAGCCGTGCCCTCTATAATACCCACCGCCTGGTACCCCAACCTCCCACCCCCCCGCCACTTCAAACCCCTCAGATTGTTAACCATGTGTTTTTAACCATGATAGCATACTGGTTCTCATACTGCAGCAACAGTGGATTCCAGTGTGTGTTGGAAGCTTAACGTAGAGCTCCCAAAGCTACGAAGAGGGTGGCTTTCTAATGGCAGATTCTGGCCTGGAGATTCAGCAGGATTGTATGCCTCAACCCAAAGAGATGCACACGCAGTTTTTCCCATAATTTGTGTCTTCATGCCATCTCGTGTAGTCCTGGCCCAGCTGGAGGTACCGGTTAGGGAGTGATGGCCGTAAGGATCCAGGGGAGGAGTACTGCTTCCCGGGCCTCTCATCCACGGAAGCAACAGCAGCAGCAGCATGTGCTGGTGAAGAGGATGGGCCCTCGAGTCTGGGGAGGAGGCGGCTAGCCTCTCTGTGCCTTGATTTTCTTAACTGGAAAAAGGAGATAATGTAGGATTGTTGTGAGGATTGGCTTTGTAATACATGTAGAACATTGAGGACAGCATCTGGCACGTGTTTGTTCCATCAGTTCCCTCTCCCCAGGTCCGTGGTGCTTAGTTTTCACCTGTGACCTTGTTACATCCCCACAGCCACCCTCCAGAGAAGATGGTGTCATCCCATTTTCCAGGTGAGGACACCTGGTCACGCTGTGAGCCCAGCTCTGTGCATGCTGTACTCCTGGTTGTCAGTCCCTGGAGCCACAGACCCAGCCAAGAGGGACAGGTGGTGAAGGGAACACCGAGTTTTGAGTTTCAGCCATTCAGATATTTATTCAATTTTAAGTTAGGAGGAATTTGTTTCTGTGGGAAAGTACACTATTAAATTCTGCCACTCCAATGAATTCGTTTGGATTTTAAATTTGTAAAAGATGGTTTTCTCAGAAGTTGAATTAGTGTGTTTCTACACTGATGTGCACACCTGAATGGTTTTGTGTAAGGCAACAGCAGTATATTTAATGGAATTAAAATCTGTATTCTCCTTTGAACAGACATATAGATGGTGGTATTAATTTTTAAATCATATATTTGCTTTTTGAGAGTAATAACATCTATTTAAAATATGCTGATAACAATTTTTAATTTTTATGACATTTCTAAGATAGGAACACTATTTAAAGGTTTTGTTTTAATGATTTTATTTTCTTAGCCTAACAATTTGGTAACTCTGACTTTGTGAGATTTTGCCCAAACGTTTAATAGGTCACAAGTCTTGTACAATATTTAGAAACCTAGATGGTATACTGTTATTGCTTTCCTATATAATGAAAATCTTTTATTTCCTGACACTTGATTGAGGTTTTAGACTTCTGATTAGGTAGGCAGTTGTGCCTTCTCAAGTTTGAATATCAACTGAACTTGAAAAGAATACTTAAAATATTGTACTTGTGTGAAGGAAATCTTATAATCAAGACACTGCTTATGTTTCTGTTGAGCTCTCTCTCAGTTGGTAGATGTGTTAGAGATTTAGAAGATGAAGAAAGTAATACTTTCCTTTTAAGGACTCACATCTTCTGCCTCTTTTCCATTGCTGTTTTCCTTTATCTGCCGGTGCTTGCTGGAGTGAACATTTTGATTTACCTGAATTACTGAGTCTTGCTCTGTTAAGATTAGTGGAGGGAATACAGGAGTGTGAAATGTGCAGTACGTGAGAGTTTAGGAACGATGAAACAAATTAGTAGAGAATCAAGAGAACCTGTGTGGAGGGAATGATGGTGGTGGTTTTTCTGGGCTTGGAAAAAGTGTTAGATTTGGGTTAGGAGAAAGAGGAAAGCGCAGGCTGGAAGTGGGTGGGCCATATGTGGGACGCAGTTCATTTTATAAACATTTACTGAGCACCTGCTTTGTTTCAGACACTGTTTGTTTCAACAAAGATCCCTACCTTGTAGGAAAGCCCATAACTTCCTGTAGAATTTCATAAACCATTGAGGGAGGCATCCATCTATAATAATATAGAGTGATTAATTGTAGTACTGAGTGATATTGTCATAAAGCTGATTGTTGCACTTGTAGTATATGATGTCACTTTAGTTATATTTCAGCTAAAGACAGATGAATTATGGAAGGGACTCAGAAATGTATATATATTTTAAAAATCTTATCTTGGTTATCTATTGTTGCATAATAAATTACTCTAAAACTTTGCAGCTTGAAACACCAGTATTTATTTTCCAGTTTCTGTCAATCAGTAATCTGGGTGTGGCTTGTCTGGGTGCCTGTAGCTGAGGAGCTCTCACCAGGTGGTGGTTGAGGTGTTGGTCAAGGTTGCAGCCATTAAGGTCTAACTCCAGGAGAAAGAATACTTCTAAACTCACTCTGTGACTCTGGGCAGGCTCCAGGTCCTCACAGGCTGTTGTCTGGAGACATCCGTTAACCTTGCCCCACCAACCTGTCATGGGGCTGCTCTTTCATGACCGAAAGAGGGATCCGAGAGACAATGGATGATAAGTGATCCCTAAAGGAAGCTATGCCTTTTAATCACCTAAATTTGGAAAAGAAATCCTGTGACCTCTTGCTGTATTTGATTTGTTAGAAGCTAGCCACTAAATCCAGCCCACAGCCAGGGAGCAGAGGCACCCTAACATGTGTACACCAGTTAACAGGAATAGTTGGGAGCCATCTCAGAGGCTGCCTACCCCCAGATTTTACAAGTGATTGTTGTATATTGAGACCTTGAGACCCTCCTCCCCTCCACCCCCCCCCCCCGGGTCTTCTGGATAAAAGGAAGAGGAATAACTAGCCAAGGAACTTTTCTGATGGGGGGGGGGAGGTGTGATTAACCCGAACCACAAATATTTTTACTGAACATCTATAAACTTTTGAGTTTTGATTTGTTCTAAAATGGGAAGATGAGTTAGTTCACCCTCATTAAACTTTCTATAGAACTGATCTCCTTTCTGAGAATTGTTTTTAAACTTCTTCAAAGCATAGTGTTTCTAAGTGAGAAAAAAGCTGTTGTTTGTGGTGCAGCAGAGAAGTTTATAAGTATGCCTCAATTTAAGTAGTAGGCAAGTCCCCTTAAGGATTGTATGCTCTAATGAGTGGAATAATTTCAGGTGAACTGTGGGACTCATTCTTTTATTTATTTATTTTTTTAAAAGATTTTATTTATTTATTTGACAGACAGAGATCACAAGTAGGCAGAGAGGCAGACAGAGAGAGAGGAAGGGAAGCAGGCTCCCTGCCAAGCAGAGAGCCTGATGAGGGACTCATTCTTTTAAAGAAGTTTGATAGAAATCTTTAGTATTCTTTTAAATAGAGGTTTGCATGCAGTGTAGATATGTTACGTGGTGACAGAGTGATAAAAGCATTTTTGAAGAACAGATCGATGTCCAGGCTTCACAACCGATTAGAAATGGTGGCCTCAGGCAGTCCTGTTAGTGTCCCTGAGCCCAAGTTTTCTGTCTATAATATAGGAAAATATATATGAAAGAAAGTGTTTTGACATGAAGAATGGTAGATTTATGAAACTTATTAAAATCTTCATTTCAGAAAGGGTATAATTATATTAAGTTCAAATGTCTCACTACTTCCCAATTTTCTGTCAGGATTCTAACCTAGAAAATGCTGTTAGATAATTCTTAAGGTCTGCATAATCATTTTTTCCAGGAAAGACCACAGTGCCCTTGCTTATTTACACCTGAAATATGGCAACACATTAGGGAAACCGAAGTAGTTCCTCAGAAAATAGTAAGATAGCATTTTTACTGGAGTTATTGCAGGGTTTCTGCAATTAGTAAGATTTTCTGTTATGTAGCCTGACTGACTGGAATGTACATTGAGAAATTCTTGGGATCAAGGAAGTTTTTTAGGTGCCTCTGTACATGTTATCCTCTAGGGAGGAATAAATGCAAGTCTGTCTGACTTAAAGATTAGGGGGACGAATTCTTATGGATTACTTTATAGATTTTTTTCTTACTTTAAATTATTTCAGGGTTATCCCTCAACAATCTTAGATGAATAAAATGGCTTTTACAGGGTGGCCAAATTGTTTAATCTTCTGGTTTTGCTCATAAAATTCACTCCTGAAGGTGACCTGTCTTAGAATCTGGGTGGCTTCCCTAACCAATGATGTAAAGAGAGAAATGGGGGTTACTTGAACCAAAATGTGATTTACTGTCAGCTTCTTCCCTTTCTTCTTCTATAATGAAACCTGTAATAAAAATGCTAGTTATAACCAGGTTCGTTCTTGTATTACTTGTCATCAGTGTGCATGGTCCACTTTCAAATGCTTCGCTCTGACTTGATTAGTCTACACTGTGGAACTTCACTGTGTGCTCCAGCACTCAGCTTTAACAGAGTCCTTCTTGGCTGCTTTTGTAGCTTTCAGGTTGTAATGCACCTGTGACAGTATTAGGCTTATGCAAAGCAGAGTTGCTTCTGTTACCTTTTTCCTTTTGCTTTTGAAATTCATATTGATTATAATATCTTTATAAAATAGTTTGTAACCTTCAGCAGTGAAATTTGACTGTGCTTGAGCTAGAATAGAGTAACTTGCTTAAATTAGTTTCTCGGTTTTGTCTTGGATGTTATAGTCTGGTTAGGTAACTTTTATCACAAGCCCCCTCCTAATGTGTTATTATGGTGCATCATTGAATGGAAGAGAATTTGTAGAAACTGTAAGATTGTATGAAATCATATACTTTTGGTGACTTTTTTGTTTGTAGTGTAGTGCTTCAAAGTGGAGTTTTGGTTTTCATTATGAACATTTGACTAGACCTGAATATTTCAGAGTTGGTTGTTGTTTTTGTTTGTTTGTTTTTTGTTATTCTAATTAACAGGGCAGGGAACAATTCACTGCCTAAACCTGTAGATGTGGGAGAGCTGAATTCAGAGAGGAAGAGTAACTGACTGAAATTACAACTTTAAAGGATGGGTGTATAGTAGACATTTTGGTGGTTCATCTTTCTGTATGAGGAGAAAAGGCACTTAAGGCAGTGTTGTGTCTTATTTTAAAAAAAAAAAAAAAAAACAGGAGCAAGAAGGCCTTGGAAAAGTGGCTATTTGTATTTTCTTCTGATCCCATCCCTCCCCTCAACCTAACGAATACAGAGAATTAATCCCATGGCCTAACGTGTTTTTATGAGTATATCTGTCTCCACATTTTCTAAGGTGCTCAGCTTTTATTAAGAGCTTTTTGTTGCAGGTTTTGGAATTCTGTCATTTATACCAAACAGATCTGTATCCAGATGATGGTGGTGATGGTGGTGACGAAGACAACCAACTGACACTCATTTCGTGTGTCCCGTATGCCAGGCCGTGTGCTGAGTACTTCTTTATGTGCATGATCTCACTTAATCCTCTGGGGAAACTGTGCAGTGAAAGTCATTATTATGTCACCAGTGAGGAAACTAGGGCTTGGAAAGGTTGAGTAACTTAGCCAAAGTAGAGCTGGGTTAGAGTGGAGGGGTTTATTGTCCTGTAGATCCCGTTTTGTTTATGCCTGCTATCTCTGGAAGTGAAAAGGAAAATCATTGTCATTTCTTGGTACAGACTCAATCTTTATCCTGTTCCTCCTGTGGCTGAAGGCACCCATATAAGGACAGGGGGAAGAGTTCAGGGTACTCTCAATAAGGCACAAGAGTAAAAAATTATCAAGAGTCCATTACAGACTGGGTAACCCCCTGTATGTGTGTGACACTAACATGTAATACACCACACAGCAGCATTTGCACTAGTGTATGTGGCAGGCCATTCTGTGGCCTAGGAGGCATCTTTGATTTCTCTTTTGCCCATATTTCATTCCGTCTTCTAAGTTCTGAAGGTTCTATCTCCAGAACCCATTCCTGATTTATCCATCTGTGTCTGCTTCTGATCGAGCTGTAGTGAAAACTGGCCTTCTTGCCTGAACTATTGCAGTGGCCCAATATCTTCCAGCCTCCCACTGTCGCCCACCTATAATAAATATACGCAAGAGGGTAGAGGGTAGAGGATATTTTTCACACCCTAAAGATCCTGTTGGCTTTCCTGCCTAAAGTCCTTCACTAGCTTTTCATTGCAACTTAGAGAAAATTCAGCTTCCTGCCGTCTATCCTTGTGTTCTGTGCTCCAAAGGCACTGGCCTTCTTTATGGTTTTCATACTTACCAAGTTCGTTTCCATTTTGGGTCTTTGTACCTGCTGTTTCCTCTACCTGGGCTGCTCTGGTCATCAATCATCTTGTGGCTGACTGTATATTATCAAATATCCGCATCCCGGTGCAGCCGTCCTGGGTGAATCTGAATATCCCACTCCAGTACTCTCTCATGTCACTGTATTTTGTTTTCTTTATAGTTCCCATCACTCTCTGTTATGGTAATTTATTGCTTTGTTATCTATTTCCACCCCCCACTAGAATGTGAACTTGAGGGCAGGGCCTCCCCTGTGCCTAAAAGAGTGTGCCTGTCATGTAGCAGCACATTTAAAAATCTATCGAATGAATGAAAATTTTCATCTCACTTCAGCATTCCATTATGAATATTTCTACATAATCTCTTTAAAAAAGATTTATTTATTTATTTGAGAGAGGGAGCAAGCGACAGAAAGCATGAGCAGGGGCGGGAGAGGGTGAGGAGCAGACGGAGGGCGAGAAGCCGATTCTCCCACCTCAGAGCAGGGAGCCTGATGATGCCATGCGGGTCCTGACATCTGGGCTCTGAGCTGAAGGCAGACGCTTATCTGACTGAGCCACCCAGGCACCCCTATTTCTCCACAATCTTAAATATTCAGAATAGGGGTTGTGAAGTCTGATTCACAGTCCAGATCTGGCCTAAAGACTCATTTTACTTGGCTTATTAAAAAATGTTGTCGTTAGGGGCTCCTGAATGGCTTGGTCAGTTAAGTGGCTCCCTTAGGCTCAGGTCATGATTCTAGGGCCCTGGGATCCAGTCCCACATCGGGCTCCCTGCTCGGTGGAGAGCCTGCTTCTCCCTCTCCCTCTCCCTGCTGCCCCCCCGACTTGTGCGTACTCTCTCTCTCTGTGTCAAATAAATAGATAGAGTCTTTTAAAAAAAAATAGCCATTAGAAATATAATTTACATCCAGTCGAGTGCCCAGATCTTAAGTGTACAATATGGTGGCTTGTGCAGCCTTCCCTGAGCTCAAGATGCAAAAGGCTCTCTCACATCTTGCTTCCAGCTGCGTCCCCTTCCCATAGGGTACCTTGCATAATCTTTTTAAGTAGCTCCTCACCTTTACGAATTGCGAGATTTCACATAAAAATCCAGAATTCCAACATCCCTTGAATGATGGAAAGATAGCAACACATGATCTGCTTTCTCTTTTGGCCATTATATGGCCAAATATTATATGGCCATAATAATGTATTATAGCTGAGAAGCAGGTGTCCAAAGTGGTGGCACCAGTGCTCTCCAGTTTGCCTGTAGCCTTCAGTCCTCCTTCTATCCCTAACTTTGAAATCACTTTCCAGTTGCCATTTATAATTTCATTTGAATTTTTTTATAATGGAGAAATATTTATTTCTTCCATTTTCTCTCTAAAAAAGTAGAAAAGTGACAGTAGGCTAAAAATTTGTGTGAAATGGTTACATGGAAGGTTCTTAGACTTGGTCCACTTCATTCATATGTATCGGTTACCCACCCTAATTCCACATGGTTGTGTTTAAAGGTGATCTGTTGTATAAATGTGTCATTTATTTAACTAGGCTCCTGTGGAGCATGTAAGCTAGTTCCAGTTTTTTGACATTATCAAGAGCAATGTGTAGATGAATCTTTGTACAAATCATTTTTTCAAAAGGTTTTATTTATTTATTTGACAAAGAGATCACAAGTAGGCAGAGAGGCAGCCAGAGAGAGGGGGAAGCAGATTCCCTGCTGAGCAGAGAGACTGATGCAGCCCAGTCCCAGGACCTGAGATCATGACCTGAGCCAAAGGCAGAGGCTTAACCTACTGAGCCACCCAGGCGCCCCTGTACAAATCATTTTTTTTCTTTTCTAAGGTTTTATTTAGATTCCAGTTAGTTAACGTAACAGTGTAATATTGGTTTCAGGGTACGCTTCAGGAATTTGCATGTCATCATCCTTGTGCGGGGCCATGCTGATCTCTGTATTGTTCTGATTTTAGTGGATGTGTTGCCAAAGCAAGCACAAATCATTTTTTTCTTAGGATAAGATTTTAAAAGTGGTATTTCTGGGTCAAAATATATTTTGTTTGTAAGATGTGATACATATTGCCAAATTTCTGGTAGTGGTATGAATTGATGTGATCTGTCTGGAGAACAGTGTATGGAAGTGTGCTTTTTTCTATAGTAAATAAAAAAAAATTTTTCTGCTCATGTAGTTAGTAAAAACAAAAAATGAAAATGCTAGCCAAGAAGTTTTTCATCCTCTTAACTGTAGAAATAGCTTGTATTTTATTTTTAAGGATATATTGAAATCTTTTTTAGTACCATGTTTAGTACCATGTTGTACCTTAGATTTACATTGTGAGTCAAATCATGTACTATGTACTTTGTATATGAAGTAATGTGAATACCTTGGTAGAACTTGATAACCCTTTACTCCTGATCCTTAAACACACACACCACACACACACACATATACACATATACACACGGTTATAATGAGCTCTACCGTGCTCTGTATGGGAGTATATGGAAATAAATAATGCAAAATCCTTTTTATCCATTGATTTTATATTTGCTTTTATATTTTTGATTAAATGCTACTGTTTTACAATTTGTTTTTTAAGGAGATGCCTACATAGAAGGGTGACAGCAGCTGGACTGAATGTTTCACTGTTGAACTGGTTCCTCAGGTAGCCTGGCTCTGGTGACTGCTATGGGAGAGTGGATGACTGTTACAGACCCACATCTGTCTTCAGGTAATAGAGCCTA
Source organism: Neogale vison (assembly GCF_020171115.1). Lineage (NCBI taxonomy): Eukaryota > Metazoa > Chordata > Mammalia > Carnivora > Mustelidae > Neogale > Neogale vison. Next base: position 71,601,336 of record NC_058092.1, on the reverse strand, counting down.
AAAGGAGTGTAAACTAAAGTGGTTTTAATTGTAGTGGTGAATTTTTAAATGAAACCGTAAAATAATTACCACAAGTATTGAAGATGTGACTAGAGAGAGACATAAATAGTTGTAAAATATCTAACTTTTTTTTTTTTTTAAAGATTTTATTTTATTTATTTGTCAGAGAGAGAGGGAGAGAGAGCGAGCACAGGCAGACAGAGGCAGAGGGAGAAGCAGGCTCCCTGCCGAGCAAGGAGCCCGATGAGGGACTCGATCCCAGGACGCTGGGATTATGACCTGAGCCGAAGGCAGCTGCTTAACCAACTGAGCCACCCAGGCGTCCCAAAATATCTAACTTTTATCTTCAGAAAATTTATATGGGAAAGCTAAAAATTGTGCCATAATTAATGGGGTTCAGTGCCTTTGATAGATGATGGTCTGTTATTATTTTGGAGAAGAATGTTTATGTGTTTGAAATAAATTTATTGGCTACTTCAATATGTTGCTGTAATTTGTTCCTTTAATACATGACCTTTGACTCAGGTGATTCTTATCTGTTATTTTTATAAGTCTGAAATACTATAAATTAAAGTAGTATATTGTAGCTTAACATGCCTACTGAGGGCACTCTCGTTGTATCTTCTTGGAAAAAAGTTCAGTTGACTCTTGGATAACATGGGTTTGAAATGTGTGGGTCCATTTATACATGGATTTTTTTTTTTTGATAAATGTAATATAATACTGTAAATGTATTTTCTCTTATGACTTTCTTAGTAACTTTTTTCGCAGTTCGCTTTATTGTAAGCATATACTAATGTAGTGCATATAACATGCAAAATATGTGTGAATCAGCTGTTACTGGAAAGGCTTCTTGTCATCAGTAGGCTGATAGCTGTGCAGTTTTGTGGAAGTCATCAGTAGCACACAGCTTTTCTGCTGCGTGAGCGTTTGGTGCCCCTTACCCCTGTGTTGTTCAAGGGTCAACTGTATGTAGTTTTCATACAAAGAACAGTTTTGCCTTAATTTGAAAATTCTTAAAAATATTTATATAATTCAAAATCTTTGGTAATGGAGGTAGTTTGCTTTGCATGTTTTTTTAAGTTGTTTAAGTAAATGCCTTTTATTCTTTCAGAAAGCAAAAATATCTGTCAGTATACCTCAGAAACAAAGATGTCTCCATCAAGTTTATACTCACAGCAAGTGCTATGTTCTTCAATACCTTTATCAAAAAATGTGCACAGTTTTTTCAGTGCCTTCTGCACAGAAGAGAATATTGAACAAAGTATTTCGTATCTTGATCAGGTAAAAAAAAATTTTGTGTGTGAGAAGCAATAGCCTGAATCATGTTATATAACAAAACATACCAAAGTTAGGAGAAAACACTTGTCAAGCACACGTATATTGTTATGACTTGGCCTGGGACTTACAACATATGAGACAGGCAAAGAACTGTGGTGAGCATTCCATGTGAGTACATGGTAAACGTGTTTATCAGGAGCAGGGTGGCCTCCACATTGCCCTAGAGACTTCTCCCCTGGACTCTCTCCATTATTTTACTGATACACTAAGTTCCTTGCCCAGGACACAGGCACTTGTAGAGTAGAGGCTAAAAAGAGCCTCTCTCAGTTCTCTCAGTTTTTTGTCCTTTGGGATATTTACAGTTTTCTTAACAGGATAGTTTTTATTATTTCTAAGAAAAGATTTCTATCTTTTGTTTCTATACTAAGTCATTTGGTAACCAAACATTTTCTCCTACCAGGAATTGACTACTTTCGGTTTTCCTTCATTATATGAAGAATCCAAAGGTAAAGACACAAAGAGAGAATTAAATATAGTTGCTGTTTTAAATTGTATGAATGAGCTACTTGTACTTCAGCGGAAGAATCTTCTAGCTCAGGAAAATGTAGAAACACAGAATCTGAAACTGGGAAGTGATATGGACCATCTGCAGAACTGCTATGCAAAACTTAAGGTAGAACTTGCATGTCGACCTGTATTTCAATAAGCCACATGTCTCATAAGCTAAGCTAAGTGATAACTGTTTTCTCTTTAACATTTTTGGGGTTTTATACATACATCCTACAATGCCTGAAGGATAGAGGTCATTCCTGAAGGGGGGATCTGTGGTGAGCCGGAGGGGGTAGTTAGTGGCCTCCAAGGTTATAAAAAGGCTGTGAGTTATGGATAATACTTTAATCTTAATCAGAGAGACCTAGGGAAGGTCTTACGAATTAGACTGATGCAGCGTTGTAAGCACTTGAAGGCTGTAATTCTGCATTAAAACTTTATATACATGGGTAACCTTTGCCAAATGTTTTTTAAGTAGCTTGTGAATAATTACACAATGATACTGGTAATCCAGACCTGTTTAACCTTTCCTCTGAGGGGTTGCTTATTAGGACAGCCCAGAGTATAGAATGTTTTCCAGGAAATCTTCTAATTCTTCTCTTTTAATTTGACCTGAGCCAAAATCTGGTATTTTTCTCTGGACAGAAATGTTTGTTCAGTGATAAAAGTTGCTGATCTGTCCTTGAAGAGCTTCTGGATCTGGTATACAATTCATTCAATTCATTGAGCAAAATTTATTGAGTATTTTTGCGCCAGGCACACTGGGTTTCACAGAGGAGTGAACCCGGTCCCTGCTCCCAAGCAGATTGTAGCATAATGGAAGGAGATACGTTGAACCATAATTATTTGCTTCATTAGTTGTTCTTTGTGTGGGAGGTGAGGAGAGGCTTCACAGTTCACATTTGATCTCAGGTTGGAGGAGTAAGTACAAATTTGCTACTGTTTGGAAAAGGTGTTTTAGGCAGAGGGTATATAACCTGTAGAAAGCATAGAGGTAGGAAAGAGCATTTGACTTTCAGGGAATAGTCAGTAGCTCTGTAGGGGCTGAAGTGGATGATGATGATGATGAACGACAGAGGTGACACCGGGCCCCAGGCATCCGAGGATGTGAGAGGCTCTGTGCAGAAATGCGAAGGCACCAAGGAATGTAAGTGAGAAGAAGGTATCATTGGTATCAGGTAGATATCAGCCTGGCAGTATGGTGGAGAAACTGTGGGGAAGGGGCAGATTTGTATTTGGGACAGAGGTGGGGAGCCCAGAAGTCTTGGTGGAAAGGACAGCTGTTAGCAGGCCTTAGCAGCTGCCAGAGCCAGAGAGGTTTTGGACTTGAACTAAGGTAGCACCAGTGGAGATGATAAAAGTGAAATATGAAGCAAACGTGGGAGGTAAAATGGGTAAAGTTTTATGAAAAACTGAATTTGGGGAATAAGAGAGTCATGAATTTAGGAGACCAGCTCAGTATCTGTCTCAGGTTTATAAAGGATGATAGTATGAGATAAGTGATGTAGTAAGGGGTGTGTAGATTTGCAGGGCTGATGGGAGTTCAAATAAAGCGCTGATAATCACTCAAAGTGAATCTGATTTGACATATATGGGACGTAGCAACTGGCCCAGTGCCTCTAAGTTTAGTCATTCCAAATGGTCTGGCATGATAGGAAGTCATAAACATTTTGAAGAAGAAGGTGCCAAAAATTCTGGTAACTTTGGAGTTATCGGAGGTGTGTTCCTAAATTTCACAAATTCCTAACTCTCCTTGAGACCCATTGTTATAGGTATTGTGCAAGTTGTTATTTGTGGTCAGTTATGCCATAACTTGAGTGGCTTTTATATTTTATAAAGATAAGAGGATTTTAAAAATATCCCAGTGGCCTCATGCAGAACTTGGCACATTTCCTCAGGAAATGTGTGGAATGAATTCAAAATGAGCATCTTATCTTGTACTGATTCCAGCAATGCTGCCATTCTCTTCTGGAAAAAAAATCTTCAGAGGTTAGCACTTGCAAGGGAGAACGAATGTTGTGCTGGATTCCCACCCTTTCTGACCTAAAGGGTTCCCACCTTGCTCCACGTCTTCCTAAAGAGCTTCCTAAAGAAGCTCCACATCAATTTGATTCTTTCTCAAAGAATGTACCGTAGACTGTAGAAGTGCTAAAGAGTCCGAAAAGGAGATTTAAAAAGCATCCAGTGGCAACATCACTGGAATAAGTGAAGATTGCTTTCAAGGGATGCACTTTGAAACTCATTTGTATATATGTAAAAAATGTTGGTATTTTAAGAAATTACCATATGACATTTAAACTTAAGTAAATTTATAATCTTACAGTATTGTCTTATATTGTTTTAAGTGAACATTTTGTGTGCCATTAAACAGCAGCTCTAGCTAACAAATCCTAGTTTGTGTACGTTATTTTTACTAATCTTTGAAGAATTCATTTGTTCCAAGTCCTATGTTAATTTTAATCACAGTTGCATGTGGATGTTTTAGGAACAACTGGAAACCTCCAGGAGAGAAATGATTGGGCTTCAGGAGAGAGACAGACAGTTACAGTGCAAGAACCGGAATTTGCATCAGCTACTGAAAAATGAAAAAGATGAGGTGGGTTGTCAGTTATTGAAGATGAAGTTTAAGTGATTTTTTTTTTCCTTTTGGATTTGACATGACCATACCCCACTTTAAAACAAGAACATTAATTCATCCTTTGTCAGACTGGTACGGTGCACCTCTGTGTATAGCATTGCAGCATATTTAACTGAGCTCAGGACCTCTCCTTGGCACCCCCAACCCCAAGTGGATTCATGGAGTTTAGTATATTGGTCCATAGCTTGTGACAGCCAGTGTCCTCTGCTGTCCGTCCTGGACTCTGGTGCATTACAACTTTTTCTTAGGCACCAGGGTGCTTTAAATGCAGATCTTTTATTCTCTGCCATACCTAAACTTAATATCTGACATGCCTCTTCTATCTCTGTATTAAATATTGCCATTGTTCATCCAAACTATTAATTACTTAACTAAATGGGCACAAGAGTTACTATTTTTTTTAAAAAAGCAATTCACATTACAAAACTTATTTCTGATTGTTATCGACATCATGATTTTAATTTCATTTCTGCTACAGTGGCTACTTAGTATTTGGATCTACAGAGTCAATGCATTTGAAATTACCATTTTTTAATGTATATAAGAAGAAATCATTATGTTCTTACCACTCTGCACTTTGACCCTGGCCATGTAATAACTATAAAGACACAATATTTATTTTCAATGTTGTTGTTTTTTTTTTTTTAACTAAAATTAAGGACTTTTAGGGGAGCTTATTTCTTTCATGATTTTATAGTGATTTAGGCAGATTGTTTTGTCATATTTTGACTGTTTAGTAATGCAGTTAGTGGATAGTGAAGTATCTTAAACTGCAAGGTTGCTTATGCATTTCCTTGGGTTGTTTCACTGAAAATTTTGACTAGATCGGCAGATTGCACATAAGTGATTTGAATATAGTTAATCCTTAGTTGGAATTGAGTTAAATATCATCTCCAGCAGAGATTAAAAATGTTTGTATAGAATAGAACACACTTCCTATCTAGGACTTCCTGAGAAGCCGCCATAGATATAAACACCGAGCTGCAGGGCCGGACGCATAATAGGTACTCAGCAAGTGTTAGAGCCGGATGCTGTCTGCTGTTTGGACTTACTCTAATTTGAGAACTGTTCGTGATCAGATAAAAACAAACCTCCTTATGTTCTGTGATGTGCTAGGGCTAGTTTGTCACAGATTAACAAGGAATCAGGTGAGTCAAGTCATTTACACAGTATAAGGAAGTCACTGCAGATAATCAGGTTAATTCTTGTTTCAGACGAAGCTTTAATCACTTTAATACTTCTGTAAGCGTTTCTGGTTTCTAAATGAGCAGAGTCTGTACGTAGCATAAAAAGGAGCACTGGGTGTTATACATAAACAATGACTCTTGGAACACTGCATCAAAAACTAATGATGTGGGCGCCTGGGTGGCTCAGTGGGTTGAGCCGCTGCCTTCGGCTCAGGTCATGATCTCAGGGTCCTGGGATCGAGTCCCGCATCGGGCTCTCTGCTCAGCAGGGAGCCTGCTTCCTCCTCTCTCTCTCTGCCTGCCTCTCTGCCTACTTGTAATCTCTGTCAAATAAATGAATAAAATCTTTAAAAAAAAAAACTAATGATGTATTTTATGGTGACTATCATAACACAATAAAGAAAAGGTAGAAAAATAATTTAGGAAGTTAGCAGCTCTACAAATTTCAGAATTAAGAAGTAAAGACTTCATGTGATTCACCTAATGATACTTTAAAAATTGATTTCCAGTGGTTATTGGGAAGGAAGAATAATCCTAAAATAAACTATTTTATGAGGAGGTGAATGCTAGGACTTCTCTTTTTTGAATTTATAAATCGTACCTGCGGTTATTAATCATAAAGGGATTCGTTTGATCCAAAATGCTTTTTTCCAGGTACAAAAATTACAAAATATCATTGCAAGTCGAGCTACTCAGTATAATCATGATATGAAGAGAAAAGAACGTGAATATAATAAATTAAAGGAACGTCTGCATCAACTTGTTATGAACAAGAAGGATAAAAAAATAGGTAAGAAACCAACTGATTAATATAAGGAGAATAAATAAAGCTAATATGCTAAAAAACAAACGAATAGGTGGAGCATGATAACTCATGAAGTATTATTTTTATGCTTTATGCAGTTGTTTGTAGATGGTGTGCATCCATATAAACTAGCAAAAATAATAATTTTGCTTTGCTTCCTTTGTTGCATATAATTACAATTTTTTTTTCCCCAATTTATTTATTTTCAGAAAAACAGTATTCATTATTTTTTCACCACACCCAGTGCTCCATGCAAGCTGTGCCCTCTATAATACCCACCACCTGGTACCCCAACCTCCCACCCCCCCGCCACTTCAAACCCCTCAGATTGTTTTTCAGAGTCCATAATTACAATTTTTTAAAAAAATATGACAGTTGTAGTTCCACAGAGGAAAAACTAAGCCAGAGGATCTTCTGATCTTCCATAACAAAGAATGGATCATATGAAAATTCAAGATGAGTGTCTGAGTGTCAAAACAAGTGTGATTTTAGAATTGAGTTCATAAAATAATTTATCAGACCAACTCATTTACATCAGTTCCTTTAAATATGTGATGCTGTGCATTTTTGAAGCAGCTAGTCTGAAGGATGGACTGTGAATGTTATGCTTATGGTTGTGCTTAAGGTGAACTTTTTTCTAGTGTTACTCTTCTGAAAATCAATTTGCAACTTCATCCGAGTATGTGCATAATTTCAGGGAAATCACATAGGTGGAAAAGTAGAACTATGTGCACATGCACGTGTGCACACATGCACACACACACACACGCACGACTACCACTGCGCAGATACAGTTTTGCTGGCCTAGGAAGATACGGCACAGGAAATCCAGGCACTGATTCATCAGACAGTGGTTTCCAGGTGGACTGTAGGTCGTGTTCTAAGCCACGGTAGTGTACGGTAATGCCCTGAACTGTGGTTTCCGAAGCTGAGCTTGGTGGGACTTGCTGACACAACAGCTGATGAGCAGGTGTCTCAGGCTGTCCTGTGGCGGCCATGTCTGCTGTCAGCAGGCAGCTTGGTGCTGGTGGCGTGCCCGCGGATCTAGTGGAGCAGAGCCTTTGCACTCAGTCGGCTCGCTTATTTTATAAAAATCACTGAAAAATGAAAGCATAATAAGCAGTTAAGACAGCATTGGAAAATCTTTAGGTAATCAAATTTAAACTTCGTTGGTTAACCTCATGTTCATTCATGAATTAAATACAGAGCAGGAGGAAATGCTGGAAGTATAAAATGTAACACCTGACTAGAGAAGTTTATTAAAGATGTGACTGGTAACGAGCCCTTATTTTATGGGAGTCTGTTTCCTAGTCCAAACCTACCTGGAAGTGAGAGTTTCGTAATGATTTTATCAAGTCTAGACTTACAATAACTTACTGTCTTCTTACTTCCTTCTGATGGCAACTGCTTCCATCCCCCCCGCCAGACAGAAGAGAAAGTAATACACAGGGGCCTTGACTCCTTTGATGATGACAACACAGGGCTTGGCAGACTTTTTCTGTGAAGATTCTCCTAGTAAACATGTTCAGGTTTATGGAGTCTGTAGTCTTTGGTCACAGCTGTTCACCCCTGCACTTGTAGCGTAAAACTATATTAAACACATGGTCTGGCAGTGTGCTAATGAAATATATCTAGAAAATCAGGCAGCTGACCTGCAGGCCATAGTTTGCCAACCCCAATGATAAAATGAATAATGATAATAAAATAATGCTTACCAATCACTTTGTTAAGTGTTGTAACAACTTCTTTTACTCTTCACAGCAACTCTTGGGTAGATACTTACATTATTCCCTCTGTATTGATGAAGAAACAGGCTTCATAGTTAAATAACTGGTTAAGATCTTAGTGCTTCTCAGGGATGGAGAACTAGAACTTGAAATGCGGGCTGTTTGAGCCCAAATCCTAATCTATACCAGGTCGACCTGTGTGTTCAGTCTGTATAGAGTGTGTTAGGGTTTTATACTCTTAAACATATGTATGGTAAGAATTGGTTTTGTTTTGCATGTTCGTGTTCGTAGCTATGGAAGTTTTAAATTATGTGGGGCGAGCCGATGGAAAAAGAGGCTCCTGGAGGACGGGTAAAACTGAGGCCAGGTAAGGTCCAATTTAAATTGATATATTTCATTAGTGTGTTCTTTCTATAACTGCATTTTCATACTGACAGTTTCTTCCTCAGGAATGAAGATGAAATGTATAAAATTCTCTTGAATGATTATGAATATCGTCAGAAACAAATCCTAATGGAAAATGCTGAACTTAAGAAGGTTCTTCAGCAAATGAAAAAGGAAATGATTTCTCTTCTTTCTCCCCAAAAGCAGAAACCTAGAGAAAGAGCAGATGATAGTACAGGAACTGTAAGTGGCTCTTTCCTCTCTAATAGAGTTTCGGATTGCTAAGTCAAACAATTCAGACAGTAGTTAGGTATTCCCATTGGGGACACCCTTGGTATTTTGGACAGAATGCTCATTGCTCTGCTACCCCTAGTCACTGTGACAATAACAACAGAATGTCCCTGTGTGTTTCTAGACATGGCCTGGGAAATGATGTAAGTGACCTTCCAGGGACTTACTCTGTGCCACACACTGTCATAAGCACTTTATGAACATGTCTCATTTCATTTTTCTAATTCAGTGTTTTGCATATCATAATTATCCCCATTTTATAGCTGAGGAAACTGACGCACACTTGTCTCATTAGCCAAGTATCACAGGTGACAGAGCTAGGATTTAAATTCAAGTTTGTCTCAGCCCAGAGTTCATGTTTTTAACCACTGTGCTGAGTATCCTCTAAATAGTTTAGGTATTGTGTACTTTAAGCAGGCTTGACTTTCGGAATGAAGTGTTTATTAACTTTGGGAACCAACTCATCATTCAGTCCAGAAATTTGCAGAATGAACTTTATGTTCTAGTCCCCGGAAAGAAAAAGCAAAAAGGAATTTCGACTCCTTCCTTTGTCTCATTTGGGACTGTTACAACAAACTACCACAGACTGGGTGGTTAAAAACAACAGAAAATTATTTTTTACTGTTCTGGAGCTGGGAAGTTCAAACTCGGGATACTAGTAGGGTCAGTGTCTGGGAGGGTATGTCCTCCTGGTTGCACATTGCCGGCTCCCTGTACCCTCACCCTCCCATGCTGGAAAGAGGAGCAGCTCACCGGAGTCCCTTTTTAGGGGCACTCATCCCACACACGAGGACACGACTTTTCATGACCTCCTCACTTCCTAAAGGCCCCACCTCTGAATACCTGCACATTGGGCCTTAGAATTTCACCATGAATTTGAGGAACATGAACATTCCGTCCATTGCATCATTCAAGAAGCTCTTTTGGGGAGATGGGGCATAGGCCAAAATAATGGTTACACATCTTAGAAGCTGTAATAGGGTGATACAAACGTGCTGAGCAGAGGAAGTGTGGCAATCAAGGAAGGCCTCACAGACAAGAGTGACCTCTGAATTGGCTTCTAAAGTTTTGGGGGTAGAAGTGTGTGACACAAGGAGAGTAATATGTGCGGAGATCTGAAAACAAATCATGTAATGGGGAACATTTCTTTTAACTTAATCGCTTTACATGTTTAAATTCTAGAGTCAGGCAAGTGACTAAAATCTGAAAATAAAGTTGATGGCGACTGCTAATTATCAGCACGTCATCAGAACTTATTTTATAAACCTGTATGAGGGGATTATTTACCTTGTGGTATCACTATTAAGCACATCCCACCTTCTACCTCTTTTTTCCTTCTTTAAAAAAAAAAACAAAAACCAACATTACCTGAATGTCTTTGAAGCTCCCAGTCCAGGACCCGCTTGACCTCTGCCTTTTCTGTCAAAGTCTGTCACTTTTTGTTGTGTGCGTGCACAAAGCCCTCTCCAGAGTGAGCAGTTCCCATTACTCCCGCAGCGTCTGCAGTTTTTGGCCCCACCTTTACTAACATTACCAGCGTGTATTTAGCGCAAGTAAGGAGTAACTCAAGGAGCCCTTTCTCAGATGTTTCAATTCCCCTCTCCTTGCCACTGCAGTCAGTGGGGAGTCTCCTGTATAATTCTTAAACATTCAGGTGTTGACCTTTGGAGACCCAATAATCTCTTAAGTAGATTTCTTGTTTTTAAAAGATCTGCTTTTCTAGAATTTTTTTCTCTTGCAATTTAATTCTATTCCTTCTTTTCTGTTAAGGATTTTGGAGCTGTTCTAGCAAGAGGCATAAGATTAACCTTAGAATGCCCAGGTAGCCTTGAGGTTTCATTAATTTATTATTGTGCTTAAGTATAGCTGCAACACATAGCCAAAATTCAAGTTAATTTTTTATTTTCAGTGTGTGGTTTCAGTTTCATTCAGTCTGGGCAGTGTGAAGCAATTATTGTTCATTTTTTTAAATAATGGAATTGTAGTATTCTGGCGTGCTTTAACACACAGAAGGTGTGGCTCCTTGGAAGAATTCCTGGCAAGTAGCTCCAGAGGCAATTTAGTAGCTCCAACCTGCTTCCCCTGGGAGACCTTGACCTCTGGCAGCCTTTGATACAGTTCTCCCCCTCTGAGTCGCTCCCTCATTCCTGCCGTACCTGCCTGTGGGAACAGTCTGATCAGCATTTCTTTCATCTTTGATCTGTTTTCTTTTTTCCCCAGCAAGATATTTTATTGTTCATATCAAGGAAGTATATCTCTGTCCACTTTCCTGGATGTTAACAACAAATTTAGGACTTTGCAGATTATTATGCAGATATGTGTGTGTGTGTGTGTATAATAATACATATTATTATTTATGTAGCTGCAGATTATTTTGACATAATATATGTTAGTATTGTTTGCCTGTGTTCTTTATCCTGCTTTGATTCTGTATGATTCTTTGTCAGTGGTTTGCTGTATTTTCCTATGATTTAGTGTCTTGGTAGAGTAAAAAGAAAAAGAATCCCTAGTTTTATTTTTTAAAATTATATGAAAAAAATAGGATTCACAATTGCTTTTATTTTGTAGATAACCTCACTGGTTTATTTTTTTAAACAGACTAGGATGGGAGATAAGTTGATCTAACTTCAGATCTCAATTCTACCTCTTGGCTATATGATAATGGGCACTATCTCTACGTCTCTAAGCATCATTTTTCCCACATTGTAACATGATTTGGGAATTAATTAGCATGTGAGAGCTCTAACATAACACTGGACAAGTAGGGAATAACTCTTCCTCACACAGCTCCGTGACTCTTGTCACTAACTATATTTGGATTCAAAGTCATATTTGATGAGGCCTGAATTGGAGAATTTCTGTCTTTAATATTAGGTCATATATGCATAAGAGACAGCACAGAAATGATTTTGATAGGTATCTCTGATAAGCAGTTTGATTACTACTGCCTGAGTATCTGGAGCCATTTTAAGATACTGGTCTTTCCTTCTCAATCTCTCTTGCTTGTAGGTTATCTCTGATGCTGAAGAAGATGCTGGGGAACTGAGTAGGGAGAGCATGTGGGACCTTTCCTGTGAGACTGTAAGAGAGCAGCTTACCAACAGCATCAGAAAACAGTGGAGAATTTTGAAAAGTCATGTAGAAAAACTTGATAACCAAGGTAACTTACTGTCTTGGTGCCTGCAAAGCAGGTTCTTAATTTCAGTCACTTGGAAAGTCACGTCAGGGGCTCAGACCCCGAAGTACTAGAGCTTAGTTTGGTGGTTTGATAATCCACCAAAGCTTCTATCTACTTCTGGAGGTGAGGTTTGAACCTCACTGAGAAATACTTTCCCCTCAGTGAATCTTTCTCTGAACCATCGATTCTGAGTGCAACGTACAATTGAATAAGGTGAACTGAGTCTCTTCCCGATCTTGGAAATTAAGAATTATTATTCGTGATATGGTATAAATATGAGCCTTTTGCTTATTATTCCTAGATATTTGCATACTCCTGGCTCCTACTAATTTATTTTTAAGTTACTTTCAGAATAATAGATGTTTAATATAAAATATCAATTAAGAAGTATATGAAGTAGAATATTCAGGTTTCTGTTTCTTGTTCATGACACTTAACAGTTTGGTGCTTATCTTTCTGGACTTTTCTGTAGGCATTTACAAAATATATATTTTTTGAAGATTTTATTTCTTAATTTGATAGAGAGCACAAGCAGGGGGAGCAGCAGGCAGAGGGAGAAACAGACTCCCCACTGAGTAGGGAGCCCAATGTTGGACTTGATCCCAGGACCCTGGGATCATGACCTGAGCCAAAGGCAGACACTTAACTGGCTGAGCTACCCAGGCACCCACAAAATATTTATTTAAAAATATATAAAAAACTGGGGTGCCTGGGTGGCTCAGCATCTGACTCTTGGTTTCAGCTTAGGTCGTGATCTCAAGGTTGTGGGATTGAGCCCCATGTGGGGCTCTGCACTCAGTGGGGAATGCTTGAGATTCTCTCTCTCTTCCTTCTCCCTCTGCCCCTTCCGCTGCTCATGCACATGCACTTGCGCTCTCTCTCTGTAAAATAAATGAATAAAATCTTTAAAATATATATATATACACACACACATATATAAACAGAAATTGAACATTACATATTTTTTCTACACTTCTTTTTTCATTTAACACTGTATTTTAGACACCATTCCCTGTCACTGCAGATAGTATAGATTTACACTAATGAATGTATTCTCTGTATTTATATTTGTTAAAGTTTGCATGCTTTTAAATCAAGAAAAAGTTTCTGCTCAGTAAATGAAGTCTGTTGAAAGAAAAGTTATTCTAAATGTCAGAAGTCATAAAATCCTACTGTCAATTGTCTTCAGTAGTAAATAGTAATCAGCAACATTTTGTGCCAAAATTAATTTACATGAGATTTTATTGATGTTAGTCACCATCTCTTAGTAAATGGCAAGTGTGTTTAGACTTTGTTGAATAGGAATTTACAAGCTATGTAGCACTGCATCGATCTTTGAAGAAGAGTCCAAAGTAGTTTATGGATTTGTTAATTATTTTTCTCTTTTGTGAATATCGATTATCCATTATTTTAAGATTTTATTTATTTATTTGAGACAGTGAGCAAGCGAGAGAGAGAGAGAGAGAGAGTGTGCGCGAGCAGGGTGAGGGACAGAGGGGCAAGCAGACTGCCTGCTGACCAGGGAGCCCAACGCAGGGCTTGATCCTGGACTCTGGATCATGACCTGAGCTGAAGCCAGATGATTTTAGGTTATTAGGACATAGTCTTGGGTAAGTAGGGATTACAGATTAAATGTTCATAGTAGAACTATTAGTAAAGATACCATTTTAGTCCAAAAATGGTACGAATTTGTAGTTGTCATGAATACCTTATAATAAGTTGCTTTGCTTTTTAAATTTTTTCATACTGCTAAAGTACTATAAATTTAGTTGTATTATTATAGCTTATGAAATTTTTAAAGGGCAAAGGGAATAAGTACCTTTTAGGAATACCTATGAGAGTCCAGAAAGAGAAGTTCTGAAAGCCTTGATTTTTAACTGTAATTCAGAAAGCACCATAAACTGAGTGGTGTAAAAACCTACATCAAATGACTGGTTTTATGTTAGTTTCAAAGGTACACCTAGAAGGTTTTAACGATGAAGACGTCATCTCACGACAAGACCACGAACAAGAAACTGAAAAACTCGAGTTAGAAATTCAGCAGTGTAAAGAAATGATTAAAACTCAGCAGCAGCTTTTACAGGTTGGTGTGAGTTGCCTTTTCAAGCTGTTTTCCTGTGAGAGTGATCAGGATTTTAACTGAGCCTTGCTAGATTGTTCCTCCTGCATCTCAGAAGATCTGGAGCGTTGGTCGTTTTTCTGCTCTCAGCTCAGTTCTTGGCTTGCTGACAGGTACAACGCACGCTGTTCCTCAGGCGGGACTTCCCCAGCTGGAAAATGAGAATCCTTGCTTGCCTTTCTGGTTTTTCATCATTTCTGTCCTTCCCTGAAAGTTTGACCCTGCTTCCCTTGCTCTAATTTTAACGGGGAGCATTGCAGGGACCCCCTGGAACTTACTATGTCTCCAAATTTAATAGCAGCAGCTCGCTACTGCGTGTGACGATGACACCACTTCCCTGCTACGAGACTGTTACTTGCTGGAAGAGAAGGAGCGTCTCAAGGAAGAGTGGTCCCTGTTTAAAGAGCAGAAAAAGAATTTTGAGAAGGAAAGACGAAGCTTTACAGAAGCAGCTATTCGCCTCGGCCTAGAGGTATTTTCAACAAGTAGCTTTCCTTGCAGAGCTTTGGGGAGTTCTAGGGAGGTGCAGCAGACTGCATCCAAGTTCTGCCTTTGGTTGTTTCTTTGTTATCCGGTGTTTGTTTTTTCCAGTATTTTACCAGTGATCTTATAACTGGAAGGGATTATAAGCACGTGAACTACTTTAGAAGGGTATTGTTCTGCCTTTACCAAATTTGGGAATTGAAACTTTTCTTTTTAGAAAACCATAAGCATCCATTATCCCCTTTGGGTGGGCTTTCTACTAGTGAGTGTTTAGCTTCCTACAGGAGATCTCTCTTGGACACTTGTGATCTGGCCACTGTCAGTAGCTACAGCATCAAGACAGTGCGACTGAGAGCCTGTTTGTTGTTTAGGAAGCGGGGGAGGGGAGTATGAATGGTGGAAGCTCCCCCCCCCCCCCCCCCCCGCCACTCAGTGATATGTACATACCCCTTCTACAGCTCGCTTTTTAACTGAACAATTTGTTAACCTACATATTTCCCTTTCAAAAATTGTAGAAGTAATAGTGTTGAACATGGTTTCAAAAATAAAAACCCGTATAAAAAGCCACACAGTGAAAAAATATCACCCATTCTTACGGCCAGTTTCATTCCTCAGAGGTAACAACTAACTTGTAATTCTTCTGGGAAGTACTATTTTAACTTTAATATACTTCAGCCTTTTCCCCTTGATAAAAGTCTGTTGATTCCCCTGCTGTGAAAAATAAAGAATTTCTATCCTTATCATACCTCCCATCTACACTGTTCCTCACCTAAATATGTATATATATATATGACTTCTTCATCATATTATTAACATTTTTAACCTCACTTTTTAAAAACGGTTTCTTATGGTTGACTTTAAGTATTATATTTAATGCTTCCATTTCATGTTTGCTCCTCTTGAGACAGTGTCCGTTTATCCCAATGAAAGCTGAAATTCTTTTTTTTTTTTTTTTTTAAAGATTTGACAGATCACAAGTAGGCAAAGAGGCAGGAAGAGAGAGAGGGGAAAGCAGGCTCCCTGCTGAGCAGAGAGCCCAATGTGGGGCTTGATCCCAGGACCCAGGGATCATGCATGACCTGAGCTGAAGACAGAGGCTGTAACCCACTGAACCACCCAGGTGCCCTGAAAGCTGAAATTCTTGGAGTCACCCTTTTTCCACTTCTCTCGTCCCTCTCCTTCCCAGTTTTTGTCTGTGCTTTTCTTTTTCATTGTCAAGTGTTAGCCTGTGAAGTAATCCAGGTGTAAGTACTTTGGGCAAGACTGAGACTTAACACTTGAAAGCACACTGACAGCATCGTGATTCTGTAAATGTTCATTCTCTAACCTAGTAATACATTTGGCCACATAGAAAATATTCTGTGTTATTAAGACTGCCGCCTGGAAGAGAATCTTTTATATATACCTGTGTAGTGAATCCCTTGACTTTCTTTGTACCTTTATGATTTCCTGGACTCACATTCAGCTTATGTTATTTCTCATGTTATCTTCTTTCTTGGATTCCTTTTTCAATTTGCTATATTATCTTCTTGAGTAATTTTTTTGGTAAGTATTGTGTGAGTGAAAAGTATACTGAATTCTAGAATATCCAAAAATAAATTCATATGATTGGTTTGTCTGGATACAGAATTTAGTTTCCAACTTTTTCTCTCAAAACTTTGAGTTATTCCCTTTCTTCGGCTGTTTGGTTTTACTAGTGAGAAGCCTGGTTATTATATAGCCTACTTATACAGTACTTTGTCAATATCCTGCTTTGTTTTTGCCTTCTCTCCTTCTTTTCTCCATCTTTTTATCTTCTTAAAGTTCCAAAATTTTACTAGGATATATCTTGGCGTAGCTCCTTTTCAGCCTCAAGACACTGTATTTCTTCCATTTAGGGATATTTTCTTTAGTTCTGTATTTTTTCCTTCTCTAACTTTTCTTGCATTCTGGAATGATTTTACTAGGCAAATGGTTGGCCTCTGACTATATCTATAGATTAACTTTATGTTCTGAATTCAGGGATATTTTCTCGCTTTTAACTCTTCCCTTCATCCACTGAGTTTTTATTTTAGATTTGTTTTTTTTCTTGTGTCCTCATTTTTTTCTTTTCCTTATATAGCACTATATTATTTTACAGATGTGTTCATAAATCTGATCATTTGTGTCAGAATTTTTTTAAAAGGGCCTCTTGAACTATCTTATCTCTGGTCAAATCTCTTTATTTTGGCTATTTTTCTGTCATGCTCTTAGTTTTCTTCAAATGTCTGGTGATGCATAATTTTGTATTGAATTTAGGAATGAAAGACTATGTTCTGTTTAAAGTAACTAGCATGGAAGTCCTCCACTGCTGTGAAAATCTGTCTCATCAATAGCTAACTTTCTCAGAAAATTTGCACCAGCATTTTCTGCTAACTTCAGGGAACCTATTTCTGTCTCTGTCTCCCAGCCTGTTCCAAGAGATACTCTGGTTACTTGGTATTCTGTTCCTGGCTCTCTGTAGGAGAACCTGTCTGCCTCTGGGCATTGGAGCCATTGGGGCCAGGGAAGGATGAGAAGGAAGCATGAGCGACCTGAGGGCTGAGGGAGAGTTTAGGATTATCAACTGTTGGAAAGGGGAAAGTCTGACATGTGCCCTCTTGTGGTTTAGTGGTGATGGCTGCCGGCGCTGGTAGATGGTAGAGGCTGAGAGCAAGGCCTGGTAAAGTTACAGCTCCTTTTTCTCAAGGGATTCATTTGCAGTGGATATTTTTCTGTTGTTTGTAATTCTATATTTATAATGTTCTGTATGTTCAGGAGTTTAGCTAATATGCTATGATTTTTGTTTTTGGATTGTCCATTTGAGTTTACTCA
Organism: Neogale vison; assembly: GCF_020171115.1. Lineage (NCBI taxonomy): Eukaryota > Metazoa > Chordata > Mammalia > Carnivora > Mustelidae > Neogale > Neogale vison. The sequence goes on along the minus strand of NC_058092.1, from coordinate 71,583,862 downwards.
AAACAGATGTGAAAATAGTGATGAGTTGTTTATTAGGTGAAATGGATGATTTTTTCTTTCTTAAATATAATTTACTTAAATAAAATTTTTCTTAGTTTTCTAGGTTAATTCATTTGACTTACAAAATCTGTATGATAGCCAGAAAGCAAACACCAACAACTACAGAAGTCATGGGAAATGCCAACAATGTGAATGTTGAAATATTGATCAATATTTCTTTGGTTTGCTTGTTATGATAGAGAAAGGCTTTTGAAGAAGAAAGAGCCAGTTGGTTAAAGCAACAGTTTTTAAATATGACTACATTTGACCACCAGAACTCAGAAAATATGAAACTTTTCAGTGCCTTCTCAGGAAGTGAGTACTTCGTTAACTCTTTAATCAGAAAATGCATGTAAATAGATACTGTCCATTATTAATAAGCAACTTTGGAGATCACCAAATATTTTTAAAACTAGATCCTTAAATGTTTATGGAATATGCAGAAGAGATGGTGAGATTAGATCAACCAGAGTCGGGGGCTATAGGGGCCACCCACCTTAACTTGTTCTACCCCAGACCTCACCCCCTGCAGAAGATCATCATAGTTAGTACCCTTCACCTTGTTGATACCTCACCGTACACACTTACTATGTTCTTTTCTCCCTTCACAGGTTCTGATCGGGATAGTCTAACAGTGCACTCAAGGCCACGGCAGAAGAAGCCTCACGGCGTGTCTAACGGATCTCTGGTTTGCGCATCCAAACTTACTAAGTCTCTTCCTGCTTCTCCTTCTACTTCAGACTTTTGCCAGACACGTTCCTGTGCATCTGAGCATAGGTACTGGTCTGTAGGTGATCTTTGCATGTTTCTGTCCCACTGCTGGGGTTGCATTGTTGAGGGCAAGTTGGCATTTCTGTGGTGTTAGCAATGGTAGTGGCTTTGGAGAGCATTTAGTAGGTTGATCATATGTTGTGCAAGTATTTATTGGGCAGCCATCGTGTAAGGACACCTGTTGGGTGCTGGGAAGACAGTAGTGAGCAAGGTAGACCTGGTTCCATTCTGCTGGGCGTGAAATCATATGATGTTATTCATTTCACTTCACATCCAAAGAACAATTTAAAAACAGTCTTATTTACAGGAATCACTTAGTATTTTGAATTCTTTAATTTTATTAAATAGAAGGGTATTTTCATCATCTTTGTAGAATATATATTTTAAAATTTCTTTTTTTTTTTAAAGATTTTATTTATTTATTTATTAGAGAAGGGGAGGGGGAGAGAGCAAGCACAGGCAGACAGAATGGCAGGCAAAGGGAGAGGGAGAAGCAGGCTCCCTGCCAAGCAAGGAGCCCAATGTGGGACTCGATCCCAGGACGCTGGGATCATGACCCGAGCCGAAGGCAGCTGCTTAACCAACTGAGCCACCCAGGCGTCCCATATATTTTAAAATTTCTTTTGCTATTCCCATTTTATTGGTGTTGAAGGGCAAAGAAATGAGAAAAATGTCCTCATAATGACTGGTAAAAATCTGTGCTCAAGGATGACAGGGTCACAAAAAGTTGTTCCCCAGCCCCAGGAAACCCATATATTTCTTTTTTTTTTTTTTAACCCATGTATCTCTATTAACTGGTACGTTTTGGTATTTTTCTCTGTGTCAAGTTGTTAAATCACCTTATAAGGTGGAAAATCAACATTTTGCCTCAGAGCCTATTCCAAGGTTAATTAGCTAAGCACATAGAACATTCCTAGTGAGAGAGGAATTGAAAAGAGCAAAAGGATACCTTGGAATGTGTGGCGGTGATCTCTCCTCTTAACCAAAGTGGGAGATGGTAGCATGAGGGGCGGTGTGTTTGGCAGGTTCCCTAGAGAGCAGGTTTCGGAGCTCTGGTATGCTTGACCTGTGGTTGTGAGAGGCTAGTCTGGACCTAAGTGTTGAAGAAGCCCATTAGCCCATGGACCAAGAATTGTTGAATAAATGAATTTAAAAATGAAAATATGAAGCTTAAAAAGAATAAGACCCTGTATGTATTGTTAATTTGTAAAAAGAGTAGGACCCTAAATATTGAGGGGCCAAAAAGAGCGTGAGAAGAGTCCTCCAGGCAAGTGTTCCACCTGAGGCGGAACACTGGTGTGTTTGTGGAGGACGAGTTAGTGAGCAAGACCAAGAGGGGAGAGGGAGGTAAAGGGTGGGCAGGCGTCACATCCTGTAAGGCCCTGGGTGAGCAGATGAGGATACCAGCTTTATTATGTAGAAATTCAGCTATCTACAGGTGTAGAGAGAATAAAGTCATGATGCCCTGTGTACCCATCACCCAGCTTCAACAATTATCAACTCGTGACCATGTTGTTCATCCTTAACCCCATTCTGCTCCCCCCATACACATACACATATTTGACTTCTCATTTGTGAAGTATTTTAGTCTGTATTTGTAGGGTTGGATTATTGTTCTGAGGGCAACAGGAAAAGCATTGGAGATGGTTAAACAGGAGAGTGAAAAAAAAATCTGTTTGAAAAGGTGACTGTTTTCTTACGTGGGAAAAAGACTATAGGATCCCATGCTAGAAGCCAGGAAACACAGTTAGGAGGCTCCTGGGGAGTTGCAGTGAGATGGTCACAGTTTAGGCAAGGGTTGTAATATGAAGGCAGACATGATGGGATCTGGAATATATTTTGCAGTTAGAGCCAACAGATTGACTAATGGGTGAGTTTGGGGAGTGAAAGTTTGGGATTTACAATAAAAAAATACTGTAAGGTCAGTATTGTCTTATACAGAATGTTATTAAACTCCCAAATTTGACCAATCAGAACCACCTGTATAAATAACACAAATTCTAGCTACCATTTTCAGCTAATATGTTCTCCATCCGAGAGAGAACATAGCAGTTGCCTCGATTATTTTTATGTCTCAATAATTCTTACTTTTTAATCTAATTATTTTTAGTTAATAAATATTTGCATTAATAATCCTTTAGGACATTATTTTGTGCTAATAAAGTTAAGTCCAGCATTTAGTACCTACATCACAGGGTGTTAGGAGATTTCAGCGACGATACATTTAGAACACTTAAAACAGTACTTGGTTCATTATCAACCATATTGGTCCACATTCAGTAGCAGGCTATGAAAATAAAAATACATGTAAACATATATGGATTATAAAAGTGCTTTTCTCCTTCATGTATTCCGAGGGTTAAACAACATCAGTGACATAGAAACAATTTTTTTTTAAGATTTTTATTTATTTATTTGACACAGAGAGAGACAGCGAGAGAGGGGACACAAGCAGGGGGAGTAGGAGAGAGAGAAGTAGGCTTCCTGTTGAGTAGGAAGCCTGGTGGGTGCGGGGCTTTGATCCCAGAACCCTGGGATCATGACCTGGGCCCAAGGCAGATGCTTAACCACTGAGCCACCCAGGTGCCACCTAGAAACAGAATTTTAAGCATAAAGAAACTCCTTTGAGCTATTCATGTTCATGGTCATTGGCTTCTGAAGATAAAACACAGAATTGAGTTACTAGTTATCAGGAGAGAAGCTGTGGAGCTTCATAGTTTTCAAAATTTTAAGTTATTTGGTAAATTTGGACTCCTTGCTCCTGAAGCACCTTGGATCTGGGTTTGTAATAAGATTATAACAAAATGATAGGAGTATTTATAGCTAATTTCTACATCAACAACCTCATTGCTTCTTCACTGTAGAATGGAAAATTTTACACAAAGTAATTCAGGTACAAAATTACAGAGATAATTTAGTTGATCATTGAGCTCATTTTGTCTGAGATGGCAAGGTTTCCCAGGGCTGAATTATAAGCAAGTTCTTTTTTTCTTTTAAGTATTGGCAAATAAGCGTAAATAAAATTTTTAATTGTTTTGGGTTTTGATTTTTAGATTTAAAACAACTTTTTTTTTTTTTTTTTTTTTTTAGGATTGGCACATTGAGTTTGAGTTAGTAAGCCCAAGTGACAAAAAATGCATAGTTAGGGGAAAAATGTATATTTGTGGGAAAAATTATGTAGGATATTTAGTTGGTAAAAATGTTTCATTTGTTGACTTAACTCCTTAGATCTGAAAGTAGTCATTTAGGCAGATTTTTTTAAAAAGATTTTATTTTTTATTAGAAAAAGAATGGGTGAAGGGGGTGATGTGCAGGGACAGAGGGAAAAGTAGATTCCCCCTGAGCAGGGAGCCTCACCTGGGCCTCCATCCCAAGACCTGGGATCATGACCTGAGCCGAAGGCAGATGCTTAACCCACTGAGCCACCCACACACGCCAGATTTTTTGTTTTGAGGTTGGTCGCAGAATACCTTTCAGATTGTGTCATTGAAGGGTAGCAGCTGTGTCTGTGTGCAGACACTGAGATTGTTACCCCCAGACACAACTGAGTATTGGTGTAAGCGCTTAATGTGTGTTAACTCAGTTCCACCCGCCTCTATGAGGTAGATGCTATTATTATTTCCATCTTTCAACTGAGGAAGCTGAAGAAACCATGACTAGTGAGCTGAACAGGCCAGTGGGGATGAGCCTAAACCCTCTGACTTTAGAGTCTCAACCCCTTACTGCTTGTGTCAGCACTCGTTAAATAGCTGTGCGGGGCAATGGCTGGGTGGAGGAAAGCTTGCATGAGCAAATGGATGTGTGAGGAATAAAACAAGGAGATTATTAAATAGTGGCAGGAAGACAGGGACATAAGGATATATGAGCTTTCAGATTTCACACGTTCTGTCTTAGGCCTCAGCTGTGTAGAGAACGTCAGAGTAGACGAAAGAAATAAATAAGTAGATGGGTAAACAGATAAAAAGGTAGGTAGATAGGCTAAAAGTGACAAATTAGGACGTTTTGAAACACTTCTTTGTTCCTAATCTGTGTGTCCTCAAATTTTACTTAGCATAGGACAAGGGGCAGTTGGACCTTCAGGCAGAGCTTAAGTATAAAAGAAGGAGGAGATGATTATTAAGATTTGTCTTTCTGATGGAGGCATAATACTCCATAGAATACCCAACTTTTGTAGCAACATGGACGGGACTGGAAGAGATTATGCTGAGTGAAATAAGTCAAGCAGAGAGTCAATTATCATATGGTTTCACTTATTTGTGGAGCATAACAAATAGCATGGAGGACATGGGGAGTTAGAGAGAAGAGAGCTGAGGGAAATTGGAAGGGGAGGTGAACCATGAGAGACTATGGACTCTGAAAAACAAACGGAGGGTTTTGAAGAGGCAGGGGTGGGAGGTTGGGGGAGCCAGGTGGTGGGTATTAGAGAGGGCACGGATTGCATGGAGTACTGGGTGTGGTGCAAAAATGATGAATACTGTTAATGCTCAAAATAAATAAAAAATAAATTAAAAAAAGAAAAGATCTTTCTTTCTTTTCCCAACAGCTCCATCAGTGTACTGAACATAACTCCTGAGGAAACTAAACCAAATCAGGTTGGAGGAGAAGGTACAAGTCAGAAATGGAGCATGGCCTCAGGCCCTGCATCACAGGAAGGTTGCTACAGTGGCTGCTCCTTGACCCACACGAACTCCCATGTAGAAAAAGATGACTTACCTTAAACATGCAGCCTGGACTTGTTCTCACAAACACATTCACCAGATTGCACATCTCAGCTGAAACAGGGTGTGTCATAAAGTCATAAAGTCCGTCGTCTCTGATAGTTTAAGATGGTCTGAGGTGTTTGTTTGGACTTTCCTGTTCCTCCCCCAAAGAGCTAAAATGTTGAATCTATTTAAAAGGATATAAAAGCTTTGGATATGTATTTTTAGTAACAGAAGCATCTGGTTCTGTGAATAGAGGAATGTATATGTTTGGATGGGAACAGAAGCACTAGAATGAGTTTCCTCTTATAGGTATTAAAAAATAGCACTTTTAGGAAACTGATTATTGTAAATGTTTTAATTTTGTCTCATATGTAGTTGGCATTGGAAGTTTAGCCTTTACTTGAATGTACACTGTAGATTTTTAACAAAGCAAGTTCTATATTTATTATGTTTAGTGTGATTTGAAATTTCCTCTTTCATATGTTTTAAATAAAGTGAAATTTATGTATGTTTTGTACATAGATATACGTGATTATGTTAAGAGGCTTTAAGATTTAAAAATTTTACACATCCATAATTATAGTATTTCATGCCAATAAAATTTTTTTAGTGGTATTCTGTTTACAGATGTGTTAGAGCCATTGCCACATTATGTTTAAGAATTTTTTGAATGCATCTGAGCAATAAATACTCAAAAGCTGTTCCATGAAGCTGACTTCTTTAGATAATTATCACTAACATTACATTTTTGAGATTTCTAGAGCAGCAGACTTTTATATATTTTGGATATTGTAATTTTTCAAAGAACTTCTGATGATAGGTAGGAGAAGCAAGACAACAAAAGTACCTTGGATAAAACAATTAAAGAATATTGTTTTAAGATATTTGGGATGAGAGAAGATATTTAAGGTACCTGAATGGGGATATTTTCTTTACTACATGAGGACCAGTCCCGCAACCACAACTTCGGGCTTGGTATAATTTGGGGTATGTGCTGCTCATGATAAATCTGACAAGGTTAAAATCACCCGATTTTGTCTAAATATCATCCTACCACTCTGGACAAACTTGAGTCCTCTCGCTTTCGGAACTCCTTGCATATTTCTGCATGTTGTTTGTGACGACGATTACTGTAGGCCCGGGCTTGTTCCCAGAACTTGGACCACAGAGCTTTGGCGCCGAGCCCTATGTGCGCATAGAAGCCTGCACAGATCAGCCCGGCTCGAACCTGCAGGGCTCACCTGCCTTCCCGTTCTCTAGTGAGTAGTCAGCCACAGACATCATTCACCCTGTAGGGCTGTTCTGTTTAAATTCAGCATATGAAAAATGGTCTTATTTTTGTCCTCCACCCACTGTATAGGAGTTTGTGTAGCAGCAACCATTTTTTCAGGGCTGAAAGACTATCACTGAGTATCAGACAAGACATTAGTAAAACTGCCTGTAACACGATAACCACATTTATAGTCTCAAAAAGCTGGCCCTTAAAGGCAAAGCAGTCACTCACGACCTTCAGTGTGATGCATGGTCACTTCTTCACAGTTTTAAGTATTAGAAATGACATAAAATTTCCAAGATCATACCATATCCCAAAAGAAGAAACAGCTGAGCTTTTTTTTTTTTTTTTAATGATTGAGCAGTCACATGATCGAAGAAAAGCAATCAAATTTTAAAAACAGTCCATGATACATTTGTCAGGAACTTTTTTGTCGGGGGTTTCCCTCATAAACTTCTCCAGAAAAGAACACTTTCGTGTTTGAAGTAAGTCTCACTCTAGGGAATAGTGCATTCCATGACAATGGATTTCTACAGAGGAGCATCTATTTTTTGTTCTGTTTCCATTTTTTAAGTTGGTTGCATTCTCATAGTGGAAGGAGAAATTCCCACTTACTTTGAAATCTAAGGTGTGGAGGGAAAATACAGTGAAATAAAAGCCCGGTTCGTTGTACTTTTGATCCAAAGTCTGCACAGATAGCTAGAAATTGTATGTTTGACCTGGGAGCATCCATTTTGCTTTACTATAAATTCCAACTCCAAAGGGATTCCCAGTCACACTGAACTTCCCAGATTATGGGAATGGTTTCTATGTTGGAAAACTCCCGACTTCACACCTACAACTCCTGAGATTTTGCTTTCCTTCCCTTTCTCTGGGTATTTGCAGTGTACTTAACAATCCAGCGATGCTGCGGTCTTACGTTGAGCCATGATTCAGTCATGGTACCACAGGGAACCTTAGCTTTCAAGTCCTCCTAATACTCTTCAACGTTTTCTTGTTCATCAACATGTAAATCCGCAACCTTGCACCTCGTTTGTTTTTACGTGCCATCCATTTTGAATTCCTTTTTTCATTTTGAATTTCCAAAGGACAACAGCAGCCACCAAAATTAAGAGAAAAATTGTATTTCCTACTCCTTAAAATTTTTTATCTTGAATTTATGATGATGAGAAACTTAGAAGAATCATCATACCAGAAAATTAAGATTAAAATTTAACTGAATAAGTAGGTGTTGGGTTTTTTTGGTAGAAGCAATGTAATACATATTTAGATTTGCAGAATAGTCCACAGCAAATTGTTTTCCCTATGGTATAATTAAAAACACTTGTTATTTCAAAAGAGTTCCATGTTTCCTACCTTAGCTTACCAGTCTTGGGTTTAGGTTTGTAGTAACATGGCTATTGTAGGAAAACACATTTCGTGCTGTGTGATGGTGCTAGGTCGTCTGAGGTGTGTATGACCAGAAAGTGTAAGCCAGCAAGCCCATTGTGTGATCGCCCTGTTGTAAGATCTTTAGAGTCTGTTGCTAGGTTGGGTTTAAGGTAAGTATGGGTCACCAAGGCTTGTAAATACACTTTTCTCTGTATTTGTCCTTAATTTGTATCACTGTTTTCCTAAGCATTTATGAAGTACCTGTTGTATGTCAGGACTTACTGCTATGTTTCTAGACAGTTAAGTGCACACACACTACCACTGCGAGCCTCTGAGTTGAATGGGAGACTGGCTATTTAAACCTAAACTAGAACAAAGAATGGGACATGCCATTCAGGCACTTGGTCTTGTAATAGAGCCTGGACTGATTTTTCTGCACATGACAGTGACATGGCTGGGCAGTTAAAGTCTTTACATTATTTCCTATGGGATGTACTGTGTAATTTATCATTTTGTTTTGCTGGGTTTTCATTTTGTTTTCTACGACCAGAATACTGTCCTGCAGGGACGCCTGGGTGGCTCAGTTGGTTAGGCATCTGCCTTCGGCTCAGGTCATGATCCCAGGGCCCTGGGATCGAGTCCCAAATTGGGTTGCCTGCTTCTCCGTCTCCCTTTGTTGCTCTCCCTGCTTGTGCTCGCTCAATGTCAAAAAAGTAAATCTTAATAAAAGATTTTTATCTTTCTTTTATCTGTCTTGCAAAGCAATGTAAGATTTTTCTCCCCACAAGAACATATATTACTATCTAATAGTGCATTTGCAAAGATTTGGGACATGTTAATAAGGAAACTAAAATAGTTTATTCTAGTTCTTTTCTAAATATATTTTTCAGGAGGGATACAAAAATGAAGTGGATTATTGATAAATTATTTGATAAATTTAAAAACTATTTCACTTGACTGGTCAAGATTTTATATTCTTGACATTTACACATAAGTGAATTCAGAGGATTCAGAAAGTACTGTAAATGCCAGTAATAAGTCCCTGGTAAAGGTCCACCTCAGTCTTCTTATATTTAAGATTCAGAAATATTTGTACCTAGTATGCTGCTTGACACATGGTAAAAAGGTAATTTGATAACAAGAAATAAATAATTTAGCACATTGCTTCACTGGCATGAATACACTATCAGATTCTCAAGAGTGTAAGAACCTGGAGGGTGGGAGTCCTATTTCCAACCCCATCTAGCTTAGTTGTTTGTGCAAACTATTTAAGACAGAATGGGCCATGTTACAAAAAAACAAAACAAGAACAATAAAACCCCACAAAATCAGTGTGGCTCAATACAAAAACTCAACTCTTGCTCATGAAATTCTTGATGTGGGTGGGGCAGTCTTCCTCCATCTTCACGTGTGCCATCCAGAGCACGTGGCCTCCAACGTCGTCAAATCAGGAAAACCGCAGCCTACAGGTGGTGCTGGGTGTTTCTACAGACCAGAACTGAAGGAGACCTGCCTTCCACCTACATTGCTTTGTCCAGAACCTAAACATACGGAACCAGCCTAACCTCCCCTGAGACTAAGAGGTATGGACCACGAAGCCACGTGCTGGGCACTGACGGTTTGCTGCTACCTGATGCAGGTGCGTTTGATAGCTCATCCCTTCAGTCATTTAAATAACAGCCGAAACCTATTACCTGGTGCGAGAGATTTATCACTGAATTCAAAGGAGTCAAATATTCTTAATTTTGGAAAGGAATATATTTTAAGGAATGTATTTAAGGCTTCTTTTACCTTCTCTAAACTTTTCATTATCATAAAAAGTCCTGAAGTGTCCAGATGGTAGTTTTACAGGTACTAAAATGTTCAACATTCGTGTCCTCTTTTGATTCCTTGAATAACAGAATATTAACCTTTCTATTTTTAAAGAGTTAGTAACAGACTCAGAACCTAAGACACATAGCTAATAACTGGTAAAATGGGAACTTGAAACCCCAATCTTTTGATCCCTAAATTTCCAGCTTATTCCAGGCCACTACAGTGCCTTTTGGGATCCCTTTTTAAGTGAAATTGTTTGGTTCTTAATCCATAGTTCGCCACTATAATTTTCTGCACTAAAGGTATTGATCATTCAGTCTGGGTGCTAGGCTCAATCTTGTTTTAGGGAATAGTTATCATGATAATCCCATTCAGAATTGAACATTTATCTTTTCAAGACTGGGGAATTAAGGATCTAATTGAAATAATTCATAGGACATAATAACCTAAGGGCCACTGGAAAATTCCCAAGATATACCTAGACAACCTGCCCTTTCTGCCCTGTCTTTGTTCACTCTGCACTGTGTCCATGTGTCATTTCCCTCTGTGACCACAGTCACAATGACCAGAAACACTGTGCACAAGTAGTAAAGAGAATTTTTAAATGTCACTGTGTGGTGAAATGGGCATTGGGGTGCAGTTTTATTTTGTTTTTTAAGATTTTATTAATTTGACAGAGCACAAGTCAGGGAAGCAGCAGGCAGAGGGAGAAGAAGAAGCAGACTCCCCACTGAGTAGGGAGCCCAATATGGGGCTCAATCCCAGGATCCTGGGATCTTGACCTGAGCTGAAGGCAGATGCTTAAGGACTGAGGCCCCCAGACGCCCCTCGTGGTGCAGTTCTAAGTAGCAGTGGAGCAACGCAACAGGAGCATCACACACGGCCCTGTCCCAGCTCCGCTCCACCATCTTGGCAGGAATGCCATCACAGTGGGCAAATACGTGAAAATGATTGTGTTAGCACAAACCTTTAGTTGTGGTCCCTGAGGTTGAATCTTCACTTTTTACATGCCTCAAGATCTTCTTTTGGGGGTAACAGGAGTGGGCTTGACCGGGCCTGGGGTCACCATCCCAGCTGCTAGACTGCTCCACAAACGGCATAACTGGTAGTTACAATGCCATCGTCACAGCAGACTTCTGCCTGAGCCTGACTGTAAGTGGTAGAAACCCAGTTGGAAGTAACTTAGGTAAAAGAATTTGGCAGCTTGTCTCATAAACCACCAAAGAGACACTGGTGACGTGCTCCAACAGAACACGATGCCAAATCCGCAAAGGGTCCCTTCCATCAGGAGAAGGTGCTGGCAAGGCCGGTGGAGGCCGCTGGGCCCCCAGGCCCATGTGAGCAGAAACCCAGTCCTAGAGACCAGGCCAGTGGTTCTCATCCACAGCTATGTGACAAGAAATAAGTGACAGGAGAGTATTAATGCTTGCAAATGAATTCCTTTTTTCAGTGTTCCTTATAGCACATTCAAGTGTTCAAGTATATCCCTGTTATCCTTCCCACACACTGCACTTCATTAGGTCTCTTGAGAACAACAGAGGCCTATTGGGGGAAAAAACAAAACACTAGCCTGGGCAGCCAGACTGCGATCAAGAGAGGGCCCGCGGCCCTGGGCAGCGCTGCCCACCCGAGAGACAGTGGTGCGTGTAAACGTGATCCCATGCTGCCTATGGGCTGCCCCTGTTGGCTGGTTTGCTCCAGAACGAGATGGTTCTCAGACTTAAGTTTGAAGTTCATCACTTCCGCTTCAAGTTCACAGAATTATTCTTCCCACTGAAGTTCGAAAAGAGTCTTCCAAAACTTTTCTCCTGGCCTACGTTTTCTCCTGGAATTCCTCAGAAAAATGGTCTGACCCATTGCTGGCTGACCCCTGGCAGTGGGAGGAGATCTAAAATGAGGTCCCCAAAGCCAGGCAACTGGGATTCTATTGTTGACTTTCTGGAAGTTGCCTGTGCAGGCTACCCTTTTAGGAGACGCAAGGGCACAGTAAAGCGAGAAGAATGGGGGCAGTGGTGTGACAGCTGGTGACAGGAGCAGCTCTGAGGATTCCGCCTTTAAAGCCTACTTTCTATTCTGTTGATACAAAGAGGGGAGAACAGGGCTCTGTCTGCAAACAATCACCTGTGCAGAAGTCCTCTCTTCAGCTCCCAAAGTGGAGTGTGCTTTCAGAGGCTGACCTCACATCACGGAATTGGCTCAATTTAAGATCTGGGAAAATGCAGTTAGCCCTGGCTCTTTGGCGAGGCTTCTGTAGGAGGCTGGTTTTCTTCTCTCCCCCAGGGTAGGATAGTACTTTAGGACATCTCTGTGTTGGCACAGTCCTCTGTGCCAGCTGTCACCTGCAGTAGCTAGAGAGGACACTTGGGTGGGGAGGGTGTCTGAGGGGCCTGCAGTAGAAGGGCTGGGCCCCAGGGCTCCTGCAAGGCGGCTGGAGCTCTAGGTGCAGGTACTGGGCATTTGAACTCCTTCTGGAACCTGCAGGCCCAGGGAACGGGAGCTGCAGCCTACAAGAGTCAGCCCTGGACGCAATGGATCGCTTGCTGGGGGGTAAAAAAACAAAACAAAAAAACCTCTTTCTCCGCTGCACCTGGGGACTTAAATTTTTCTCTTTCAAAGAGAAGAAACCCAAGGTGAAAACTCTAACTTTAGGTGAGTTACTGAAAGAGGCAAAAATAAAATCCCCAACAGGATTCCAAAAGAATTCTCCTTCCTTGTTTTCTTGTTTTGTTTATTTGTTGGTCCTTCCAGGGCACTGCATTTTCACTTGTCCCGTCCTCCAGCTGGTATTTGAAATGTCTGCAGTTCCTGCGTTCAAGTTGGAGAACCTATCGCCCCCTGTCCACAGGCATCCTGGCAGAGACTTGGGTGTGGTGCAGGGAGGGGCAGAGCAGGGTGCCCCGGCAGTCCAGTTTGACCCCTAAAAGGGGTCGGTGTGCTGTTTTGGGATAATACAATCAAATGACGCTACCAGGAGGCATGTGATTCTCTTCCATTTGAGTGTGTACTCTACGAACAGCCAGTGTCTGCGGTAATAACAAAAGGATAAGGCAAAGTATGTGGTGAAACATTCTTACCATTGGCTCAGCCAAGTCAAAATCAGATGCTCATCTTCTGTGGGATCAAGATTAAATATCCGAGTCCTACAGATTCTTTCTGTGTCCTAACCCAGTGCAGGGCTCAGTCTCTGAAACTGATCAAGAAAGCAGCTGTGTGCCTACCAGAAAGTTCAGTCTTCATAAATAAAGCTCAGGTCAGAGTCTTTCTCCCAACAGTGTCTTACAGAGACATGTAGAAAGAATCTTCAAGTGACTCATTTAATATAGAAGCAGCCTATTAAGTTGTCTATTTTGAAATCTCAGTGTATAGAATCTTCAAATGGCTTATACGAGTGTCAGCTCTGTTCCGGCATGTGAAGAGCATTATTAAAAAGATTCTAAACGTATAAAGAATAATGGGCTCATCCTCCCACTCCTGAACATTTAGAGCAGAGTCTGCGATCCTCTACCCCTTTCCCGATGTCTCCTGCATGGGGATGGTGTCACACTGTGCAATAATTCCAAGAAAACACTCCTTTCCCATCTCCTGCTAGAGATGGTACAAGGGCGGGTTGGTTAGGAACCATACTCCAGTCCTGGCCCTGTCATGGCCAAGCTGTGTGCCTTTGGGCAAGCTATTCAACCTCTCTGAGCCTTGTTGTTTATTTTTTTTTTTCAACTGCACAATAGACGATTCCAGCCCAGTCCTTGATTGATAAGATTGAGACAGTGCCACTAGAAGGATCATCTAGTTCAAAGTCTCCTCCATCAGGCTGCCCATACTCCTAGCTCACAGGTTTCAACATTGATGCAGGACCATCAAACAAGTTGAGAAAATTTGCAAATGTAACTTCAAGACTCTTTGGGGCCCAACAGCAAACATGAAACATAACCTCTAGTTAACATTACCATTCCCCGCTAGAGATGAACGAACAGATTAGGAGAGGTCAGATCATCTACTTCTAAGAACATTACTAGTACATAGCATAAGAACAACTCAGGCCTTGTGGCTCAGTTGGTTAAGCGTCCGTCTCTTGATTTTGGTTCAGGGCATGATCTCTGGATCATGGAATCGAGCCCCACGTTGGGCCTCGGACTGGGGAAGGATCCTGCTTAAGATTCTATGTATCCCTCTGCCCTTCCCACCTCTCTCTCTAAAAATAAAAATTTAAAAAAGAACCCAGGCCTTTAACTCTGGGTATTACAGGTTTTCTACCTGATTCCCCAGAAGAGATCAGACCAGCACGGCCCAGCCAGCTTAGCCAGTGTCTCCTAGGAGGTGGTGGCTTTTACTCCCTGAAGCCTTTATTTTCACCGGGCAGAACGTCAAGGGGGAACTCAGCCCTTCGCATTCCCACGGAGGAAATGCTACCAGGCACTGCTGAGCAATATGGATCTCATGAGATTTTCAGTTGGAGGCGAGACAAAGGCCAGAGGATTTGATCTTGTACCCCCATGCCCCACAACATCCTCGTTGCCACAGACTGGGCTCCTATAATCCCCTCTCTCTGCCTCAGCCCCAGCCAAGTAACCCAGAGAGGGAGGGAGGAACATCTACAATGCCGCCTGTAACTCTGACATGGGTTCTCTACTGCAGTCCGACAGCCGGCCACACCCAGGAGAGAGACAACTTCCAAATTCCCGTAAAGGAGAGTCTTGCTTGGAGGCCCCAGTGCGGCTAGAAGGCGGTGGGAGTTGCTTTGAAGCTGCATCTGTAAAGCAAGCACACTGTTTGGTGATGTGTGTGTGTGTGTGGAGGAAAAAGAAGAGACTTCAACGTTCTGCCAGGTGCCAGAGATGGGCCCTGAGACCTACTCCTGCCCTAGGGAGCTCACAGACTAGAGGCAGGAGACCACGAAGGATGAGTCAAACAGCTGCGGGAGAAGCCTGGGAGGAGGTGCCAGGCAGGAGCTGGAGCCACACCACACGGCATTGAAACTTCTAGTTAGGTAAAGCCAACAGTGAGACGGATTTTCTTTTCCTCCCCACCCCACTGGCCACTGCTGCCTATTTGCTCCCTGTAAAACAGCAACTTTAGCTTATGTGCCCCCCAGCTGAGATGAAAAAGACAAGCTTCCTTGGGGCCAGATTAACCCGTTTATCAAGCTAAGAAGCAGCCACGCCTGGCTTTTAAGGGCCAGAGGCTTACTCTCTGCCCTTTGGCCTTTCTGTCTTCTCTTCCCAGCGCCAGTTCAACACCAGGCCTGACTTCTCAAACAGCATTGCTCAGTTTGAGTTCACACTCACCATAATAGACACTGCTGGATACAGGAAAAAAACAAAACAAAACACTAGATGAAAAATACTTTAGCGTGTGCTTATCTTTGAATGGCGAGATTAAAGTTTATAATTTTCTGTGCTTTCAATTTTTCTTTTTTTTTTTTTTTTACAATGAATTAGCATTCCTTTGGAGAACAGAACATACACCAATTTGGGAAATATGGATGAACCGCCAAGGCTGTGAGAAAATGGAAACCCCAGACCAAACCAAACCAAACCTCAGAAGACCAAGCCAGGTCCCCGGACTGGAGCCCCGTTCCTCCGCATCCTGGCTTCTCAAGCTGCAGCCCTTCCTGCTGCCGCACTCTTGCCCCGCGGGCCTGCATCTGCCCCGCACCCGCCCGCCAGAGGGCGCCGTGGGGCCACCGCCCCACATCCTGGCGCTGGCGGCTCACAGCCCGGGCTGCGGGCGAACCCGCGCGGAGGCGAGGCACCCGCTACAGCAAAGGGGACTCGGGGTGGAGTGGCTACCGGCAGACGCGCATCGCACTTCACCCCGCCGAGCACAGGTAACTGTCCTCAGGGCCCAAGCTCCCCCCTCCCCCCACGGTGCAGCTCCAGCGGCAGGCGCAGCCGGGCTGCCGCGGGCTCTTGCGCCTCTCCCCGCGCGCCGCAGCCTCGAGCAAAAAGCCGGCCGGCTCACCGCGCCGCCACCGCACACCAGGGGAGCTCGCGACTGGACCCCACTGCTCCCGGGAGGGATTGCTCTGGGCTTTCGCAATTTAAAAAATTAGGGAAGTAAAACATACACAGTAATATGTAGTCGTGAGAAACCCCAGTCACATCTGTGTGATGTGAAAACACCAGCCTCCAAAGGGCGCCTGGGTGGCTCAGTGGGGTAATCCTCTGCCTTCGACTCAGGTTATGATCTCAGGGTCCTGGGGTGGAGCCTCACATCGGGCTCTCTGCACAGCAGGGAGTCTGCTTCCCCCTCTCTGCCTGCCTCTCTGCCTACTTGTGATCTCTCTGTTACATGAAGAAATAAAAAATCTTATTAAAAAACCAAAACAACAACAACAACAACAAAAAAAACAGCCTCCCTTCACCACCACCTTCCCACCCCCCTCCATAAATAACTAGCAACAGATTCTTAAATGCACTTCTATCCAAGTAGTAAGTCTATCATTGTGGCTTTCTGTATGTCTGTTCATCCAGCCGTCCATGTATTCATCTATGCCTGGAAGAAGATTCATCAAAATGTTAACGGAGGTAATCTGTAGGTGGTAGAATTAGAACGATTCTTCTTTTCTGAGTGTTTCACAGGAAACTGTGCGTGGGAGGGGAGTTGTTACCATATTTAAATCGCACACATCCTGAGGCTGCCCTGACCTCTGCCAAGGGCGGACTCTTTCTTGTGGGCTGCTCCGGGTCTCTTGCGTGGAGAGATGGGGCAATATCACGTCCCGGCTGCACCGAGCAGCCCTGGGGGAGTGGGGCCGGTAACAGAGCCCAGGGTTGTGTCTTTGTGATGAGCGACTCTAAAGGACTTGGCTCCTGCCTACCAGTTTTTACCAGTTTTAAGGGCCGATTCACTGGAAAATGCTGCCGGCGTCTGGGAAATAACAATAGAATCACGGTGATGGTTTTATCAAAACTCTCTGGACTGAGAACCTATTGGAAGGGGCTTTTTTTTTTTTTTCCCTTTGTGATCCTTGAAAAGTGATTTTGAAAATTTTGTTTGATTTTGGAGGCCAGAGAACCCAAGTTCCGAGTTGAAAGCTGGTTTTAACCAACCCTGAATCTTTATGGTCCTTGAGAGTTATGTAGCAACTACAAGTCTCTTCCTCTCTCCTTCCTGGTTTCTGAAAAGCAGAAAAGGGGTTGGTGATCCGTTCTAAAAACACGGAGCCCAACCAGGTCTTCCCGGGATATTTGTGGGGGGCAGGTGTGCAAAGCCTGCAAGGTTCCCTTTTCTTTCTTTTTTTTTTTTTTTTTAAAGATTTTATTTATTTATTTGACAGAGAGAGATCACAAGTAGGCAGAGAGGCAGGCAGAGAGAGAAAGGGAAGCAGGCTCCCCACCAAGCAGAGAGCCCGATGGGGGACTCGATCCCTGGACCCTGAGATCATGACCCGAGCCCAAGGCAGTGGCCTAACCCACTGAGCCACCCAGGCGCCCCAAGTCTCCCTTTTAAAGCTGCTTTTCAAAGGTGGTCTAGTTGGACTTTTGTATATTTAACCGATTTATTAAAAACACGTATATTTTAAAAACTACAACTTTAAAAGAAATTAAAATGTTTGACATTTTGGTAATTAGTGGAGGAAACAAAGAGCTTTCCTTTGCCTGGTGATCAACCATTTCCAATAAATCGTTTATTGAGTACCTGTTTCAGCACCAGCCAACATGATCAGCACAGAGTGAGACAGGATAGAGAACCAGGCTCCCCCCACCCCCACAGGCCCCTCTCACCGCCCCACCCCACACCCGCAGCACAAATTGCAGGGAATCCATAGAAAACCTCATTTGCTTCCAAGATTGTGGGAAAGGCCTAATCCAACTCCAGGGATTCCCAGACTTTGACATTTCACCAACAAATAAAATTCTGAAATAAATTTAGAGACAGAGATGGTGTGCCAGCTTTTAATTTTGCCATGTAAGGTCATTCAAAAAGAGCCTGTCATCTGCTGTCACTACTGTTTGTATAAGACATGACACGCTGACATCAACAGGACATGATCTCAAAATAAAAGTCTTAAAAAAATAAATTTCACCTTTTAAAACATTTTACCATACTTTCTTTAATTTTCCGTGTTTCCAAAGTGAAAATGTTAGCAGCTTGCCTTTTGCCTATTTTTGTGTCTTAGCTGCTAGAGCATAAGAACCATAAATGAGTCTTTATTTGATAGGAACTTTTCTTAAACTATTTTTGGGCTATCATGTTGAATATCAGTGAACAATGCCAAGTACACAGAGATGAGAAATAGTAGATGTTTGGCTGAATTTATATTAATTCCCAATTTATACTAATCCTAAGATCCAACACTAATTCTGTACCCAAACTTTCCAAGTTAGACAAGGATACCACCATTTATTTGATTATTTTTGAAATTTTATTTTATTTCAATTCAGTTAATTAACATATAGCGTATTCTTAGTTTCAGAGATAGAGTTGGATATAACCCACAATGCTTCTTACATCGCGTGCCCTCCTTAATGCCTGTCACCCAGTTTTCCCGTCCCTTAACTCCCTCCCATCCAGCAGCCCTCAGTTTGTTTCCTATAGGTAGGAGTCTCTTTTTTAAAAAAAAAAATTTAATAAACATATAATGTATTATTAGCCTCAGGGGTACAGGTCTGTGAATCGCCAGGTTTACACACTTCACAGCACTCACCATAGCACATACCCTCCCCAATGTCCATAACCCCACCTCCCTCTCTATAGCCCCCTCCCCCGGGCAACCCTCAGTTTGTTTTGTGTGATTAAGAGTCTCTTATGGTGTGTCTCCCTCCCGATCCCATTGTGTTTCATTTATTCTTCTCCTGACCCCCAAACCCCTCACATTGCATCTCCATTTCCTCATATCAGGGAGATCTTAACGATAGTTGTCTTTCTTCGATGGACTTATTTCGCTAAGCGTAATACCCTCTAGTTCCATGCACGTCGTCACAAATGGCAAGATTTCATTTCTTTTGATGGCTGCATAGTATTGCATTGTATATATATACCACCTATTCTTTATCCATTCATCTGTTGATGGACATCTAGGTTCTTTCCATAGTTTGGCTATTGTGGACATTGCTGCTATAAATTTTCGGGTGCATGTGCCCCTTCGGATCACATACCCTTCGTTTGTATCTTTAGGGTAAATACCCAGGAGTGCAATTGCTGGGTCATAAGGTAGCTCTATTTTCAACTTTCTGAGGAACCTCCATGCTGTTTTCCAGAGTGGTTGCACCACTTTGCGTTCCCACCAACAGTGTAGGAGGGTTTCCCTTTCTCTGCATCCTCCGCATCCTCTGCCAGCATCTGTCATTTTCTGACTTGTTAATTTTAGCCATTCTGACTGGTGTGAAGTAGTATCTCATTGTGGTTTTGATTTGTATTTCCCTGATGCCGAGTGATGTGGAACACTTTTTCATGTGTCTCTTGGCCATCTGGATGTCTTCTTTGCAGAAATGTCTGTTCATGTCCTCTGCCTATTTCTTGATTGGATTATTTGTTCATTGGGTGTTGAGTTTGCTAAGTTCTTTATAGATTTTGGACACTAGCCCTTTATCTGATATGTCGTTTGCAAATATCTTCTCCCATTCTGTCAGTTGTCTTTTGGTTTTGTTAACTATTTCCTTTGATGTGCATAAAGTCTTTTGATCTTGATGAAGTCCCAGTAGTTCATTTTTGCCCTTGCTTCCCTTGCCTTTGGTGATGTTCCTAGGAAGAAGTTGCTGCGGTTGAGGTCAAAGAGGTTGCTGCCTGTGTTCTCAAGGATTTTGATGGATTCCTTTCTCACATTAAGGTCCTTAATCTATTTTGAGTCTATTTTTGTGTGTGGTGTAAGGAAATGGTCCAGTTTCATTTTCTGCATGTGGCTGTCCAATTTTCCCAACACCATTTGTTGAAGAGGCTCTCTTTTTTCCATTGGACATTCTTTCCTGCTTTGTCAAAGATTAGTTGACCATAGAGTTGAGGGTCTATTTCTGGGCTCTCTATTCTGTTCCATTGATCTATGTGTCTGTTTTTATGCCAGTACCATCCTGTCTTGATGATGACAGCTTTGTAATAGAGCTTGAAGTCTGGAATTGTGACCAACTTTGGCTTTCTTTTTCAAGGTCTTGGCTATTCAAGGTCTTTTCTGGTTCCATATAAATTTTAAAATTATTTGTTTCATTTCTTTGAAAAAAATGGATGGGATTTTGATAGGGATTGCATTGAATGTGTAGATTGTTTTAGGTATCATAGACATTTTCACAGTATTTGTTTTTCCAATCCAGGAGCATAGAACATTTTTCATTTCTTTGTGTCTTCCTCAGTTTCTTTCATGAGTACTGTATAGTTTTCTGAGTATAGATTCTTTGCCTCTTTGGTTAGGTTATTCCTAGGTATCTTATGGGTTTGGGTGCAATTGTAAATGGGATTGACTCCTTAATTTCTCTTTCTTCTGTCTTGTTGTTGGTGTAAAGAAATGCAGCTGATTTCTGTGCATTGATTTTATATCCTGACACTTTACTGAATTCCTGTACAAGTTCTAGCAGATTTGGAGTGGAGTCTTTGGGTTTTCCACATATCATCTGCAAAGAGTGTTGGTTTGACTTCTTTGCTGATTTGGATGCCTTTAATTTCTTTTTGTTGTCTGATTGCTGAGGCTAGGACTTCTACTACTATGTTGAATAGCAGTGGTGCTAATGGACATCCCTGCCGTGTTCCTGACCTTAGAGGAAAAGCTTTCAGTTTTTCTCCATTGAGAATGATATTTGTGGTAGGTTTTTCATAGATGGCTTTGATAATATTGAGGTATGAATACTTTGAAGAGTTTTGATCAGGAAGGGATGCTGTACTTTGTCAAATGCTTTTTCAGCATCTATTGAGAGTATCATATGGTTCTTGTTCTTTCTTTTATTAATGTATTATATCACACTGATCGATTTGCAGATGTTGAACCAACCTTGCAGCCCTGGAATAAATCCCTCTTGGGTGTGGTGAATAATCCGTTTAATGTACTATTGGATCCTATTGGCTAGTATTTTGGTGAGAATTTTTGCATCTGTGTTCATCGAGGATATTGACCTGTAATTTTCTTTTTTGATGGGATCCTTGTCTGGTTTGGGGATCAAGGTGATGCTGGCCTCATAAAATGAGTTTGGAGGTTTTCCTTCCATTTCTATTTTTTGGAACAGTTTCAGGAGAATAGGAATTAGTTCTTCTTTAAATGTTTGGTAGAATTCCCCTGGGAAGCTCTCTGGCCTTGGGCTTTTGTTTGTTTGAAGATTTTTGATGACTGTTTCAATCTCCTTACTGGTTATGGGTCTGTTCAGGTTTTCTATTTCTTCCTGGTTCAGTTTTGGTAGTTTATATGTCTCTAGGAATGCATCCATTTCTTCCAGATTGTCAAATTTGTTGGTGTAGAGTTGCTCATGGATGTTCTTGTAATTGGTTGTATTTCTTTGCTGCTGGTTGTGATCTCTCCTCTTTCATTCATGATTTTATTTATTTGGGTCCTTTCTCTTTTCTTTTTGATAAGTCTGGCCAGGGGTTTATCAATCTTATTAATTCTTTCAAAGAACCAGCTCCTAGTTTCGTTGATTTGTTCTATTGTTTTTTGGGTTTTATTTCATTGATTTCTGCTCTGATCTTTATGATTTCTCTTCTCCTGCTGGGTTTAGGCTTCCTTTGTTGTTCTTTCTCCAGCTCCTTTAGGTGTAGGGTTAGATTGTGTATTTGAGACCTTTCTTGTTTCTTGAGAAAGACTTGTATTGCTATATATTTTCCTCTCAGGACTGCCTTTGCTGTATCCCACAGATTTTGAACCGTTGTTTTTTCATTATCATTTGTTTCCATCAATTTTTTCAATTCTTCTTTAATTTCCTGGTCGACTCATTCATTCTTTAGAAGGATGCTGTTTAGTCTCCATGTATTTGGGTTCTTTCCAAATTTCCTCTTGTGATTGAGTTCTAGCTTCAGAGCATTGTGGTCTGGAAATATGCAGGGAATGATCCCAATCTTTTTTTTTTTTAATTTTTTTTATTTATTTATTCATTTGACAGACAGAGATCACAGGCAGGCAGAAAGGCAGGCACAGAGAGTGGAAGGAAAGCAGGTTCCCTGCTGAGCAGAGAGCCCGATGCAGGGCTCAATCCCAGGATCCTGGGATCATGACCTGAGCCGAAGGCAGAGGCTTTAACCCACTGAGCCACCCAGGCGCCCCTGATCCCAATCTTTTGATACCAGTTGAGACCCGATTTATGATCCAGGATGTGATCTATTCTGGAGAATGTTCCATGTGCATAGGTAGGAGTCTCTTATGGTTTGTCTCCCACTCTGATTTCATCTTATTTTATTTTCCTCCTCCCTTTCCCTATGAGCTTCTGTTTTGTCTCTTAAATTCCACAAATGAGTGAAATCATATGATAATGTCTTTTTCTGATTGACTTACTTCACTTAGCATAATACCCTCTAGTTTTGTCCACATCATTGCAGTTGGTAAGATTTCATTTTCTGATGGCCGAGTAATATTCCATTGTGTATATATACCACATCTCCTTTATCCATTCATCTGTTGATGGACATCTAGGCTCTTCCATAGTTTGGTTATTGTGGACATTGCTGCTATAAGCTTTGGGGTGCACATGCCCCTTCAGATCACTACATTTGTATCTTTGGGGTAAATTCTCAGTAGTGCATTGCTGGGTCATAGGGTAGCTTTATTTTCAACTTTCTGATCCATGCTGTTTTCCAGAGTGGCTGCAGGCTTGCATTCCCACCAACACAGTGTAAGGGGGTTCCGCTTTCTCTACATCCTCACCAATACCTGTTGTTTCCTGTGTTGTTAATTTTAGCCATTGTCACCGGTGTGAGGTGGCATCTCATTGTGGTTTTGAACCACCATTTATTTTAATTTTAGATTGCTTTTGTTGTTTCTGTTGGGTTTGGACTTTTAGTGTTTTCTAGTAATTGAAGACCCTTTTAGTTGGCTTCTTATCAGTTGAAGGCACTTTGCTAGTGACCACCCAAAGAACTGAGCATTTTGGTATCATATTCTTTCACCTAAAGGGTTTTCCAAATTATGATCATTGCGTTTCAAGAAATAAGTGCTTTGAAAGTGGATTATACTAGCCACCTGCTTAAGTTGAGAAGGGGTGGGGGCAGCAGATGTTGTGGGGGAAGCAGAGGTGAATGGTGAGGGCAATAAGGATCAATTAAAGAGCACCTACATGGCTCAGTTGGTTAAGCATCTGACCTCAGCTCAGGTCATGATCCCAGGGTCCCAGAATCAAGCCCCCAGGTTGGCTCTGAGCTCAGTGAGGAGTCTACTTGTTCCTTTCCTTCTCCTTCTGCCCCTCTCTCTCACTCATGCTCTCTCTCTCTCCCTCAAATAAAATCTTTTTTTAAGAAGTCAATTAAAATGAAAGGGATGCTATATATAATTTTTTAGCCTTTTCTAGAACTGAAGCAGATACAACATTGCATTTCTTGAAAGCAATCAGGAAGGGCATTAAATCACCCAGAAGTTGAAAGCTGTTTGTGGGAGAAGACGCGCCTGATCTTCCATCCTTTACCACACGGATCTTAACCTGCTGGCATTGCCCAAGCCCCGAGGCCTGGCAGCCTAATGACAAGGCAGCCTCCTGGATGGTGAGGGAGACAGAAGGTTTTCTGGGCACAGGCTCTGCTGTATTACAGAGTAGTAATGGAAACCTCAAGCTTAAGTATGACTTTTCCCCCAAACCTAACATTAGCTGGTGTTAAAGTATTTTCACCAGGGAAAGCAAAGGCTTTTAGTGGTTTTACCTTGTCCTGAAATGGAAACTTTGACCCAGGTCGTGGTTGTCTGGGAAAAGGATGCAACCTGAGATTTCCTGAGCTTTTATTTCCAAAGACTCTTCCATCAGAATGGACTTTGCAGAGAATTCACAGAACTTTGGCACTCCCCATCTTCATTCTTGATCCTGTTGCCTCATTCTTTTTTGGTCCAGCCATCCCAAAACCGTGTCTGCAGCTGTCACTTGGACCCACCCACTCCTAAGTTGGGATTTTTATCCCTAACCTCTTTCCAGAGCTCCAGATTTGTATTTTTGTCAGTTGGCTGAACATCTTCCAACGGGTGCCCTAAACTCAGCATATCCCAAATCAAACCGATCAATTCTCCCCACCACGGACAACAGCCTCCTCCACCTTCTGTGTCCCTTCCTTTGCTTTGGTTAGCCATGTTGTCATTCATTCCATTGTTCAAGCTGAGGAGCTCAGTGTCATCCTCACCTCCATCCCTGTCCTTCACCCCCATTTTCTAACTGCCACCAAATCCCATCCTCTCCTGCCCTCCCATGTCTGTTCTCCATTCTCTCATCTCCACCCCACAGTTACTGCCCTGCTCTGGGCCCTCACTGCCTCTCACCTGCACTAGGGAACTGGCTTCTATCTGGTCACAGGATCACAGGAACATCCCACCAGAAACTGTCTGCACAGCTGTCAGGGAGACCCCTGGAAAACATCGCTCAGTTTCCATCTGTCTCTTGCTTGAACCAACCTGACAGCTCATTGCCAGGACGACAATGTCCAAACTACTTGTCATGCCACATCGAGTTCTTCCCATCTGGTTCCCAGCCATCCCCCTGTCTTCCTGGGACGCCCTGCACCATGCATCCTTCAGAAGAGATTACAGTCTGCCCCCCAATTTATGTTGCCTTCTTCCTGATTAAAATCATGACAGTTGCTAATTACAGTTATGTATAGTCTTTCTTGCAATCCAATATGGCCAGGTGACAAAGTTCTGGATAATAGAATGTAAGCAAAAGAATCACGAGAGGTTTCTAAGAATTTCCACAGGAGGGATCTAAAACGTGTCTTTACTCCTTTTCTTTTGCCCCTTTTCCTATCCTACAGCCTGGAACAAAGGTGTGTGGCTTCCACTTTGGAGCAGGAACGTGAGGGGCACACCCCAGGGCAGGAAGAGCAGCCTCCGTGGAGGGTACCATGGAGCAGAATGGCCACAGCCCTGGCTACCTACCTCTGGAATGTTCTGTGGGAAATTGTGGCAGAGCAAATGCATGCTGCCTGCGGCAGGCTCTGAGTAGCTCTTTGGACATTCCTCAGTCATGGTCCTTCGCTGAGTCATGCTCACTGGTTTGATCTCTCTAGAATGGGACCTGGGGGTAGGGGGGTGGGGGGGCTGTGGTGTAAGCAACGGTGTGCATGTGTCCTCCGCATTCTTCTTTGTCTACTCCGTCTGGCACAGACAGAGCAGGCCCCTGGGGAGCATTGCGGAGCTAGTGAGTACTGAGGAGGGCTCCAAAGAAAGCTCCGTCCTCTCTGAGCCCGTGGGGTGGGCTGTACAGACTCCTGCCACTTGCCAGCTGAGGGCATCGGGCACAGTGTGTAGCTGCTCTGTGCCGTAGTTGCCATCTCCGCTGAGCGGCCCAGCAGCACCTCCGGTGTGTTGCGGGCATTAAAGGGCAGTTTCTGCCAAGCACTTAGCACAGGACCCGGCCCACAGATGGAACTGGAAGAGCAGCTGTTACCATTCGTGGTTGTCTTTCTCCGGATTGCGCATGCTCGGTCCCTCTCCTTCTCTCCCCGCCCTGTACTTTGCTTTTCATTAACTTTTCAACTCAGATACATCTTCTGAGCCCCAGGACTGTGCCACACTAACACAGTCTCCATGCCTGGGGGGAGCTCGCTGGCTTTGGTGGAGGCAGGCACGGAAACCGGAGCTGCAGCACAGCTGAAAGGTGGAAGTGCTCAGTTTTCGCGGAAGCACAGGGAGGGCAGGCAGTCACCGTGGGCAGGGGGACTGGTGGAGGACCACCCTGAATGGGAGTGGGGAGGCCAGCACAGTGTGGTCTGGCCACTGCCAGTGCGGTTCAGTAAGACTCTGCCACTGGTTCTCACACTGGAGCAATCCTCAGAATCCCCCGGAAGCCTTTGGTGAAATGCAGATTGCGCGGCTTTCTTCCCTGTGTCTCAGATTTACTAAATCCAGGGCAGGGCATGAGCTTTTGCGTTGTTGTTGTTGTTTTAAGATTTATTTATTTCAGAGAGAGAATGTGCTCAAGCGCCCTTGGGAGTGTGGTGGGGGGGGAGGGGCAGAGGAAAAGGGAAGGGGGAAGTTCAAGCCCACTGACACTGAGCATACAGCCCAAGGTGGGACTAGACCTTATGACCCTGAGCTCACAACCTGGACCCAACCAAGATGTTGCTTAAGGACTGAGTCACCCTGGTGCCCTTCAGGACTTCTGCGTTTTTAAAATTTTATTTTACTTATTTATTGGACAGAGAGAGACACAGTGAGAGAGGGAACACAAGCAGGGGGAGTCACAGAGGGAGAAGCAGGCTCCCAATGCGGGGCTCCATTCCAGGACTCTGGGATCATGACCTGAGCCAAATGCAGCCACTTAAGGACTGAGCCACCTAGGCCGCCCCCTTGAGCTTTTGGGTTTTTAACAAGTTCCCAGGTGGTCCTCCTGTTGCTGGCGGGGACCACACACTGAGCACTGGGAGTGGGAGTAGGGAGCAGGAGTAGTGGGAAGGCCAGTGGACTTCACACACCAGCTCTGGAGCTCAGATTCTGTAATAGCAGCGGCAGTCAGAACTGTGAAGCGGTTTAAGAAGAAGAGCGTGCAGTGAGACCTGTGTTGCTTTGAAGGGTATAGGACTTCAGAAGGGAAGACAGGTCTGGAGTTGAAACCAGGTGAGCCGTGGGCGGTGAGGATCACGCTGGGCGTGGAGCCCCGCCCCGCCGCTCTCCCTTTGCTGCTCCTTCCTCTTGCTCATAAAGGAAGAGGTACAGCCCTTTTTGTCCAGGCTTAAAACTTCCCCTTTCCCCCAGGCCATCATGCTATCTCCTCTGGAAAGACTATCTTCCAGACTCTCCCCATTCCCTTCCTGTTGGACATTGTTTAAACCAAACCTTCAAACACAAAGGAGCTCCCAGAATCCTACTACCTACCAGCTTCTTTCGGCTGCTATTCTTGGTAATTTTTAAAAATACATTTATTTTGGATTTGAGTATATTTGACCTACAATATTCCATTAGTTTCAGGTGTACAACATGGTGATTCTGCAAACCTATATGACCCATTCCTCTCCTGGGCCACTCTGTCCCCACAGGATGCTATTACCATGCCATTGACTCTCTTCCCTGTGCTGTGCCTTTCATTCCCCTGACTTCTTCATTCCCATCCTGGCAGCCTGTGCCTCCCGCTCCCCTTCACCCATTGTGCCTGTCCCCCACCTTCTTCCTTTCTGGCATCCATCAGTTTGTTCTGTGTACTTAGTGGGTCTGTTTCTGCCTTCTTGTTTATTTATTTGTCTTTTTTTGAGATTTCACATATTGAAATACGGATAACTTTTTTTAACCAAAACTTCTCAGCGAATGGTCATTGTGTGCCCCATTTCTTCACCCAGGGTACTGCTCCCCCTAGTTTCATCTGCACCTCCCTGAACAGTGGAATGGTACCTTGTGTTAGGGTCTGTTATCAAAGGAACAAGACTGAGACAAGGTGAGAGTTATGTAAAGCTTTATTCTATGCCAAGTATTAGAGATCAGACTGATCAGCCAGGGGAACGAGACTAAAACAAAGTTAAAGTTATGCAAAGCTTTATTCTATGCCAAGCATTAGAAGTCAGACTGACTGGCCAGGGCCGTGTCGGAAGAGAGCGACCACCCCCAGCTTACAAACTCACGAATTGACTGACTGACCAGTCAGAGCTGCCTCCGAAGAGAGCGACCCCTCCCAATCTTACAGGCTACCTTTTATTGGGTGAAACTGCAACCCATATCTTGGTATCTCAACCCACCGGGTTTGTGTGTCTTTTGTTGATTGGCTAGTTTCATCTGGTCTGGTGACGTGTTATTCAAGATTACCCCGTACCAGGAACTGTTACAAACAGTATTTCCTGGGAAGGCTTTGTCAGTTAACATATTCAGTGTGAATAATAAGATCGTCATCCTTCCCAAGATGGAGTCATTTTGGTTTGGGCAAGACCTTCTCACTGTTAAAATCAGTACTTCATACTGATTAGATGTCTCTATCTGGCCTGACTCGTCCTTGTATTCTGGGCTCTGTTATCAGGAACTAGCCGACTACATTTTACTGGTTTCCTGGACTTGCTTCTAAGTAAGTTTCTCTGGGGTGAGTCAATTTAAGTTTACTCCACAAACAACAGAATGGCTCTTTAACTGAGATGGAGTCGCTCTGGCTAAATAGGTCCTTACACCTTGTTTTTCTTGATTGCTTTAATAGCTTCACCACTCCTCCCACCAACATGTTTTAAAAGAACCCACATACAGAGCTCTGGTAAAAATAGTTAATAAATGTGGCAAATGTCTCAACAGAATTAATTTTTAAGCCTCCAAGCCTTTGTTAACCTTCCATCTGCAAAACTGCTTACAGGAAATCTGTATGTGATGGGAATATTTTATTGTCCCCAAGTTAGCCAGCACAATCCAATTTGTCTGAACTGATGAAATTAAAATAAAATGGAGACTTAGGTAAAATATTCCACAGAGACGTTATGTCTGCTACTCTGCTGGTCCCTGTAGAGCTCAGTTCCTTAGAAACAGGATTGACTCACCTTTACATTATTACTACAATGAAATGTGCATGAATTGTCCATCGTTTGTTTCTACATTTTGGATTTTCTTAAAGGCTTGAAATAAAAATGTCTTGGGAGTCTGGGAGCAGAAGCAAAGACTGCTCTTAAAGGTTCTTCGTTCAGATTTATAAACAAAATGTACTGAAACTTCATCGAATCCAGTTCAAGCTCTTGAATGTGTAATAGGGATTGGCTTCTTTCCTGAAGAAAGAATGTTTCTAAATGTTGCTTATAGCCAGAGACCTCACATTTCTGTTTTGAACTTTTCCCCTTCTTCTGGGCCATTCAGATATTCTGAAATGTTGGCTAAGTGAGTTTCTGATTCAGGCAGGGTGCTGTTTGCTTCATAGTGTCAATGAATTAGAAGAGCTAGGAAGTTTATGGGAACCAGGGACGCCTATTTCTTTTTCCTTTTTTTTTTTTTTTTAAGATTTTATTTATTTATTTGACAGAGACACAGCAAGAGAAGGAACACAACAGTAGAGGAAAAGCAGGCTTCCCGCCAAGCAGGGAGCCGATATGGGGCCACATCCCAAGACCCTGGGATCAGGACCTGAGCCAAAGGCAGGCGCTTTACGACTGAGCCACCCAGTCACCCAGAGAGGCCTATTTCTTATTAGTAAATTCTCCCCTTTTAAATATTTCTCCTCCACTTTCTTCCTGCTGTGGCTTTGCAGAAATCCACAGCTTTCTCAACTGTCCATGTTCTTCCGTAGGAGCAAAAACAATGTTTCTATTTTTTTAGTTTAGGAGAACACCAGCAATTCTTCCACCATTATCAGAATTTTCTAAGTAAGGGCTCCTCTCTCTTTTTAGAGAGAGAGAGAGAGAGAGAATGCTAAGCAGGCTCCATGTTCAGCATGGAGCCCAAAGTGGGGCTCCATCTTATGACCCTTAGATCATGACCTGAGCCCAAGTCAAGAGTCCAATGCTTAACCAACCCTGGCGCCCCCAGGAACCTCCTCTTTTAAACATAATTCTGGATTCATTGACTTTAGAGAGAGGGACAGAGCAGAACACCTGTGATCTTAACTTCAAAGCCCCACTTCCCCTGGATCCCAGGGGCTCCCAGGAGGAGAGACTCACCCCCAACCCTGCAGGTAGAGCAGAGCCCCTGCCGCATTCTGAGGGGGGAGCCCCAAAAGCCCAGTGGGAAGGAGCTTGAGGAGGGATGGGGAGAGGACAGGTGGAGGTGTTTTCTTCCCCTCCAACTCTGGTGACCCTCCCCAAATTAGAAGAGAAAGTTGCTCACATTATTTTATACTTGAGGCGATCCAGTGAAATCCAAGCGTTAATCTTTCTGATTTAGCTGTTCTCTCAAGTGCAAAGGATTTAGAGGTCAATGAAAAGCTGCCAGAATGTTGTCTCCTTCACTCTGGCTTCTGCCAACTTAATTTGAAATTGGCTTTCTCGGGTCTTCTTTTCTCATCTGGGTAGAACCCAGACAGATTTCTGCCTGCAGACGACAAAATCCTGCCCACCCCACCCCAGATCCGCTTCTTCTAGTCCAGGTTGGGAGGTTGGCTCAAAATGACATTGGTGACCATTTGGGCCACTGGGGGTTGTCCCAAGGACAAATCAGCTGCTACCCAGGGCCTGATGGTTTTCCTGAAGACTTGCAGTTTTTCAGAAAGGGAATGGTAGGGAATTGGAGAGAAACAATAATAGCTGAAAGCCTAAAATACCCTGGAATTTCGTCAGGTATGACATCATGGAACTATTACCAACTCT
Organism: Neogale vison; assembly: GCF_020171115.1. Classification (NCBI taxonomy): domain Eukaryota; kingdom Metazoa; phylum Chordata; class Mammalia; order Carnivora; family Mustelidae; genus Neogale; species Neogale vison. The sequence goes on along the minus strand of NC_058092.1, from coordinate 71,553,598 downwards.
TTGAAAGTTATCCCAAGGCTGTATCCTTATATATATCCTTATATGTATCCTTATGTATATCCTAACACAGCCTTTCACTGGCAGATACTTGCTAAATATTTATAGGATAAATCAATAAACTCACTTAGAATGAACTAAATAAACCCTTGATAAATACTAGGGATGTTCTTTATATTTTCTTTCATTTGTTTTGCTTTGAAGAATGTCTTAGCCATTTCCCACAATCTTGTTTTCAGATTTAATTTTGTTTCCAAACTGATGAATCCAATGGCCACTGGCCCAAAGACCCCTTCATAGCATCAGCAAAGGTGACTGCTTTAATGACATTCTATCGCTCTGATACTGTTAAATTTGAGCATACCAGCGGGAAGCTTGGAAACATTCATGCCTCTGAAAATATGTCAAACACTGTCACGAGCCCAGGATGTTATGTTACATGTTGCAAGCGACTATCAGGAAAACAATCAATGTATGAACTGAAGAGGTGGGTGTGAACGCCACTGCCCCGGGCTTGCTGACATTCCTCTCAGCTTCCTGGTGAAGATGATCTCATGAAAGGTGGAGAGAGGGCCGGGTGTCATTCCTCTCTGCTGCCAGGTAGAGACGGTCAGACAACAGGTGTTCAGATGACCTGTGGAGATAATCGGGTGACACTCTTCCCAGCTGCAGGAGAAGATGGCCAGATTGTTTTTCTCAGATTGCTTGTACTAAGCATTTCTAGAATTTGCCCACCCAGTAAAATGTTAAAATTTTTTTTTTTAATTTTTAGAAAGATTTTATTTGCTTGAGAGAGAGAGAGTGAGAGAGAGAGAGAGAAAGAATATGCACAAGTTGGGGAGTGGCAGGCAGAGGGAGAAGCAGGCTGCACACTGAGCAAGGAGCCTGATGTGGGGCTCAATCCCAGGACCCTGGGATCATGACATGAGCCGAAGGCAGATGCTTAACCGATGGGGCCACCCAGGGGTCCCAAAGTATTAATTTTTTTTATTAAATTGTTTTTACATGATATTCTAACATGACATCTTTTTTCTCCCTAAGTTTATGCTGACACACCACTCTAACATTATCTGTCAACAAAATGGCCTTGAACTGCATAAAAAACACAAGTAACCTTGTCTATGGAAGTAATGCCAAGATAAACATATAAACAAAGGATTTAAGGTTGAGTGTGTCCCTAGCTCAACAAAAAATGGAGACATTTTCTAGTTGTACTCATGTCTTTAGCAAACCTCATTCATTTGGTTGTTCCCCAAGAGCTAAGAATCGAATCTTAGAGAAGGCCGTTCCACCTGTCTCATCAGAGTGGTTGATGACCCTCATGGTCAGGTCACCTTTTCCCATACCTGGGGAAGTGACGTGCTGATAAACTGCCTCAAAAAAAACAAAACCAAACCTAACAGCAACAACAAAAAATAAATTCTGATTGATTTGTGATATTTGCCAACGTCTCCAATATAAGGACTCCTGCTGTGACCATTGTTGCGCTACCAACAGTTACTGGTTTGAAGACTTCCTAAGCACTGGACAGTGAGATCTGGTGAGCTGATCTGGGCTATGTCAGATGCACCTTCATGTCTGTTTTTCTTCTACTCTCCTACCTCTGGGGCTTTATACCTGCTCTTCTGCCTGGAATGTTCCGGAGACCTTTCTCCTTACATTGCAGACTGGCTTTCCAGCTAGCATTATTGGAATCCTCCGGTGAATGAAACAGTGATATAAAGCACTTGGAAGAGTGTCTGGTATGCAATAAATGCTATTTAAGGAATGTTTATTAATATTCTTTTCCTTCACTGACCATCAAGACCGAATTAGGAGTTCATCGTGTGTGTGCTGGGCTCTCCTGTGCTTCTGTCATGTGGTACCCCCCATGCTGTATTGTTCATGGTTCCTTCCCGGCCCTTGTTGGCTCAGGCTTCATAATGTTTACTGTTGCATCCCTGGCGAGCTTGGTGCCTGGAAACCGGAAGACGCTCAATGTATACTCATAGCATAATAACCGGCTAGGTCATTGAATCTGTTGTTTACTACCAGCGTGAATTAGAAATCAAGAGGGTCAGTGTGCATGTCAAGAAATGATTATGAGAAACAGGGAAAGGGGATGATGCAGTGATGATAGCGAAAGAGACTCAATTTTCTGAGGCTGTGTCTGCTTTATTCGTGTTGACAGAAAGGGCATTCTTTGATCCCAGCAGCCAAATTGGGGATGCTCAGTTTGAGGGCTGCTGGTGCTGCCATTGACAGTTACGTTATCGCGCAAGGTGCTGGCTTTCTTGGCATTACAAGAACACTTGTGATTTCAGGAATTCACTTTATGTTTTGTCAAGATCCTTATCTTACATATGTATCTGGCCGGGGGGGGGGGGGGGAGGTAGAGGTTGCTCTAAAATAGCTCTAATGAAACCTTTTTTTTTGATTGACTATAAATGCTTCTTAACCACTTTGGGTTTACAGATTCCTTTAAAAGAATTTGCTAAAAGCTTCTAACGAAAAATACTCTGTGCCCATACATACACCAGTCTTACACACAATTCACTTGTGCACTTCCAAAGAACCCCAGTTTAAAGCTCCTGTCTTCCTGCATTTGTCTGATTTATCTTCGTGACAATTCTTTGAAGTTGGTATGGGTGGGAGCAAAGAATGATGAGTTCATTTGCCCAGAAAACATAATGGTAGCAATTACGTATTTGACCAGGATAACATAAATAGCCTCACCTAGCCATGTGGAGTGACTGTTGCAAACTGAAGTGCTATTTTAAGGGAACTTGCTTTAATTAAGAGGTAATATTTTTATTTATTCATTCATTCATTCATTCACTCATTCTTCCAAGATTTTATTTGAAGTTAAGTTTAGTTAACATATAGTATTAATTTCAGGGGCAGAATTTAGTGAACACCAAGGGCTCATTACACCAAGTGCCCATCACCTAATTACCCCATCCCCCCACCCCCAGCAACCCTCAGTTTGTTGTCTATAGTTAAGAGTCTTTTATGGTTTGCTCCAATCTCTGTTTTTATCTTATTTTATCTTATTTTCCTTTTATTCCTATCTTATTTTATCTTATTTTATTTTTCCTTATTTTATCTTATTTTATTTTTCCTTATTTTATCCTTATCCTTATTTTATTTTCCTGTTTTTCTTTTTTATTTTCCTGTTTTTCTTAAATTCCACATATGAGTAAAATCATGTGGTATTTGTCTTTCTCTGACTTATTTTACCTAGCATAATATATTCCATCTCCATCCATGTCATTGCAAATGGCCACATTTGCAAATGACACACACACCTACATATATATAGATATGTATGTATGTGTATATCTCACATCTTCTTTATCCATTCATCAGTTAATGGACATCTAGACTCTTCCAATAATTTGACTATTGATAATGCTGCTATAAACATTGGGGTGCATGTGCCCCTTCAAATCAGTATTTTTTTAAAAAATATTTTATTTATTTATTTGTCAGAGAGAGAGAGAGAGAGTGCACAAAAAGGCAGAGGCAGAGAGAGAAGCAGGCTCCCTCCTGAGCAAGGAGTGCGATGCAGGACTCAAATTCCAGGACCCTGGGATCATAATCTGAGCTGAAGGCATCTGCTTAATAGACTGAACCACCCAGACATCCCTCAAATCAGTATTTTTGTATTCTTTGGATAAATACCTAGTAGTGCAATTTCTGGGTCAATAGATAGTTCTATTTTTTTTTTAAAGATTTTATTTATTTATTTGAGAGAGAGAGAGTGTGAGAGAGAGCATGAACGAGGAGAAGGGCAGAGAGCGAAGCAGACTCCCCATGGAGCTGGGAGCCTGATGTGGGACTCGATCCCGGGACTCCAGGATCACGCCCTGAGCCGAAGGCAGTCGTCCAACCAACTGCGCCACCCAGGCGTCCCGATAGTTCTATTTTTAACTTTTTGAGGAACCTCCATACGATTTTCCAGAGTGGCTGCACCAGCATGCATTCCCACCAACAGTGTAGGAGGGTTCCCCTATCTCCGCATCCTCACCAGCATCTGTCATTGCCTGACTTGTTTATTTTAGCCATTCTGACTGGTGTGAGGTGGTATCTCATTGTGGTTTTGATTTGTATTTCCCTGATGGTGGGTGATGTTGAGCACTTTTTCATGTGTCTGTCAGCCGTATGTCTTCTTTAGAGAAATGTCTGTTGATGTCTTCTGCCCACTTCTTGATTGGATTATTTGTTCTTTGGGTGTTGAGTTTGATAAGTTCTTTACAGATTTTGGCTCCTAGTCCTTTATCAGATATGTCATTTGCAAATATCTTCTCCCATTCCAAGGGTTGCTTTTTAGTTTTGTTGATTTTTTCTTTGCTATGCAGAAGCTTTTATCTTGATGAAGTCCCAATAGTTCATTTCTGTTCTCGTTTGCCTTGCCTCCGGAGACTATCTAGTAAGAAGCTGCTGTGCTGTCGTCAAAGAGGTTGCTGCCTGTGTTCTCCTTTAGGATTTTCATGGATTCCTGTCTCGCATTTAGATCTTTCATCCATTTGGAATTTGTGTGTGGTATAATAAAGTGTCCAGTTTCATTCTTCTGCATGTGGCTGTCCAATTTTTCCAACACCATTTGTTGAAGGGACTGTCTTTTTTCCACTGGATATTCTTTCTAAAGAATATGAAAGATTAGCTGACCATATAGTCGTGGTTCTATTTTTGGGTTCTGTATTCTGTTCCATTGATCTATGTGTCTATTTTTGTGCCAGTACCATACTGTCTTGATGATTAAAGCTTTGTAATAGAGCTTGAAGTTTAGAATTGTGATACCTCCAGCTTTGGTTTTCTTTTTCCAATATCCCTTTGGGTATTTGGGTTCCATACAAATTTTAGGATTGTTTGTTCTAGCTCTGTGAAAAATGCTGGTGTTATTTTGATAGGGATTGCATTAAATGTATAGATTGCTTTGGGTAGTATAGACATTTTAACAATATTTGTTCTAATCCATGAGCATGGAATGTTCTTCCATTTCTTTGTGTCTTCCTCAATTTCTTTCATTAGTGTTCTGTAGATTTCAGAGTACAGCCTTTTATCTCTTTGGTTAGGTCTATTCCTAGATATGGTTTTTGGTGTGATTGTTAATGGAAGCCATTCCTTGATTTCCCTTGTTGCTGCTTCATTATTGGAGGATAGAAATGCAGATTTCTGTACATTAATTTTATATCCTGTGACTTTGCCGAATTCATGTATCAGTTCTAGCAACTTTTTGGTGGAGTCTTTTGGGTTTTCTACATAGAGAATCATCTCATCTGCAAAGAGCGGGAGTTTGATTTCCTTGCTGATTCAGATGCCTTTTATTTCTTTTCGTTGTCTGACTGCTGAGGCTAGGTCTTCTAGTACTATGTTGAATAGCAGTGGTGAGACTGGACATCCTTGTCTTGTTCCTGACCTTAGGGGGAAAGCTCAGTTTTTCCCCATCGAGAACAATATTCACCATGGGGTTTTTGTTATGGCCTTTATGATGTTGACATATGTTCCTTCTATCCCTAGTTTCTTGAGGGTTTTTATCAAGAAAGGATGCTGTATCTTGCCAGATGCTTCTTTTGAATCTGGTGAGAGGATCATATGGTTCGTATCCTTCCTCTTATTAACGTGGTGGATCATGTTGACTGACGTGCAGTTATTGAACCAGGCCTGCAGCCCAAAAATAAATCCCACTTGATTGTGGTGAATAATACTTTTGATGTAATCTTGAATTCTATTAGCTAGTATCTTGTTGAGAATTTTTGCAACTATGTTCATCAGGGATATTGGTCTGTAATTCTCATTTTTAGTGGGGTCTTTGGTTTTGGAATCAAGGTAATGCTGGTCTCATAGAATAAGTTTGGAAGTTTTCCTTCCATTTCTATTGTTTTTTGGAACAGTTTCAGAAGATTAGGTTATAATTCTTTAGTGTTTGGTAGAATTCCCCTGGGAAGCCATCTGGCCCCGGATTCCTGTTTGTTGGAAGATTTTTTTTATTACTGATTCAGTTTCTATGCTTGTTATGGATCTGTTCAGGTTTTCTATTTCTTACTGTTACAGTTTTGATAATTTATATATTTCTAGGAATTTATCCATTTCTTCCAGATTGCCTAAGTTGTTGGCTCATAATTGCTCATAATATTCTCTTATAATTGTTATATTTTTGTGGTATTGGTTGTAATCTCTCCTCTTTCATTCATGATTTTACTTATTTGGGTCCTTTCTCTTTTCTCTTTGATAAATCAGGTTGGGGGGTTATCAGTTTTGTTAATTCTTGACAAGAATCACCTCCTAGCTTCATTGATATGTTCTACTGGTTTTTATTTTTATATCATAGATTTCTGCTCTTATCTTTATTATTTCCCTTTTTCTACTGGTTTTAGACTTTATTTTCTGTTCTTTTTCCAGCTACTTCAAGTGTAAAGTTAGGTTGTATATTTGAAACTTTTCTTGCTTCTGGAGGTAGGCCTGTATTGCAATATACATCCCTCTTAGGACTGCCTTTGCTGCATCCCAAAGATTTTGGACTGTCATGTTTTTGTTTCATTTGCTTCCATGTTTTTTAAAATTTCTTCTTTAATTTCCTGGTTAACCCACTTATTCTTTAGTAGGGTGTTCTTTTTTTTTTTTTTTTTTAAGAGTTTGTTTATTTGAGAAAGAGCAGGGGCAGAGGGAGAGAGAGAAGCAGGCTCCCCACTGAACAGGGAATCCATTGCAGGGCTCGATCCCAGGATGCTGGGATCACAGTCTGAGCCTAAGGCAGACCCTTAACCTACTGAGCTACCCAGGTGCCCCTAGTAGGATGTTCTTTAACCTCCATGAAATCTTTCCAAATTTTTTCTTGTGGTTGACTTTAAGTTTCATAGCATTGTGGTCTGAAAATATGCATGGTAGGATCTCAATCTCTTTGTCCTTGTTGAGGCCTCGTTTGTGACCCAGAATGTGATCTGTTCTGGAGAATGTTCCATGTGCACTCAAAAAGAATGTATGGATGAAATGCTGTGAATATATCTGTGAAGTCCATCTGGTCCAGTGTGTCATTCAAAGCCATTGTTTCCTCCTTGATCTGCTTAGGTGATCTGTCCATTGCTGTGAGTGGGGTGTTACAGTCTCCTACTATTATTGTATTATTATCAATGAGCTTCTTTAAGTTTGTTATTAATTGATTTATATATCTGGATGCTCATAAGTTGGGGGCATAAATATTTATAGTTGTTAGATCTTCTAGTTGGATAGACCCCCTTTATTATGATATAGTGTTCCTCTTCATCTCTTATTAGAGTCTTTGGCTTAAAATCTAGTTTGTCTGATATAAGGATGGTACTCCAGATAAGGTAATATCTTAAACATTTTATCAAATCCCTAGAACCTCTGCAGTTTCATTTGGACACGCCATGTTAGGAATTGTCATTGCCATTCTTGCGTTCATTGCTCTCTGTTGCAAACAGACGATTGGAGGAGTTGTAAATTGGCCCGAGACCCAATAATTATATCAAATTAAATCTTTTCAATTTTATAATAATAACTGCACACCAAATACATGTGTTATCAATCTGAACTTTCTCATGTTTCTGCTAATGGAGATGGGGTGTTGGCAAAGAGGGCAACAAAAACAATTTTGTTTATATTTGCAGTCCATTTTGGAAACTGCTTTCTTCTCCTAATTTTTTTCCTTGCCTATGCAAATAGTTTGATGAATTTCTGTTCCCTGGAAACAAATCATGGCAGTGGAAGCCAGCAACTCATGTCTTCTCTAAAAGGAAGGATTAAGTTTGGGGTTTCCATTGCCTCTTCTGTTTCTGACATTCCATGGTTGTCTGATTCTGTCTTGGAGACTTTGGAGAGGCAGGAAAAGGCCAACCAGGATTAAACTGTTCTGTAGATAATCAATTATTTGCACTTTAGCAATTAAATATGAAAACCTTCTGTTCTCAATCTCTTACCACGTTTCACAAGAACAGTGAGAGACTGATCTCTAACAATGTTGTGGACAAGTAGACGTGTAAGAAATGAAATGCCGAGTCTTACATAATCCTGTGCATTTCAGGAAGAAAAGTGGAATATTCTGAAACAAATTATCTATGTGAACAACTTTCCAAGAACAAAAATATAAAGAACCTCTTCACCAGAATGAGAATGTTTCTTAGATATCATTGCTGCAATGAATCTATTTGGAGATGACAATGTTATAAGCACCTTGAGAGGTAAGTGTGACTTTAAGAAAACAGCAGATCATTGGGGCACCTGGGTGGCTCAGTGGGTTAAGCATCTGTCTTCAGCTCGGGTCATGATCTCAGGGTCCTGGGATCGAGCCCCGCATCGGGCTCTCTGCTCAGCGGGGAGCCTTCTTTCCCCTCTCTCTCTGCCTGCTTCTCTGCCTACTTGTGATCTGTCTCTCTGTCAAAGAAATAAATAAACTCTTTTAAAAAAAAGAAAATACCAGTATCATTAATGAGTACAGTACCACCCATCTCCTTTTCTCTAGAAGTTAATTCTATTTATTTAAAAGGATCCTCCGGGACATAATTTTGAATGTTGTCAGGAGTTTTCTTTCTTATGTCCAATTCTTCCAAATTCCTGGAGACAGCATAAACAATATACTATATACTGTACCCCTGTGTGTTCACGGGGAAATAACTTGTTCACTCACATGGCACTGGATATCTGAGTTAATTCTCCATATGTCCTATGACTCACTTTGTAACAGTAAACAAATCATACTTAAGAATGGAAAAATCTTAGCAATGAGAGATTGGAATTATCTGGAGCCTTGGCTGAACAGCTTGGAAGAATTTTTTAGAGCTGTTTTAGAGATAGCTTACCTCTATCCTCCCTCCCGTACACACACCCCTAAGACAAGGATCTTGAAAACACAGGGGGAGAGTCTCTGAGTATACACCAAACCCAGAATAAGGAAAGATAGTTCCAAAGAAGGAGCTATGTCCAGCAACACAGGTTGTGATGGCTCTTTATTTCCATACAAGGGAATGTTCCAGGCCCAAGGCACTTTTCAGCCATTGCTCAAGGGTCAACAAACTGCTCCCAACTGCCTTTCCTATCTCTTACCAGCTGTGTTGGCCAAGTTACTGAACCTTGCTGAGTTGTTCCCTCATCTTTAAAATAGAAGGTAATAATAGCAATGACAATAAGAATACCTACTTTGTAGGGTTTGAGAACTACATAAGATAAGGAATACTTTTAAAAAACCTATTAGTATCACATCTAGCACATAAGTGTTCAGTAAATGTTCCAGAAGTCAAGGACCTGAACTTCGGTCTGTCCCCAATGCTATGCTTTCAGGGTGGGAAGGAAGTAGAGACATTCACTTACCCATTTCACAAACATTTATTGAATGCCTTTTATGCATCAGACACCATTGTAAGTAACAGGAATTCAGAGATAAAGAAGAAAAACTAAATCCCTTCTGATGGTTAAGATGCCACTAAACAAATAGATATACGTTGGGGTTGATGAGTGCTTTGAAGAAAAATAAGGCCAAGTAGGGTGATTTCAAGTGAGGAAGAGCCTTTCAGAGAGGCTGGTCAGGAGATCTATGAGGAGGTCACAGATGAGCAGAGGTCTGAAAGGAGTGATGCGAAGAGCCTTGAGAAGCTTGCGGAAGAGTGTTCAAAGCAGAGGGAGTGGCCCCTGCAAAGGCCCTGAGGAAAGAACAAGGTGAGGAACGTCAAAGAATGGGGAGAAGCTGCGGGCACGAGAGACGGCAGGAAAATGACAGGCAGAAGCCTGCATTGTAGAGCATCAGAAGTCATGGTAAGGACATGGATTTAGTCTGGAATGTGTTGGATAAGAATACCATAAAAACGTATTACCATTTCAAAAGAGAATTCTGGCTTCTTTTGAGGGGATAAGAACAGAAGGATTCAAATAGGGGTTATTACAGCTGGCATGGAAAGAGCTGATGGGTATTTGGACTAAAGTGGTGATGGAGGAGACGAGAGATGTTTTGGGGAGAGTTTGAAGATGATGGTTAGACATGGTACATGAGAGAGAAAGGGGGTTTTGCCTGAGCAGGCTGGTGATTGGCTAGGGAATGACCTAGGTGGGGAACACTGCGGCAGAAGCAAGTAAGGGATGGAAACCAGGAGCTTAACTTCAACAGGGTGAGTTTGAGATGCCTGTGGAATATCAAATGGCAGGATGAAGTAGGTCATTAAACACGCAGATCTGGAGCTCAGGCGAGGGATTATGGGGAAGATATAAAGCTGGGGTTCATAAGCATGTAGTTTGTATTTACAGTCATGGGACTGGGTGAAATCATTCAAAAAGTGAGTATGGATTAAGAAGAAAAGAGCTCAAAGATGGAGCACTGGGACACTGGCTCAGAGGTCAGAAAGATGAGGGTGTCCTGCGAAGAAGTCTGGGGAGGAAGAGCCCTCTTCCCACTGACGGTAGCAGATGCGGAGTCCTAGAATGCGCTCCTTTCTGGCCTGCAAGTCCCGTGGCGTCATCCAGGCCTCAGCCCAATGCAGCCTTCGCTGCCGCCAGCTATAAATTTAGAGGGATTAATACAGAATAAACCTAGGGCATTGCCCTACTCAACACATATTCATTAAATAGTATGTATGAATGAATAAGTGAATATTGACAGATTTTATTTTATTCCTCTTTAAATGTTTTCAAACACTTACTTGCATTTGATTTTTCTCCCTGGCATGAAGGTTGCATTTGCTGCATTTTAAGGTCTGTCAGAGGCAATTTTTGATGAAGTCAAAAATCTTTTCTATTAGCTTTGATGGCTTAAACCATCCAGAAATTTATAAACTAATAATGAAAATATTTGATTCTTAAATAAAGGGATGTGCAAATTTTATATCTTGCAATTTCATTGAATAAGATATTAGCGGTACCATCTACTAATAATATGCATTTATTCATTTTATTATGAAACCAAAACTTACGTAATACTTACAGGTCCAAAACACACTCTTAGCTGTGTGTGGGATCTAATCATTGATACCCCTCTAAGAACAGTAATGAAAATTAGTACTAATATGTGTCAGGTACAAAGGTTTTCACATGCATTCCCTTTCTTTCATGATTCTCCTAGCATCTGTGAGAGTGAGACTGTTGTGACCTGTTTCATACAATATAACAATTAAGAGTTAAGTAACATTCTAGTGGTCAAATGATTAGAATTAGGCAGAACTGAGATTTGGACCCAGTTCAGTGTGATTGTGGAGCCTGGACTCTGTCTCGCTCTGCTCTGTGACCCCTTTTCATGAATCATCATCATCATCAATATCAATTTTACTTATAGTATAAAACTGAAAACATCATGCAAGCTTGGCCCACATAAGCATGTGTCTCCAAAAAAAAAAAAAAAAAAAAATCACAGTGAAATTCTGGAATTTCGATGGAAACCGGAGGTAATCCTGTTCAAGATTCTGTCAAAAATGGTAATGTTTTCTGTAATACCTTCTGGAAAGCTCGAGCCCAGAACTGGCCGTGGGTCTCCAGGGAGGCAGAGCAGCACCCCAGGGAGGACCAGAGCGGCAAAGTCACAGGAATGGGCAACCTCAGCGCCCCGTTGCCTCCCCAGTGAGAGCAAAAGCAAACACTCCTGGAAGAAAACAAAATCCAGCTACAGAAGGTCTTGAGCAAAATGAGCCATAATACTGAGAGCAGGGACAGTCGCTGGACAGCCTCTGTGCCCTGAGCCCAGCAAACGTGGTCAGGGGCGGTGAGGGGGTGGAAGGGAGCTCCATGGCATCCTCACAAAGGCAAGGGACTAAAGTTGGTGGTAATCATGCTCCAGTTCAAGACTGAGCTTCACACATCTATTTGCAATATGCTAGAGAGGTATTGTATCTGAATCTATTACTATTCACTGGACGTGTTTTAATGAGATAATATATATATATTAAAGGGCATTGTGGACAGCAGCATGGCAGCTAAAAATAATTACTTATGTCTTGCTGTTAACGATATGACCGTGATCACAAATATTATGAGTAATTCAAAGTGTAACTTAAAAACTCCTTGCCACAGACACTATTGGTTATTTTGCCGTTATTAATTCAATATGTAAATTAAATGGGCCCTATTTCCTATCCTTTTGGATTCTGTCAATAGTCGCCATTCGGTAAGGTTCTTACCTTGTGAGGATGACCAGCTGGACTTTAGCTAATAAATCTGAGCTCAGTGAGGCTAATCGTTCTGTTTATGATTCTATTACTTTGCTCAATTGCTTTGCTTTCCATAATGATTCTACCTGTTGTCAAAATTCTTAATTGATCTTCGCTTATCTTAAATGATTATTATAATTGCTTCCCAGTACTTGCTATTTTAGTTTTTGTTAGATGGCATTTAATGAACCTTCAATTTTTGGTTTTTTTTAATATTAATTTATTTATTTTCAGCATAACAGTATTCATTATTTTTTCACCACACCCAGTGCTCCATGCAAGCCGTGCCTTCAGTTTTGATTATAGAGTTGATTCATTCAAAAGATTTTACTTGGCTCTATTTCTCCGCCTAAAATTACAGCAGGACAGTATCCCGTTTCATCTCGCGGTATCATCTGCAGCTCATTTCCCTTTGTTCAAAGATTCCACTGGAGAGCTAAAACCAAAATTCAAATTGTCCCATGGATATAAGATAGGTCTTATTCCTCAGTGAATTCCAATTCTAAAGGAACACATCTTCCATTGATGAAGAAAACAAGCAGGCCTGAACTAGGATCACCCAGGCAATAGAGATGGGATTTAAGGAATGTACAGTTATGGCCACAGCTGTTTCTCGGTCATGCCAGAACAACTCACTGTAATTTCTTCTTGCATTCGAAAGAGATATTGGGAAAACAACAACAACAACAACAACAACAAAAAACCACTTAGAAGCCAGAATTAGAAAACTTAACATTTTAATCAGAATTTTCAATTGTAAGAACTTTAAAATTGGTTTTGAGAAAACATTTTAATCAGAATTTTCAATTGTAAGAACTTTAAAATTGGTTTTGAAACTCAAACAGTAAGCCATAACATTGCAAAATACTGTTATTGCTTCATAAAGGCACACTCTAAATTATAAACTTTCCTATATGGCTGATCTTATATTTGGTGAAAGCCCAATTATTTCTGAGGACTTGGTCTTCATTCAAAATAAAAGATTACACCCTGAAGCCTTAGAGACAACTCCCTAATGTACTCCTAAGCTGACAAGGAAGCATTTGCAGAGGGTCAGAGGCATTTCTGTCAATTCTGTGAAAAGATTTTGCATCCTAGCATCATCTTGAAGTTTATTCTGATTGCTTTTGGATTCAAAAACGAGATCTGTGAAAAGCAAAGAGAGGCAAAGCGGCCCTAGCAACAACCCCCAGACCAGCAGCTCCAGGGACACCTCTGTCCCTGTTGGTCCCCACTGTCTGGCAGCAGGTGAATGGACACTGTTTTGGCGCTGTCCATGCAGGCAGACAGAAGCCATGTTAAAGTGTTAGGCTGACAAGATGTCAGATTTTCCCTTGAACTTCTCTCCTTTGAGTGCATGGGGACACATGGTCTGAGTCTGGGCAGGCAGGACGGACAAGGCTCCAGTGAGGTGGAATTTCAAGGGATGGATGTAAAGTCTTTTTTTTCATTAAGCAAACTAACTTCACTGGTAAAAGATGAAAGAGATCTGGTCGAACAATACTTTGTGTCAAATAAGACACAGTAGGGGGTTTTAGTGGGTCATGAGTTAGTGACGAGCCAACAGGCACATCGCTGCCCCAAAGCACCAAGGCGTGTCAGCTCCTCAGAGGTAACAGTTTTGCGTGATCTTTGTTGGCTGGATCATGCCTGACCTGGAGGGTACAGATCACTGCGTACCATGTCCTTAAAACTCGTCAGAAAAGGTTCCTGGTGGGGTGGTGAAAAGTCTGAAAACTATGTTATATGAGGAACAATTGAGGGAATTTGATTAATTTAGTCCAGAAAAGGAAAGATTTGGAAAGTGGAAGAAAAGGAAATATTGGCTGTTCATGTTCAACACCTGAAGAGTATCTTGTGGAAAATTCTGTTGTAATAGTTCTGGAGGTTCCCCCCCTCCAAAGGAAAACCCAGGGCCAAATAGGGTAATAGTAGATGATATCCAGCTCAAGGTTACAAAGCTTTTTGTAATTATTCCTTTCCTTAAAGTAGGCTGGGCTGCTTACTCAGTGGGGTGGTGACCTTGTCATACTGGGAAGACCCCGGGAAGGGCTGAATGCTCTTGAGGGTAGGAGGGGAAAATGGCTGTAAGGTGGGACTCTGAGAGCTTCTGTTCAAAGTGTGGTAAGGATGACCCCTGGAGATTCTGGAAGGCATCCTGGCCCACGCTGCACACTCTGAGGGTAGAGTCTTGGACTCTGTCACCCTAACAGTGACTGTTTTCTCCATCGCTGCAAAGCAGACTGTAGCCTTGTTATCTAATTTAAATCACCACCTACCAAAATAACATTGCTGTGGTTGCTGAAAATGGCCCCGGGATCCTGTGTTCCTCTATCTGAACTGGTGACTCATGCTCATGGGCATGAAGAAATGGGGCTCCCAGGCATCTAACCAGGCTGAGCCTTGCTCTTCTCAGCTGTGGGACGGAGACTGAATAGCATACTTAAGATCGTGGCCTTCTGAGCTGCCCTAAGTTCAAAGCCTAGCTCCACACCTTACTCTCTGTGCGAAAGTGTTGTTTAACTTCCGGAACCCCTCTCTCTGTAAACTAGAAATGACAGTGGTTGAGTCTGTCTCATGGGTTGTGGTGAGAATTAAGTGAGCAAAGGGTATTACCTACTTTGAGCAGAGCTCACTGCTATTTTTAAGGTCCACATGAAACGTAGCTTCCCCAGGATGACACCTGCTCCCTTGTTTTCAGACAGCCTCCTTCTGTTCCCTTCTCAACCCTGAATTCCTGAGGCTCTTTTTGCAGTTCTGGAACATTTTGAGGATTTCTGTAGTTTAAATTGGTTGTTTCTCAGCTTTCCCTACTGTTGGGGTTTGGGGTACTTGCCTCTCGTGCTTTCCAGCTTCCAAATATGTTGCTGTCATCTCCTTGTCCTTGTGGGCTTAAGTTTTTATTGGAATTTAAACACGAGAGGAAGCAAAATTAGATGTTTGTATTCGACAGGATGGGAGAGCAGGATAAAAAGTTAGAGATCTTAAAGTGCTGTTTTTCAAAGCTAGGAGGGCACAAGATACCACAGATAGAGATCCGGGCACTTGTAACAAAGCTTGATTAGGATGCTAAGTGGTGGAATTTCTAAAAAATAATGAAAAAAATTTTAAAAGATTATAGTAAGTGGTGGTAAGGTGCCTGTCTTCTGACCCTTCACACAAAGGAAATTTTTAAATAGCAATTTCCCTTGAAACTCTTAGGAGAAAGCTTATATTCTTTCTCTGTCCCTTGCATTTGTAACTCTCCTCCTGTCTTTAAAAAAGAAAATGTAAACACCCCAGGAGGTAATCAAAACATTGCCCACAGGGGCCAAAGAAAAAGAAGGTGTGTAGGAAGGCTTTTTGAAATCCAGACTGCTTGAAATGAGAAGGAAAACAACTCTGTAGGTAGGGAAAGGTGGAGGTATATGAGAAAGGTATAAGGAATGAAAATACATTCCTTTACTGAGGGGAAAAGAAACTAATTTTGTCCTAAATCGAGGTTGGTTTGTTTAGAGAGGGAAAACTTCGAACAAAATTCTGAGTGAAAAAGTCATGGAAGGTTTTTGTGAAGGGGAATCTTTGGAAAGGAGATTTACGGGTGGTCAGGACCAATGAAGATTGGAATAAGTAAGTTTTAAAAGTACGCTGGTAAAAGATTAAAATGTGGTTTTCTCTCTATTTAAGAAGGCAACATTTTCTTGGATTGTTGGTCTGTTCTTGATAAAAAGAAAAAGTTATAAACAAAGGTTTATAATTAAATTTAAAAATTATAAACAAAGGTTTATAAATACATTAAAAACAAGGTTTCTATGTTTTGTCTTTACCAGGTTTATAAGGAGCTCTCATCAGATTTTAACCACGGCAGTTTTTAAGTCGTTTGTTACTTGCAGAGTTGCTGTTTTACTCCGCTGTCTTGGCCAAATGCGTTCCTGCAAAAGTGCTTCATCTTCCAGGAGATTTGTGGAAAAGGCTTTGACAAGTACAGGTTTCTGGTAACTACGATCAATTTGCCTTCACGTAGGAGGGATGATAATAAACCTTCCAAGTGTTCCCCCAAGGCCATTTGCATAGCCCTACAATGTCATGGGATGGTGGCTGGGGACCTATCCCTGGTCTCCTTCCTCACATCAGTACAGTGTACATCAGTGACCATAATATTAACATGAGGGGTTTGCCTCTGCCATAGGACTTTGCTGGAGCTTCTGCGAGGAAAAAGATGGACAGGGAATCCACAGAAAATTCAAGGCCCAGGCGCTGCCATGAGGTTTTGGGTTTCACTTGGTCTGGTAAGAATTACATTGTTCTAAACGTTATGATTAATAAGGTACAATCCTATCCACCCCCTAAAAATGTGAAGGAGGAGCGAGCCTCTGTAGGGATTCGGGGGTTGGGGAGGACTTTGATTCCCGACCTGGCATAGTGCCTCCATCTCTTACTCTGCCGGGTAAAGAAAGGGCACATGTGGGACTGGAGATCAGAGCAGCAAGCTGGTTTTGAGAAAGCAAAAATAGGAGCAGAGCATACTAAAGCTCTGGGCATCTCCTAAGTAGGAGATGTTAATCTAAATGTTAATCTAAATGTTAATCTAAATCTAACATTTAGATTAAATATGTGTGTGACTCCGAAGATATGGATAGACAGAGGGGAGTGCCCCTAGCGTTTTGGTCCCAGTTCTGGCAGGGGGCAGAAACCCAATATACCCCGAGCAGCAGCTCCTAGCAATGTACACAGCGCTCCTCCAGGCAGGGCCTCTCAGCAGCGTGGTCTGGCTGGTGATTGTGCGTGAGCCCAGACTGGACCGTTAACCCTGAATGCTGACAGCTGCACTGTACCAAAGGGATTAGAGCTGTGGCTTGGACAATGGGAGGGCAAGGGGTGGAGGATTACGAATAAGCCCTTGGGGGGTCAAGATGTGTGGGAAGACTCAGTCCATCGGCAAGATCTTGTCTGAGGCAGCCCTCACTGGTTTCCATGCTGCGGCTCACAAGGCACGTATAACCCCTGGCAACGGGGAAGCTGATGCCCTACCTCAGACGCAAGCTTTAGCCAGTCACCCTTCAGTAGGTGCAGCAGACTGGGTGCACAGAAGGAATGGCCATCCCAGTGCCCAGGTGGGATGGCGTATTGCCAACGATGCCAAATTGCCCTTCGAATACAGCGACTTCAGTAATGAGGGAACAGACTGTCCTGTGGGTTCTAAACAACACCCAAGGCAACTGCTGAAAGAATCTGGGGCATTCGAAGTTCCCAACTGGTGAAGAACTGGCCAACTGATTATAGCCCCCCCCAAGTGAAGATGCTGTATATGGCCTGGTTTGTGTGGACCCTGTGTCTGGCCTAATCCAAGCCTTCCCCCGCTGTTGTGTACAACAGTCTGCCGCCATTAGGGGATTAGAGAAACTGAGTAGTGGGCATGGGTACCCGCATCATACAGACAGCACTGGGGAGTTACATTTTGAAGCTCATGATATATAAGACTGGGTTAAAAAAAAAAAAAAAGGAGGTTTTGTCCCCCTTATGATCCATAAGCAACAGGGTTGGTAGAAAGAAAAAAATATTAAAACAGCAGATCAAATTATTAACATCTAAAACTACCTTCACCAGGTTGGTTTTATTCAAATTGATTATTTGAATGATTAATGATGAGGACCAGTTGCCCCATATGTCAGAATGGGGACCCCCTGTCAAGGCCCCCAACACCAAAGAGGTGTGGAAGTGGCAGGAAACAGCCATTGCTCCAACTCCTGACCAGGGGACAACATGCTATGCTGCCGAGAACAGCAAGCCCCATCATGCCTGGGAAAGGAATTCTCTCCTGGACTTTGCAGTGGGGCTGACAGGGCTGGCGAGTTACTTCACATTCCTGCGTGAGGAGGAACTGCTCATTCTCCGCTGGGATCCATTGTCCTGCTGCAAGCTGGACTTGTTGGAATGCATTATGCCTGAAATGGAACATCCACCCTGAGAGAGAAGGGAAGGTGGGGGTCCTGTTCGGGCATATTCTGTCCTCAGTCTATCTCCTCATGCCTGACCATGCTGTGTCTCTTGGCCAACAGGCATAGTATGCACAGCTGAGTCAAATTCCTAGATTGCCAACCTCCCTCTCTCCTCAAGCCGAGGTGGGCACTGTCTCCCTGGTGTGATTATCTGGCTGATGTCTGTGTTCCCTCCACAGGCTCGGAGATGTTAGAGCAGGCATAGAAACCCTTAGTAAATTCTGTCAGCAAGTCCTGAATGATAACCCCCCAAATCTGTCCTTCCTGAACACTGAAATGACTCTAATGAGAAAAACTGTCCTCTAAAATATGATGGTCTTGGACAGTATTCCTACCTCACAAGGAGGCACCTGTGCCATTATCAAAACAATGTCCTCAGCTCATGCCCCATGAGTCTGCTAAGGTATCGTCCTAATTAAATCACATGAGGACACAGGTGAATGCCCTGAGTGGTCCAACTCCCAGCCTAGGGGAATTAATAAGTTGGTGGTTTGGTCCTGGGGCTCTTGACAGAAAGACTTGTCACTAATTTGGGGAATTATTGTCTTCATCTGTGATTTCTCTTACGCGTGCCTGTATTGTTGCTGTGGCGTCTGCCCCTGTTGTAGCAGATAGACAGCAAAAGGGCTGCCTCCATGTTAAGGAAACCCCTTGCCGCCCACTCAAGGCTCACTGTGGAAGAGGGAGGCACCAGGGGTGGAGTGTTGGGGGTGTCATCAAAAAGACATGCCCACCAGTTGACCTGGGAGCACTCTGAGGCTCCTCACCCCCTCCTCTGTCTTTGAACTGTGGGTTCCCCATGACGTTCCTGCTCCCAGAGGCTGCTCCAAGGTCATAACCTTGAGATAGTGATGCAGTATTGAAAACTGCATCACATAATATATGTGACTAAGCCCAGTCAGGACCCCTTTATAAGCTTTTTAAGATTTGGAGAGCTGCTGCAGGAATCCATTCATCCTGCCATCACCCAAGACAAGCCTCATGTGTAAGCTCCTTTGCTCTTATTAAAACTGCCACGTGCCAACCTGGAGTGACCTGCCTCTTTCTTCCATCTCTTCCTGGCCTGTGTGTGCAGGGGCCAGTTTCGGAGCACACCAGGAAAACTCCAGAAACCCCCTCCCCACCACACCCATTCCAACCGTGGTGCTTAGTCATCCCTATCAAGATTCCCTACTTCTCCCCTTGGGGGCCCCGCTTCCACTTTCAAACTGTACAAGGAGTACAAAGGGCCATGACACAAAGGTACAGAGTGTTGAGGGGGTATAAATGGTACCGATGATATTGACTTGGCTGAGTCAACAGGTCTGCTGGGGGCCAGAGGCACTGGCTTGCCGGTGAGGTGTCCAAGGCAGCCTTTCTCCTTCACCCCACCTTCATGTCGCCATTGGCCTAGACTGACTAGCTCTTCCCATGTCAGCCCCTCCCAAGTCCGCTCTGCCGGGAGGCAGGGCCCACCTTGCTGAGAGTCTTGACCTGAGCCAGGAGGTGGAGGAACCCAGTCCTGCTGCGAGTGACTGCTGTCATGTCCCCTCTGCAGCTTGGTCACCTGTGCCTCCTCGCCCGCCCACCACATGGCATCCCCGGGATCACTGTGCTGCTGCTGTCCCTGCTGCCATTCTGGGCAGGGGCCCACTGCCCTTGTCAGGACCCAGCGTTGTGCCAACCCATCACCCAGCACCCTGATTTCGAGGTCAGTGCCTCTCCCTTGCTTTTTCGGGACTGGTCCTTATGGCCTGGTAAGAAGTTAGAATAAACCTGAGCCCTAAGAAGAGGTGGTGTGGGTGCAGTCACCAACTTTGATCACTCCCGAAGGGTCTCTTGATGGATTGCCTTCATTATATGATGAGGAAACTCGAAGAGGTTGAGTAACTTTTCCCGGGTCTCACAATTAGGGCCTGCCTAAAAGAGGCAGGTATTCACAGGCAGGTCAGCCCAGGTCTAACCCTAAGTGAAAATTCCTTCGTTGCCCTCAGGGCCTCCCAGGTGGCACTCTGGGCATACTACCAAGGACCTGTTATGATTAGGTATTTCCGAGGTAGCAAGTTCCACTGTTTTCCAAGAGAATGAATATCTAGTATGAGAGATCTCAGCTCTCCAGGATATCAGAATGCAGAATATTCTCCTTACCTTTGCTTTTCCCTATCTACCAACCCTTTCTTATAGGCCCCTCAAGACCATCCAAGAAGGATGATAAAAATTATTTTCTTTCTATCCACCTAACAATTTATAAGGCTTTGGGGAACTTTAATTGGACACCCTTTCACAGGCAATATGAAAATCAGCTGACACCTAGAGTTTGATGCCTGCAACAGGAGTTGGAGGGGGAAAGGTTTAATCCTGTGAAAAAAGATAGAAACCTCCTTTAACTTTCTG
Organism: Neogale vison; assembly: GCF_020171115.1. Classification (NCBI taxonomy): domain Eukaryota; kingdom Metazoa; phylum Chordata; class Mammalia; order Carnivora; family Mustelidae; genus Neogale; species Neogale vison. The sequence goes on along the minus strand of NC_058092.1, from coordinate 71,533,128 downwards.
AGGAGCCTCCGTACTGTACTGTTCTCCAGAGTAGCGCCATCCATTCACATTCCCACCAACTGTGCAAGAGAGTTCCCCTTTCTCCGCATCCCCTCCAACACCTGCTGTGTCGGGGGTATTAAGGAGGGCCCTTGTTACGATGAGCACTAGGTGTGGTGTGGAAGTGATGAATCACTGACTTCTACTCCAGAAACCCATGTTGCAGTGCATGTAGGCTCACTAAGATTTAAATTAAAAAACAAACAAACAAACAAAAAAAAAACAATGAATACTGTTATGCTAAAAAGAAATAAAAAATTAAAAAAAAAAAAAGAAGAAGAAGGAGGAAATTTCTTAAAGGAACAGTCAGGAGGCCAGGCAGGGGGAACGCTCACCTCCTTGTCGAGTGCAGACCTGATAGGGAAAGCAGGGTCTTTGCAGGTGGTACTACTTTACTGCCCTAACGGGGTAAAGGCCGCCTTTCTTCCCGGCCACCGCCCAACCACTGGGCCATCCGTACAACTTAGCCAATAAAAAGCCACTATACTTCAAACTCTTGGTTTACTCCAATCGACTTTTTGTTTATAACAGTCTTTCTAACTCCCTCCTCTCCTCTATAAAAAAGTGTTTTTCTCCTGTTTTTTGGTTTTGCTGTAGCTTGTTTGTCCTGGTTTGCAAGTCTCCGCGGTTCCCAAATAAACACTTCTTTGCTGGTAAGATAGCTGACAGTTATATTTTTAAGATTGGCAGTACTTAGCTGAGGTGGGATCCAGAGAAGAACCCCTCCTAACACCCCATCCCCCAGCAACAGCCCAGAGGCTGATAAGGAAAGAGGTGCTGGTACCCACAAGCCTGAGCTCATTGTGTCCTTGCCCACACTGGGGTTTGAAGGTAAGTCTTGTCCTGGATTTCAAGCTCCACGCTTTGTGTCTGAATTTTCTGGACATTATTTGGGATTTGTTGTAGGGCTTTGTTTTTGTTTTTGTTTTCTGGGAATACTCCCTTGGCCCTTGGTAGGACTCCTGTTTGGAACTGGATTGTTCCTACTGGAACTGTGCTGGCCTTTGGTCTGATTCTTTCTGGAACCAGGCTGTTCCTGTTGAAACTGCTGTTGAGGAATTTTTCTTTTTAAAGGAAAACCTGCAGGAAATGGAATCCCAGTCCTCAATCTGATTAGAGCATGCCCCAGCCAGGCTCTGGCTAGTTTTGTTTTAAAACTATGGTCTCAGGGCCTTCGGCTCAGCTGGTGATCTCGGGGTTCTGGAGCCCAGCCCCATGTGGGGCTCCCTGCTCAGTAGGGAGTCTTTGTCTCCTTCTGCACTTCCCTCGGCTCGTTCTCTTTTGCGCTCTCAAATAAAAATCTAAAAAAAAAAAAAAAAATCGGTTTCTCCTGTGCGCATTTATAACTAAATGGACTGACTTAACCAAAATGTAGAGTATCAGTGGCCATTATAGGGAACTTCCATCTCCCTAAACTTGCTTAACTCAAAGTTAGAAAGCTATGGCTCCAAAACAAAAAACTGAATGGGATGATTGTTTTAAATGGTACCTCAAGCCTTCCAAATATTCTCAAGATTCTAAGTTTGCCTCTTTGCAAGATATTATTTCTAATATGAGGCAAACAATTGAAAGGCATCAAAATGGCTTCTGAGGCCCCTTTTCCCTCCCTCATCTTCTTTGCAGACGTGAATCTGTCTCCTCCTTCCTTTCCTGAGTCTCCTAAAAACCACACACTCTTTATTTTAAAAAAAAATTTTTTTTTTTTAGATTTTATTTATTTATCAGAGAGAGAGAGGGAGGGAGCACATGAACAGGAAGGGGAGAGGGAAAAGCAGACTCCCCGCTGACTGCTGAGCAGAGCACCCCAGGTTGGGCTAGATCCCAGGACCCTGAAATCATGACCTGAGCTGAAGGGCAGACACTAACAGGTTGTCCATTTTTAATTAGGACATAGTCTTGAATAAATATGGATTACAAATTAAATTTTCACTATTAAATTAATAGTAGAACCATTAGTAAAGATACCATTTTAGTCCAAAAATAGTATGAATTATCATAAAGGAGAACATTCCTTTGAGCTATGGCAGAAGTTTGACAGAAATATCAGTTGGGGGGGGGTTACTTTGTCCTCTGGGAGTGAGTCTGAAATGCCCAGGAACCTTAAGAGCCAGGGCAGCTGACAAAAATATGGCATCTGATGCATTTTGGACATAGGCATTTTAAGATTTATTTCCACTGGAGATAAGGATAGCCCATTGTCCCCAGAATATTCCAAAGTCATGAGATACCCCCAAAACATACCAACGAACAGTATAAATGTTGCAAATTTTATCCATGGCTAAGGTATGAACTCGAGTAAGGACATATGGTTCAGCCTGTTGGGCAGAAGTATCCAAAATGTAAAGGTGGTTTTTCAGTGATTTCGAAAGGAGTTGTAATAGAATACTCAGTATGATATTTACGATTTTCATCCTTTAGATAAGACCCATCAGTTAACCATGAAAAACCTGTGCTGGTTAGAAGAGTTTTATATAAATTGTCACAGGTATTCAGAGGTAATCTGTCAGCACTAAGCAGTCATGAGGGGTTTCATCTGGATTCAAATGTACTCCTTATTCTGAGATCAGGTACCTCAAGTATCAAACCCGAGTTTGAGAAAACTGCAGTTTTTCTTTGGAGACTTTATGTCTCTTTAAGGCCAAAATTTCAACAGGTGGATGCATTCTTCCTATGCAGAGGTTTGAGAAGGGGAGAAGAGAAACAAATCATCTGTGTATCATATAACAAGGTAGAGCCTGTGGAAAACTCTGTCATCCACATCAGATTTTAGGGTTCATGAAAAGTTAAAGGACTCTGTGAAACCCTGGGCATTATGGTTCAGGTATATTTCCTTTCTTCCCAAGTGAAAGCAAAGAGATATCAGCTGTGTTCATCAACTGGTATACTAAAAAGGTGTTGCATAGATCAATTACAGTGAAACATTTGCTTTCAGTGAGAATCCAGTGTTAGTGACTATGAGGGGGAAGTAGGAGCCACAGGGTGCCAAGAAATAACAATGTTATTTATTGCTTGGAGGTCTTAACGCCAAATGTCTGTTCATGTCTCCTGCCCATTTTTAATTGGGTTATTTGGGGTTTTGGTGTTTGAATTGTATAAGTTCTTTCTATAATTTGGATACTAACATTTTATTAGATATGTCCTCTAATATTAGATATTTGCAGATGACATATCTGCAAATATCTTCTCCCATTCAGTAGGTTGTCTTTTAGTTTGGTTGATTATTTCCTTCAATGTGCAGAAGCTTTTTATTTTGATGTAGTCCCACTAGTGTATTTTTGCTTTTCTTCCTCTTGCTTCAAGAGATCTATCTAGAAAAATGTTGCTACAGCATGGCCGATATGAGAGAAATTACTGCCTGTATTCTCCTCTAGGATTTTTATGGTTTCAGGTCTCACATTTAAGTCTTTAATCCATTTTGAATTTATTTTTCTGTATTATATGAGAAAGTGGTCCAGCTTCATTCTTTTATGAGTAGCTGTCCAATTTTCCCAATACCATTTATTGAAGAGACTTTTTCTCATTGCATATTCTTGCCTCCTTTGTCAAAGATTAATGTCCATATAATTGTGGGGTTATTTCCGGGTACTATATTCTGTTCTTTGATCTATGTATCAGTTTTTGTGCCAGTACCGTACTGTTTTGATTACTACAGCTTTGCCGTGTATCTTGAAATATGGGATTGTGAAACCTCCAGTTTTGTTCTTTTTTTTTTTTTCAAGATTATTTTGTCTATTCGAGGTCTTTTGTGGTTCCATAGAAATTTTGGTAGTATTCTAGTTCTGTGAAAAATGCTGTTGGTATTTTGATGGGGATTGCTTTAAATCTGTGGATTGCTTTGGGTCATATGAACATTTTAACAATATTGGTTCTTCCAATCCATGAGCATGGAATATCTTTCAAGTTATGTTGTTTTCAATTTCTTTCATCATTGTTTTATAGTTTTCAGAGTATAGGTCTTTCACTTCCTTGGATAAGTTTATTCCTAGGTATTTTATTATTCTTGGTGCAATTGTAAATGGGATTGTTTTCTTAATTTCTCTTTCTGCTACTTTGTTATTAGTGTATAGAAATGTAATGGATTTCTCTATATTGATTTTATATACAAAAATTTTACTGAATTCATTTATCAGTTATAGTAGTTTTTTGGTGGAGTTTTTAGAGTTTTCTATATATAGTATCATGTCATCTGCAAGTGATGACTGTTTTAGATTCTCCTTGCCAACTTGGATGCCTTTTTCTTTTTCTTGTCTGCTGTGACTAGAACTTCCAGTACTATGCTGACTAAAAGCAGGGAGTGTGAACATCCTTTTCTCTTTCCTGATCTTAGGGGAAAAGCTCTGTTTATCACCACTGAATATGATGTTAGCTGTGGGTTTTTCTTATATATTGAGGTATTTTCCCTCCAAATTTGTTTGTGGTCGAATGGATGCTGTACTTTGCTGAATGCATTTTCTGAATCTGTTGAAATGATCATATGGTTTTCATCCCTTCTCTTGTTGATGTGATGTGTCTTGTTGATTGATTTGTGAATATTGAACCACTTTTCTAGCCCAGGAATTAATCCCACTTGATTCTGAGGAATGATTTTCTTTAATGTAATGTTGGATTTGGTTTGCTAATAGTTTGTTGAGGATTTTTTTGCATCTTTGTTCATCAGAGATACTGGCCTGTAGGGGTGTGTGTGTATGTGTGTGTGTGTATGTCTTTGTCTGGTTTGGTTATCCAGGTAATGCTGACCTTATTAAATGAATTTGGAAGCTGTCCTTCCTCTTCTATTTTTTTGGACTGGTTTGAGAAGAATAGATATTAACTCTTTTTTAAATGTTTGGTAGAATTCACCTGTGAAGCCTTCTGATACTGGATTTTTGTTCGTTGGCCATTTTCTGATTACTGACTTAACTTCATTGTTGGTAATCAGTCTGTTCACACTTTCCATTTCTTCCTGATTCAGTTTCAGGAGGTTATATGTTTCTAGGAATTTATCTATTTCTTCTAGGTTGTCCCAGTTTTTGGCATATTGGCATATTCTTTCTGTGGTACTAGTTGTTACTTCTCTTTTATTTCTGATTTTGAGTCTTTTTTTTTTTTTTGGATAGTTTTGGCTAAAGTTTATTAATTTTGTCTGTATTTTCAAAGAAGTGGCTCCTGATTTCGTTGATCTGTTTTAATTTTTATTATGTCCATCCTCTTACTGGTTTGGGGTTTTATTTATTCTTTTTCCAGCTCTGTTAGGTGTAAATATAAGTTGTTTGAGATTTTTCTTTGTTCTTGAGATAAGCTGCTATTATCCTAAAATTTCCTCTGAGAACAGCTTTTGCTGTATCCCAAAGATTTTGGATAGTTGTGCTTTCATTTTCATTTGTCTGCATGTGTTTTATTTCCTCTTTGATTTCTTGGTTGACCCTCTTATTGTTTGTAGCATATTATATTACCTCCATGTATTTGTGGTCTTTCTAGATTTTTTTTTCTTGTGGTTGATTTCTAGTTTCATAATATTGTGATCAGAAAATATGCATAGTGTGATTTCTATCTTTTTGAACTTGTTGACTTATTTTGTGTCCTCACATGTGATTTATCCTGGAGAATGTCCCATATGCCCTTGAAAAGAATGTATTCTGTTGTTTTAGGATGGAATATTCTGAATATATTTATTAGATCCCTCTGGGTCAATGTGTCATTCAAAGCCACTATTTCATTTTTGATTCTGTTTAGAGAATCTATCCATTGATGTAAGTAGGGTGTGAAAGTCCCCTCCTATTGTATTGCTGCTGATTACTTCCTTTGTTATTAGCTGCTTTATGTATGGGGTGCTCTCTTCTTGGGTACATAAATGTTTACATTTGTTATGTATTCTTGTGGATTATCCCTTTTATGGTTATGTAGTCTTGGTCTCGTTATAGTCTTTGATTTAAAGTCTTTTGTCTGATTGATACCTGCCTATTGCTGCCTCAGCTCTCTTTTCATTTCCATTTGAATGAGAAATGCTTTTCCATCCCTTCACTTTCTTTTTTTTTTTTTTTTAAGATTTTATTTATTTATTTGAGAGAGACAGTGAGAGAGAGCATGAGCGAGGAGAAGGTCAGAGGGAGAAGCAGACTCCCTGTGGAGCTGGGAGCCCGATGCGGGACTCGATCCCGGGACTCCAGGATCATGACCTGAGCCGAAGGCAGTCGTCCAACCAACTGAGCCACCCAGGCATCCCATCCATCACTTCACTTTCAATCTGCTTGTGTCTTTAGGTCTAAAAGGAGTCCCTTATAGGAAGGATATAGATGGGTCTTCCTTTTTTTTTTTTTTTTTTTTTGGTAGGCTCCATGCCCAGTATGGAGCTCACTGTGGGCTGAAATCAAGAGTCAGATGCTCAACTGACTGAGCCACCCAGGCACACCCAGGTCTTGCTTTTTTATCCATTCTGTCACCTTATGTCTTTTGATTGTTGGAGCCTTTAGTCCATTTACATTCAAAGTAATTATTGATAAGCATGTACTTATTGCCATTTTGTTTCTTGTTTTTAGTTGTTTTTGTAGTTTTTCTCTGTTCCTTTCTTCTCTTGCTCTCTTCCCCTACAGTTTGCTGGCTTTCTTTAAGGATATACTTGGATTCCTTTCTCTTTATCTTTTTGTACATCTATTTCTGTTTTTTTGTTTGATTTGATTACCATTATGTTTATATATAACATCTTAGGCATATATCAATCTGTGTTAAATGGATAGTCACTTAAGTGTGAATCCATTCTGGAAGCACTAAATTTTTACTCTTCTCCCCTTCATATTTTCAATGTATGGTATCCTAATTTACATCCTTTTATTTTGTGAATTCCTTGACTGATATTTATAGATACACTTAATTTCACTGGTTTTGTGTTTCCAACTTTTCTTACTGTCTTTCCTTTCCATTCAAAGAGTCCCTTTTAACATTTCCTATTTCCTATAGCACTGGATTAATGGTGATGAATTCCTTTAACTTTTGTTTGTCTAGGAAACTATTTATCTTTCCTTCTATTCTGAATGAAAACCTTGCCAGATAGAGTATTCTTGGTTGCAGATTTTGTTCGTTTGTTTGTTTTTTAGCACTTTAAATATATCATGCCACTCTCCTCTGGCCTGCAAAGTTTTTGCTGAAAAATCAGCTGATAACTTTATGGGATTTCCCCTATGTAACTGTTTGCTTTTGCTGTTTTTAAAATTCTCTGTTGATCATTACCTTTTGCCATTTTAAATACTATGTGTCTTGATGTGGACCTCCTTGGCTTGATTTTGTTCGGGGCTCTCTATGCCTCCTAAATCTGGATATCTGTTTTCTTCCCAAGATTCAGGAATTTTTCAGCTATTACCTCTTCCAATACATTTTCTGTCCCCTTTCTCTCTCTTCTCCTTCTGGAATCCCTATAATGCAAACGTTATTATGCTTGATGGTGTTATTGAGTTCCCTTTAACTTATTTTCATTTTGGGTTTATATAGGTATGGATGTATGCCTCTTGTTCAGCTTTATTACTTTCTATTAGTCTGTCCTTCAGGTCACTGAACTGATCCATTCTTCTGTTTCTTCTAGTTTACTATTTATTCCCTCTAGTGTTTTTTAATTTCAGTTATTGAGTTCTTAGAAAAGAACCTGTTTCATTCTTTTTGATGTTTTGTGTCTCTTTGTTGAGGGTCTGACAGAGGGTCTTCCCTCTCTTCTCAAGTCCTTAGTGAGTACCTTAATGACTGTCACTTTAAATTCTCTATCAGGTATTTTACTTACCTCTATTTCATTCAGCTCTCTTCCTGTGGTTTTGTCCTGATCATTCATTTGGGACATATTCCTCTCCTCATTTTGACTAACTCTTTGTGTCTGTTTCACTGTGTTAGGAAAGTCAGCTACATCTCTTGCTCTTGAAAGTAATGGCCTTATGAATAAGAGGTTCTGTGGTCCTCTGCAGTGCAATGTCCCCTGTTCACCAGAACCTGGTGCTTCAGGGATGTCTCTTATGTGTGTTGCATGTGCCCTGCTAATGTGGCTGAGCCGTGTTTGTCTTCAGACAAGTCATCATCTGTAATGGCTCTTTTTGCCTGTTGTGGGCAGAGCTTAGTATTTGTGCTGTTAGAGGGTCAATCTGGGGCTGCCTTTGGCTTGTGTTGAGTTTGACCAGGTGTTTTCCAGGGATGCAGTAGCATGGAACTATAGGACACTTTTCTTGTGTGGTCCCCTGAGAAGTTTTGTTTGGTGGGAGGGGCTACCAGGTGTCTGCCCCTAGGCTACTGCCTGGGCTGTAGTTGGATTGGTCTTTATGCATAGTTATCTTCCCCTCTCCAAAGGGGCAGGAGTCATTTTGGAGTGATGCTGGTCCCTGTTGGGGCTTGTAGACTGCCAGGTTTGTGATACCACTTTGGATGGGCCAGGCTAAGGCTGTACTGGAGGGGACAGTTCTGCAGGGGAATGTGGGGGCAGGATGGATGGTGCCAGCAAGGTCTGTACTAGGCCAAAGTGGGAGAGGAGCTGCAGCCATCCAGGAAAACTCCTGCCAAGGCCAGCCAGTTTGTGGAGGGGCAGATGTACAGAAAAACATGGGACCTAGTCATGCTGTTAGTAAGCTAGGTAGATAGTGTTCAAGTAGTATTGTCTTCTACAGTTCTCTGTGTATCTAGACTAGGGGAGGGAAATGGTGCCTACCAGCTCGTTTGTTGTTAAAGCCTCCTAAAGATCCCTGCCCCTCCAACACACACTATTATTAAATCTGCTTCTTGTATATCTCTGGTGTTTTTCAAACTGCTGCTCTATGCTGTGTCTCGGTGGAGCTGTTTGGTGTGCTGTCTCTTTAAGGGTGAGAACTCAGTTGCCTTTTGTGCTCTGGGTCTCTCAGAGCCAAGCCAGCTGCTTTTTTTTTTTTTTTTTAAGTTCCAGGTATTAAGCCCCTTTGATTGTAAGAACTCATGAAATTTGGCCCCTCCCATTTTCAAAGTCAAAGATTATGGGGACTTGTCTTCCAAGAGTGGATTCCTTGTGCCTGGGGTGGGGTCTGTTCCCCACTGTTACCTTCCTCCCATGGACAGTCCTGTAGGTCAGTTTGGCTCCTGACCACATCTCTGTCCTTCCTGCCCTCTTTGATGTGTCCTCTTCTTTTATATTTTGCTGTGGAGACTCTGTTCGTTCAGTCTATGGGTTGTCATCAGGGCTCAAAAATAAGCATACTGGGGTAGAGCAATCTTATCACAATGTACTCTCAGGAGATTTTGTTGGATAAAAATTCCTCCATAAAAAGTCTTCTTTCTCACTGGAAAGACCCTTACTAGGAATTGCAAACTAATCCTTGTGCCACAAAACTCCAGGGAATAGACTCTTGGATTCATGTGACTCGCCTAAAGAAAGCACCAAACTATAACTGGACCTGATGGCATAAAAAAAATAAAGATTTCCTGGAATTGAAGCAGGTGACATCTGATGAAACAGCTTTCTCAGGATGCCTGGACCAGGCCTGTATACCTTTTACTCACCATTGATGCTTCTTTCTCTTTTATGGGAAGACAATGCCTCTTCTTTATTTCCCAAGACCTTGTAAAAGGCAGAAACCTCTTTTTTTGATTATAGCTTTTTGGAAATCGCTTCATCATGATCCTGGGACAAATTGGTTTTCTACCTGCTCTATTTTTGAAGGGTTAGAAAGTTCAGAATTCACAAAAGTCTTTCATCTGAACTATCGACTGACTTTGGATTCTTAACCAGATTCATGGTTTCTGAGTTTGCAACCATAGACTGTATTTTTAATAACACATTTGATTCCAAATGGTTCTTTGAGATAACAATACTGTTGTAAAACATCTTTGAGTTTGTGCTGTTTTGTAAAAAGTTCATCAGCTACTGCTTCACATTTATTCCTGCACTGTAACTTCTCATGATGCCTCGTTAATTCTTTTTTAGTGTTGTCTTCTAGTTTTTATGATTCTGTTTTCATGGTCTCTATAATTGGAGCTTCCCAGGAGGGATACATGACTCCAGGTTTGCCTTCATATGATTTCTCTCCCATAAGTTGGAATAAGTGTCAATAAATATATCAGTGGCTACTTCAGACCTAGAGTCCTGGTTTAGAACCATTATAGAAAATGGAATTGGTATGTTACTTCTGTTTTTTATATATAACTTTTTATTTTGTTGCCTGTTAGACTTTAAAAAAATGTTGTATCCACTAACGTGATGCCAGCTCAACCCTTCGAGATGATTTCTAATACTTAGGACCTTGAGTAGATACTACTTTAGTTGAGAGATCCTGAGAGTTTCTCCCTCCTAATCTTCCTTGTTACTCAAATGTGACCTTTAGGGTGCCTGGGTGGCTCAGTGGTTTAAGCCGCTGCCTTCGGCTCAGGTCATGATCTCAGGGTTCTGGGATCGAGTCCTGCATCGGGCTCTCTGCTCAGCAGGGAGCCTGCTTCCATCTCTCTCTCTCTCTCTCTCTCTCTGCCTGCCTCTCCATCTACTTGTGATCTCTCTCTATCAAATAAATAAATAAAATCTTTAAAAAAAATGTGACCTTTAGGGCCTTCCAACTATAGAAGTACTTTTTCTACAATGTAGGCTGTGGCAACAGGGGAAGACCCTTCCCCGTACTAAGGGACAAAACCACTAAATGTGGAATACTTCCCTCTTGATCAGTTATGCTTTCAAAAAAAGATCTTGATCAAAAGTGGGAAATGTGAAAATTAACAAAAGGAAACCTCACTTAGAATAGAGTTGGGAGGCCAACAGGGGGAGCCGCCATGTCCTGGCGGTTCTGGCTCATCAACAGCAGACCCAACAGAAGATGCCCGGGTACCTTGCACGTGGATACTACTTTACTCAGCAAGAAGGATTTCCTCCTCCCCCAGTTAAGCCCAGGTAATTAGAGACTGTCACAACTTAGCCAATGAAAAACCACTATATTTCAACTTTCTAGTTTTCTCCAGTTGACTTTTTATTTATAACAACCTCCTCAATTTCCCCCTTTCCTTTATAAAAGAGCATTCCTCTCCTTTGTTCTGCAGATTTACTAATGCTGTTCCCATAGCTTGCTTGTCCTGGACTGTAATTCTCTGCTATTCCCAAATAAGCTCCTTTTTTTTTTTTTGCTGGTAAAATAACTGGCAGTTTTATTTTTAAAGCTAACAGTCCAAAGGGCAATTCTTTTTTAAAGACTGGAAAATTTCCAGTTCTCAATCTAACAGATTTTGAAGCAGAGACATATAAATGCCAGTAAAAAGGTATATGTATATAGCTTAGAAGAAGTAAAGGTGGTAAAGTGTTTGTAAAGAAGCTTAGTGTGACAACCCTAACATCTGAAAGACTTATTTATCATGGCCTCCAATACCTCTGTGGTCTTATTCAAGGGAGCAAAATTTTGTTCACTTACATGTTCATGATAAATGGTCTTTTTCGTTTCTGACCTATATTCTTCAAACAAGATGAGACTACATTGCTTATTTTTCCCTTATGTTTTCAGTTGATTCATCCAGTTACATTTTTAGGATTTCTATTATATCACAACCTCTTGGTATTCAAACTTAATCTAAACAAATTCAATCTTAATGATCAGAATTAAAATAGGGGATAAGGTTTGTGATGGAAATATGAGTCTAAAATCTCCAGAAACAATGAGCCATTCCAATTTCACATTCTATTTTTATTTTGGTGGGCAACTGCCTAAGAGAAAAATGGGTTATGCATAGTTAATTCTGAAAAGTAAAAAATAAAAACTTAAGGCTACTGGGAAAATTTAAGAAATGTCTGGTTTAACTCTTATACCCAGTTCTCTGCCACCCCTCACCCATCCATTCTCCTCACCGTGACCCAAGGATTCATGATCTCTCCCCCTTTCTCATTTGTTAATGCAAATCTTATGTCCTTCCCCTGCTTAAAACACTATAATGACTGTCCATTCATCACAAGATAAAATATAAAATCCTCAGTGATCTACAAAGCTGAACTTGATCTACCTACCTTACTTGTCTTCCCTGATTTCATGCTACTTTCAGGATTTCTGTTCTCTAGCCCCATTGATACTAATTTGGTTCCAGAAATTCGGAATTCTTCTGAGGTATTGAGACATTCACCTGTTTTGCGTCCCTCCACTGAGAATGCCTTTTTATGGGTAATCCTCCATCATGTCTAGGTCATTGCCCAGATTTCAGTTTTTCCCCAAAGTGTGTAGTTCTCAGAAGTTTCCTGCCCTACCAGGGAAGCAGGCCCGTTTATATGCTGTCATAGCTGCCTGCATTCCCGTGCAGCCCTTAGCACTATTGTAATTGAACAGTTTATGAACCTGGTCTCTTTAACTTCTGTCACTAATGTCTAGCAATATGCATTCCCTAAACCTTACTAGAATTCAATAAATATTTCCTAAATCAATGAATTAGTGAGGCTTATTTGCTTCTAGAATTATCTGTGGGGGGAAAATACTGGTGAAATATAACGTCCACCAGCTTAGAACTATTCTAAGAAGTCTGTTTTGCCAAAACCATTCATAGTAAATGCAGTATCTGGTATATTTGTATAGGTGGAGTGGCTCTATCTGCAGCAGCCAGAAACAAGTATTAATCAACCTCTTTCTCTTACTTTACTCATTCAATTAGTTATAAAGTCCTATTAATTTTGCCATTAGGATCCTCCATATATGTTCATTTATCTTATTTACCTCTACCTTTCTACAAGTTTAGAGGTCACCATCATCTTTGCATAGATTCTTCTAACAGCTTTCCTGTTATTCTTTCAGTTTTAGTGTCTCTTCCCACTTTAGCTGAAGGTGTTTTTCTAAAATGTATATATAAATGCATACCTAGAATGTATACATTCTCCTTTTAAAACTCTTTCCCTCAGGTTAATGTGCTAATTTCTCTGCAGGTTTACAAAGCCTTTTAGGACTTAACCCTGCCTACAACTCTTGGGCTCTTTACTGCTGTCTCCTGCCAAATTCAAGGTGTCCGCTACATTTAATACGTACTCATGCAATCACCATGCTTTCTCTGCCTTCAGGTCTTGGCTCTTTGCACTATTTCTTCCTGGCCCTACTTTTGAGGCCTGGCTAATTTCTTTCACCACCAGTTATATTAGGACACCTATGTCTTACTTGCTGTTGTACTCTTAATGCCTGGCTTATGATCAGGGTTTAATGTTATTTTGGGTGATCAGCATTGTTTTCTAGGTTCAAGTGATGATGCTTATCTTTGTTGTTTTGGCAGGTGTTTGTTTTTGATGTTGGAAGTAAAGCTTGGAAATTTTATGATTGGTCCCAGATTACAACTGTGGTGATTTTTGGAAAATATGACCCAGAACTTATGTGTTATGCTCATTCACATGGAGCCAGAGTAGTGCTAAAAGGTGAGTTACAGTTTTTACCAGATGTGTCTGGTAAGTTGACTTGTATTGTTTGCCATCCTGACTTTCCAGAAAATTCCCTTTTCATGTTTATCTGGTTTATTTTTTATTGTCTTACAATTAATCTTAGATACTAATTCATTTCACAGATAGTTATTCTTAAAGAATTAAGCTACTATGATTTTGAGCAAAATGTGAATCATGATTAGCATGATGACTTTTAGCTAGTCAGTCTTCAATTTCTACTTCTAATTTGAGAATTATGTTATATATTCATAATGGTTATTTGGGGGATTGAGACTTTATTATTATTTTGGTATATGATTTCTCTACTTGGAAAACTTAAATTGGGGACTTAGTATTCCAAACTAATGAGATGTTTTAAAGGGTTTGTGAAATAAATGTCATTAAACTGCAGAAGGCATATATGCACAAAGGATGTATATTTATTTCTTCTATAGGAGATGCACCCTTAAAGGATATCATCAATCCTAGTTTCAGAGCATCCTGGATAGCTCAAAAAGTTAAGTTGGCCAAAACACAATACATGGATGGAATTAATATAGACATAGAGCAAGAAACTAATTGTTTATCACCTGAATATTATGCATTAACCACTTTAGTCAAAGAAACCACAGACTCTTTCCATCGTGAAATTAAGGGATCACAGGTAAAAGTTCTTTTTTTTTTCTTTTTGGAAACTCCTTATTTTCCATATCAAAATGTATTCATGAAGGTGTGACTAATAGAATCTCAGTTTTACTGAGTAGGAAAGAATTTCAGCACATAAATTCTAAAAATATTTTCTGGAACTTTTGAGGTTCTTATTAGAGAAGTTTTACAGAATTTTAAGGTGCTCTGTTCTCTATCCTTATGAAGACACAGCATTGAGATTGTTCCCCCTACTTGCCTTGCAGCAGGTTAGAAATATTAAATAGGCAATTAGATCAGCAAGAATAAGGAAGTGCTTAGCTGTCCAGGCTCTGCTTTCACCAGGGCAGGACTCCTGCCTAAGAGTAGACATAGTCCTGGGGGAAGTGTCTCACTCACTTCATAGCTCTGAGTTACTTGTAAAGCACCTGATGTCCAAGAAGCTCAAAGGACTAACTTCACAGAGTTAGAGCTATGACAGAGGCCTCCGCATTGCCATAGTGAGCAAGATTAGAGCGGAAGATTATAGCAAAAGGCATCTTGCCAGGCAATATATGGGTAATAAAAGATAATGTGGCCCTGGATCAGTGATCTCAAACCTGGTCGCATATTAAGATAACCAAGGCTTGTCTCCTCCCCTCCCCTTCTTCTCCTCTCCCGGATCCTTTCCTCCCTCTCCTCCTCCCCCTCTTCTGTATCCTTCTCTCTCTCTCTCTTTAAAAGAGAGAGCATGCATGCATGCAAACAGGCAGGAGAGGGGCAAAGGGAGGAGGAGAGAGAAATTTAAATAGGCTCCATGCTCAGCACAGAGCCTGGTACCAGGGCTTGATCTCATGACCCTGAAATCATGACCTGAGCCAAAATCATGACCTGAGCCAAAATCAAGAGTTGGACACTAACCAACTGAGACACCCAGGCACCCCAAGCAAGTCAAACGAATTTTTTGTTTTTTCAGTGGGTATAAAGTTATGTTTACACTACACTATAGTCTATTGAGTGTGCAATAGTATTACATCTGAAAAATAATGTAAATACCTTAATTAAAAATTACCTCATTGCTAATGCTAACCATCATCTGAGCTTTTCAGCAAGTTGTAATCTCTCTGCTGGGAAATGAGCTTGCCTTGATGTTGATGGCTGTGACTGATCAGGGTGGTGGTTGCTGAAGGTTGGGGAGGCAGTGGCGATTTCTTAAAACAATAACGTTTGCTGCACTGATGTACTCTTCCTTTCACAATTTCTCTATAGCATGCAGTGTTGTTTAAATAGCATTTTACCCACAGTGGAACTTCTTCCAAAATTGGAGTCCATTCTCTCAAATCCTGCTGCTGCTAAATTGCCTAAATTTATGTGATATTCTAAATCTTTAGTTGTCATTGCAACCATTTTCACAGCATCTTCACCAGGAGTAGATTCCATCTCAAGAAACCACTCTCTTTGCTCATTCATAAGAAGCAATTCCCATGGAAGTGTTATCATGACACAGTAGCCGTTCAGTCACATGCTCAGGCTCCACTTCTAATTCTAGTTCTCCTGCTAGGTCTACCTCATCTGCAGTTACTGCCTCCATGAAAGTCTTAAACCCCTCAACATCCTTCATGAGAGTGGGTATGAACCCTCCCGTTCCAAACTCCTCTTACTGTTAATATTTTTTTTTAAGATTTTATTTATTTAATTGACAGACAGAGATCACAAGGAGGCAGAGAGACAGGCAGAGAGAGAGGCAGAGAGAGAGGAGGAAGCAGGCTCCCTGCTGAGCAGAGAGCCCGACGTGGGGCTCGATCCCAGGACTCCGGGATCATGACCGGAGCCGAAGGCAGAGGCTTTAACCCACTGAGCCACCCAGGCGCCCCTTACTGTTAATATTTTGATTTTTCCCATGAATCACAAACGTTCTTAATGACAACTAGAATGGTGAATCCTTTCCAGAGTTTTCAGTTTACTTTGCCCAGATCCATCTACAGAATAACTGTCTATGGCAACTGCAGTCCTATTAAATATGTTTCTTAAATAATAAAAGTTGAAATTTGGAATGACTCTTTGATCCCTGGGCTGCAGAAGGGACCTTGTGTTTGCAGACATGGAAACAACATTCATGTCATTGTCCATCTCCATCAGAACTCTCCAGTGACCAGGTACATTGTCAATAAACAGTCACATTTTTAAAAAGATTTTATTTATTTGACAGATAGAGATCACAAGTAGGCAGAGAGGCAGTCAGAGAGGCAGGCAGAGAGAGAGGAGGAAGCAGGCTCCCCACTGAGCAGAGAGCCTGATGCGGGGCTTGATCCCAGAACCCTGAGATCATGACCTGAGCCGAAGGCAGAGGCTTAACCCCCTGAGCCACCCAGGTGCCCCGAACAGTCATATTTTGAAAGGAATCTTTCCTCAGTAGTTCTCAACAGTGGGCTTAGAACATTCAGTAAACCGTGTTGCAAACAGATGTGTCCTCACCCAGGCTTTGTTGTTCCATTTATAGAGCACAGGCTGAGTAGATTTAACATAGTTCTTAAGGGCTCTAGGATTTTCAGAATGGTCAATGAGAACTGGCTTCAACTTGAAGTTATTAGCTACTTTAGTCCCTACTGAGAGACTGCATGTCTTATGAAGACTTGAAGCCAGCTATCGACCTCTTTCTAGGTGTGGAAATCCTAGATGGCATCTTTTCCCAATAGAAGGCTGTTTTGTCTATCTTGAAAATCTGTTGTTTACTATAGCCGCCTTCATTAATGATCTTAGCTAGATCTTCTAGATAACTCGCTACAGCTTCTATATCAGCACTTGCTGTTTCACCTTGCACTTTTTTTTTAAAGATTTTATTTATTTATTTGACAGAGAGATCACAAGTAGGCAGAGGGGGGAGGGGGAGGCAGGGTCCCTGTCGAGCAGAGAGTCCGACGTGGGGCCCAATCCGAGGACCCTGAGAACATGACCTGACCAAAGGCAGAGAGAGGCCTAACCCACTGAGCCACCCAGGCACCCCACTTTTTTTTTTTTTTTTTTAATGGAGAAAACTTCTTCCCTTAAACTTCATGAGACAACCTCTGCTGCCTTAAACTTACTTTTGCAGCTTCCTCACTTCTCCCAGCCTTCACAGAATTTAAGGCCTTATGCTCTGGATTAGGTTATGGCTTAAGGGAATGTTGTGGTTGGTTTGATCTTCCATCCAGACCACTACAACTTTTTCCATATCAGCAATATAGCTGTTTTGCTTTTTTACAATCCATGTGTTCACTGGAGCAGCACTTTCTATTTTCTTCAAGAACTTTTTGCTTTCACAACTTGGCTGTTTGGCATAAGAAGCCTAGCTTTTGGCCTGTCTCAGCTTTTGACATACTTTCCTCACTAAGCTTAATTGTTTCTAACTTTTGATTCGAAGTGAGAGATGTGTGATTCTTCCTTTCACTTGAACACTTAGAGGCCATTGTAGTGTTATTAATTTGTGTTTTTTTATTATTATTGATTTGTTTTAATTTCAATGTTGTGTCTTGGGGAATAGGGAGGCCAAGAGGAGGGATGGAGACAGGGAAACAGCCAGTGGGTAGAGCAGTCAGAACACACACATTTATGGGTTGTTTGCCATCTTATATGGGCATGGTTTGTTGCACCCTAAAGCTCTTACAAGAGTAACATGAAAAATCTCTGATAACAAGTCAGAGCAAATAATGAAAAAGTTTCGTATATTGTGAGAATTACCAAAATGTGACACAGAGAAATAAAGTGAGAAAATGCTTTTGGGATAATGGTGCTGATAGACTTGCTTGATGTAGGGTTGCCAAAAACTTTAAATCTGTAAAAAAAAAAAAATAAGTGCATTATCTGTGAAGCACAATAAAATGAGATATACCTATACCAAGACTAAATAATGAGATTTTTTGAAGGTGGAGACCAGCTCTTTTCTATCTCACACAATGTTAAAAATTGTTTAGTGAATAAATGATACCTGCCTTTCAAAAACTTAAAATTTAAATAGGAAATCTATACATATGAAATATATATTCTATTCCATATAAATAGGTTTAGAGCTACTGGTTTAAGAATCACCAGATAAAATATCTCAAGAGATTGATTCAGTAGGTCTGGCATAGAGCCTAGGAACTGTAATTTTAACCAACTGTGTTGAGAGATTTTGGTACAGTTGGTCAACATGAATTTGAGATTCATTGGAAAATAATAAAGGATGTAAGGATTGATATGCCTGTGGCTTTATATAAATTAAGGAAGTTTTGTCAGTGTAGAATTTGGCTTTTCAGCGGAGTATGACTTATTACTTTCCCCTCACCACCTCTCCTCTGCCAACTACTAGTTCTCTGTATTTAGAAGTCTGTTGTTTTTTGTTCCTTTGCTCACTTTTTTTGTTTCTTAAATCCCACATATGACTGAAATCATATAATATTTGTCTTTGACTTATTTCACTTAGCATAATACCTTCTAAGTCCATCCATGTTATTGCAGAGGGCAAGATCTCATTTCTTTATGGCTGAGAAATATTCCATCATACATATAGACATATAGACAGGGAGGGAAAGTGGGAGAGAGATGGGGGGAGACAGACACAGAAATACTCCCACATCTCCTTTATTCCTTCAACTATGGATAGACACTTGGATAGCTTCCACATCTTGACTATCATAAATAATGCTGCAGTAAACATAGGGATGCATATCTTTTTTAATTAGTGTTTTCATTTTCTTAGGGTAAATACCCTGTAGTGGAATTGTTGGATCATATGACATTTCTAATTTTAATTTTTTTGAGGACACTCCATACTGTTTTCCATAGTGAATACACAAATTCACATTCTCACCAACAGGGCACAAATGTTCTCCACATCCTTGTCAATACTTAAATTTGTCTTTTTGATATTAGCTGTTTTGATAGGTGATATCTCCTTGAGGTTTTGATTTGCATTTCCCTGGTGATTAATAATGTTGAGCATCTTTTTATGTGTCTGTTCTGTTGGCTATTTGTATATCTTCTTTGGAAAAATATCTATTCAGGTCCTTTGCCTTTTTTTTTTTTTAAGATTTTATTCATTTATTTGACAGGCAGAGATCACAAGTAGGCAGAGAGGCAGGCAGAGAGAGAGGAGGAAGCAGGCTTCCTGCTGAGCAGAGAGCCCAATGCGGGGCTCCATCCCAGGACCCTGGAATCATGACCTGAGCAGAAGGCAGAGGCTTTAACCCACTGAGCCACCCAGGTGCCCCCTTTGCCCTTTTTTTAATTGGACTATTTGTGTTTTGGGTTTTGTGTACATTTTTTATATATTTTGGATATTAACCCCTTCTTGCATGTATCATTCACAAAGATCTCCCATTCAATAGGTTTTTCATTTTGTTGATGGTTTCCTTCACTGTGCAAAAGCTTTTTATTTTGTTGTAGTCCCAATAGTTTATTTGTGCTTTTATTTCCCCAGCTGCATAATAGATATTTACAACTGTTGAATCCTCTTATTGGATTCAGTGATCCTTTTATCATTATGTATGCTCACCTTAGTCTCTTTTTTTAAAACTAAATTTTATTATATTTGTGTTCCAAAATTCATTGTTTATGACCATACCGAGAGCTCTATGCAATGCATGCCCTCCTTAATATCCGCCACCAGGTTCACCCAACTCCCAACCCTTCTCCCCTCCAAAGCCCTCTGTTTGTATCTCAGAGTCCACAGTCCTGTTTTAAAGTCTGTTAGGTCTGATATAAGTATTGATAATGCATCTTTTTTTTTAAAGGTTTCATTTATTTAGCAGAAAGAGAGAGAGTAGCAGAGGGAGAGGGTGAAGCAGTTTCCCTGCTGAGCAGGGAGCCTGACATGGAACTTGATCCCAGGACCCTGAGATCATGACCCAAGCTGAAGGCAGACACTTAAAACTGAGCCACCCAGGTGCCTGCACCCTTTTTTTCCCCCTCCCATTTTTTCATCCTGTTATTTTTACCTTTGCTATTTTTTCCCCTGATTATTTTTTTCATCCTGTTACTTTCAGTCTGTATGTGTCTTTAGGTCTGAAATGAATCTCTTGCAGGAATGTACTGATGGATCTTGGTTTTTTGTTTTTTTGGTTGTTGTTGTTTTTTGATGGGTCTTTTTTTTTTTTTAACCCTTTTGTCTAGGTCTTTTGGAATATTTAGACCACTTACATTTAAAGGAATTTTTTAAAAAAGATTTATTAGGGAAAGCATGTGCACAGGTGGGAGGGGCAGAGGGAGAAGGGGAGAGAGAGAGTCTTAAGTAGACCCCGTGTTGAACATGAAGGCTGACACAGGGCTTGGTCTCACAACTCTGAGATCACAACATGAGGCAAAACCAAGAGTTGCACATTTAACCAACTGTACCACCTAGGTGCCCCTTTAGTAATTATTGGTAGGTATGTATCTATAGACATTTTGTGTTCTGATTTTTAGGTAGATTTTTTTCTCCCTTTCTTCTTCTCTTGCTCTCTGTAATGGATGACTTTTTTAGTGTTTTGCTTTATCATTTTTTGGGGGTATTGTAAGTTTTTGGTTTGTGGTTACCAAGAGGTTCATATATAATATTTTAAGTATATAGCTGTCTATAATAAGTTAATGGTCAGTTATGTTCAAACACATTTTATATAAACTTCATTTTTAGTCCCTCCCATGTATATGTGGTCATATTTTATATCTTCCTATTTTGTGAGTCCCATTAACTACTTTTTTAGATATAATTGATGTTACTACTTTTGTCTTTTAACCTTCATACTAGCTTTATAAGTGATTTCTCTACTACCTTTATTGTGTTTCCTTTCACTCATGAAATTTTTCCATTATTTTCTTCTAATATGGCTTTTTTCTTCACTTAAGGGAGTGCCTTTAACATTTCTTGTAACTGTGGTGATAAATTTCTTTAACTTTTGTTTGGGAAACTCTCCCTCTCCTTCAATTCTGAATGATAACTTTGCCAGATAGATTATTCTTAGAGGTTTTCCCCTTGCCATGCTTTCAGTATATCATGCCAGTCCCTTCTGACCTCCAAAGTTTCTGCTGAATAATACACTGATTGCTGGGGCACCTGGGTGGCTCAGTGGGTTTAGCCTCTGCCTTCGGCTCAGGTCATGGTCTCAGGGTCCTGGGATTGAGCCCCACATCAGGCTCTCTGCTCAGCAGGGAGCCTGCTTCTCCCTCTCTCACCTTCTCTGCCGACTTGTGATCTCTCTCTGTCTGTCAAATAAAGAAATCAAATCTTTAAAAAAAAAATACGCTGATTGCTTTAACCTTTGTATGTAACTAATTCTTTTTGCTGCTTTTAAAATTCTTTCTTTAATCTTTGACATTTTAATTATTATTGTCTTGTGGCCATCTTTGAGTTCATCTTACTTGGAACTCTCTGTGATTCTTGAACCTGAATATTTCCTTCCTTCCTAGGTTAGGCACATTTTCAGCTATTGTTTCTACAAGTTTTCTGTCCTCTCTGGACCCCTAGAAAGTGAATGCTTCTTCTTTGGATATCCAAGATAACAACCCTTAAGCTATCCTCTCATTTGGAGCATATTCCTCTTTGTCATTTGCTTGACTTTGTGTTTGTTTCTATGAATTAGATGGAAGAGCTACTTCTAAACTTGAAGTGATCTTTTTGTATGATCATCCCCTGTGTACAATGTAGCACTTAGTGATTTTGTGTGGCTGGAGCTGTGGCTGTCCTTTAGGTTAGGACAACCCTGTTGGATGGTCGGAGGGCAAGTGGGCATGGTCTGGGACAGTCCAGGGCTCTTTGCAGAGGATGCCTTAGCAGGACAGCTGATGCTTAAGGAAGGTGGGGGGTCTTGGGGCATCAGGTGCAGGGGTACCTGGCAGGGTGGCTGGAGCAGAGGCAGGAGGAGGCCAGGGTGTCCCAAGGTGTTTTGCTTGGGGTACCCTGTCAAATCACCTGGAACCAAAGCAGTGCAGGCATGGAGTATTTTAGGGTGTTTTGCACCTGTGTCATTTTAGTGAGATAGCTACATCTGTAGTAAGTATTGGCCAGGGGTGTCCTGTGTTGATTGTACTCAATCTGCATTGGTGGGATGGTTGGGGCTGGTATGGGCTAGGAGCCCAGGGCTTACTGAGGTAGTAGGCTGGCGTGGGTACTCACCCAGACCCTCTTCCTATTCATGCTATCAAGGCAGAAAGGGAAGGTAAACCATGGGGCTCTCCAGGCCTTCTGATCCAAAGAGTTCCAGCAGCTCTCCCACTGTCTAACAAAGTTCTAGGACTGATCTTATATATTCTAGTTGGTCTTTTAAACAGTTGCTTTTTCCCTCCTGTGCCCCAAGGCAGAAAAATCTGCTCATGGTCTTCTTGTGTGTGTGTGTGTGTGTGTGTGTGTGTGTTCATTCTTCCCCACTGCAGTTAGAAGCATCAAGGGGTGGGGATTTCCTTTGTTACTGTGTCTCTCTTGCTGTTCTCTAGGTGGTGTGTTTATTTTCTGTTGTGTAAAAGCTGTTCAGTCAGTCTTCAGTTCTTCAGGAGGAATTGTTCTTTTTTTTAAGTTATTTTTTTAAAAGACTTTATTCATTTATTCATGAGAGACTGAGAGAGAGACAGAGGCAGACGGAGAAGCTTGATTGAGCAGGGAGTCCAATGTGGGACTTGATCCCAGGACCCGGGATCATGACCTGCGCCGAAGACAGTTGTTTAACCGCCTAAGCCACCCAGGCACCCAGGCGGAATTGTTCTATAAAGAGGTATAGATTTGGTGTGTCTATGGAGCAGGTGATTTCTGGGTTTTCCTATATCACCATCTTATACCCTCCCTCCTCAGATGAAAACAATTTAGATTAAGGATAGCAAATACCTGGTATGCAAGCCACCATACTCCTCTCCTGTCAAATTTTGTTCTTGGAAAACTTTTCCTTTAGTCTCTAGATTGCTGTTACTAATAGGTTGAATTAGTGTGTGGTAAACAATTTCTTTGCTAGCTCTGATTATCCTACAGTGAAAGGGCAAGGAGGAAGAGACTGTACAAAGACTTTGCAGTAGGAATATTTCCATGTCTGGGGGGCAAGTAGAACAATTTGGGCTACTCTGTTAAACTCAATTTTAAAATTAAGGGGAGGTACAATTATGAAAACAGGTCAGATTATGGAATATCC
The DNA here is from genome assembly GCF_020171115.1 of Neogale vison. NCBI lineage: Eukaryota > Metazoa > Chordata > Mammalia > Carnivora > Mustelidae > Neogale > Neogale vison. The sequence goes on along the minus strand of NC_058092.1, from coordinate 71,510,031 downwards.
AGAATGTCAGACTGAAGTACTTGCATTTTATTCTGTATGTATGTAATGGGTTTACATTGTAGAAAGTGTATGGGGAAGGTTATTCCATAGTAGTATGTATAATAGTCTAGAGGGGAAATGGAGACCAGTATGGACTAATTCAGGTCTAACAACTTGAGATTTATAGTTTGGATTAGGATGATGGTATAACCTTAACACTAGGAAGTGTTTAATAAATATTAATTAATGGAAAGAAAGAGGCAGAAAGTTGTTCTCTGGCAGAACAGAGAAGCCACTCAAAGGAAAATGCGAGATTAGTTATGGGGGGGTGAGAGAAGTCCCCCAAAAGTTCTTAAACTGGCCACCAGAAAAAAAATGACTAGAGTCTAGAAGGAAAAATGAGTTTTGGGGGAAAAATGATTAAGATTATAGAATTATGGTCATTGAATTGAAGAGTTCATCATTTTTTACAGGTAGGAAAACAGTTTGAGATGTTTTTAGTGACACAGACCTAGTTATAATAGAGCCAAGAGGAGAACCAAAATCATTTTGATTTGTCTAATATACTAATGCTGCTTTCTCCAAAATAGGAGATGAACTATGACAGAAAGTGCAGGTAAAAATACTCTTAATGCTCAGGAGGGGATAAGGACTTATACAATGGATTTGAAATTTAACTGTTTAGAGGTGATCATTTAGTTTTTCTATTACTAGAATATAGCTCCTATTTTATAATAGGCGAGGCAGTGATAAAATGGGATCGGATGTGTAAAACAAATTCACTTTATAACCTATTTTGCTGTAGTGCTATTGAGGAAAGCTTGTACTTGTAAAGCTGAACTTCCTTTAGTGCTGATACTTAGACAATTATAAAATTTTGATAAAGTCCTAAAAGGAGTAATAAATTGGCCAAAGTATAAAAGTTTTAACTGAACTATCTCAATTTTTGTAATAATTAATGTGTCTAATGAGAGAAAAAAACCTTTACTGAAGCTTTAGAACATTTGCACATATATAAAATAAGGCTAATTAATATTTGGCTAAGGCAGTAAATACTTTAAACAGACTCATCCTTGTTGAAAATTGGCTCACCAAAATTCATCACTCAAGTTTTATTTGACTGTTCCCATAAAATAAAACCATTTAAGTGATTTGTTCAACATTTTGAGTTAATTTATCCTTATAGCCATATATCCTTTAACTGTAATGTTGTATTAAACCTATCATGTAACGTAATTGTATATCAGGGGGTTAAACTCCCAACACAGGTCAGTCAACTTGTGCTAAGAGATGACCTATCTAGCCTGCATGATATTTAAAAAAAAAAAAAGAAAAACAACCTTTTGTATTTGACTTATTTTAGTGTGGTTTTTTTACTGCCTAGTTGCTTGGAGGCCTCACCATACCCTACTGTCATTACCTATTTCTTTCCTCAGTTGAGTTACCAGTCTAGCCTTTGAAAACATTTAAGTTTAAAACTCCTTTTCTACACAGAGCCCTGCTCCTGGACATCATATCTGGCCAAATATTATCTAGGTCAGTCCAAATGGGCTGAAATATCTTAGAACTGTTCTATACGTGTCGAACCCTATGTTCATATATGTAAACAGTCTTTTCTCTTGGATAGTATGAGGCAAGAAAATATATAATAAAAAAAACAGACAAAATAAGCATATTTGATCATGTTCCATAAAATGGCATGTGTTTTCCCGCAGGTAACCTTTGATGTATCTTGGTCTCTAAAGTACAAAGACAGGTGCTATAATTATGCCGGAATTGCAGATGCTTGTGACTTTCTCTTTGTGATGTCTTATGATGAACAAAGTCAGGCATTGTCAGAATGTACTGCAGCAGCCAATGCTCCCTACAAAGAAACATTAACTGGTAAGAATCCACAAATGATAACTTAAACAATAAGATTATTATTTGTAAGTCATTTGTATACCTTTTCCATTTATAAAGCTGCCTTGAAACATGAATATCATTTAATTTGGAGAGCTTTCAAGTTTATACATTCCAAAGTTTTCACTTAGTTCTTTTAAAAATCTTGTGGGACAGGGCGCCTGGGTGGCTCAGTGGGTTAAGTCCCTGCCTTCAGCTCAGGTCATCAACTCAGGGTCCTGGGATCGAGCCCCACATTGGGCTCTCTGCTCAGCGGGGAGTCTGCTTCCCCCTCTGTCTGTCAAATAAATTACAAAAAAATCTAAAAAAAAAAATCTTGTGGGACAGGTATATTACTAATCCTCTATAATAGATCAGATGATGAGTGTTAAGTTCTCATTGCACTGCTATTCAAGCAGTTGACTACTAACTTCAAGTCAACACTCTTCTCCCAGAATGACATGAAGGAGATCTTTGCTTATCTAGAATTTGACAGGATATTTTTGTTGAAATAACCAAATAGCAAAGATAGTTATAATGTGAGTACCTACTATGCATGATTGATAGAGGATTGTCTTACTTGGCATTTATTAATGCTCATGCTATATTAAAAATGCTATATTAAGGGCGCCTGGGTGGCTCAGTGGGTTAAGCCGCTGCCTTCGGCTTGGTCATGATCCCAGGGTCCTGGGATCGAGGCCCGCATCGGGCTCTCTGCTCAGTGGGGAGCCTGCTTCCTCCTCTCTCTCTGCCTGCCTCTCTGCCTGCTTGTGATCTCTCTCTGTCAAATAAATAAATAAAATCTTTTTAAAAATGCTATATTAATTCTAATTCTATTAGAATTAAGAGCACTTCTGTCATTCATATAATGTGGGTTTTGCATTAGTATCCCATCAGCCAACTGAATAAAAGAGTGCTTGCTATCTTTTGAAGTCAAGTGAAATTTTCTGGGATAATTGGCCCTGATTTAAGTGTTGACTAATAAATAAAAACCTTTTAATTTAGAGATAAAAATCTTAAAGTCTAGCCTCATCACATCCAAATTAACAGTCTAATCATATGCATATGTTATTTAAAAATAAAAAAATTCTAATTACAAAGGAATTATTTAACCCAGTGTTTCCAAACTGTGTTTCATAAAGGAGATACCTGTGTTCTATCAATACAAGGCTCATTATCAAGTATGTTTGAGATTTGGATATTTAGCATATATTTATTTAAAGGCTCTGAAAAATAGCAAATTTAGTTAATCTTGGAACATTCTTTGAGACAAGCGCCCGAACAGGGACTTGAACCCTGGACCCTCAGATTAAAAGTCTGATGCTCTACCGACTGAGCTATCCGGGCTCTCATAATCTTGGAACATTCTTGATGGAAAAACAAATTTATACTGGGCACAAAAGGGAATGACCAGGAATTTGTTCATCTTTCTCTTTGTTGACTAGAGCAAAAGGGGGGCATTTCTTGTCCCTGTCTGTAATTATACTTCTAGAAAGCACAAGTGTTCCATGCTTTAGATATATACTACAAAAAGTTCTGAGAAGTGCTTGGGTAGCTCAGACAGTTAAGTGTCTGCCTTTGGCTCAGGTCATGATCCCGGGGTCTTGGGATCGAGCTCAGCAGGAAGCCTGCTTCTCCCTCTCCTGCTCCCCCTGCCAAATAAATAAAATCTTTAAAAAAAATTATTTGACAGAGATAACAAGTAGGCAGAAAGGCAGAGAGAGAGAGAGAGGGGGAAAGCATGTTCTCTGCTGAGCAGAGAGTCTGACTCAGAGCTTGATCCCAGGACCCTGGGATCATGACCTGAGCCGAAGGCAGAAACTTAATCCACCGAGTCACCCAGGCACCCCCCTGCCAAATAAATTAATAAAATCTTAAAAAAAAAACTCTTAGACCATCCCTGCCAGAAAATTTAAGAACTTTTCCAAATCTAGAATACCAAATATATCTTAGCACCTAATACACACACATTAGCTTGCTTTCCTGAAATGTCATTCTTCCTAGAATTAAATTTTGTGAAATTTTTGCTTCAGTTTGACCTTTTGAATGTTTCTATTATTCAAAAAGAAATAATTTATCAAATGATACAGAATTTATAGTTCTTAAGGGATAATGTTTAGAATGTCATGTTAGGGAAACACTGTTAGTATTTTGCATAAATGTACCTGGCTTTTCAGACTTCAATTCTGAATGGTTGCATAGCTTGTATAAACCCATTAGTAGAATATAAAAAGAAAAACATATGCTTTTTTCTGTCCCAATTTGATTAGGCTACGATGACTACATCAAGATAGGTATTAACCCTAAGAAGCTTGTAATGGGTGTTCCCTGGTATGGTTATGATTATACCTGTCTAAATCTACTGGAGGTAAGTAAGGATTATTTCTTACATAATTTTTTTCTTCCTATTCTTTAAAGCCTGTTTTAAGTTTGAGACTAAAAAGTAGTTTATTTTTTAATTTAATCTCATGGAAGTTTCTGAGTATTATATATTTCATTTCAGTAGTGAAATTTAACTTTTATACTGTATAGTCCATCTGTTTAGAGTATACATTTTATTTCTAATATAGTTTTTCTGATTTGGTTCCTAAGATTTGCTTATATGTATAACATGAACATTTTTGTATTTCTAGGATCGTGTTTGTACCATTCCAAAAGTCCCTTCCTGGAGGGATTCTTGTGGTATTACTTCAGGACATCAGGTGCCCTATAAAGTAATTATGAAGCAAGTCAATAGTTCTGTTTCTGGAAGCCACTGGGATAAAGATCAGAAGGCTTCTTACTATAATTACAAAGTAAGATTTTTCACAAATTATGAACCTTTATTTTATCCATTTTCTTTTAGGGTACAATATACAGATTACTGTTTATATGAGTAAACTTGTCTAATCAGGACTTTACTTTGCTGATGAGCAGTTCAAGTTATGGTAATAATGGAACTGCTCTACATGGGCCACTTGTCATATCATAAACAGGATTGCCTTAATAGTTGATAATTATCAACTGTGGCTTTGGACCAAAATAGGTTACTAGGTCTGTCAAAGTAGCCTAAGGATTCTGATGAGACTGTTTTATAGGGAGCTCATAGCATGATGCTGAGACTAAGAAATGCATTAGTGGAAAATGGTATAAACAGAAACTTAAAGAAATAGAGTACATGACCAGAGCAATTCTGTCAGGTAGTGTTTGATAAAAAGGAACTGCTATACCAAAGAGGCAAAGAAAAGTTACATTTTTCATAAATGAGACTTTTCCACACTTCAAAAATCTAATTACAAACCATCTTCAAATTTACTTTAGATTTTGTCACTGTGAAAGGAGCCCTAAAATGTTATGATGTAAGTTGATTTCAATATGAACTTACATTCTTTATTATTCTGGTACCCATTTATGAAAAAACTGTAAACATTTATATTTAATATTTTAACTGGTATACAGGCATGCACATACATATCAATTATACAGAAAACTTTGATGTAGAGCTTTCTAAATCTTGAAAATTACATACCTACTCATTAACTAGACTTATAATTTATATAACTAATTAAGATATTTATTAAATTAGGGTATATTATACTCCTGTCTTTGCCAAACAGTTAATAGTTTATACTCTTTTTGTAGTCCTTGACTTATTTTTACCTTGATGAAAAAAACACCTTCTTTAAAGTTTTAGAATTCAGGAAACATTTTGATAAGCCTTTGAAGGCCGTGCATTTAATGGTGTTTTAGACAACAATCTGGTTATAAAACTTTCTTTTATTGTGAAATTCCATAGCAAGCAAAATCAAATTTCTTGCTGTGACTCAAGAGAATCATTCTGCTTTTTTATGCTCTTTCATCATACACTCAATATTCTTGAAAGCATATATATTCCATGATCATGCATATGTTAATCTTACATTTGACTTAGTTTTTCATCCTTCACTATTTTGAGGCATATGAAATTTCTTAAAAGTATCAAAAAGGCTCAAAGTAGCCTTTTTGCCATAATAATGGCAAAATTCAGAGATCTAGGACTTTGGGTTTGCCCCTAAATCTGCAAAAATAAGTTCTACAGTTGCCTTTTAATAGTGAATCATAATTTAAAATTTTAAAGAATGTGAGATATGCTTGTAGTGAGTGAGTCTACTTAAATACCCCACAGTTTATTCATTATCAAGTGCCTAATGTCCTGTAATCATCTTAGGGGACTATTCTAATTCCAGTGGTGCTACCATAAACAACCTATTACTGGTATCTACTGAGAACTGCCTTTGAAAGTGTCCCAGATGTTATATAAAAATCAGTAAATTATTTTAAATCACAGGCCATTATATTTTTTAGTTCTTATCTTTTCTTCTTTTCCTTAACCTTTTTGCCTAGTTCTGTTCCTCTTTTATCCCTTATCCAATAGAATACCTACCTTCTAAGAGAGACAGTGTTAGTACTAGATAGAGGCAGTTGATGCTGGGGAGGACTTTACAGGCTAGTTTATGGTTCTTAATTCTGTAAGACCTATTAAAGGAGATATTTTCCCCATTATTTGGCAAAATCATCCCCTGAGCTCCTAACTAGGCAAATTTTCGGGAACTAAAAAAAAAAAAAATGCATAAGCTGGGTTTAGAGGACCATAGCAGTGATCCTCCTTAACTATGTCTGTATATCAGAATTACCTAATGGGATAGTAAAACACAAAACAAAGACATGTCCTAGGTTCCAGCCCTAGAATATTTTGATTAAGTAGGTTTCATGTGGGTCCCAGGAATTTGTATTTTGAAAAGCTCCATGAGTGACTCTGATGGTTGCTAACCATCAGATCAGACCAAGGAAGAAATCTCAGGACATGAAGGAACGAGAGCATGAGAAGGACATTAAGTATAGTACAGACTATATTACGAAGCTCATTTGTGTAATCTCTGCTGTTGTGAAAGTACTACAGTCATATCTAGAAAGTATCACATACAGAACCATTAAAGCATAATGTACTGTGCCCTAAAATTTCTATTTACTTCATTGTATCCTTTTTGAATCATTGGATTTAATATTGTACTAAACAGTTTAATTTATTCTTATAGGATTCTTCTGGCCATTTTCATCAAGTGTGGTATGACGACCCTCAGAGCATTTCTTTAAAGGCGGCATACATACAAAAGCGTGGCTTACGAGGCATTGGCATGTGGCACGCAAATTGTCTTGACTATTCTGGAGATGCTGTAGCCAAACAGCAAACTGAAGACATGTGGAAAGTCTTAAAACCAAAGCTGTGACAGATAAACATCTTCTGTCAAACTATTAAGATTTAGAAAAAATGATCAGTTTAAATCAGTTTCTTGAAGAGAATACAAATGTCATGTCACATATTTTAGTTATTCTACTTAAAAGCAGATAAAGAAATGCTTTGTTTAAAAACAAAGGTAAGAAGTCAACTTACTATATTACTCTTTTATGTTTAACACTATAATTAGGAAAAACTTTTTAGGATTTTATTATGCTAATTTTAAAAATATGTGTAATTGGAAGTAGAAATTATTTGCTCAGAATAAAATTTTTAAAAACCTAGACTTGGAGAAGCACTTTGCTCTATACTTTTTGTTCAATAAGTTTAAAACTTGCAATTTAGTATCTTTTAGGTTCATCAAGCTGATGCACTTAAACTAATTTAATTAAGTCTCCAAAAGGGAGAAAAAGGATTAAAATAAGTAATATTTTGAATTAGTATTTTTCACTGAAACTATTTTTATGAAGTTATAGCAGAAACTTTATTTACCCTTCTAGTTATTATTCCTTCATTTATGAACATCTATAATTTATTTCCTAGCTAGTTTCTATTGGCATTTTATTTTTAATTTTCTAAGGACATTGGTTTCTCAATTATTTTCTCTGCACAATTAAAATTTTTCTAAGTGTACAGAGGTCTCTGTTTTCTTCAGGGTAATTAAGAATATTGTGTTACACTTATATTAGTTCCTATAAACACATTAAAATTTTGCTTCCTTGAATTCTGGTTTTACATAAATCTGCCTTCCCTGTATAGTCTCCCTGCCTTCAAATTGGAATAAATGATGATCCAGTCATCTGTTATTGAGACTACTTCATTTTCTATTTACTCATTTATCACAGAGAAAAACCAACCATTTTCCATAATATTAGCTGAATTAATACTGTCTGTATTTCTAAAATTTTAAATTCTTAGATACTAATCTGTATCATAGCATGGATGTAAGTTCAATATCCCTATTTTATATTCCCAGATTGCTTTTAATTAAAATACAATGAACAAACTGTCTCTATTTAAAAGAGAAAATTATATAGTACTATAAAATATGTAATATTTAAAAGCTTCAAAAATAACCAAATAGGCACCATTTTGCTTTTTTACATCTAATATTTCCTGAAACACTTTGTAAAACCCACATGAAAAGTGAAAATATATAAAACTTATGATTTATATAAATTACTGCACCAAGGAGAACAATGGTTAAATTTTTTGACAAGTTATAAATTAACATACCTAATGGAGACTGTAAAGATGTGTTAATTTTCTTCTGTGCCAGTTCAGCTTTCAATGTGCGTAAATCTGAGACTGCTTGCTTTCTCATCTATAAAAAGAATCAACTTTCAAAAATGAACTTTCATCTTACCCTTCTAAAATTGAGAGAGGCCTAACGAAACACTGCTAGTGAAAATCTAGACCTGCACTATTCAGTACAGTAGCTACCTGCCACGTGTAGCTACTTACATTACATAAAATTTACATAAAATGTATATTATATATTACATAAATATTACATTATATATTATATATACATTATATATTATATATTACATAATATATTACATAAAATTTATATTATATTACATAAAATTTAATAATCAATTCCTTAGTTACACAACAAGCTACCCTTCGAAGTGCTCAATATCCGCATGTGGCTACTGGTTGCTGTATTAGTGCAGATACAGAACATTTCCATCATTGCAGAAAGTTCTAATTGGACAGTTCTGATTCTAGATCTATTTTTGATAAAGAAGTGAACTTAGAGCTTTCATATAATTATATGTATATGAAAATAATCAGAGCATAATTACTCCCAGAACAGGTAAAAAAAACTAAAAATTAAATGGCGTTCAGTGGTTTGTCAGACTTATTTATGGATGACTTAATATATAAAAATTACTTTTAAAGTATTAAGACTCTGCACTGATTCAGAAGGTCCTTTTCCTTTAATTCATAGTGAAATTCTACTAATTTTACTTTGGCCTTGTTTATAACCTTTACACCTTTACACAGGGTTCAATTCCTGCATTTTTCTCACTCATACTCTTGGTTGTTAAGATAATGATTTTAAGACAATCCTTTGCTATCCTTACACTAAATTAAATTTTGATGCCCAAAAGTAAACACTAAAACAATTTATTTCAAGATAAATGTTACCTGATTAGGAGAAATGCAAATTACCTTAACTTCTATTATAAGTTTCATTTTGTCAGTATCCAGTTTTCTCTTAAGTTGGTCAATTGCATGCTGTACTTCAGTGATCTGGATGATGAGGTAATTCTGTGTGAAATACATAAAGACACCCTTATTTAGTAAAACATCTGTTTTTATTGCCTTGTAAACTATTAAGTGATAATTCCAAAAAGGCAAATCATAACCTATTGCATAAAATAAACTCATTGCTTGGAGTAAATTTCTTATGTCTTAAGGACCAGATTCTCTTCTGTTCTACCACCTTTATTCATGTTTTATAAAAATAAGTAGATATCTGTACAAATTGCCATTAAATTAGCACCACAAAGGCAAGAACTATTACTACAAAAGGAATATACTAGGTTTAAGATACTAGGCTTTTGAAATTGTCAGTATACTTTATTAGTTGAATCAGTTTAGTATTTCTTTAAAATACTTAATAATGAAATACTATATTTTATATAAGAAGACTTTCTGGTTATTTTTGTTTAGAAAGGTTTTGAAGTATAGTAGTCCCCAAAAACTATTAAAAATTTTAAGCTGTCATTGTGAAAAAAATTGATAAAACAAAAAATCAGCTATGCAAAATAAAAAGTATCTGCTAAAATGGATAACTTGAGCCTATTTGAGTTTTACATTAGGTTTATCTAAAATGGTAAACTTTTACTCATAGAAACAGAACAGATTCCGGGGATGGATTGGTAGAGAATCAGGGGAAATGGGTGAAATTCTGAGGATATAATGCCCAGCATGATAACTATAGTTAACAATACTGTATTGCAGGGGCGCCTGGGTGGCTCAGTGGGTTAAAGCCTCTGCCATCGTCTCAGGTCATGATCTCAGGGTCCTGGGATCAAGCCCTGCATCAGGCTCTCTGCTCAGCAGGGAGTCTGCTCCCTCCCTCTCTCTGCCTGCCTCTCTGCCTACTTGTGATCTCTGTCAAATAAATAAATAAAATCTTAAAAAAAAAAACAACCCAATACTGTATTGTATATTTGAAAGTTTCTTAGAGAATAGACCTTAGAAGCTCTCATCACAGGAAAAATAGTTTATAATTAAACTTATTGTGTGAATCATTTTATAATATATACATATATTCACTTTATCCTAATGTTATATGCCAATTATATCTCAATAAGACTGGGAAAAAATAAAATAGCAAACTTTCAGTATTTCATCATGTCTAAAGTCAAATCCATACTCTTAATCGTAATTAACATGCAATCTTTTTTGGTCAACCAACAAAAATTGATAAATGGCCTTGAATTTATTTGTTTATATACATGATAACTCAATTAAAAAGTGAACTTCATGTCTCTGATCTATCAAGGTTCAATACTATCTCAGGAAAAAAGATCAAAATATAATTCAATAATTTTCTTAGAATACCAGTACCTTTATATTCTGTGGGTGTTATTAACTAGTCCCCAGCTAAAGAAAAGGAATGTAGTGCAGACTTTTGACCCCTGCCATATTGCATCAGGTATTCATCTCTTTCCCATAGATTCAAAGAATCTGGGGACCCTATCCCCAGGTACCAAAGTAGATCCTAAGTAGTCTAAATAAACACGGAGTACTCCCTGATAACTACTATTAATCCAGGTTCAACCTGGTTGAACCCCCACTGGGCTAAAGGAAAAGTTTTATATATTCTTTTTTGGGAGGCATATAGTCCTACTAGCTATCAGAAACTCTACTGGTACCATGAGGAAAAGCAGTCTTATAAAGAGGCCAACTCTGAAAATAATAGGGAAGAACTACTGGAAGCACCTAGCCCTTTAAAGACATCATGAAGCTGCTGATAGTATTTTCTCAGCACCCATTACAGGAGGTCATAAATTTTCTTATTGTTGAAGCCAGGTTAAGTCAAGGTTTTGTTACCTGTAGCCCCAAGCATCCTACATATGATAATACTAACAATGATAAACCACGTATTTTGAGTAGAACGTCTCTAACATAATACGAACACATTTAGTAATAAGTACCTTAGAGTCTGTGATGTTTGCCAAATTCTTTGGTCTCATCTTGATCTCCCTGGATTCAAGTTGCATGAGCAGTTTTTTATAGTAAAGTTCCAAATCTTCTCTAAGTTTTGTTAAAACATCCTCTAGTGATGCTGTGATTTTCTTTGTTTCCAAATATTTTTTCTTCCAACCATCACAGGCTATAAAAAAGCAGATTATAGTGTAAGTCTGACTAAAGGATTAAACTTTTCCATCTGGAAAGGACCCTAGAGTTAATTTAAACCCTTCTGCTCCCCTAACCTTCTTCCCTCATATGTTGAGGAAATTAAAGCAAAGATTGAAATGTTTATTAGATAATAAAAGGATTTGCCTTACAAATATAGTAGTGATAAACACATGAACCAAACGAAGTTCTTTAAATTTGTAGTTACTTCTGAAAAATCTTCATTGAAAATACCACCTATAGCAAAACGTGTGTATTTATTTTGATCACTTTTTTCCAGAGAAAGGCGTACTGTTTTTTCAGCCCTCCAAAATGACTTATGTTTTATAAAGTAAGCTGATTCTGATTCATCACTTATTAAAATTATTCCAAATATATTACCAAAACTTATATAGGACAGGAATTTCTTAAATCTGAGCCCCTTAGTTGAGAAAATTAGAACGTAATACTGCCAGTTTAGGCTCTCACTTTGACACCAAGGAGATTCTAAATACAAACTTAATAGAAACACAAATGGCATGCTATTATATCAAAATATGTGTTTATTTTTAAAAGATTATAAAGAAATGAAAACACCAATTTAAAAAGTCTATAAGGAGATTTGATTAAAATTCAAGAGTTTTATTTCCCTCATGCCTTATACCCAGTCCTTCAGTAAGTTCTATTGATACTATTGCCAAAATACTTCCAGCATCTGGCACATTCTACCTTCTTCAAAGCTATGTCCCTAGTTAATCCACTATCATCTTTTTTTAGGATTTATCTTGAGAGATAGCATGCATATATATGTGTGCTCAGAGGGAGAGGGAGAATCTGAAGCAGACTCCCTGCAAGCACAGAGCCAAAAACATGGGGCTCAATCTCTGAGGTCATGACCTGAGCTGAAATCAAGAGTCAGATGCTTAATGGACTGAGCCATCCAGGCACCCCCACTATCATCTTCTGAAAGTCCATTAGGTTTCTAATTGGTCTCTCTGCTTCCATTCTTGCCTCTGTAAAAAGAACAGGCTATTCCATATAGCAGTCATTCTGATCTTTTAAAAATATTTTTTAAATCCTATAAACCTCTGGCTTAAAAATCCTCCAATGGCTTCCCACCTTACTTAGAATAAAATCTAGATTTCTTGAATGAGACTATCTGTTCCTTGCTGACCTCTTGATTTTATTTTCCTCTACATTACTCTGTATTTCGTTCCAGCCACACTTGCCTCATTTCAGGTCCTTACTACTGCAAAGCTCGTTTCCATCTCTGGACCTTGACATTTTAGTGTTCCTTCTGTTCAGACTTTCCCCCTCACCTATTTTCTTATCTGCCTGCCTCCTTATTAATCATATCTTTATGACACCACCTCAGTGATGCCTTCCTTGAAAACCCTAGCTCAAGCAGCTCTACTGTGCCATCACCCTTTACTATTCTCTTTTAACTGACTTCTGAGCTCTGCTCAGTAGCTCATACTGTCTTATTTGTTCACTCTCTGTCTTTTCCCATTTAGAAGCAAGCTCCTTAGGAGCAGGGCCTTGTTTATCTTGTTTGCTGGTGTACCCTCAACATTTAAAACAATGCAGGGAATTGAGGCACATAACCTCAGTAAATATTTGATGGCTGATACATGGCCTTCTATCTTGAAACATTCCTGTTGAAATAGAAAGTGAATGATCATTCTCATTTTATAAACAGCAAAAGGGAGGCACAAAGAGAAGAAATAAGTAAAAGATAGATCTGGTATTAGAATCTTGGTCCTAAGATTTTTAGTCCATTACTCAAATTTGTCTGATAAAGTCTCTTTGAACAGTACAACAAAGCTGAGTCATTGCCACCATTTCCAGAGTAACACTTATTATGAGATGGAGCCTGCAGAAGTATCTCTGACATTATGTCTGTAACTTTTAGTCAGTTATAGTACTAAAGAAATAGTCTTGCTGTAAATTGAGGATCCTAAAACCAGTTAATTCCATATATACCTTTTATTCATACAATCCTCAAATACAACTCAAAATGTAGTCCTTTCAAATCAACATCTCTCAACCCATTATTCTATACTTTCTCCATTCTGTCTCATTTTTCCATTTCTACCAGTCCCAATAACACTTGTTTCTAATTCTGTTGCAAGAAAACAAGCTATTTTTCTACCTAATTTCTCTCATTCGTTCATTCACTCAAAGCAGATAGACATATACCACAAAATTAACCATGTAGGGAAGACAAAGATCCTGAGATTGCTAGAGTAACTGATTCTAGAGTATTCTAGAGTATGAATCCTGAGATTCTAGAGTAACTGATACCTAAGCTGAGATTGAATGATTAGTAGGAAAAAGCCAGGTGACCTGGGATGAGGGTAGATAGAAGGAAAAGAAGATGTAGCCGGCAGAGGGAAAAACATTTCTGAAGGCCTATAGGCAAGAAGAGGCACATTTCAGATTCTAGCATCCTTAACACTTTTCCTGGAAGCCTTTCTTGATCTCTCCCATTTAATTTGGGTGTTTTTCCTCTGTACTTCTAGGTGTACAATTCTGTAATTCCTTTATCATAGCATCATCAGGATGCATCATTGTTTTCCTGATTATCATTTCCTCACTGGACTATAAGCTCTTTGAGGGCAGAGTCAAAATTGTGTCTGCTTATTATTTCCTCAGCCCCTAGAACAGTGGCTAAATTTAGTAGACAATAATGAATAAATGAATGCCAATTATAAAAAATATTTGAACTTAAATTAAAAACTTTCTGTAAAGCATGTTAATGATAAAATATAGAGTGATAAAAGGTGTAATAAACTTTACCATGATATTGCTTCAATTTTCTCTGTTCACATAGCTTTTCAACTTTTTTTAGAAGTTCTTCTCTAATTCTTTCCAAATATCTTCTTTCTTCCTTTACTTGTTTCATCTGTTCAATAATCTTCTCTCCTAAAAGGTAATAACCTTTTAGGTGTAAAACTTAAGAGTACTTAAAATAGCAAGAGTAAATTTTACCCAAAAGTCTGTTTTTTTGTTTTTGTTTTTGTTGCATTTGCCACCATGGAAAATACTGAGGAGTCATTTCAGTTTCTAACAGGAACAGAATGAGGGGATTTTCAGATATGTAAAGAATATAGTATGTCTCTTCTACATTTACATATATGTGTAGAAATTAGGTAAAGTTGAAGTAATTATGCATCTTGCTTTAATTCTTTTGGTAAATTTATCTTTGACCTAGACATGTTGTTCTTGATGTATTTTTATATATAAAAATCTCATTAATTTTTCAGAGAGAGAGAGAGAGTGTGTGTGTGAGCAGAGGGAGGAAGAGAGAAAAATCTTAAGCAGACTCTGCACTGAACACAGATCCCAATGTGGGGCTCACTCTCACAACCCTGAGATCATGTCCTCAGTGGAAATCACGAGTCAGATGCTTAACAGACTGAGCCACCCAGGTGCCCCCCAAAATGTATATTTTTAAAAGCCCAAGTAACATTAGTGATTGTTAAACATATGCAGTAAAAACATATCATTCACATACTTTGAAATAACATTTTTGTGGTAAAATACACATCAACAGTTTTAACTACTTTTTTTTTAAAGATTTTATTTATTTATCTGACAGAGAGAAATCACAAATAGACAGAGAGGCAGGCAGAGAGAGAGAGAGGGAAGCAGGCTCCCTGCCGAGCAGAGAGCCCGATGTGGGACTCGATCCCAGGACCCTGAGATCATGACCTGAGCCGAAGGCAGCGGCTTAACCCACTGAGCCACCCAGGCGCCCCTTAACTACTTTTAAATGTACAGTTTGGTGGCATTGTGTACATTCATGATGCTTTGCAACCATCACCACCACCTATCTCTAGAACTTTATCTTCCCAAATTGAATCTCTCTACCCAGTAGGCAATAATTTTCCATTAATATTTAACTTCACCTCACAGAATCATCTGTACTTACAGTGTCAACATACTTACTTTCAATCTGTAATAAAGATATATCAATTATTCCTGGAGAAAGAGCAGGTTGACAAGGAAGTGAAGGAAAATCAATAAGATCTGGTAGGGTGATACACTCTTTTTTATCTATCTGTAAGCAAACATGAAAATCAGTAGGATCTGATAGGATAACACATTACTTTTCACCTATTTGTATTTGATAATTCACAACAGCAATGCATTTTTTTTTTTTACTGATATGGTGACAAACTCCCAAATCTGTATTTGTAACTACAGATTATCTCTTGTGCTCCAGTTTCTCCACTATTCCTTGGACATTATACACAAGCACTTCATTTAAAATTAAGAGTGGAAAAAAAAGGAATCCATTAATCCTTCCTAAACATGATTTCCTTCCAAGATTTCTTAGTTACTTATAACTTCAAAATTTTTCTAAGACGACTACTGATTTTTTAAAAATTGGGTCAACTTTAATCATTTATATTCTCCTTTGAAAATTAGGAAATGTATTACATTTTCAAATTTTAGGAAATATTTTATTCTCATATCCTTTATCTGCTCTGTATTTGTGTTTGTATCACCTTCACCTTTCCTAACTTTTGTGTTACCACCCTTTTATGATAAAGTACCTTAAGCCTTACCAATGTTGACGTTTTTCCCACTAGCACGTCATAGATCTTGAGTTGTTTTCAGTTCTTTCTGCTAGGTTTTTCATTTCTGTAACTTCTTAGTTTCTCCTATCTTCATTAAGGCCTTACTCCTCCTTTGTTTTATTGTTCTTTTTCTAGTTTTTAAGGTTAAGCTCAGATTCTAATAAAATAATGGCAACCACCTAAATTACAATTTTTCCATATATCTTCCCAATTACTATAAAAGGAAAGCAAATAAAATTACCCATAATTTATGTCTACAGCATAAGTAGGACACAGACTCCTTTAATTTACACATACTTTACTTTACATATACATGGGGAAATAAACACCCTAGATGAGGAGAGTGCGCTCAGGAGCCCACACCTACAAGCAGATGGGACTGTGCATTAGTGACTACTATACAAAGATAACACAATAAACATGATTTTGTCTTGAAGGAGAGGACCCCATGTGCAGAAGAAATACTGAGAGTAAGGATAAGATCTTTTAAATCAGAGCACTTGATGAGGAGGCCAGAAGAAGGGGTTTATAAAATATAGGGGGCCAGAGGTGGTAATTATGGGAAGACAGATTCTAGGAGAGAGGAAAATAATTGGAAGAGGGTGTTTCTTCAGGGCCAAGTGGTAAAAGAAAGTGGCCAAGATAGCTCTGCTGAATTAAATAGTAGAAGAGAATTCAACGAAAATAGACACAAAAGACCCCATTTAAAGATAAATTGCTGCACTTCACTACAGCAACAGAAGAGGGAGCTCCTGATCTAAGAAGCAAAAGAAACCACCAAACAGCATTCCCTGTCCTCTGTAAGAACACCTGTTATTACTTACAGGAAAAATCCAACACAAGTAAACATAAACAATATCTCAAAATAATCTAGCATTCATACAGATTTATTTTTTAAAACCCTCAAAACAGAGAAATAAAACAAAACAAAATAGGCAGCCCTGAAATAGAGAAAGACTTAACAATAGTTCCAATATAGATTAAACATAATTAAGCAAGCATTTGCAGATACCAACAAACAAAATAAATCAGAAATTTTAAAACTCAGAATAAAATAGGAAAAACAAGAGGAAGACGTGAAAGTTGGCTGAACTGAAAAAAGAAATGAAAGGATAAACAAAATTGTCGCAGAAATGAATAGATTAGTATCTAATAAAGGAAAAAAATATGGCCCAAAAGAAAAGGATAGTGGAGAATACAAATAAAAAGAGCAAAGAATATGAAACACAAAAATTAGTAAAATATGTCTGTTTTTCTATTTTAGTAAAATATATGTATTTTACTATTTTTATTTATATCTATTTTATATGTTATTTAGAGAAAGTAACATATATAAAAGGCAAAAAAGAAAACAAAACAGAATGGATCTGATATCTGAATTGTTTTCTGAAATTACAATTTTGTTTACTTTTATTTTTTAAAAGATTTTTACTTATTTATTTGACAGAGAGATCACAAGTAGGCAGAGAGGCAAGCAGAGATGGGGAAGCAGGCTCCCTGCTGAGCAGAAAGCCCGATGTGGGACTCGATCCCAGGACCCTGAGATCATGACCTGAGCCGAAGGCAGCGGCTTAACCCACTGAGCCAACATGATCAACTTTAAGGATAATTTGGGAAATTAAAATTCAAACCATGGATAGCATTAAGCTATCCACTAGACTGTCAAAAATTTTAAAGCATGAAGATAGCATGTTTTATTAATATCCAGAAACAACAGAACATTTATTTGCTCTAAAACCCAAGGGCTCTGAGCTGTGATTCTCCTACCAGAGCTTGCCTCAGACTCCATTCAGCATTCCAGTCTACTACACATCAGGCAGTACTGTATGACCTGGCCTTTACAACCTAAGTGGCAACTTGCAGTGTCTCTCAGATCACCTCCTGAACCTTCTCTTGCTTTGGGCCCCAAGTTGGCAGTTTTTTAGATTACTTGATTTTAAAAAAACCCAAACAAACAAAAACCCAAAACTGAAGCAGCACATCCAAATGTGGCAAATCTTTCTCCAGCTTCCAAAGAGGTCCATCAAATGACTGATTCTCCGTGAAAACTAGGGCAAGATATATAAACCTCACTTTCACTCTAAAAGGCATACCTCAATATGTCTCACCCATACCACGGAACACCCAAAAATTTCACTGAAATGGTTGACTCCTGAGCTTTCTTGAGGCTTATCTCCCATCCTCTAACCTTAAACATTTTACGCTGCAGTTTTGTAGATATATTGTTGCAATATTGCATTTAAACAAAAACTTTAAAGTCATACCTGATTGTCCTCTGTTCTAATGATATTAACTCCATCATCTTCATTTTTCCAAAGAAACGGACTTAAAGGGAATGACAGATTTGAAAGTCATGTTAAAAAATGATTTCATGAACATTAGCTTTTTGCATTTTACATATCTTACTTGATATTCTGTAAACACAAATGTAACATTAAAACCTTAAAAAGCCTGAGACCAATAGCATATTATCTTTAATGATCATTAAACTCATTAATGATCAACACAAACTATGTTTGGTATGAGTAAGAAAATCATATTTACTACAGCTAAATTCAAATCACATTGTACTGTCTATAGCAAAGTAAAATAATTAAAAATTTTGGAAAATTTTATTTATAGTTCTTTTGTGAATGATTGTTTATAAAATCCCTTATCTTAATTTCAAAATACTATATGCAAAACTGTTGTCTAAATACTATAATTCTGAATGAAATGATTCCATATGAAACTTAAGCATGCTGGTTAGTTTACCCATAACCTAGAATCTAAGTGAGGCAGAAAAATTAATTCTAAGAAAGTCAAGTAAAGGCAAATTTTTCTGTCATTACACTGCCCTGATAAAATAATCACAATGGAAATAAATTTAAGTGATAAATTATTGATTATATTGGATTATTATTCATTATATTGTTCATATATAACAGTAGATTCAAGGTCATTTTTATTAAAATATTACTAATTTCACTCATATGTTTGTTCTGATTAGAAGTCCTTGTAACAGTACTCTGGATATCTCTTTCTTATAGTTTAGACTATGACACATAGAATCAACATCTGTAGTAATTACCTTTTTTTGTTGCTAAAATAATCACTATTCGATTCCAATGATCCTGGAACTTCAGAATTTCCAATTTGATTTTTTCCAGTCTGGTTTTCTTTTGGAGTGGCTTTCCCCCCAGCTGATGCTGCTGTTCATCCATGGCAAATAAAGTTCATAATATTAAGAAAATAGTAAAATGAAAGTTCATACAAATATGTATATATATATATATATATGTACATACTATAATCTTGTCCCATGTTTCAGAATTTCCATGAACTCTACTATTCATGATATAAGGCAACAATTTCCAAAGTGAATTTCATGAAACAGTTTATGTGAAGAATTCTTTGGTCAATTCAGTTTGGGAGAAAACGGATTAAGGAACCCTACCAAGAATACAACCCTGCCCCGCTACACACACACACTTGCAGGATTTCTGTTTTTATGTACAATGTGAATCTGCAAGATGGGGATAAATTGGGTTTTACTCAAACTTAATTGTCTTCAGAAAGTTTTTGCCAAAAGCATCTTTTGAAATTGTATTGAGGAAACTTCTCTGGAAAATGCTGCTATAAATAGAGCATATAATGTCATTTATTATTTCACATACATTTCTAGCTATAAAATCTCCCTTCATTTTAACAAAATTTCCCCACGTAGGAAAACTATGCAATGCCTTTAAAATGTTAACATTAATGTTCTCTATATGATCTATATGAACAAAAGATCTATCAACCTGAAAGTGTTAATACAGCTATTTTTCCCTTGGAAAAATCAAATTTTTTAATTTAGAAAAAATTAATAGTCATGTTAATAATTGAAAAATCATTTATAATGGTTGCCACAAAATTTTGCAACCCATACCGATTTAAGTTTAGTCTAGCTGCTACATTTCCCTTTGAAATATACATTTCAAATGCACATTTGAAAATCTTTTTAGAACAAACAGGGATTTTCTAAAGGATATATTCAATGCAAAATGAACAAAAACCAGATATATCAGCTATTTTAAAGCTAAGAGTAAAATACCAGCTCCCCACCCTGCCAAAGAAAGAAATAACAATGCAAAATTCAGATTTTGAGTAATTGTGATAGGGATATGGCTAGTGGATCTCATTCCTAGTAACAGTATAGAGCATGATGACTGCAACATTCAATACCTATGCAATTTAAAAACATAAAGAAAGGTCTATTCACTTTGAAAAAAATCATAATAGTGCTTTGAGACGTGTAGTAATATATGCATAAAATGTTGCAAATTCAGAGAAAAGGAAGTGATAACCGTGAAACTATGTTTTGAACTGTGAGATGTTTGCCTGAAAAAGAAGAGTGTAAGAATAATTCATGCAAAGAAAATGGCATTTGGAAGATACAGTGTACCAATATATGCAGTATTTTTGACAACAGTGAAAAGTTCAGTATGACTCTAGCACAGTGTTATAAATAAAGCATGGCCTTTAGTCAGACACACAGGAGTTTAACACTGTCACAGCAGGTGTTATTTCTCTAACCCAAGTCTCCTTATTTATTCCTAAAATGGCAAAGTATATGTAAAGCACGTAGCACAGTACCCAATCCTCGGGAGTTTCTTGATTTCAAGTTCTGATTTCTATTCCCTACTGCATTTCATAGTTTAGGTCTTATTACCTCGGTCTATTGTCCATAATGTAACCTAAGTTGTTTTTCCAGAACTGAAATTCAGCCATGTTACTCCCATTAAAACAAAAGAGGAAAGAATAGCCAATGGAAAAAAAGACCATCTCTTCAACAAATGGTGTTGGGGAAATTGGACAGTCATATGAATTTCCCCAACACAATTTCCCCAACACCAAGAAGAATGAAACTGGACACTTTCTTACACCACACACAAAAATAAATTAAAAATGGATGAAAGGCCTCAATGTAAGACAGGAAACCATCAAAATCCTAGAGAAAAACATAGGCAACAACCTCTTTGACATTGGCCAGAGTAACTTCTTACTAGAGATGTCTCTGAAGGAAAGGGAAGCAAAACCAAAATGAACTCAAAAACAAATGAACTCAAAACCAAAATGACTTCATCAAGATAAAAAGCTTCCACACAGCAAAGGCAACAATCAATAAAATTTAAAGGCAACCTTTGGAATAGAAGAAGATATCTGCACATGCTATATCTGATAAAGGGTTAGTATCCAAAATCTATAAAGAACTTACTGAACTCAATACCTGTGAAACAAATAATCCAGTTGAGAAATCAGCAGAAGACATGAATAGACACTTTTCCAAAGACATACAGATGGCCAACACACACACATGAAAATACGCTCAACAGCACTGATCATCTGGGATATACAAATCAAAAGTGCAATGAGAAACCACCTCATACCTGTCAGAATGGCTAAAATCAATGACACAGGAAAGAGATGTTAGCAAGGATGTGAAGAAAGGGGAGCCTTCTTACACTTTTGGTGGGAATGCAAGCTAGTGCAGCCACTCTGGAAGACAGTAGAGGCTCCTCAAAACATTAAAAACAGAACTACCCTACAATCCAGCAATTGTATACTACTAGGAATTTATCTAATACCGATTTGAAGGGACACATGCATCCTGATGTTTATTATTAACATTATTAATATTATTAACATAGCATTATTAATTATTAACATATAGCATTATTAACAGTAGCCAAACTATGGGAAGAGCCCAAATGTCCATCAACTTATGAATGGATAAAGAAGTTGTGGTGTGGGGACACACACACACACACACACACACACACATATAAATATATAATGGAATATTACTCAACCATCAAAAAGAATGAAATCTTGCCATTTGCAACAATATGGATGGAGGTGGAGTGTATTAGGCTAGGTGAAATAAGTCAGAGAATGAAAAATACCATATGTGCAATTCAAGAAATGAAACTGATGATAATCGTGGGGGGTAGGAGGAAAGGCAAACAAACCATAAAACAGACTCAAATATAGAGAACAATCTGAGGGTTGCTAGAGGGAAGGTGGGTGGGCAGATGGGTTAAATGGTGATGGGTATTAAAGGCAGGCCCTTGTGATGACCACTGGGTGTTATACATAAATGATGAATCACTAAATTCTACTCCTGAGACTAATATTACACTAACATTATTAGTGTAATATTATTAATATTACACTAATATTAGTAATAACTAATATTACTAACCAGAATTTAAATAAAAACTTGAAACAAACAAACAGAAGCTCAGATGGCTTTTCATTGCCTAAAAATCCCTTAGTTTTGGAACCAGGGCTCTTGCAGTCCCTACCTTCTCTCCAGTTGTACTTCATGGTATTTCTTCCTCCCCTTCTACCCCCAAACTGTATTAGTAGTAGTAGTAGTAGTAGTAGTAGCAGCAGTAGCAGCAGTAGTAATAATAGGAGTAGTAATAGTAATAATAATAATAGCTAAAAGTTACAGAACCAATTACTCCATTAGGCAAATCCTGAAAGCTCCATTCATATCATCATCTATGTGAAAGAAGCCTTCAGGCATTAGGCAGTGAACAATCTGCATGGCCAAACATTTGCAGCCCTGGGTTTGCAACCTGGGTTTGAAGTCAGAGTGCAAAGCACTCCCTATGTCATCTTAAAGAACTTGGGCTTTAAGGAGCAATCAATGAGTCTTTCAAAGGTTTTCAAGCAGGGAGATAAATAATCCAGCCTGTAACAAGAATAATGATGCTGACTACATTCTGGAGGATAGACTGGAAAACAGATTATAAGCAGCAAGGAGGCTACAAAATGGTTTTCAAGTTTCCTTTACTCTAAGAATCTATTATTCTATAGTGAGGAATATTTCAAAGTTTGAACAAATAGAATAACAATGACCAAAGTCTGAACAACTAGAAGAATAATGAAACCAAACAAGAAAGCATACTTGTTTGGAGGCAACAATAAAGTATT
This sequence comes from Neogale vison, assembly GCF_020171115.1. Lineage (NCBI taxonomy): Eukaryota > Metazoa > Chordata > Mammalia > Carnivora > Mustelidae > Neogale > Neogale vison. Next base: position 71,487,006 of record NC_058092.1, on the reverse strand, counting down.
AAACACATTAAAGTCGAGACACAAAAATGTAGAGGTGTGTAGCACAGACCCATGGGAAGGAACAGAAGATATCTAATGGAAGGGAATACCCATTTTGATATGAAAATGGGTAAAGCATTACTCTTTTCTCCTTTATTAAAGAACTTGTAAAACATACTATGTACTGCCTTCCTAGCTATATTTGATAATATAATGCTAGACCTCAGATATTTTGCATTCTCATGCACCACAAAAGAGTAATTTGGTATTTTAAGAAACTGTACAACAATCAAATGGGAAGAGTACATGTGGAAAAAAATTAAGGAACTTTATCTCACATCACATGTAAAAATTAATTCCTGATAGATTAATAAATTAAATTGGAAAAGCAAACACAAAATGTTTGAAAGATAATACATCTCAGGGTAGAAAAGGGATTTTAAAAAAAATATATAAGTAACACTACCCATAAATGAAAATACCAATAAAGTTGATTATATTAAAATTTAAGAAATGCAGTTCCATTTTTGGTTAGAATTATAGAAAGATGAAACAGTGCTCCAACTTGAACAAGGAGAAAAAGGTACATAACCTATAAAATAATAACTTTTCTTGAATTCATTGGAGAATTATATTTGCAAGAAGTTGAATTCCAATTCCCTTCTAGGGGAAAATTGTTTCCTCTATGGCAGAGCACAGGAGGAAGGGGTAACTACCATTAAAAGAAATAAGAAAATAGTTAAAATTTTAAGGCATTCTAAAGGCCAATGTAGGTTACCAGGATAGTTTAGAATCTCTGGGATCCTAAGACACAAAGGACATCAATACTTAATAGCAAGCTTCTTCCCATATGCCTGTATCATACTCACAAGAAAGACTGGGGGTAGAGCAGGTAAACTGAAAGAGTCATCAGTGGCACATAGGTATGAAACCCCATCCTTCTCAACACTATCCTTTCATACAAAGGAAAAGACTAAGCTGCTGTGGGGAGGAAGAGGAAACTCACCCATTTCAGAACCCATGCAAAAATCTATTGCGACTCATGGAGGAATAGAGGCAAAAGCCATCAGCAAGCAGGTGACTCTCCTTCCAACAATATTAGCTTTGAAAAGTCTTTGGGGAGGGGATAGAAAACCCTCTCATCCCCAGTTAGAGGCAAGGCCTAAAGGAAGGGTAGGAGCCAAAGCTGTGAGGATCATCTTGAGCCCAGGATCATGCACTGATATAAAGATTAGGTTTATTATCACTGGGTGGGGAGAAAAAACTCTCTCTTAAATATAAAAAGTCATTTTTCTCCTTACTTTTTGTTTCTTTAAAAGTTGACTAACAGTGTAAATTAAAAATGGTAAAAATGTATTGTGGAGTTATACACAGAAGTAAAATATATGACAACAACAGCACAAAGGAACCGAGGGAGGAAATAGTAATACTGCTGTATGGTTCTTATCTATGATGTTGTATATAATTTGAAAGTAGACTTCAAATTAAAAGTGTATATAATGTATACCTTAGAGCAAATCTTTTCTTAAAGTGCAAGATACTAAATATTTCAGGCTCATGGACCATTTGGTCTTTATCATAACTACTCAAGCCTGTCATTATAGTGTAAAAACAGTCATTGAAAATATGTAAACAAATGGGTACGGCTGTGTTCCAAAAATATTTATTAAAAACAAGCCAGAGGTATGGATTAAAATAAAATAAATTAGGGGTGTCTGGCTGGCTCAGTCGGTGGAACGTACAACTCTTGATCTTGCGGTTGTGAGACTGAGTTCCACATTGGGTGTAGAGATTACTTAAAATTAAAAAAAAATTTTTTAAGTATAAATATAGGTATTTGCTTACCTCTACCTTATAGCAACCACTAACAATTTTCTAAAATAAGAAATTGTAAGACAATAGTGGATATATAGTGAGCAAAGAGTAGAGATAAAAGTTAATCATAAAAAACTTCTCAATCCAAAAAAGGCAAGAAAATGGAAAAACTAGGAAGATAGAAGACACAAGACAAATAGAAAACAAAGAGTAAGACCTGAGCTGAAGGCAGAGGCTTTAACCCACTGAAGCCACCCAGGCAACCCCCAAATGTTCATATTCAGAGTAAATAAATTATGGTATAGTCATAAATGAAATATTATACAATGAAAAAATGAAATGGTGTTTTATGTGTGAAAGATGACTGAATCTTACAATGTTGGACAAAAGAAGCAAGTCAAAAATAAAATACTTTGAATATGTTTCCATCTTAATGCAACCCAAAACATACAAAAACTAAACTATTGTTAAGGAACACATATTCAGGTTGTAAAACTGTAAAGAAAAGCAAGAAAACAATGATCACAAAAAAACATAGTAGTAGTTATCTCTAGGAAGAAAGAAGATGTGACTAGAGGAGGACACACAATGTTGAAAAGTTCTTAAAAGAAAAAGAATAACAACAAGAAACACAGCCTTAGAAACAACTATTAAACTTCTTTTAAAAAAAATAGGACAAATGCACAAAGCACTTAGAAAAATGTTGCTCGCAGCAGTATTCATAATAGCAAAAACATTGATACAGGGTTGGGTACATAAATTATGCCACAAGAAATTCTATAATGATGTAGATCTGTATTTATTGATAGGAAAGATATACAATATATTCTAAAATATAAAGAGGGTCTAAGAGGGCCTGTATCCTCATTTTTAGAAGCTAAAAATATTTATTACATACAAGAACTAAAAAAAATAACTGGAAGAACATACACCAGAATGCTAACAAAAGCCATTTCTGGATTGTAGAATTATTTTTAAACTTAATTTTCTTCTTTATATAGTTATTGGTGTTTCCAGAACTTTTTAAAAATGAGCATATGCTGGCCAGCATACTTCTTTTTGGAGGAAAGCATCGAGAAATTAATATAATTTAAAAACTACATTTTCACAAAATTCAAGGGTTAAATATTCCCACCAAGGATTTTTTGTGTGTTTTGTGCAAATATCTGGCCAGTAGAGCTCAGTTTATGAAATATGACACTACTCACAGCTTTATGTAGGGCAAATGCCCACTTCATTAGCTACTTGACCTTGTACTTTTCAGGAATGCTGGGATTCCACTCTGAATTTTTTTCCCCAGGTATTTTCCCCCTTTAAGTAATATCCTGACTAGAAAGCAATATTTAACACTGTAGCAGACACAAGCCTAGATCAATGAGGTAAAGATTCTGAGTATCTCACTGGCATTAAATAAAATAGGTAGATCTCATCCACATGTCTCATCAGAAATAATAAACCACATCAGAAGGGAGCTATAAACTTACAATGTAAGAATGACTATAACTGAAGATGGAGAAAAATGCAACTGATGAAGAACATGCATATTTTGCAGCTGTAACGGATGTTGTCATCAGTTGGAAGGATTCATTTATAAATATCTAGTGTATTTGTTTTTCCATCATAAACAGTTTATTTCTTTATGCAACATTTTCTTCAATAAGTTCTTAAAGTTCCAGCTTTATTTATATGTTTAATTTTGTTTAATTATCTACCACTTTTTTTAAAAAAAAAAAAGATTTTTTTTTTTTTTTATGAGAGAAGGAGAGATAGCAAGAGAGGGAACAGAAGCTGGAGAGGGAGAAGGGGCTGGATTCCATAAGATGCTGGGAATCATGACCTGAGCCAAAGGCAGATGCTTAAAGACTGAGCCACCCAGGTGTTGCAAATATATACTTTTTAAGAACTGAACTATCAATAAATTGATGAATGTAATCATATAAAGATTTGTGATTCTTTGAAATACAAATGTCTCCCAGAATCAAAGTTGCTTTGCTTTGGTTTGATACAGTTGTGGTTAAGATCCTCTCACTCATAGTAATACTACCAAGGTTCTATGCAGTGATCACTTCCTTTATCCTTTGGCCTTAACTTTATCTGAAGCTATTACAAAAGAAGGTAGTAGAGTTTACTTAAGTGCAATAAGTATTTTTATTTGGCTTTTTCACATACTAATTGTTTTTTTTTTTCTCTCACTTGGTGAAACTATTTTTTAAAAACCCCAACTGGAACTACAGCTTTCGTTTGCTATTGCTACATTTATAAGGCTAGATTTGCCCAGAATTTGCTTACAGGCCTGACTACTAAAACGTACTATAATAACCTCTTTGTTTTTCCCATTCCGGTTGAAATCACCTTCTTCCTGATTCTTGTTGAGAAGCTCTTTCAAAGTGTTTACTAAAAAACTGGGATCTGTTCCAGGTTCTTCCTTCAACAAAGTTACTCTAAGTGGTCTGTGGATTATTCCATCAGCCTCAGCAACACCATTATTAGTTTGCCGCCCATCTAAAGCAACAGTTGATGCTGAATAAATATTTCCTAAATGATCCATTATAGGAAGCAAATATAATTCCGGTTGAAGAGCCTAAAACATACAGAAAATTTTATAAAAAATTAGTTTGTAATTTAAAAAACAGTAAGTTAAAAAATTAATGTAAGTTTAAAATGTTACATTACATACATATGGAGGAGCAAATGATTTGAGTTTCAGTTCTGATTCTTGTTTTACCTTCACCTAGAAATAAATGACCAAAAAAAATCAAGCTTCTGTATGTTTTCAGTTATTTTTATTCCTTTTTTTTTTTTTGTAGAAGGCACATATCTGTGACATAAAAATCAAATCTAAAAGCTGGTAACTAAGGCTAGAGTCTAGAAAATGTAGAACATAATCCTATTTCTATTCACTGTACAAAACATAAAAGAAATTCTATGTCATTTAATAGGTTCTATAATCATGGCTATGATTATACGGTTATACGATTATATGGCTATGATCATATATGATTATAAGTCCACTTACATGGACTCACTTTATGTCAAGCACTATTTTAGGTGCTTTACATATATTAGCTCAGTTAATCTCCACAATTCCATGTGATAGGCACACACACATTACATATTAGACAATAAGACTGAGGAAAGAGAAGTTAAATAACTTGCCCATGATTTTATAACTAGGAACTTTCCAAATTGGGATGCAAAACCAGATAATCTGGTTCCAGAGTCCAATGTTGTAAATTTTATTTCCTAAATATATAGCCCATAGAGTTCATTTGTTTTTCATCCATCCATCCAACCATTCATTCAACAAATACTGAGGGCATACTATGGGTCAGGAAGACCCAAACTATGGGTCAGAACTATGGGTTCTATATGGTGGGAGATATGATGGTAAACAAGGCAAAGTCCTTGTTCCCGTGTAGCTTATATTCTACTTAGGAGAACAGATGTTAAATAAACATGATTTAGGATAGTGAAATGTGATTTATGAAAACAAAAACCTGATGTAATAGAGATTAACTTAAGAGAAAGAACATCTAAAAACTAGGTGGTCAGAGAAGGCCCTCTTGAAAATATAATACTTGAGGCTGAGACCTGAATTATGAAAAGAAAAAGAAAGCTATTTGAAAATCTTAAGGAAGTAATTTCCAGGCAAGTGCAAAGAACACAAATCAGAAAGGAGTTTGTTGTATTTGGCGACCAAAGATTTTTGTGTTTGAAATGGAAAACTAAGAAGAAAAATAGCAACAGATAAAATCTGAGAAGGAGCCTGCCTATTCCTTAAGCCCTCTATATCTCTGGCTTAACCACTACAAAGTCTCCTAATTAAAGCCTGCTAGTTACAATCCCTGCCTCTAGTCTTTGAGGGCTCTCATCGTGTCATCTTTTGCTTAAAAACTCCCAACACTTCAGAAACAAACAAAATTCATTAATCTGGCTTTCAAGACTTTCAGCAAATCACTTTACAATTTATTCTCTACTATTCCGTTTTATATCATGTTCCAATAAAAAGGGCAACATTTACTCTTCCTTAATTGCTTGTTTTTCTACTTCTGTGCTCATTCTATTTTCTCTGCTTAGAAAGCTTTTCCCACCCAACAGTTTTGCTAGGTCAAATATTTATCTTTCAAGATCCAAACTGAACATAGTTCTTTTCTCAAAGTTCTCTATGTCCTCTCTTCTCCTGCTAGAAGTAATCCCTTTTTCTTCTGAATATACAAAATACACTATTTTAATTATGTATTTTCTTGCACACTACAGTGAATACTCTCTAAGGGCTGGATCCATAGCCAGTTTTTTTTTTTTTCATTTTGTTTCTAGAAAAACACCAATAAATATTTGTTAAAAAATAATAAAATATTAGAAGGATTTCAGAAGTTGATTTAAATTATCTTTATTTAGGTCTCTTTCAACCCAGGATTCTGCAATTGATAATTTGTATTTTAGATATTATGAAAAAGAACAAAAAGGATAATTGTTTTTTCTTCCTTGAGAAAAACTTAAAGATAGATATTTAACCATACTGAACAGACTTCAAATGACAAAAACTTCATATCTAGCTGCTGATCCTGAGAATTCCATGCAGCAAATTCCTTTACAGTACTACTTTGATGGAAAATGCTTTTTTCCCCCACTATCATTATTTAATTTGTCCAAAAAACACTGAAATACCTCTAATTTAATTTTAGGCACTGGTTATAAATATAATAGTGAATTAAATAAAGTCCCTGCTCACAGGGAGTTATAGTCTAATGGCAGAATCAGATGTTAAATATAAACAATCACATAAATACATACTAATGACATAATATGTTAACTAGAGGGGAACAGGAATATACTGCATTTTTAATATAGAAAGTCTTTTTGATTTAAATGTAGTTAAGAGAAACCAGCAACTTGGGAGATCTGATGGCCTGCTAGATTAAGAATTTCAAGTAGGAAAACTCTACTTAGAAAATCCCACCATTAGGGGCACCTGGGTGGCTCAGTGGGTTAAGCCTTCAGCTCCGGTCATGATCTCAGGGTCCTGAGATCGAGACCCACATCTGGGTTCTCTGCTCAGTAGGTAGCCTGCTTCCCCTGCTCTCTCTGCCTGCCTCTCTGCCTACTTTTGATCTCTCTGTCAAATAAATAAATAAAATCTTAAAAAAGAAAAGAAAATCCTGCCATTAAACCACAGAAACTATAAACAGGAGTGTTCAACAGATAATAATAGCTGAAACAAACAAACAAAAATTGTTGGGGTCCTATAATTTCACATCGAATAGGGCTAGCTGTGGCCCAAACAATGAAGCCCATTGTTGTCCAGAACACAAGTACTTACTTAAATGTTTTAGGGGACACCTCGGTGGCTAAGTTGGTTGAGTGACTGACTCTTGAGCCTATGACAGGCTTGCATTGAATGTGAAGCCTGCTTAAGAGTCTCTCTCTCTCCCTCTGCCTCCCAGCAGCTCATGCACACACATGCACATGCTCTCTCTCCATTAAAAAAAAAAACTTTAAACACTCATTTAAATTTAAAAATACACATTATTTATATAATAACATTTTAAGTTTGTCTTCCTTTTCTTCCCAAGGAAAGCATAGCCCAAAATATCCCCCATCATTTTAGTGCCCAGTAATATGCCAATAAGTCCCATTTTTTCTTGATGATCTATGTTTTTAGTGATTTTTCATTTTGTTATAATGGATATTACTTATCCCATTTATAGAAGTGACTTGACAAGAAGCTGAGTTGACAAGCATTTAAAAAACACAATTTGTTAAGTTATGCTTTCTTTAATCAAAAGGAAAAACAACTTTTTAAAAAGATTTTATTTATTTATTTATTTGACAGAGAAAGAGAGATAGGCAGAGAGGCAGACGGGGGTCGGGGGCAGAGCTGGGGAAGCAGGCACCCCGCTGAGCAAAGAGCCTGATGCGGGGCTCTATCCCAAGACCCTTAGACAATGACCTGAGCCGAAGGCAGAGGCTTAACCTACTGAGCCACCCAGGCACCCCCAAATGGAATAAAATTAAGAAAACTTACCACAGCTAGATTATTTCCAATGCATTTCAGAAATAAAAATTTTTCTGCAACAGCATCTTCGCCAAGGAACTCACCAAGTCGTTCTCTCAGGGCTTGTAAAGTTAGGTGAGGAGATACTCTGAAATACCATGACATTGCCTTATAATGGAAAATGAAACAGGTTTCAGCTATACTACAAATTCTATAACGTTAGCTATCTCAAACATAAATACTAATTTAATGTATCATATATAGCTCAATTTATTTTTACATTGTCTGGCACTTTATAGAACTTCAGGAAATTTAAAAAAATAAAATGATTATACAAATAAATACTGTTTATAAAAGTCCTTTCTGTACTGAAAAGGAAAATGGTTATCTACTTTTCTCATCTGCCTCCAAACTGTATTATTAAAAAAAGAAAACTCTGCTATGGAATTTATATACTTTTATACATAAAGAATGATTAAGCCACAAATATTTATTTTGGAAGCTTGACAGGATGATCCAGTGCTTAAAAATTTCTTTGATAATCAAATACTGTCGGACTCCCTGTCTTTGTTCATTAAGAATACTTCACTCCTCAACATCTAAAATTTAAAGCCATCATTTATGCTACTGTTTTGGGTTTTTGTTTTTCTAGGATTTTATGGGAAACATTATATAATTAATTCATTCAACCACAAAATATTTATTGAGTCCCCACTATATATCAGGCATTGCTCTAAAGGATGGGAATACGGCAATCAACAAAAGAGACAAATATCTCTGCCCTTACAGACTTTATAAATCTAATGGTGGGAAAGAAAATTAGACAAACTAAAACAAAATATAATTCATAAGACAGTGCTAAGTACTATGAAGAAAAATAAAGCAGGGAAGGGAAGGTAGCTATAATTTTAAATATAGTGATTAGAGAGGATCTAAACAAAAAAGTAATATTGAAGCAAAGAGTTATAGAAGAGATAGGATATATTAGGGCAGAAGCAGCATTCTAGACTAAGAGAACAGCAAGTAGACAAGGATTCTGAGGTAGATTCATGTCTGATGTGTTCCAGAACAAAAACGACACTAGTATGCATGAAGTGATGGGGAAGATAAGGAATAATGTCATGTGTGCTTCCTATGTGTACGTATACTTACATGTACATATATGTAAGTTTATATACACATATAGTCTCTTTCTATTTTGAAACAGTTCAGTAAAAAAGTCATTGTGGATTTACTGATCTAACCACTATTCAGAGATCTTCAACAGGTTTCCAATTTCAGATAATTTCTCTCTTAATTCTCTCATTCTCTTCGTGTGTAATGAGAGTAATATACCTGTTATACCCTTTTATCTGGGTGGCAGTGGCACCTATGGCACATATGTTACCTAAGTAACATATGTTTCTAAAATACTTATTAACTGTTATATAACATTATTTATTGATAGTATTAAGTTAGAAACTGGATCCATCATACAGACCAGAGTGTCTCATTTATAATGTAAATTTCCAAAGAAACATTTTTCTCTGCAGAAAAAAAGACTGCTTTTTCAGGCATTATAACATGACCACAAAATACTTGCCTTATAAATCCAGCTGAAATGAATTTGTTAACAACTTCTATTGAAATGGTATTTAGCTTATAGTTCCACGATCCTTCAGGGACATAAAAAACATGAAGTTCCACCAACTAAATAAATAAATTGAGAAGAACATCAGTTAAAATATTTTTAAACTGAAAAAAAATCAACCGATCTCCTCTAAAATTTTAAGCTTAATAAACGTAAGAAATAAACATGGAATACATGTATTTTTCTGAGCAGACACAGAAAACAAAATGAAGAGCCAAAATTTTGGTTAGTTGGCTACTTGGCACTTGGAACACATCTCCTTAGAAACAATGTCACAGATGTGGTCCTAGGGTACCCTAACATCTCTGACACAGGTTTCTTTCTGCAGCTTGGAATAAGAGTATCAGCCCACCAAGATCAGTTTTCTGGTTACCAACCTTTTCCTCTCCCCTGATCCCTACCTACTCAGTTCTGTTCAGGTGATTTTGTGGAATCCTTATACTTTACATATTGTCTGCCTAACATAGTTGTGATGATTGCTAGTTCTCAGCAACTGCAAACGTGTGAATACTGTGGTTTAGGAAGTATTCTTGTTTCCCAGAATTCTAGGAAGAACCTATTCCTGATGGTGATAGGGAAGGAAATGGTTGTTCTTACATAGGTCATGTCTGTCAGCTTAGCTTGCCTATGCTTATAAAAACAACTTTCTTTTCTATTAAAGTTTTGTTAAACCTCAATTAGAATACTTTGTTTAGAAGAATATTTAGATTACTACAACAGAAACAGGACAATTATAGCAAATATTCCAATCTTTTAGTCTAAGGAAGTTATTCATTGCATATTAAAATTTAAATGATTATACTCTATAATATTAAATATCTGAGAAAAACTTTAAATAGTTGAATATAACCAATCATTAAAATTAGAAATTTTTAAATTGAACTGAATGTTTTGCTCGTTTTTATAGACCAAGTAAATTATTTCTATACATTTGATATATGTATATATCTGATGTCAAGCTTGCCACATGCTGTATTTTGAACACCAGAGCATTTAAAAAATAATTCCCCAGCTACACTATACTATTCATAGCTAACACTATACTATACTATTAATACTATAATATTTAATAGCTACATAATATTTGCAAAACCTTCAGAAGACTTAAATATGACCTTATCCTTTATATAAATGCATTAATATTTTCTAGGAAAAATATTTATTAAACATTTTACTCTATTTTTGTATAAACCAAGTAAATTCTATCAATATTTTTATAATAATTCATGAACTATAATTCAAACTGTTTGTATAGATTTAATTCCATAACTGAATGAGTAGGCAATACAGAGAAAATATACATAATAAAACATTTCTTTAACAAAATTTATAGTGAATTTGTGTTTATTCATTCCCTCAGTAAATATTTACTGAATGTCTATCATGTGCCAGCACTGGTCTAGGCATTAGGAATACATAGTCAATAAGACAAAGATCCTTGCCTACGTATAGTTTTACATTCTAATGGGGTATCAGGGCAAGAAGAAGGGTGAAACAAGTGAAGCACTCACCTCAGGTACAAAATTTAAGGCTATGCCAAAACCTCACTAATCAAGACAAATAACATTAACAAAAAAAAAACTACTCAGGGCAAAAAAGTTCACGATAAACAAAATCTCAAAAATTTAAATAATGACAGAATTTAATACTAGAAGTAAAGCCTGAGGAAAAAGGAAAAAAATATGAACTTCAGTACATGTTTCTTTGAAAATATATATTTCTTGATGGTCAACTGTTTTCAGAATAACCTAGTAGTTGAAAAAAATACTGAAAACTTCAAAAGGATGTATTAAAATTCAAAACATTATGTTAAAGTCAAATATTCTATTTATGTCAAATCATGAATTTGTTATAATTTTACTTTCCTGGCTTTCATGGAAGCTCATCAGTAATATTTTCATCAAAATTATTAGCCATTTAAAAATATACTAAAATATATGTTTATGGGCACATATTTTGCCTTTTGCTTCAGGCTCCAAAATGGGTAGGCATGGCACTATCAGATTCTATTTCCACTTAAAATGTTGCTATTATGGATTTCTTGCATCAGTTTTTCATTTAAAAATCTTTTATTGAATTATTTATCTTAATTATGAAGGGTTTTTTTGGTGTGTGCCCTTAAATTTTGTACCCAAGGCAAGTGACTTATTTGCCTTAGACTAGTCCCAGACCTGTGAAGGGCACAAACAATAAACGATAAATATAAAACACTGATAAGTTATACAGTATATGAGAAAGGGGTAAGTACTGGGGAAAAGGATAAGAGCAGAGTAAAGAAAATTGGATGCTAAAAGGGGAAGTAGGTTTCAGTTTTAAATAGCCTGGGTAGGTCTTATGGAAAAGGTGAGATTTAAGACTGCAGGGGAAGAAACAATTAGCCAAGTGCTGATGTAGAGGGAGAGTTCCAAGAAGACCTAAAGCAAAAGTCTTTTTTTTTTTTTTAAGATTTTATTTATTTGATAGTGGGGGGGTGAGGAGAAGTCGGGGTGGGGAGGGAGCACGAGCAGGGGTAGGGGCAGAGGAAGAAGCACAGTCCCTGCTGAGCTGGTTCCCAGGGTCCTGGGCTGATGGTGGACGCTTAACCAACTGAGCCACCCAGGCACCCCTAAAATGAGAGAGTGCTAGTATGATTGAAGCAGAGAACAGTAAGAGATAAAATAATAAAAATGAGGAGTACAAGGAACAAAATAAATAGGGTTTTTCAGGCCACCAAAAGATCTTATTTTCAGAAAATGGGACGCCAATACAGGGTTTTAATAGAAGGACATCTGACATTCATTTTATAATTTTAATATGAAAAATTCTAAACATACATACAAATAAAGGAATAAAACTCTGAATACCCAAATACCTACTAAGTAGATTCAAAAGTTAACATCATACCATATTTACTTTCCCTCTCTCTCCCTTAAAGGCAGACTGCCACATGCAGGCCTTATTTGGATGTGTTTGAAGTATGGGAAGCTTGACTACCCTAACTTCTCCTACATATGGACCTTGAGAGCTTGTTTGGAGGTTCTAGCAGGCAAGCGCAGCTGCTCCTATGCCCTTGACTGAAGAATGGTCCTTCTTTATTGGGGAAGGTCCTCCTCTTCAACATAGCATGCAGCTTTGGAAGGGATGAACATGGAGCTGTGAGGGAGGAAGAGGACACCCACCTCAGCCAGCCAGATCAGCCAAATCAACCCTGGTGATCAATGGGCTGACAGATGTCACAGATTCTCTCAGATCCTCTATCCCATTCTTGATAAACCATTCAAAGTAAATCAGATGTCGTGAAAATATACTCCTAAGTACTTTGGCAGCCATTGCCTAAAAATAAAGATTTGTCCAAAATAATCACAGTACGATTTTCACATTTAAGAAAATTAACAATCCCTTAATGTAAAATAATATCCATTCCATATTCAAATTTCCTCAAATGTCCATTTTTCCTCAATGTTTTTTCAATCTAGAATCCAATCAAAGATATCTTTGCATTGGGTTTGTCACATACTTCAATAACTTAATGTGCAAGTTCTTCCAGACCTGTATTCTTTTTCCCCCTTTTCATGGCATTAACTTTTTGAAGAGACTGGGCCAGTTATTTTAAAAAATGTTTTACATTCTGAATTTACCTTATAATCTCAAGATGGCATTTAACTTAATTCTCCAGTTTTTTTTAAACATAGTATAATTTTTAAAATCATTTTTTAAATCATGAGAAGTGTATTCTTTAATCCCCATCCCCTATTTTCCTCATTCGCCCAAGACCCCTCCCCTCTGATAACCATCAGTTTGTTTTCTACAGTTAAGAGTCTGTTTCTTGGTTTGTCTCTCTCCCCTTTTCTTTTCTCATTTACTTTGTTTCTTAAATTCCACATGAATAGGATCATATACTATTTGTCTTTCTCTGACTGACTTTGCTGAGCATTATACTCTCTAGCTCTAACCATGTTGTTGCAAATGGCAAGATTTAATTCCTTTTTATGGTTGAATAATATTCTGTGTATATAAAGATATATAAAAACTTCTTTATCCAGTCACCTACCAATGGACACCTGAGCTGCTTACATAGATTGGCTACTATAAATAATGCTGTAATAAACATAGGGGGTGCATGTACTCCTTTGATTTTTTGGTAAATACTCAGTATTTTGTATTCTTTGGGTAAATACTCAGTAGTGTGATTACTGGATTGAAGGGTAATTCTATTTTTAATTTTTTTAGGAATCCCCATACTGTTTTCCATAGTACCAGTTTGCAGTCACACCAACAGTGCAAGAAGATTCCTTTTTCTCCATATTCTCTTCAATGCTTGTTATTTTTTACTTTAGCCATACTGACAGATATGAGGTGATATTGTGGTTTTGATTTGCATTTCCTTGATGATGAGTGACGTTGAGCATCTTTTCATGTGTCTGTTGGCCATTTGGATATCTTTGGAGAAATGTCTGTTCATGTCTTCTGCCCATTTTTCATTAGATTGTTTTTTGGGTATTGAGTTGTATTAGTTTGTTGTATACTTTGGACACTAATCCTTTACCAGGCATCATCTGCAAATATCTTTTCCCATTCCTTAGGTTGTCTTTTAGTTTTGTCAATTATTTCCTTTACAGTACAGAAGCCTTTTATTTTGATGTACTCCCAATTGCTCAGTTTATTTTTGCTTTTATTTCCCTTGCCTCAGGAGACATATCTAGGAAAATGTTGCTATGACTGATGTCAGAGAAATTACTCTCTTCTAGGATTTTTATGGTTTCAGGTCTTGAATTTAGGTCTTTAATCCATTTTGAGTTTATTTCTGTGTATACTGAAAGAAAGTGGCCCAGTTTCATTCTTTTGCATGTGGCTGTCCAGTTTTCCTAACACCATTTGCTGAAGAAACTGTGTTTTTCCCATTGTATATTCATTCCTTCTTTGTTGAAGATTAACTGACCATATAATTATGGGTTTATTTCTGGGGTTTTCTGTTCTATTCCATTGATCTATGTGTCTATTTTTGTCAGTACCATACTGTTCTAATTGCTACTGCCTTGACAAATGACTTGAAATCTGGAATTGTGATTCCTCTAGTTTTGTTTTTATTTTTCAAGATTGCCTTCGCTAGTGGTTCCACACAAATGGAACCACTTTTGTGGTTTCTTTTGTGGTTCCATACAAATTTTAGGATTGTTTGCTCTAGTTCTGTGAAAAATGCTATTGGTATTTTGATAGGGATTGCACTAAATCTGTAGTTTGCTTTGGGTAGTACAAAGATTTTAATATTTGCTCTTCTAACCCATGAGCATGGAATGGCTTTGCATTGTCTTGAATTTCTTTCATCAGAGTTTAACGGTTTTCAGAGTATAGGTCTTTCACCTCCTTAAGTTTATTTCTAGGTATTTCATTGTTTTTTGGTGCAACTGTAAATGGGATTATTTTCTTAATTTCACTTTCTGCTTTTCATTATTATTTTATAGGAATGCAACAGATTTCTACACATTGATTTTGTATTCCATGAATACTGAATTCATTTATGAGTTCTAGTAGCTTTTTGGCAAAGTCTTTAGGGACTTCTATATATAATATGTCATCTGCAATTAGTGAAAATTTTACTTCTTCCTTCCTTCTGCCAATTTGGATGTCTTTTATTTCTTTATGTTGTCTAATTGCTATGGCTAGGACTTCCAGTACCATGTTGAATAAAAGTGGTAAGAGTGGACATCCTTATTGTATTCCTGACCCTGGAGGAAAAGTTGTCACCACTGAGTATGATGTTGGCTGTGAGTTTCATACAAGGTCTTTATAATGTTGAGGTATGTTTCCTCTAGGTTTACTTTGCAGAGTTTTTATCATGAATGGATGTTGTACTTTGTTGAAAGCTTTTTCTGCATCTATTGAAATGATCATGGGTTTTTTAGCCTTTATCTTATTACATTACATATCACATTTATGGTTTTGTGAATATTAAATTATCCTTACATCCCAGGAATAAATCCCACTTGATTGTGGTATATGATTTTTTTAATGTATTGTTGGATTTGGTGTGCTAATACTTTGTTAAGGATTTTTGCATCTATATTCATGAGAGATTAGCCTGTAGTTCCTCTTCTTCTTCTTCTTCTTCTTTTTTTTTAACAGTGTCTTTATCTGCTTTGGTATCAAGTTGATACTGGCTTCATAAATTGGATTAGAAGTTTTCCTTCCTCTTGTATTTTTTGGAGTAGTTTGAAAAGAATAGGTATTAACTCTTCAAATGTTTGGTGGAATTTGCTTGTGAAGCCATCTAGTCCTGGACTTTTGTTTTTTGAGAGTTTTTGGATTACTGATTCAATTTCATTGCTTGTAATTGGTCTGGTCAAATTTCCTATTTCTTCTTGCTTTAGTTTTGGTAGGTCATATGTTTCTAGAAATTTATCCATATCTTTTCAGTCGTCCAATTTGTAGGCATATATGTTTTCATAATATTATATTACAATTGTATTTCTGTGGTGTTATCTTTCCTTTTGCATTAGTGATTTCGTTTATTTGGGTCCTTTTTTTAAATGAATCTTTCTAGAGGTTTATCAATTTGGTTGATCTGGTTTCATTGGTCTATTTTTTTTAACGTTATTCTTTATTTCTATTCTATACTTTATTACTCCCTTCCTTTTGCTGGGTTTGTTGTTCTTTTTCTAGCTCCTTTAGGTGTAAGGTTAGGTTGTTTGAGATTTTTCTTGCTTCTTTGGGTGGGCCTGTATTGCTATAAACTATAAATTTCCCTCTTAGGACTACTTTTGCTGCAGCCAAAGATTTCTGACCATTGTGTTTTCATTTTCATTTGTTTCCATGTAATTTTTTATTTCTTCTTTCATTCTGAGATCCCTATAATGCAAATGTTATTATGCTTGAGGGAGTCACTGAATTCCCTAAGACTATTCTCAATCTGCATATTTTTCCTTCCTCTATTTTTTTCAGCTTAGTTACTTTCCATTACTTGTCTTCCAGGTCATTAATTTGTTTCTCTGCTTCATCTAGCCTGCTATTTATTCTATTAAATGTATTTTTAATTTCATTTACTGTGTACTTCATCTCTGATTAGTTTTTTTTTTTTTTTTTTTTAATCTGGTTGTTAAGGGACTCATTGAGATCCTCCACTCTTTTCTCAGTCCGGGAATATGTTTATGATCCTTACTTTAAATTCTCTATCAGGCATATTACTTATAGATTACATTGTAGTCTCTTCTATTGGTTTGGTCCTGTTCTCTCATTTGGGAGAAATTTCTCTGTCTCATTTAGTGTGTCTGTTTCTCTGTGTTATTTTCTGTGTCTGTTTCTCTGTGTTAGGAAAGTCAGCTACTTCGCTTGCTTTTAACAATAACAGCCTTATGAAGATGAGATCCTATAGTGTCCTGCAGTGCAGTGTCCCATTCCCCAGCACCTGGAGCTTCAGGAAGTGTGTCCTATGTGTGTTGCATGTGCTCAGCTGTTGTGTTAGTCATCTGCAAAGGCTCTCCTTGCCTACTGTATCATTTTGTCCCCAGCAGGAATGGGGTGCATTTTAACAAGGCATATGGTCATCTGCTTATGAAACAAGACCTGTTCCTGCTACTGTCAGAAGTGAAGTCCTGCAAAATGCATGGATCAGCAGATTTGGTATTGGCAGGGTTTGCACCAGTCTTCTGGGGGAGGAACCTGCAGCACTCGGACTAAAGCAAGTGGGACTGGGAAGGGCTGATATGTCAAAGCATGAGGGTAAGGGCTTGGTGCAAGCAAGTCAGGTAACAAGTTTTGGTACCACACTGTTCTTATAAGTGGCCACTGTTTATTCTGGGGGATGGGAGAGGTAAATGGCTCCTGCCAGATCCTTTGTTCCTAGAGGGGTCTCTGGTGATCCCTATGTCTCTGGGCTATGCTCTGAGATAAGCAGATCACTCTCCTTCTCTCAGCATTTTTCAAATTGCTGGTTCTACCTTGTGTCTGCATGCACTGTTTTGTGAGCTCTTTATGGGCAGGGAGTCCACTTCCTACTGCCCTCCCTCCTCTCTGAGTAGAGCCTACTGATTTTTAAAATTCCAGGCT
Organism: Neogale vison; assembly: GCF_020171115.1. Lineage (NCBI taxonomy): Eukaryota > Metazoa > Chordata > Mammalia > Carnivora > Mustelidae > Neogale > Neogale vison. The sequence continues at coordinate 71,469,565 of NC_058092.1, read as the reverse complement.
TTCAGCTGCACTGGTTGTTAGAACTCAAGAAATTCAGCTCCTCTCATTTACAAAGGCAAATATTACAGGGCTTCATCTTCCCTATTTGTGGCCTCCATGGTGTGAAAATCTATTTTCTGTCCCTCTGCATACCATTGGTTCTCTGCCTATTTAAGATGGCCATGGTCCATTTTGCTCTCAGATTATGTCTTTGGCCTTCATATCTCCTTTGGTATGGCTTCTTCCCTACCTTTAGTTGCAGTTTGTTCTGCCAGTCTTTTTCATGTCATTTTCTGGGTTATTTACATGGACATGAATATTATCTAGTTGTATCCATGGAATGAGGCAAGCTTAAGGTCCTCCTATTCTTCCATCTTCCCACCCAACCTCATTTCACAAGCATTTTTTAAATGAAGTACTCTATGTCTTGTAAACATTTAACTGTATAGCCTTCAACTGATGCAAATTAATCACCTGGGAGCAAGAATACTTTATAAATGGTACCCTGCCTTTCATACTGCTTCACACTAGGACATATATAATGTCCTAACTGCAAATTGTGCTATATGTAATAACGATTAAAGGGATAACAGATTAGGTTGTAAGGGACAAGAAAATGGAACCTGTTATGAAGCTATCTGAATAATTAAAGTGTGAAATGATAGTGGCTCACTCCAATGTACTAGCAGTAGAGATGATGGGAAGTGGTCAGTTTTTTTAATATAATTTGAAGCTAAAGTAGTACTTTGGAAGTGAAGTTTGAAAAAGAATTACAACTCCAAGGCATTTAGCCTTAGATACTCAAAGAATGGATTTGCCATCACCTGAGAGGGAGAAAGTCAAATAGAACATGTTTAGGGGAGGGGGAAAAGATGCATAATTCAGTTTGAGACATGCTAATTTTAAGATGTCTACTGGCCATCTGAGTGGAGATGTCAAGTAGGCAGCTGAAAATACAAATCTGCAGTTTGGGAAAGAAGACTAGATTGGTGATATTAATTTGAGGATCCTTAGCATCAAGCTGGTATTTAAAGCTATCATACTGAATGAGATTATGAAAGAATGAGTACAGGTACAGAAGAGAACAAAGAGCTGGTCCCTGAAATTCTCCAATATTAGAGATCAAGAAGAAGAAGAAAGCCCAGCAAAGAAGACTGAAAATGAACAACAAGGGAAGTAGAAGGAAAACCAAGATATGTGTATGCTAAAAGTCAAGTGAAGGAATTATGTCAAAGAAAAGTGATGAATAGTGTCAACTGTTTGGCACAGATAGATTGGAATATACGGGATAAGAATTAAACAACAGGGGCACCTGGGTGGCTCAGTGGGTTGAAGCCTCTGCCTTCGGCTCAGGTCATGATCCCAGGATCCTGGGATCGGGCCCCGCATCGGGCTCTCTGCTCAGCGGGGAGCCTGCTTCCTCCTCTCTCTGCCTGCCTCTCTGCCTACTTGTGATCTCTGTCTGTCAAATAACTAAATAAAATCTTTAAAAAAAAAAGAATTAAACAACATATTTAGTAATGCAGAAGTGAATTTAACAGGAGCAATTTTGGTGTAGTAGTGGAATGAAAGTGATTACAGATGGTTTAAAGATAAAATGGAGAAGGTATTGAGGGTATGAAAAGGTATGAAATAGTTGTCTAGAACAGTAGAAAATTGAGTTGAGTGGAAGACAGTCTGATTGCCTACCAGTAAAATGTTCTAGTTTAGATTCAGGTCTTGAATTTAAAGTGAGAATAGTCTTCATGTTGGTATACTTTTTTTCCAGCCATGTCCTATTGTAGGCATAAGTACAGTATAGGTAAAGAGTTCAATAAACCAGGGTTTTTGTTTTGGCAAGTAGTATGATAAAATGAGAGAGATGCAAAGGTCAAAAGTATGAGCAAGAGAGTAATCAAGACTGCTCTATGGTCTATGGTATTTAAGCTATGGAGGGCATCACAAGGTGAAGAATTTAAAAAAAAAAGTGATAGGATCAATGCACTGGGGGTTCCAGTACAATAAGCTAGAGATAAATGAACTGTAATAAAATAACTATACTCAGACAATGAGATACATAGTGGAGTTAATATCTAAGACTTCATATAATCCATATTTTTTCTTTCTCGGAACTCTTCAAAAGCAATCTTAAGCAAGTCTTATATTTTCATTTAAAAGATTTTCTTACCTCTGAGGAGGAAGGTCGGCTTGGACTGAGGGGCATATTCACCAGTGTCTGAATGGGGTAATTATCAGTTGGAATTCTGTGGGGTTTTTTATCTTTCTTCATTTAAGTAGTATTTATAAAGATTTTAACAGATTTTTGACTTCTTTAAGATAGCATTCCACTCATTTCTGGTCTTTGATTCATGTGAAAAGTGAAAAGAAAAACACAAAAGGCTTTAAAATAGACCAAAAGTGAAAACTTTAGGAATGTATACACTCTTATTATAGTAATTTAAAAAGACATATTATTAGTAAATAGGACTGGTAATGCAATAAAATAGTAATGCAATAAAATATATCCTATACAACTAAATAGAGAGCTGAATTATGATAGACTTATGATCAGAGCATATATTACCATTTTAAACAATTCATTTTAGAATAGAAACAAATTAGAATACTATTTAGAATATATGAATTTAGAATACTATTCTAAACAATTAATTTTTAAGTTTAAAAATTAAAGTTAAATATATATAGTATTTTACATGAAGTAGAACTATGTTTCTGGAAGTGATAAGACTAAATTTGTACAAATGACTATAGAATGATGTGAAACCATTTTACCCCATCTATTTCTCCCTAGGCTTAGATGCCTCAATAGTAAATGTGATTATTCCAGATGAAAATGCCAGTCTTGAATTATTTTAAGCTATGTTTCTGTGTTGTTTCCTGTATTTTTCTCAGAGGATTTAAAGCATTTTACAAGAATACCCAGTAAAATTTAAATTATAGGGGTGCCTGGGTGGTTCAGTGGGTTAAAGCCTCTGCCTTCGGTTCAGGCCCTGATCCCAGGGTCCTGGGATCAAGCCCCGCACCGGGCTCTCTGTTCAGTGGGGAGCCAGCTTCCTCCTCTCTCTCTCTCTGCCTGCCTCTCTGCCTACTTGTGATCTCTGTCTGTCAAATAAACTATTTTTTAAATTTTTTATTTCTTTTCAGCATAACAGTATTCATTGTTTTTGCACCACACCCAGTGCTCCATGCAATACGTGCTCTCCCTAATACCCACCACCTGGTTCCCCCAACCTCCCACTCCCCCTGCCCCTTCAAAACCCTCAGATTGTTTTTCAGAGTCCATAGTCTCTCATGGTTCACCTCCCCTTCCAATTTCCCTCAACTCCTTTCTCCTCTCCATCTCCCCTTGTCCTCCATGTTATTTGTTATGCTCCACAAATAAGTGAAACCATATGATAATTGACTCTCTCTGCTTCACTTATTTCACTCAGCATAATCTCTTCCAGTCCCATCCATGTTGATACAACAGTTGGGTATTCATCCTTTCTGATGGAGGCATAATACTCCATAGTGTATATAGACCACATCTTCCTTATCCATTCATCCGTTGAAGGGCATCTTGGTTCTTTCCACAGTTTGGTGACCGTGGCCATTGCTGCTATAAGCACTGGGGTACAGATGGCCCTTCTTTTCACTACATCTGTATCTTTGGAGTAAATACCCAGTAGTGCAATTTCAGGGTTATAGGGAAGCTCTATTTTTAATTTCTTGAGGAATCTCCACACTGTTCTCCAAAAAGGCTGCACCAACTTGCATTCCCACCAACAGTGTAAGAGGGTTCCCCTTTCTCCACATCCTCTCCAACACATGTTGTTTCCTGTCTTGCTAATTTTGGCCATTTTAACTGGTGTAAGGTGGTATCTCAATGTGGTTTTAATTTGAATCTCCCTGATGGTTGATGATGATGAACATTTTTTCATGTGTCTGATGGCCATTTGTATGTCTTCATTGGAGAAGTGTCTGTTCATATCTTCCGCCCATTTTTTGATATGATTATCTGTTTTGTGTGTGTTGAGTTTGAGGAGTTCTTTATAAATCCTGGATATCAGCCTTTTGCCTGTACTGTCACTTGCAAATATCTACCCCCATTCCGTGGGTTGTCTCTTTGTTTTGTTGACTGTTTCCTTTGCTGTGCAGAAGCTTTTGATCTTGATGAAGTCCCAAAACTTCATTTTCGCTTTTGTTTCCTTTGCCTTTGGAGACATATCTTGAAAGAAGTTGCTGTGGCTGATATCGAAGAGGTTACTGCCTATGTTCTCCTATAGGATTCTGATGGATTCCTGTCTCACGGTGAGGTCTTTTATCCATTTTGAGTTTATCTTTGTGTACGGTGTAAGAGAATGGTCAAGTTTCATTCTACATATAGCTGTCCAGTTTTTCCAGCACCATTTATTGAAGAGACTGTCTTTTTTCCACTGTATATTTTTTCCTGTTTTGTCAAAGATTAATTGACCATAGAGTTGAGGGTCCATATCTGGGCTCTCTACTCTGTTCCACTGGTCTATGTGTCTGTTTTTATGCCAGTACCATGCTGTCTTGGTTATCACAGCTTTGTAGTAAAGCTTGAAATCAGGTAACGTGATGTCTCCAGTTTTATTTTTGTTTTTCAACATTTCCTTAGCGATTCAGGGTCTCTTCTGATTCCATACAAATTTTAGGATTATTTGCTCCAGCTCTTTGAAAAATACCGTGGAATTTTGATCAGAATGGCATTAAAAGTATAGATTGCTCTAGGCAGTATAGACATTTTAGCAATTTAGTATCGATTGTTCTAGGCAGTATAGACATTTTAACAATTTAAATATTTTTTTAAAATTTAAATTATATAAATATATAATAAGAATTTAAAAATAAGGTAGCTGAATTACTATAAAAAAGAATAATCAAAGTTGGGTAAGCCTTAAGGATATAAAAAGATACCAATACCAGAAAAGAAGTCTTTCCAAGATTTCAAAGCATTGATCCACCTTGATTTATATTCAATTAGTGAGTAAATCAAACAAAATTTAAAATTTCTGTGATTTGGTACTGATTAAAGCTTTATGAAATCATACTAAAGATCACTAATTGTTCTAATGGTATCAAAATTTAAAAATTATACCGTGGGACAAAACATCTTTTATTTTTATTATTTTAATTCTTTTTTGAGAGCAAGAGTGTGCACAAATGGGGAAGGGCAGGGAGAAAAGGAAACAGAGAATCTTAAGCAGGCTCCACCACTCAGCACACAGCCTGATGCGCACATCAGGCTCAATCTCACAACACTGGAATCACGACCTGAGCCGAAAGCAACTAGACACTTAATTGACTGAGCCACCCATGCATACCATAACATCTTTTAAATCAAGTTATTAAATCAAGTTAGTTTCATACTTCAGACCTAAAGACATAAACAGACTAAAAGTATAGGAATAGAAAAAGATATTCATGTAAATGGAAGTTAAAGAAAAAAAAAGCAGGGGTAGCAATACTTATATCAGACAAAAGAGACTTTAAACAAAGACTGTAACAAGAGACAAAGAACATTATGTAATGATAAAGTAATCAATCCAAGGAAAGGATGTAAGAACTGTAAATATTTGTGTACCTAATATAGGAACACCTAAATACGTTAAGAGAAATAGGAACAGATATGAAGGGAGAAATTAACAGTAATACAATTAATAGTAGGAGACTTTAACATCACACTTACATCAATGGATACAGCATTCCTTCCATCAAGAAGGAAACTGGCTTTGAGTGACATTATACTAGATGAACTTAACAGGTATACAGAACACTCCATTCAAAAACAGCAGAATATACATTCTTTTCAAGTGCACATGGAACATTCTCTAGGATTGATCACTTTAGGCCACAAAACAAGCTTCAATAAATTTAAGAAGACTGACATAAAAATCAAGCATCTTTTCTGATCACAACAGTACGAAACTATAAATTACAAAATACATAAAAAATAAAAACACTGGGGAAAAATACAATCATGTGGAGATTTGATAACATGTTACTAAACAACCAGTAACCAATAAAGGAATCAAATAAGAAATCAAAAAAACCAGGAGACAAATGAAAATGGAAATACAATTGATCAAAGTTTTTGGGATGCAACAAATGCAGTTCTAAGAAGAAAGTTTATAGAGGTACAGGTCTTACACAAGAAATAAGAAAAATCTCAAACAATCTAATCTTATACCTAAAGGAAGTAAGGAAGAAAGGAAATCAAATCAGAGTGGAAATAAGTGAAATAGAGGCTAAAAAAAAAATCAATGTAACTAAGAGTGGATCCTTGAAAAGATAAACAAAATTAATGAACTGTTAGCCAGATTCATCAAGAAAAAAGGCGAGAGGACTTAATAATATCAGAAATGAGATATATTTCTTCATCAGAGAAATACAAAGGATTATAAAAGACTACTATGAGAAATTATATGGCATCAAATTGGACAACCTAGAAGAAATAAATTCATAGAAACATACAGTATGCCAAGATTGGATAAAAAAGAAAAACTCTGGACTGATTACTATTTATTTATGTATTCAATCAGTAATCAAAAAGGTCCTAACAAACAAGTTAGGACACCAAGTGGATTCACAGGTGAATTTACCAAACATTTAAAGAATAGTTAACACCTACTCTTCTCAAACTTTTCCAAATAGATAAGATGAAGGAAAACTTCCAAAAGCATTCGACCAGGCCAGCATTAACCTGATACCAAAATCAGACAAAGACAACACAAAAAAAGAAAAAAACCACAGTCCTCTCTCTCTGATACAAATAGATGCAAAAATCTTTTACAAGATGTTAGCAAACAAATTTCAACAATAAAAATTTAAAATTTAAAATAAAAAATTATTTAGCACCATCAAGCAGGATTTATTCTACAATTGTGCTCCAATATGCACAAAGCAATCAACATAAGAAGTCACACTGAGAAAGCATAAAAACCATATGATCATTTTGATAGATGCAGAAAAGGCGTTTGAGAAAATATAACATCCATCCATGATAAAAACTCCCAATATTATATGTTTAGGGAGATAACCTCAACATAATAAGGCCACATATGAAAAAGCCACAGTTAACATCATACTCAATGGTGAGAAACTTAGAGCTTTTCCTCTATGCTCAATTACAAGACAAGAATGCCCACTTTCATTGCTTTTATTCCACACAGCACTGGAAGTCCAGGTTGCAGTAATCAGAAAGAAAAAGAAATAAAATGCATCCAAACTGGTAAGGAAGAACTTAAACTGTCACTATATAGAGCTGACATGGTAATATACATAAAAAAAACCTTAAAGACTCCATTAAAAAACTGCTAGAACTGATAAATGAATTCAGTAAAGGTGCAGGATACAATATTAATAAACAAAATCCATTGTATTTATATACACTAATAATGAAGTAGCAGAAGAAGAGATTAAGAGAACAGTTCCATTCACAATTGCACCAAAAAGAGTAAAATACCTAGAAATAAACTTAACCAGGAGATGAAAGACCCATACTCTGTAAACTATAAAACACTGATGAAAGACATGACATTGATAACACAAACGGAAAGGCATTGCATGCTCATGGAAGAATATAATATTATTAAAATGTCCATACTACCTACCCAAAACAATCTACAAATTCAATGCATTCCCTATCAAAACACCAACAAAAAGCTAAAACAAATAATACTGAAATTTGTATGGAACCATAAGAGATCTGAAATAGCCAAAGCAATCTTGAGAAAAAAGAACAAAGCTGGAGGGATCACAACGCCAGATTTCCAGATATACTGGAAAGCTGTAGTAATCAAAATAGTATGGTATTGGCACAAAAAGAGACACAGAGATCAATGAAACAGAACAGAGAGTCCAGAAATAAAACCATGCTTATATGGTCAATTAATCTACAACAAAGGAGGCAAGCATATACAATGGGAGAAAAGATAGTCTCTTCAACAAATGGTGCTGGGAAAATGGGACAGTTACCAAAAAAGAAAGAAAGAAAGAAAAAGAAACCAGACCACTATCTCAACCTATTCGAGATCTTAAAATATCAAAATATGAGACCTTAAGAAAACACAGGCAGTAATCTCTCTGACATCATCCTTAGCAACGTTCTTCTAGATATGTCTCCTCAAGTAAGGGAAATAAAAGGAAAAATAAGGGCGCCTGGGTGGCTCAGTGGGTTAAAGCTTCTGCCTTCAGCTCAGGTCATGATCTCAGGGTCCTGGGATCGAGCCCGCATCGGTCTCTTTGCTCAGCGGGGAACCTGCTTCTTCCTCTCTCTCTGCCTACTTGATCTCTGTCTGTCAAATAAATAAATAAAATCTTAAAAAAAAAAAGAAAAGAAAAAGAAAAAATAAACTATTAGGCTTACATCAAAATAAAAAGCTTTTGCACAGTGAAGGAAACCATCGACAAAAAGGCAATCTATTGAATGTGAGATTTTTGCAAATGATATATCTGATAAGAGGTTAATATGCGAAATACATAAAGAACTTACACAATCTACACCAAAACCACAAGTAATCCAACAAAACAATGGGTAGAGGAGCTGAATAGACGGGTTTTTCCAAAGAAGGCATATAAAGGCAGCAGACACATGAAAAAACGCTCAACATCACTAATCACCAAGGAAATGCAAATTGAAACCACAACGAGATACCACTTTACACGTGTCAGAATGATTGGAATCAAAGAGACAAGAAAAAAGTGTCGGTGAGGATGTGAAGAAAAAGAATCCCCCATGCACTGGTGGTGGTAAGGCAAGTGGGTGCAGCGACTGTGGAAAACACTAAGCAGGTTCCTCAAAAATTAGAAATAGAAACAGCACATGATCCAGTAATTCCACTACTAGATATTTAGGCAAAGAAAACGAAAACACTGATTCAAAAAGATGTAGGCACCGCTATGTTTATTGCAGCATTATTTATAATAATCAAAATATGGAAGCAACCTGAGTCCACTGATAGATGAATGAAGATGTGGTATGTATATACATACAATGGAATATTACTCAGTGATAACGAATGAGATCTTGCCCTTTGCAACAATATGGATAGAGATAGAGGGTATTAAGCTAAGTGAAATAAGTCAGACACAGAAAGACAAACACCAAATAATTTCACTTATAGGCAGAATCTTTTTTTTTTTTCACTTATAGGCAGAATCTTAAAAAACAAACGAATGAACAAAAAAACAGATGCTGAAATACAAAGAACTGATGATTGCCAGAGGACGACAGGGAGGTGAGTGAAATAAAGGGGATTAAAAAGTACAAACTTCCAGTAATAAATCATGGAAATAAAAAGTACAGCATGAAAAATACAATCAATAATATTGTGAGAGGGCACCTGGGTGGCTTAGTGGGTTAAAGCCTCTGCCTTCGGCTCAGGTCATGATCCCAGGGTCCTGGGATCAAGCCCCACATTGGGCTCTCTGCTCAGCAGGGAGCCTATTTACCCCTCTGTCTCTCCTTGCCTCTCTGCCTACTTGTGATCTCTCTGTCAAATAAATAAATTTTAAAAAAATATTGTGAGAACATTGCTGATAGATGGTGAGTACACTTACTGTGGTTAGCACTAATATACGCAACTGCTGAATCATGTTATATACCTGAAATGAATATAATATTTTATGCTAATTACACTTCAGTAATAATAAACAATCTCATATAACAAATGAGCAGAGGAGTGGTGCCTGGGTGACTCAGTCAGTTAAGTGTCTGACACTTGATTTCAGCTCAGGTCATGATTTCAGGGTCCTCTGATTGAGCCCCACTGGATGTTAGGTCTGCTTAAGATTCTCTCACCCTGGGGTGCTTGGATGGCTCAGATGGTTGGACATCTCCTTCAGCTCAGGTCATGATCTCTAGGTCCTGGGATGGAGCCCCACATAGGGCTCCTGGCTGGCTCAAAGGGGAGCCTGCTTCTCCCTGTCTCTCACATGAATAAAACCTTTAAAAAAATTCTCTCTCCCTCTGCTCACATTCTTTCTCAAATAAATAAAATCTTTAAAAAAAATTGGGCAGAGAACCTGAACAGGAATTTTTCCAAAGATGCACAAATGGCCAATAGACATATGAAAAGATGCTCAACATCACTAATCATTAGGGAAATCAAAACAGCAAGGATAGTACTTCATAACTCTCAGAATGGCTAGTTTCAGAAAGACATGAAATAACAAGTGTTGTCAAGGATACAGAGAAAAGGAATTCTCATGCACTACTGGTGGGAATAAAAACTGGTGCAGCCATTGTTGAAAACAGCATGAAGTTTCTTCAAAAATTAAAAATAGAATATAAAAAATAGAAATACCTACCATCTAGTAATTCTGCTACTTCATATTACCCAAAGAAAACAAACACAAAAAACTAACTTGAAAAGATATGGACCCTTGTGTTTTTTTTTTTTAAAGATTTACTTATTTGAGAGAGAGAGCGAGCAAGCACATCCATGAGAAGGGGGAGGGGCAGAGGGAAAAGAAGCAGGCTCTCCCTGAGCAGGGAGTCTGATGTGGGGCTCCATCCCAGGGCTCTGAGATCACCACCAGTGCCAAAGATAGACTTTTAACCAACTGAGCCACCCAGGCACCCCCATGCACCCCTATGTTTACTGCAGCATTATTTACAATAGCCAAAGTATGGAAGGAGCCAAGTGTCCACCAATAGACGACTATAAAAGAATATGTAGAATATTACTATGTAGTAATTTGTAGAATATATAGAATATTACATATATGTAGAATATTACATATAAAGAATATGTAGAGTAATGGTATATTACTCAGCCATGAAAAAGAATGAGATCTTGCCCTTTTCAACATGGATGGACTTAGAGGAGATTATGCTAGGTGAAATAAGTCCAAGAATGGCAAATACAGTATGATTTCACTTATAGGTGAAATCTAAAAAACAAAGGAATGAACAAAACCAGAAATAGACCCATAATTTTAGAGAACAAACTTAAGGTGGCCAGAGGGAGGCAGGTTGGGAGGACAGACACAATGGGTGAAGAGAAGTGGGAGGTAAGTTTCCAGTTATGGAATGAATAATTCTCTGAGCTGAAAGGTACAGCATGGAATACAGTCAATGGTACTGTATGGTGAGAGGTGGTAGCTATACCTGTGAGCACAACATAATGAATAGAATTGTCAATTTAAGAAAATTCTGGAAAGCTTTATTATTTCATTATGAAATGAGGCATGGGTACCTGGATGGCTTAGTCATTTAAGCATCTGCCTTTAGCTCAGATGGCAGATCCCTAGGGATCTGGGAATAGAGCCCCACATCCAGCTCCTTGCTCACTGGGGACCCTGATTCTCCCTCTCCCTACCGCTCCCCTTGCTTGTGCTTTTTCTGTCAAATAAATACATAAAATCTTCAGGAAAAAAAAAATGAGGAAACAGAGGCTCAGCGAAATTAAAGTGGCTCGCCTGGGATTACCAAGGTAAGTGGTGGTGCCAGAATTTACACCTTGGTTTATAAACCTAGTCATTACATCTATCGTATGAATTCATATACTAAAGCACAATTGTACATTTTTGTAAAACGATTTAAACTGTTTAGTAAAGAAGTTAGGTTTTATTTTTCAACTGGGGTAAATTATATGTGGATTTTCTCACCATACAAAAAATGTGTAATGTCTTAGTGATGAAATTATTCACATTTATTGAAAACATCAGGGTATTTGTTGATGTACTTGAGTTGCTGAATAGGAAACACTTGTCCTAGGTGCTGTGCCATAATAACTGTTTCCACGGGAGAAACACACTTTGGCTGAGCGTATTTTGCTTGATTAGATCCCACTGTTTCTCTCTCCAGGAACTCTTCTGAAGGTCAATTTCAGGCAGCAGGTAATGAGATACAACTGAAACGTAGAACAAACTTTCCCGAAACACAAAAATGTTTTGTCAAGGTATAATAAGCGTTAATCCCCCAAATGAAACGGATAACAAGAGGAGATGGTTGTCATCTTCATCAAGTACCTTGGCTTGTTCACCTCTTCGAGAAAACCAAGAGGTAAGAGGCGAAAGAAGCTAGATCTCGAAAAGCGCTTTTCCCTAGCAAACCAGCACCCCTGCTCCGGGCTCCCACAGGTCAGTTACGGAAACCTCCGTGCCCGCTCTCCGCCTCAGTGGTCTGACCGCGGAGAGGAGGCTGTAAGACCGGCCGCCCGTTGAACAAACTCGAGTCACTTAGAGACACGTCTCCAAGGAGACAGGGTGTCGGTGACTCGCACCCGGTACTTTTGGCTCCCACACACCCTGACTGGGACCTTCTCTTCCCTCAACCTCTGCCACCAACGCCGTCAGCAAAGCTAGAACCTCCTTGTCACCCCGCCACCACACTTTTATAAACTCCCTCAAGCACCTGACTTCCCTCACCAGCCCTCTTCAGGGTCCCCCCCTCGGGTATCGGCGGCTAATCACAAACTTTTCTTTTTACCTCTCCTAAGTTGGCCTCTCGGAGAGGAAGGAGAAGACGGGCGTCCCCCTCGCGCTCGGGTCCCTTAGCTACTCTGCCCACAGTCCGCTCCGCCCCTTCTCGCTCCCTTCCACCCTCGCTCAGGCTCGGCTGCCCCAGAGGGTGAGGCGCTGGAACCTAACGCGGAGGAGGAACGCGCATGCGCGCCGCGGGTGGAGCCGCTGGGCAAAGAACCGGAAACTTAAGAGACAAAGTTCCGAGCCCCGCCCCCCGCCGCGCTGCCCCACCGTCTGGCCCCGCGGACCCACGAACGGACAGATCCACGCACGCACGAAAATCTGCCCCGCTCCTGAGAGCGCCATGTCTGGTTCCTCCAGCGTTGCCGCTATGAAGAAAGTGGTTCAACAGCTCCGGCTGGAAGCCGGGCTCAACCGCGTGAAGGTGAGCGGGGGCGGGCAGCCGAGGGGGAGGGGAGGGCGGAGGCGGAGGGTAGGATCGGGCGGCCGAGGTGGCTGGGATCCGCGGCGCTGGAGTCCTGCTCCCGCTTCGCTTGGGGAGGGCGCGCTTGGCGGCGAGGATCCGGGAGCGACCAACTTTAGAGAAGTGGCGGCGCGGGTTGGCGCCGTGGCTTCGGGGGTTGCTTAGTGCGCCCTTCCGCGGCCAGGGCTTTCCAAGGCGGCTGGTCCCGGGGCTGAAAGGCGGCTTTCCGCATTCCGGTCGCCCTTCTCTCTCCCTCCCTCTGCAGTGACTCGGTGGCTGGCTTGGGCAACAGCTGCTCCTCCGAGCGCCGTCCGCACCCTTCCAGTCGTTAGCTTACCAGACTCCACCCTTTCTTTTCACTGGACAGTTTTATCTGATTTTTAATTTAGAACAGAATCTGTTTTCAAGTTAGAACGCTCCCAAACCCTCTACTTTTAATACTAGATTCTTACCTCCCGCTCTTCTTACCCATCGAACACAGACTTGAAAACGAATTTTTGTAAACGCAAACTTGAGGTTAAAGAAGCACGTTTGTTTTCAAAACGTCCCCAGTGCCCCAGTTACCACTGGTGCCCTGTACAGCCTCGTACAAAGCGTGCATTTCATACCTATTTGGCACAGTTGGCTGTGATCTGACCTTGGGAATATCTGCTAGTTTGCATATCTTACTGATTAGGGTGGACAAGTTTTACTTGTTTTGCTGTCTGGTTAACACTGACCTTAGGGATTTACTTTGGGGAAAAATAAACCTTTTGTGTGTGTTGGTAGGATAACCTGACGTTGAAATGCTATTCCAAGTTTCTCCTGATTTTTAAAATCAGTAGATTGGCTTCTTTCTGGAGGAGGTCAGCTTACAAGTGAAACACTCCTTGTAATTAAGAAACAGAAGAATATAAATCATGCACTCCGTTGAAAGAAATAGCCAATTTCCAAGATGACTTGCTTATGTACTAGAGGCTAGTGTTTACTTCTCTCTGAAGTGTTCTGTGGAGTAAGCTGCCTCCCATTTACCTATTTCCTTAAATAGAAATGTCAGGGACCTAGCATACTCAGTTGTGGTCACCTCAGGAGGGAAGGGAAATTCCCATCAGTTTTGGTGTGGGATTCCCCTCCCATCCTGGGCTTAATTGCTGTAGACTCCCTTGCTGTTTGGAATCCATTTGTCTCATATCCAGATTACTTAACTCATCCCTGTGGTTTATGGTCAGTCTTGGCTGGATTTAACTCTGAAATTGAAGTCAAATGTTTAACCTTTACATTATCATTCAGGTGTGCCTTTATCATAGTTGGAGTGGCTCAGGAAAGAAAAATTATGGAGTGGGGCATAAAAAGGGGGACTGTTAAGTGTTCAGTAGGGGTACTTAGTCCTTGTCTCAAAGTGAAATGGAAGCCCTCAGAGTACTATGAGGGTTTCACTGTGAAAAACCCAGCTACTCCAGTAACTCTGTAGAGTGATGCCTGCTTCCTATAGTTCAGTTCTTCAGGAGGCTTCTGCTCAGGAACCTTAAAGCCACCATATGTGATTCGGTTTTAGAGTTCTAGTTCATCTGCAAGGGGCTGTAGCAAAGAAGGGAGTGAATCCTGCTGTGGAACTTTCAGTGAGCTTTTCTTTAAATCTGTTGTAAAGTGTAGTTAGTTTGATTTTATTTTCTGTACCTATTTTATCCATGACTGTGCTAGATGCTTTTTTTGGGTGATCTTTAACTAGCACAGTTTATTGTTAAACCTTTGTTTGAGTACTCTTGATAGAAATTTTCACAAATGCTCGACAAATCCTACCATATGTAGTGTGACCATACATTGTATAGCCAACCCAGGACACTTCTGAGAGTGAAAGAGGGCACTAATAATTCTGCCAGGATTATAGGGTTTCAACATCCTGGATGGTGAATATTATAATGCTTTTGGGGCTGGCAGCTTGTTTGACTTTTAGAGTCTTTGTCTTAGTTCTCCTCACTGCTTGGAATTTTGATTGGTTTCTCACTGATATTTATTTACCTGGCTGTTTGTCTTGTCATTGAGATTTCAGTTTAAACGTCACCTCCCCCAGAGACTCCTTCCCTTAAGGCACGATCTAACCACTCTTTACCAAAGAGTTCCTTGTCTGTGTTTTCCTCTGAACTGTCACCTCCATAACAAGGACCTGGCTGTTCTTGGTATTCTCAGTGCCTAGAGTATATTTGGTTCATACTAGCACTTGAGAAGTTTGTGAAAGGGAATTAGTTAAGTTGGAGCCTGCCTCCCCTTTAGGCAGAAAGTTAATAGATACTTTATCCTTACTGCTAGTTAACGTGAATGAAACCAAGTTTTAAGATTGTGCGGAAGATTACCATGCATACCCCCGCACTTTAGCTATACCTTCTTTTGGTGGGTCAACAGGGTGGCCATTTTTTGTAACACTCGGTACCAGGTATTTACATACTACTTTACACAGTTGCTAAATAAACCTATGGAACTCATTATAACTCTGGACTATTGGATAGGCCAAACATACAGCTAGGTTTCAGATTTGAGATTCATCTCAGGATCATGTATCTTTTTACTAGGTAGATGTCTGGGCTACAGCAGTAATCTGCAGGATTTCTTCTTATAGAGAGTATTTGTGATGCTCTCACCTCCCTTTCAAAGGCAAATGCCCAGCTGAACTGGACACCTGCTCTCACCCTCCTTGGGGACAGTTGAAACTAAAATGATTATTTTTCCCGTCTTCCTGAAACCTCAAGACTAAGGATATTATATTCATTTGGGGCATCTTTTAGTTATTCTTGTTCTACATATGAACCATTCAGTTCTTTGTTTTGGTATCCTATATCACCTTATGAGGATATATACAAATAGTAGACGTTTAAGTGATACTTAAGTCCCATTTGAGTGGCATTGCATATGTGTATGAAAATAGTTAAAAGCACATTTAAGCAAATACCTTGCTTTTTAAAGACAGGCGCTGCTCAGTGAAGTTATTAAAGTAATTCGAAGTTTGCTATCAGCCTTACAGTCGCATGACACTAAGCAGAAAGCTGTCACAGTTTTGTAACCTCAAACAGCAGATGGTACATAATACCAAAACAATGAACGGAATGGTTCAGATTTAGAACATAATGTTCACGGTAGCATTTTTCCAATAATATTGCTTTCAAGACAAAGTAACGGTTGGCTAGAACTTTAACACATTTTTTATCGAACGTACTGTTTTTAATAAAAAGCAATGTGTTGAGTAGCCTGAAGGTGGAATACCTCTGAAGTTTATTAATAAACTAGAAAGATAGGTTTTATTTTGCAGATATACTTAGATCATTTGATGCTTTTAATAAGCAAGCAAAAGAAAACCTACTATAAACTAATTCTCTGTACATGTAGTGTTTTGAGTATGAGCTCAATATATATACGACTGTTGACCTTCATTTAGTATATATCTTCTTTTGACCTAGTAAAATGTTTACATGGGTGCCTGGGTGGATCAGAATCTTTTTAAAATAAAAAAGAAAAGTGTTTATTGCAGGTATTTCAGGGATTTGAAAAAACCTTCATTAAAACCTTATCTCCTCTTCCCACTACCCTCTCTCCTTTGGTCTTTTGCAGGTTTCCCAGGCAGCTGCAGATCTGAAACAATTCTGTCTGCAGAATGCCCAACACGACCCCCTGCTAACTGGTGTGTCTTCAAGTACGAACCCATTCAGACCCCAGAAAGTCTGTTCCTTTTTGTAGTAAAATGAATCTTTGGGATGGTAAGTTTCCCTAAATATTTAGAGTTTTTTTTTTTTTTTAAAATCTGCAGTGTTTATGGGGATTTTTAAATACTACCAACTGATTTGGATTAATTCTGATGTCATTCCTCTAATAGAACCCAGCTATAGTGCAGCATAGCAAAGAATTAGGAGTTGGGAATGCAAGAGAAAATCAAGAGATGGTTGAATAAATTGACATGGTGTCAACATTTGTAGTGGGGAATAACATATTTTAGTCTTTATTCTTGTTAAGTAAAGATAGAAGGAGGGAAATGAAGTGTATGAGTTCATGGTGGTAGGCAGTGGATATGATTTCATAAGATTAAGAAACTAAAGAATTTGCCAGTTTAAGGCATGTGTCTCTGTATCAATCTTTACTTTCCAGATCAAATGTCAGTGTGTGCAAAAATGTATAATGTTAACCAAGAGAGATGTGACCAAAAAACATGCTGTGGAGAATTTAAAATGTAATGCAAGGGTGCTGCCTTTTATAAATACATGGTACTTTAGTCAGAGATTTACTCACTAGTACTGACCTATGAGAAGCAATCTTAAGTGCTTTAAAAAAAAAAAAAAAAAGACTGTGTGGCACACACCCTTTACAAACATTCTAACTCCTCAAAGTTCAGGAAGCTGCTTCTTAAAATACCATGTTACAGAATTGTGCCCTCCCTCATTAAGCTTTGTAGATTTGGTAGTATCCAGGAAGGCAGCATGTTTCCAGTAAATAAAATGGTTAAATGGTTAAAATTGGTTAAGATTTTGAAACACCAGAAACCACCTTTGAGTAACAGGTTTTCCGTGAGGAAGTAATTCGTATGACAGCTTAACACATTCATTTTGAATAATAGTTCGTTGCCTCTAGCAATATTAATTCTTCATGGCAGTTTTTAGAAATTTCATATTTTTATGGCTTATAAAATATTCTTTTTTAACCTCTTTTCCCTTTGTATTTACTTTACAAAGTGGTTTGTTTTCATTTGATATAAAATAGTTAAGCCTGGCTTCTTATCTGGGTCTTAACAGTTTCGTTTTACATAAGTCTACAGATGGGTGTTTAAATGACTTGCTCAAAGTTATAAATATAGCTAGGATAGGAACCCAAGTTTCCAAGTAAAATAATTGCTACTAATCCTGGCAGTATAATAAAATAAGTTTGTAGATACGATTTGATACACCTTAGTCCAGGAAAAGGACATTTGGATGTAATAGTATTTCTGCTTAAACCTCACTATCTGCAAATCCCCTTGTTCACATGCAGATTCTCAATAGGTCTGAATTCTAGGGGTGAAGTGTTTTTTACAGACTCCCAGATTATAATGCTGCTGGTCCTGGGTGGCCCTTAGTGAAATGGCCTGGATGCAAAGAATCTACATTCAGTCTTTATTTTCACATCTTTTACAAATATATAGCTTTTATAATTTAAATTAAGATAGTGTAGCTAATTTAGCAATAGGTAGAGTACAAGAATTATAAAAATTACCATGATCACACAATCACTGTTAATATTATAATAGATCATAATAGAATATATTAGATTAGATTTTAAGAGGAAGAAATATTTATGGGCTGGTTTACAAACACTGAGGATCATAGTATGTACGGTTTTTATTCTCTTTTTAAAAATCACTTGAATTTTCTTATTTCATTATTTGCATTAAAAATTCTTTGTAGGGGCGCCTGGGTGGCTCAGTGGGTTAAGCGTCTGCCTTCGGCTGAGGTCATGATCTCAGGGTTCTGGGATCGAGTCCCACATCGGGCTCTCTGCTTGGCGGGGAGCCTGCTTCATCCTCTCTCTCTCTCTCTGCCTGCCACTCTGCCTACCTGTGATTTCTCTCTGTCAAATAAATAAATAATATCTTAAAAAAAAAAAAAATTCTTTGTAAATGAGATTTTCAGTTGTTGTATTATAACTTAAAC
The DNA here is from genome assembly GCF_020171115.1 of Neogale vison. Lineage (NCBI taxonomy): Eukaryota > Metazoa > Chordata > Mammalia > Carnivora > Mustelidae > Neogale > Neogale vison. Next base: position 71,451,043 of record NC_058092.1, on the reverse strand, counting down.
ATCATTAAATGTTGATATTTCCAAGCTTGAAGCTACATTGAGGCAAATATCTTGGTCCTCCTACAGAACCAAATATCTTGGTCCTGTAGTTTACCTCTTTCAGATAAATTTCTAAAAATAAAATTATTTAGGGATGCCTGGATGGCTCATTTGGCAACTTCTGACTCTTGATCTTGGCCCAGGTCATGAACTCAGCTTTGTGGGAAGGAGCCCCTCTTGGGCGTAGTTGGCCTGTCCTTCTCCCTCTGCTCTTCTTCCCTGGCTTATGCTCTCTCTTGCTCGCTCGCTCTCAAGTAAATAAAATCTTTAAAAAAAGAAAAAAAAGTAAAATTATTCAATAAAGGATGGCATTTAAAATTTAGTAACACTTCATAACTAGGAGCAGGCTTTCCACCTGAACCTTGAGAATGCTCTTTTGTTGAGCTCTTGCTAAACAGTTCTCAGGCTGTTCCTTATTTTCTGCCTATCTAGTTTTTAAAATTTGCCCTAATTCAGATGTTAATTGAAGCTAAACATTTTGTCACCACTGATTCTGTTTAAGCTTCTTGAACATTTTTGTTTTAAAATATCAAAAATTTTCAAGTAGAACCATGTATCAAAAAGAAATTTTAAAAAAGATAAACTTTTTCTCCCCTTCCATATAGATGTTACTCTCTTTTAAGGAATAACTACTCTATTGTTTTTGAGATTTGTGTTGATCCATGTAAATTGTTTTACCTGCTATAGAGTATTCAACAATATGTATCAACCCTGGTTTATTTATCTGTTCCCTTATTGAGTTACATTTAAGCTATTTCTAGTTCTTTGCTATTAAAACACCACTACAGTCAATATCTGTGTACGTGTTTCTTTTTTATGTATAGGTTTATCTAGGTAAACGGAAGTGAGACTGCATCTTTCCTTAGTAGATATAGCCAGACTCCTCTCATCATTGCCAACTGCTCATTTTCTAGGGATGTCCAGATTTTTCTGAATTTGAGTTTTATATTAACTTTTTAAAAATTAGGACATAGAGTATCTTTGGGAGTGATCTTGGCAAGTTAATCTTTAAAAGTCCGTTATTGATAAACCAGAAGTGATTTGTACTTCAGAGGAAGTTACATTTTATATACCACAGAAATCTCCTGTTTTATCATTTCCCCCCTAGAAACCTTGAGATGCGTCTGCCTTTAATAAAACAAACAAGGGGCGCCTGGGTGGCTCAGTGGGTTAAGCCTCTGCCTTCAGCTCAGGTCATGATCCCAGGGTCCTGGAATCAAGCCCCGTATCGGGCTCTCTGCTTGGCAGGGAGCCTGCCTCCTCCTCTCTCTCTTCCTGCTTCTCTGCCTACTTGTAATCTCTGTCTGTCAAGTAAATAAATAAAATCTCTAAAAAACAGACAAACAAAACAAAACAAAAAACCAGGCTTAGTTTGGGGCACCTGGGTAGCTCAGTCATTCTGATCTCATCCGTCCTGAGATCAAGCCCGAAGTCATAGTCACTTGGATACTCTGTCCAATGGCCACACACACACCAGTGCTCACTCTCTAATAAATCTTTGAAAAAATAAAACAGGCTTAGTTTAACTGAAAGCACTTTATAAGCTGACATGTAAACAAATGTCCTTGAAGTAATAGAAAATGTATTACTCTTCAGAAGAAACTATTGTGCTTTGGTACTTGACCCTAATTCACTCTTTTCTTTTCCATTTCAGGTTTTCTAGACCACTTTTCATGAACCAGTGACTATTCAAAGGAGAACTAAATTTGAAGCCTGTACAAAAAGCTTATCCCTGTAACACGTGCCATACTATATAAACTTTTACTTTTGTCAGTCCTTAACATCTACCTCTCTGAATTCTCATAAATTTCTATTTCATAAGGGTAATTGTTTTATATACACTGGCAGCAGCATACAATAAAATACTTAGTATAAAAGTTTTTTGGTTAATTGCTGGTATTAAATAGGCTATGTATTAATTTATTTTGAATACCTAAGATAAATGACAATTTCCCATTGTTATTAAGAAGGGGTTAAGTTTTAGTGCATTTTCCTACCAGCTCATCTCACAAAGATTTATGCCATACATTTATTTGAAAGACTGTAGGGAAGTTGCAGCCTTTTTTTTTATCCTTTCAAGGTCAGGAGGAAGCTGATGATACTAGTTCCTACTCATGAGTTATTTGCAGGATAAACTTTGTTTTAATAAACTCCTAAACTCTAGGGTGTATTACTATTACACCTAAAAGTGAATTACTTCTTAATAGATTGCTCTCCTAATTAGGACAGTAAAGACTGGACATAGGAATGCCATTAAAAGATGTTAAGAAAAACATCACAGTTTCAAACATTTCTTGAGTGGAATACTATAGTACAATGTAGTAAGGTACAAAGGACCAAGAAGAGAACCACAATTTAGCTTCAGTAATTTGCAACTGTTAAGTCCTTGGTAAACCTATTGCTTTAAAATTTTTACCATTCTGAAAGGCTTAAGGAAATATTAAAACATCCCACAAACTTGGCCTCCTACCATATAGTCATGCAAGAAACAAAGTTATGTGCCAGGTCCAAGATTAGTCTGATAGAAAATCATTGGGTTAGTGTCTACCAAGAACTATTCTATTTTCTCTCCAGACCACATGTCCCATGAAAGTACACATGGGAAAGTTAGTTTGAATCTTGATTCCAACTTAAAATTACCTACAAATAAGAATTTTTAGGAAACTTAAGCTGCAACTTCTAAATTCACCAAAATGACTTTTATTTGTATTTGCTACAGTGAATGGCACTTGGTATTTTGTCCACATATGAAAAGGTTTATGAAACCAGTAAATGACTTTCTGAAAAGGGTCTTCTGTCATAAATTCAAGATAGGTCTGTTTAGCACAATTCAATACTATTCCTTCAGTATTTCATAAATGGAATTTTCTTCTACTTGTATCCATTTCCCGGGGCTGAAATTAGAAGGGGGGGAAAAAAAGGTAAATAATTTATAGGTTAACAATCCTAAAAACAAAACAAAACAAAAACAAAAAAAAACCTTCTGGGTCCATTTCAGAGACTGGTCCACTTTCGAGGACCACTGATCTTTAGGTAATTCAAATGAACCAGAGTTCATCACCAGACCAAACTACCCTATCAGAAATTTGCTCTTTTGAACTTACGGATGTCAGAAGCATAACTTGAGATGTAAGTACTCAAAGCATAATGTACATGGTTTCCTTCTCATTCCATTCAAAATGATCTAAGTGGCTTTTGAAATAAGGCACGTTACCTTATGGACCCATTCATATTCTCCATATTTAGAATCAAAGGTTCCTTTCTGAAGAGATCTTAATTTTAAGGTAAAACGTGGTCCAAGTTCTTGAATTCCCACTTTCTTTTCACTCTTGAATATGTACCTTCAAAGATAAATGAAAGAATTAAGGGAAAACAGTTTCAATGAATCAAATGTAATTTCTTCAATGTGAAAAGAGTTCAAAAGAAAATTTATCTCTCATCTATGATATTTGTCACAATACATTGGAAAACGTTTACACTGAAATGTATTTCATGATTTAAGTCAAAGTCCAAGGAGTTAAAGTACCTTCCTCACCTATGAAATCTGAAGAAGATATAGTCCCGCTGATTGTGGAATGTGGCAACCTGCCTTCCAATAAATTGCGGATTATGGGGAAAGAGAGATGCAAACATACGTCCAACTGAATGACCCAGCCTCGTTGTAAAGTTATTCAAAATTATTTCAGGTATGTGTTCTGTAGGGTCCTTCCCTCTTCTCTGGAAAAATGAGGGGAAAAAAAACCACACAACACAACAAGGAATTAATCTATATCCTGATACTGCAAGTTCAAGTTTCAGAATTTACGTGACAAAGAAAAATTTTAAAGGCGTCTTTCTTGATGACAAACTATCATGTATGAGTTAACAATCTCATGAAATAATAAAACATCTAAAATTATTTGCAGTGACTACCAAAAAGTTCTACTAGTAAGTAACCTGTTTCATAGTAATGAAGGCTACTGCCTGTATGCCAGAACTCAATTACAGTCTCCTAAGAAAACTGCCAGTAGATAAAACTTGATTTAAGCAGGACAAATGCCATTATAAAATGCCAATTCGATATGTAAGTTAGAGTTGACTAACCATATACAGCAAGCAGATCAAAGCCAATTAAGGGATGAATAAAACTTACCTTAATTTCTTTACGCAAACGAACACTGCTCATTTTAAAATGAGCAGTTGGGCCATTTGGCAAGTGACTTAGAATTAATCCATCTGTTCAGAAAGCTAAGAACACATTGAACTCTGTAATTTAAATCTTAAATTGTATAAATACCTGGTCCTCTGTATGTCCAAAGGCTCCTAAAATTTGTAGCTAGGTGAAGAGGTAGATGCGTGTATGCCTCTGGGTTAACAAATTTCCTTACCATACTCAAAACTAAAGCCCCATAAGTCAACCCAAATATTAAAAAAACAACAACAAAAAAAACCAAACCAAACAAAAAAACAGATTAAGCTATAGTAGTCCCACTTTTTCTCTTCACAATATAACAAATGAGTCATCACCCTCAACAGGGTATGTTGGGTATTCAACTAAACTAGGTGAAAAGAGCTTATGCCCACTACCCTAACAGGAATGGTAAGACAAGATGGGATTCTAGCATAATTTTAGCACAGCAAACAAAAAAGTTTACCTCCATGTTCAGAGGTCTTATAGCCCTAAAAACGCACTTTTATACATAAACAAGTACACACATATATATGTGTTTTTTTTTAATGGATTTGCAAGGTTAATACATGCTGTCAGCTTTGAATACTGTCCCATAAGACTAGAGACTCCGCCCTCTTCTTGAAATCAAAGTTATTAGTGTCTCTCAAAAGACAAGTTCTTATTCTTGGGATTACTGTGCCACAAATTAAAATCAACTAATTAATAACCATTTACTGATGATCTATTACAGAGATTTCTGCCAGCACACTAAACTATAAATTAAGTACTTCAATTGGTAGGGTTAGCAGCCCAAGGGCTTTAAATGTCTGAAATGCAGCTACCTATATACAACATTCCTCAAGTCTTCGTAACACAATTTGATTCTTCCAAATACTGAACCTGTAAAGAGGTCAGAATCAAACTATTCCAAATTATCTGCACACAGTTTTACAAAACAGATGTTGCCATCTTTTTATAAAGGCATCAACATTCAACCATTTAAAAAAAAAAAAAAAGCAAAAATACATTCTCCCATTAGCCCATGGGTTATCTTCAACTTCCTCCTTCCCTTACCAAATCCTACTTACTGCTTTTACCCTCATAAATTCCTAACTTCCATAGCCACCTCTTTACCCTTCCGGCTATTCTTAATTGAGGTCCTTGAGAATTTCCACCTACATTAAAACGTTGGTCTGACCTCTCTCACCATTCCAAGTACATTTTCCAAGACTGTAAATCAAGTTTGTTTAAGTAACTCTCATTTTATCTGTACCATGGTTTCTCATGCTAAGTGAAAAACAAACTAGATACCCCTTGTCTTGACAGCTGTAGCTAACTTCGTAATACTCTCACCGCTGCTCACCTAGAGAACAAAGACATCAGTACAGCTCTCATGTGGCCCCAAACCACCTTTCTAATCTCTAATCTCCCTTTATGCCTCCCTATTTTTCCTAACTGGCAGGCACTGACACAATCTCTTGTACACTACACATATTAATCCTACTATGTATTTTTTGTTCATGCTATTTCAGATACCTGCAATATTTAACTCACCTATTAAGGCCCACTTCACCAATGAGTTCCTTTATGTTTGTTACTGTCTTATATATGCAGGTGCACCCATGTTGGATGCGTATTTACAATTGTTAGATCTTGTTCAGCTGTCCCCTTTCATTATGATACAGTGCTCTTCTACATCTCATGTAGATTTTAAAGTCTTAAGTCTGATATAAGCATTGCTACTCGAGCTTTTTTTTTTTTTTTGACATCCATTCGCTTGATAAATGTTTCTCCATCCTCTCACTTTCAACCAGCAGGTATCTTTAGGTCTAAAATGGGTCTCTTGTAGCCAGCATAAAGATGGGTCTTATTTCTCTATCCATTCTGAAACTGTGTCTCTTTTGATTAGAGCATTTAGTCCATTTACATGCAGAGTAATTACCAGTAGGTATGTATTTAGTGCCATTTTACTACTTGTTTTGTCACTGTTTTTGGAGACGTTTCTACTCAGAGCCCCCTTTAATATTTCTTGCAGGACTGGTCTAGTGGTCACAACTCCTTTAAGTTTTTGTTTGGGAAGCTCTTTTCTCTCTTCTTCTATTCTGAATGATAGCCCTGCTGTACAGAATGAACATTATTGGTTGAATATTTTTCCCATTCAGCACATTGAATATACCATGCCACTGCCTTCTGCCTTGCCAAGTTTGTTGAGAAATCTGCACCAAGACTTCCCTTTTAAATTAGGGGCTTTTTTTGTCTTACTGGTTTTTAAGACTTTTTTATCACTATATTTTGAAAATTTAATTACAATGTATCTTGGTATCGGTCTGCTTTTGTTGATTTTGATGGGAGTTGTCTATGCCCCCTGGATGTGGATACCTATTTCCTTCCCCAGATTAGGGAAGTTTTCAACTATTATTTCTTCAAATTAATTTTCTGCCCTTTTTCCTCTCTCTTCTTCTGGCACTCTATAGGTATTATTATGTTTGATGGAGTCACTCAATTCCCGAAATCTGTTCCCGTGTTCCATAACTCTTATTTCCCATTCCATAACAGCTTATTAATTTCCCATTCCGTAACAGCTTATTTCCCATTATTTTGTGTCTTCTGTATCATTTATCCATCCATCTGCCTCTTCCGTCCTGTTTCCAATCTCAGTTATTACATTTTTCATTTCTGACTCTTTAATCTCTGTGTAAGGACCTTCCTGAAATCTTCCTTTTTTTTTTCTCAAGCCCAACGAATATCCTTGACTGTTGTTTTAAATTCTCTAGCAGATGTGTTACTTTTATCTGTTTCACTTAGATCTCTGGCTGTAACATTATCATCTTCTTTCATTTGGGATAAATTTCTCCATCTGGCATTTTGTCAAAGTCTCTGCCTTCTTTTGTGTTAGAAAACCCGTTATGTTTCCTGCTCCAAACAGTAATGGCTTTATAAGTAGAGGTCCTATAAGGTCCAGGGCCTGGCATTTTAGGGGAGTGTCTCTGGTGTGTGCTCTACTGTTGTGTTTTGGCTGCTCTGTCCTTTAGGCCAATTATCTGCAGAGGCTCTCCTTGCCTGCTGTGGGCAGTATTTGGTCCTTGACCAGAATGTGGTGAGTTTTAACTAGGTGTGCTCTGATCTGTTTGTGAAGTGAGACCTGACAGTACTTCCACTAGAACTGAAGCCCTGCAGAACTCTGCTCAGGAGACATGGTGCTGGTCTTCTAGGGAAGGAGCTTGCCATGCTGGGACTGAAGCAACTTAATCAAGAAGTGCAGTACCGCTGAGGCCCACTTCAAATGCCACCTCTTTTTATACAGTTAAAATTAAGCTTTAAATCTCACCTGCCACTGTTACTTAAATTTAGCACCTGTCACTTATTTGAGTTATAATCATGTAAATGACCTTCTTCCCAACTAATCTGTTAACTCTTAGAAGACAGACTTCTTACTGATAAATACTAGTGCATATACACAGCAGATTATCAGAATTTTGAGTTCTTCCTGACTTCTCAAATTTCATAAGGTATAGCCAAAAAGAATTTCTGGATCATTTGCACACTGAAAAAAGTCATGAAATCTCAGGGGGCTAAGAAAAGTAACGGTAATTTCTTCTAACCTAAATCAAGACTTGAATCCTTCCTAAAACATTCCCACTGAATTGTTTCTGTCAAAAGAAAACTACAAAATCCAAAATAATTCCTAAGTACCTGCACTGTACAAAAAGCTTTCCTTATGTTACTGCTAATTCCTAACATAAACCATGAAGAACAGGAGTGATTATCCCTATTTCAATAACAAGGAAAAGGGGTTGAGATGGGTTAGGCAGATTAGCCCAAATTTCAGAGCTAGGTGGCAGACCTTAAGGGTGGGATCACACCTGTGCACAAACCCTAATGCACAGGAGGCAAAAGACTGAGGTGAAACTTTTAATACCTTCCCAAAGGTCAAGAATGCAAAACAGTTTACAAGTTGCCAAAAGTACAGCATGAAGACTTACCTAGCTCAAATTTCCATTTAGAAATACCAAATAGAGGATGTAGGTCTCTCCAGAAAAAACTTCCATGCTTTCCCCTATACCATAACATTTACTAAAATGCCTACAACAAATGAGGCATTAAACCTTGGAAACATACATTTAATGTGATCTTTGCAGGAACCCTAAAGATTTGGTACTATCTCTTATTTTAGAGTATGAGAAAACCAAGTACCCAAGAAACTTGAAAAAATTGCAAAAGCAGCAAGTAATGAAGTCTGTATCTGACATCATACCTGTCTGACCCAAAGCCACTAGACTACAGTTTAGACAGTTGACAAAGCTCTTTTGTAGAGGAAATCAAGTTTGTATCTCCATAAATTTCTACCATGTGGCACTATTCTTTTATAGCAGCCCTTCCAGTATCTTATCATGCCCCCATATTCTAATTTCCTACAGGCCAAATATCTTCAATTCTTTCAACTTTTCTCCAAGCATCATCATTAGGAATCATGACTTAGTATTTGTAAGCCCATGTTAAGCCTCTAGGAATCACACTAACATTTCTATTATGTGCCTACAAATTATTCTCCTTTAAATTATTCTACATGTTTTTTTCCCTGGGTCATGGCAAATACTAACTAGCAGTCCTCTTTCCTTCTCCTTCCATTTGCCTGTCTTATTATCTTGCTCAGAGTAGCAAAGTCTCATTTACAAGTTGTGCAGATATTCTTTGAAAGCAGGATATGTGACCTTATTCAAAGTTTCTAGGCCTTAAATCTTTGTAACCAAGATGGACTTCCAATGCCCCTTACCGATGTCCTTATTAGTCTTAAAGACCATTCTCTTTTCAGAAAACACAAAAGCAATTTAGGAGGTCTGCTTTCCTAGCTTCTTCCAACACTTTGCCATCAACTGCATTACTACACATCAAATAGGAAAGAAAATGAAGTATCTTTGAAATTATTAAAATCAACATCCAGTGGTGTCTGGGTGGCTCAGTCGTTTAAGTGTCTGCCTTCGTTCAGGTCACGGTCCCAGGGTCCTGGGATCAAACCCCATGTCAGGCTTCCTGCTCAGCAGAGGCCTGTTTCTCCCTCTCGTCCCAGCTTGTGCTCTCACTATATCTGATACTATCGGTCTCTTCAAATAATAAATAAAACCTCAAAAAAAAAAAATCTAGGGAAGATTATACCTATAAAAATTCTATTCATTAGGACTTTAAAAAACTGCATAATTCCATACTTAAAACTTACAATCAAGGGATACCCATCACATGCTTATGTGTGTGTGCATATATATATTTATGTGTATAGGAAATATAATCTTATACTTGAATTAATTAGTCTAGTTATTCCTTAATATAAATTTGGTCTTTTTACTGATGGTACCTTAATGATATGAACTTACCCTACACGGTATTAATACATTTTGGGAAAAAGACAATATATAAGGAAAAGAGAACATAAGCTTTCTAAAGGCAACAGATGGTGTTAAGTGAAACTTAGTGCCTATATAAAATACCTAAACTAAAAGAAGGATACAATGTTTATTGAACTGATGAATGCCTGCTAGCAGCCCTAAAATGGTAATACTTTTTTAACTGCCAAAAACAGAGAGGAACACAGACCCTGCCACTTTATTTTGGGAGACAGTTTTAAGGCAGCAGCAACTACATTAAAAACATCTCTTCTGGAATAGTTAAATATTCAAGAGATTTTTGTTATTTTGGGTACATTAACCCATAATCTAATTTCTGTAATATGGTCAACAAAAACATTACATTAGAAAGCTAGCTTTAGTCTATTTAGTCTCTGGAAAGCAACTCACGTAAAGTGGATAATGTCTTTAACCTATACTGAAAATAGTAAGGCCCTAAAAGGTATTTATAAGGTTTTTAAAACATAGCTTTTAAACTATTTTTTAAACTATTTAAAAAAAAAGGAGTGTTCATTGATTGAAAAAAAATGTTATTCTGGCAACAGGAAAATCCTGTCCCTATCTTTTATGAACCCTAAATAATTTTAATAACTTGACCCATGCAAATAATCATCTTCAAAATTAATAAGCTCACAGGGGAGCCTAGGTGGCTCAGTTAGTTAAGCTGCCAACTCTTAATTTTGGCTCAGGTCCTGATTTCAGGATCCTGGGATTGAGCCCTGTGCCAGGCTTTACACTCAGGGTCAGGGGTGGGGCAGGCAGTTCCTTAAGGACTCACTCTCTCCCTTTGTTCCTCTCCCTGCTTGCTTCATGCACACTCTCTAAAAATAAATAAATAAATCTTAAAAAAATTAAATTACATTAATGAGCTCAGAGGCACTAGTTGATCAATAAGGAAAACAACAGCAATAGCGAAAACAAATCTAGGCATCTTTATATGCTCTCTCATCTCCAAACAGGAAAAAAATACCTTGGGTTCATGTCACATAGTTGCCTCAGATCTGAGACTCACAGAATAAGGATAGAGTATTCTTGGCATCTGAAACAGCAGCAAATACATAATATGGGCTCAAATATCTACCTCAAAAATGTAACCCTGTGACACCACCTCTGGTAACATAAAATCTAGCCATATCAGACTACCTGCAGATCCCCAACTGGGTCAGCTCCATCAGGCCTCTGCCTTTACAAATAAGTGTATCTGCACTGGGCACTCTTTTTCAACTTTATTCACCCATATTCACCTTAACTGAGCTTAGGCATCTTTTTCTGTCAAGTCCCTCGTCCCTGATATCCCCAGGGCAGATTTTACCAGACTGTGCACTATATCTTGTATTTCTCTCTTTAACTGAACTATCCACGCTGTAGTTTTGTTAGTTTACTTATCTATTTTCTCTTAGTAGATTATAAACTCCCTGAAGCTCCTATTTATTTCTCCATCTTTTACTAAGGATTAAAATAACGTCAGCCTGTAGCATTTACTTGATGAATACTTGCTAAATGAAAAGAAAAAAATTAGTTCATAGAATCTTGGATAGATACATAATTTTCTAGCTTAAAAAATTATATGTTCTTAAAGTTACAGAAAACATTTCCTTATTCTTTCAAATGTATTTTAAAAAGGGATGAAGGTGAAACAAGAAAACTTCTTTAATAAAACAAAAAAGGATACTTGGTGTTTTACGATCTTCATTAATAACGATCAGATCTGTGAAATCTCTTGAAATGCACTGTGGAATAATTTTTTTCAGAGTCAATCCTCTTCTGTAATAAACATGTGAGTTTGGTATAACTGTGGAGAGCTGTTCACAGAGTCGTACTGTTCTCTGCAAAACAAAGTAACAGAAATCTTTGACAGTGAGAAGGAATAAAAGTCTTAAGTGATATACATTTATAAGGTAAGAAGTAATGATTAATGTGTTATTAATAGAGAGCAAGGGCAGGGAAGAATGGAATCTGAACAGTATTTAATCCTTTATTAAGGCTGATCATCCTAAAGCACTGGTTCTCAACGGGGGGTGATTATGCCCCACTGGAGAACATTTGGCAAAAGAGGTTATAACTGGTGGTAGTGATGGGGATGGGTAGTGGTATCTAGTGCACAGAGGCCAGGCATGCTGCTAAACATTCTATAATGAAGGGGATCACCCCCATAATAACAAATTATGCAGCCCAGAATGCTAATAGTGCTAAGGCCGGTAAACTCTACCCTGAAGAATCATGCTTAGAAATGTATAATTTTATTTAGCTTATTCATAGGCATTATCTATTGAAATTACTAATAATTTAACTGAGATCTTCTGAAAGGAGTTCTTTTAAATAGTCTATGTGGGAAAGTTAAGAATTCAATAACTATACTGATTGATATGCTTACCCCATGAGGTCTATCTGATGTTGTGATGAGAATCTTAGGAGAAGTTTGTCTGTTGAAGTAAGAAGCAAATTCATCTGTAGCTTCATCATAGGCAACCTGTGAACAGAAAAAAATCTAATTTTTAAAAATATTTTATTTATTTGACAGAAAGAAACATACCGAGATAGAGAACACAAGCAGAGGGAATGGCAGAGGGAGAAGCAGGCTTCTTGCTGAGCAGAGTCCAATGTGGGGTTTGATCCTAGGACTCTAGGATCATGATCTGAACCAAAGGCAGACGCTTAACAATTGAATCACCCAGGCGCTCCTGGAAAAAATATAATTTTATATCAAACATACTCTACTATTAGGTCAAAATTTTAAAAGTAGCTCTAGCAGGATTCTATGGCACAGACTATCTTCCTGACTGATAGGGGTTTTAAAGAAAGCCAAGAGGGACTTATATTAATGGCAAAATGAACAGGCTGAATGATTTTCTATCTGTAGAATACAAGTATAAAACTGGAAAAAATTGTCAAAAAACAATTTCAAGACACAAATTGAGCTGTGTTTATTCTTTTAAAATTTATTTATTTGAGAGAGTGTGTAAGCGGGGGGAGGGGCAGAGGAAGAGGGAGACAATCTCAAACAAACTCTCTGCTAAGAGCAGACCCCAATGCAGGACTTGATCTCATGACCCTGAAATCATGACCTGAGCTGAAATCAAGAGTGAGATGTTTAACCAAATGAAACTCTGGTGCCCTGAGCCATATTCATTCTTGAAAATGGCTAGGGCTATGGGCAAGGACATCAGGAATCTTGCTAAGAACTATTCCATTTCTTCCATCAACATGGCTGAGAAAATACTAACTTTATTAACTTTAGGTTTGATGGTAGGCAAGAACCAGCAATCTTGAATCTAAGGGTGGTGGACTAGATTGGGGATAGGTGGGTCTGAAAACCCTTGCTTTGCTAGTCCAAGGTTACTGGGCCAGTTCAGGGGAGATGTGGACCAGTCAGAAATGCAGAGCTAAGGAAGTGAAAGAGCCACAGAGGGGCTGAAATAATCTCCACAAAATCCATACACATACATATGTGAGAGTTCTAAGAAACCAATTCACATGAAAGGCCAGGGAGGCTTGAGAACTGGCTCCAACTTTGAATGCAATCCTCAACCCACACTCAGCTCAGCTGACAGAAGTTTGGAAGCTCAAGGTATCTCAACACAGTATCTACCCAAAGCATTTATAAGGTAAGAAGTAATGATTAATATGTGTTATTAATAGAGGGCAAGAGTAAGGAAAGAATGAAATCTGAACATTAAGCCACACAAACACAGGGACAATCTCTAGGGAGGCAGGTTAAAAACAATTAAAAAAAAAACCCAAAACAAAAAAAAGACAAGTAGAGACATACAATGCTGATAAAGGAAATTCAACTTTTAATGTTTATGGGCCCTGCTCCTAGGCTCCCAAGGAATGACTTCACTGAACTTCAAAGCAAGGGCTCTCTGCTCCCAACACACACTATATATTTGCTTTTTTTTTTTTTTTAAGATTTTATTTATTTATTTGACAGAGAAAGAGATCACAAGTAGGTAGA